>NC_142650.1:83418333-84074166 GCF_055504915.1 Nelumbo nucifera
CCCACCGAATCCTTTGGGTAGCCTATAAACAGGCAACGGCTGGTTTTAGATTCCAACTTGTCCGCACTTGTTCTTTTAACGTGTGCAGGACAACCCCAAATCTTCAAGTGTCTCACACTTGGCTTCCTTCCGGTCCAAAGTTCATATGGAGTTTTCGGAACTGATTTGGTTGGAACCCTATTCAGCACGTAGGTAGCAGTCTCTAATGCGTATCCCCAAAAGGATGTGGGTAATTCTGAGCGTACGAGAAGTGACCGGACCATGTCTAATAAGGTCCTATTTCTCCTCTCTGAAACACCGTTGAGTTGAGGTGTAGCAGGAGGAGCCAGTTGTGACACTATCCCATTGGCCTTTAAGTAGTCCCTGAATTCGTCAGAGAGATACTCGCCACCTCGATCTGATCGAAGGGCCTTAATTTCTCTCCCTAACTGTTTCTCGACTTCCTGTCTGAACTCTTTGAACTTTTCAAATGATTCAGACTTATGTCTCATTAGGTACACGTAACCATATCGTGAAAAATCATCTGTAAAGGTGATGAAGTACACGTGTTGATTCCGTGTCCTAACACTCAGGGGACCACATACATCAGTATGTATTAGGTCAAGTGTGCCTGCACATCTTTCAGGCTTACCGTCAAATGGCCGCTTAGTCATCTTACCTTGGAGGCAAGGTTCACAAGTGGGAAGATTTTCTACGGTTAGAAAATCCAAAGGACCATCCTTTACCAGTCTTGTGATTCGGTCGACACCGATGTGGCCAAGTTGGTAATGCCAGAGGCACGTGAGATTTACTGTATCACGAGTCCTTTTCTTGGGATTTTCGACCGACGTAGTTTCGGTTAAGTTAGTTTCCAAAGAAGGATGCAGAACATAGAGACCGTTCTCTAGCTCCCCGCATGCGATGAATTTATTATTCCGTTTAACAGTAATCATATTACTAAAGTAAACAGTATATCCATCAGCACACAATTTTGAAACAGAAATTAAATTCCTTCTCAAGTTCTGTACATAAAGACAATCTTTAAGTACAAGGACTCCTTCTTTAAAAACTAATTCTACGGTTCCTATTGCCGCAGCTGCAACACTTGCAGTTGTTCCCAAGAACAGTGTCACTTCACCTTCACTCAGCCTTCTGCTAACTTTGAACCCCTGCAGTGAGTTACACGCATGAGTTGAAGCCCCGGAGTCAACACACCAGGACACAGAAGTAACTAACATATTAGTTTCTATGACACAAGTTTCGATATTACCTTTCTTAGATTCCAGGTAGGTAGGACAGTTCCTCTTCCAGTGGCCGGTCTGCTTGCAGAAGTGACAGACATCAGATGCCTTGTTCTTCTTTTGCTTCTTGGGTTTGGTAGTCTTCTTCTGGGGCTTCTTTGCCTTTCTCTTTCTCTTGCCCGATTTGTTAGCTTCAGCAAGCATAACCACAGGCTCATCCTTCTTGAGTAAATCCTCGGCCCTCTGCAACATATTGCTGAGTTCCTGGACGCTGACATTCAGCTTATTCATATTGTAGTTCATAGTGAACGCATTGAAGGAAGAGGGCAAAGAATTTAGGATGGCATCCACTTGCGTGCCAAGATCTAGCCCGGATCCAAGAGCTTCAAGTTCGTTGATGTATCCCATCATCCGAAGACAATGGTCATGAACTTTCTGCCCTTTGGTCATCTGCGCGGTCATGAACAATTTCAGGACCTTCTGTCGAGTAGAACGGTTCTGCTCCTCATACATTGTCCTTAGACTGTCCAATATGTCCTTGGCAAGTTCGATCTGATCGAACTGCCTCTGTATTGAGTTGTCTAATGAGGCAATGACAAAGCAGCGGGCTAGGGAGTTCTTATCCTCCCAATCTTGGTAGTCCCTCCTACGGGCCTCAGAAGCCCTATCACCCGGACGTTCCGGGGCAGGATTTTTCACTACCTTGTCTAACTTTTCAGAAGTTAGGACCAGCATAAGATTTCTGTACCAGTCGGCATAGTTTGGGCCCTTAAGCTTGTTATCGTCTAGAAGCTTTGCAAATTGACCGTTTGCCATTTTCTGATAAAACAGCAAAATCATTAGTCCACAACCTTAGTTTGATTCATGTTTACCTACATAGATATGGCTTTTAATCTATGTTCCATTTCCATTTTGTTCATCTCTGAGATTTCCCTCCTATCTCAGTGACGGAGACGACGAAATGTCTCTGGAAATGTGGGAAATCACATGGGGTGCGTGAAGCCAACTGTTTCAACTGCATAACCCCACCACCTTTCTGTGACGGATCATATCCACTCATCAAATGAGTTTCCCTTTGGCCTCTGTCAGACAAGGTTCAGAGCCGTTTTCAGGTAAACCCTTCTGTCAGTGAGTGCACACCCATCATATTCAGGTTACGCCAAGGTACCGTGAGAGAGTTCCCATTTTCTGGTGAAGCCCCTCCCACATCGGTCTATGACGCCCCTATCATCTTATGAAACACTCTAACAGATCCAACAGCAAATGGATAGCCCAATTTTATGGTGCGTTTCCTCATTACTGATGGACCCATCATTGTGCTAATGACGGAAGGCCTTTAGAGAGTCCATCATATGGATCTCCCTATCACTTGCATTCATATTTGCTGGAGGGAACAAAATCACGGCCTAGTTCTAATTTAGGTCAAACCAAAGTGGCTCCCACTGACTTTCATAAAGTCAGATTTCTGGTGGGCCTTCATCGGCTAGGGGTTCCGTACGCATCCCTTTTCAGGGTTGTGGGGCCCACCAGGCAAAGAGGGGGTCATCCAATGACCTTCAGGGACACCATGGCAATGATGTGCATTCAGCCATGGTGTGCGCAAGAGCCACTAACGAGTCATCACGGGCCAAGTACTTATGGCCCATGGTCGCAGCACATCAAACATCCAAACATCACATGTAAAGGAGGAATTGATCCAATCAATTAATTGCTGTAAAGCCCATTCAACGGCCCATTTAAAAACCAAGTCATTAACGATTAATGTCCACTAGGTGTATGGGCTGAATCGCAGATAGCAGTTCGGCCCATACAGCTTATCTCACAATAATGGGCTTTTGCAGTTTTAACCCTTTAAAACTGGGCTTTACAGGTGGGCCGAATTAATCCCTGTAATTGAACATCAGATTTGGAACAAAAGTGTGAGACAATTGGACTGAGAACAGCCCCTTTCGAAACCCAGATTCGGTCCAAACAGTTTTGGTCCAATCTAGTCCGAAATGGTCCAAAACTGATTTTCAATTCAAGAATTAATTATTGAATGATCTGAAATTAATAGTTTTGATTTCTAGCAAACACAAAACAATTTTGGACTGTTCGCACCACCTGCAAAACAGAGGTTAATCACAAGGGTTGCAGTTTCATAAACTGCAAATCGCAGAAAACGATTTCTCCATCTGCAAATCTCCAGCGCCGCCATCTTCTTCCATCTTCTTTAATCAAGAAAAATAACAGAAATCCTATTTCTATTAATTACATTCTTGATCAAATCCTATACATTCAGTCTAAAAAAATAAAAAAAATTATTTACAGACCGAATTGAATGAAATAAATAAATAGAAAAGAAAAAGGGTGCGCAGACCATCTGCGCTAAAACTGCACTGCGATCTCCAGGTTTGAACAGTCCATTAAATCAAAATAAATAAAGAACAATTCCAAATAAATTTTGGATTTAATAGAAATTAATTTCAGATCAATCGCCCTTAACAAGAAACAGTTTCTTGAAAAAAAAAGAAAACAATCTGCGCAAATCTTGAAAGAACACCTTCTATCCATCTGCGCAGGGTCAGATCTGATTTTCTTTTGGTTCAAGATTCGAACCTGTGGCTCTGATACCACTGAAAGAATGGTAGGATCCATCTAATGGACGCCATGAAGGTAGTGGAATGGGTGGGGCGAATTTCAAAAATTTCCTACCTTCTCCCAACTGGGAATCATATTCCCTGAATTTAGAATACAATATTCAAGGATCTACTTGAACCCTAATCAAACCAGATCTGTACCAAAAGATAAATGGGAGGATTATACCTGATCCGGAGAAGCAGTATCTCCCAAAGTTGGTGTTCACGCCCAAAGAATGCTCCAAGATCTGTCCCTGCTGAAGATGACACAGCTGTGGATGGAACAGAACCAGCAGGGTGCGTCCTACACACTGGATCCTTCACAAGAATCCCCTGGATGTACTAAACACTGAATTCTTTCAGTCTTTCTTGCAAGACTGATGTCAAGAACTGGTTTCTTGACTTTCTTTTCTGCAAAGATCGAATCTTGCAACAATACAGATGGCGGCGGCAGGAGGAGATCTCCAGAAACGAAAAGGCTGAACTGTTTTCTTTTCTGGAGAGTATGAGATCTAATCTCAAATCGCAGGAACCCTTCTTGCTTACCAAAACCCCTTGGATCGAAATCTGATTTCTCTCCCTCTTGGTACATTCGAAATCTCCTCCTTTCTTCTTGATTAAGAAATCTCCTAATTAGGAGTTATCCCAATCCAAATCAGTATTTGGATAGGGGATATTCTTAATCCTTTTCCCAGATAGAGTTAGCTTACTCCTGATCTTATCAGGAGGTTACCAGATTCAAATCTGATTTGAATTTGGTCTCTAAGAGTGGATAAGGCTAAGAGCCCAATCCTTTTTGCTAACTTCAATCTCAAATTCGCCCCATTGATGGGTGATCATATCAGCCCACTTCGAAATGGGCTTTAGGCCCATTAAGTATTCAGTGTTTAATTAGTTTCCAATCTGCTGCCCAGTTGGGCTTCTTTGTATGGCATGGGACCCAAGCATTGATCTACACACCAGCCACATGGGTTCGGCCCAGCCTTTAATAGAAGGCCCAGCCAAATTCACTGAAAATCTCAATGAACCCCTTGAGTCCATCGTATGAACCCTATGGGCCCAACACTTACATTAAGTGGTCCCTGGGCCAAGCCATCTTATAAAAACCCAGGGACTGTGGGCAGGTGCAAGATTAGCCCATCAGGTATTGTCCTAAATGGTCTTACACTTAACCTCTCAGCCCTTAATGATCAAGCACTGCCCGACAAGAGAGGACCTCTCCCTCGGCTGCAAGGAACAGTGCCGCACTCTCCTCTCACATGGATCCCGGGAATTAAAACCATTTGCAAACATTTTGAAACCGTACATATATATGTAAATATATTAATTTTGCAAAAACAAAATTCCAACGATTGAAATCAACTGCCGGCAGTTTGGTTTCCATCAGAGAGAGTGCATTCCCGATCATTACCCTTTGTCCGACAAAGTGGCTGATTCTGTCACTATGACCACCCACTCAGATGAATTCTCAAACTGCCCCAACATACCCAGGTTTTGATCCCCACTAAGGATCTCACTGATTGGCATATCAAAGGCAGCCTGATCCAACACCTAGTGAAGTGTCACAATCGAGTCTAGGGGTCAGGTGTAACTTTCCAGTTTTGCCCATCTATCTCCAAGGTCCAGGGCAAGACTGGAAATCTGGTCCGGTTCAAGGATTCAAGTAATCCCATGCTGTATGTGCCTCGGGTCTTACCCTGATGGCTGAGACAGGCCATCCCAACACTTGGTGGCACACCAGTATCAGCCTTGGCAGGATAAATCTCCCCAGACTTATCCAACGGCTGTGAACATTTAAAACTAACATGAGTCTCTACAAATGTCCAGTTTTAGGGTTTTACACAGAATTAAACCAAACAACATGAATCAAACATGCACTTTATTTATTTCCACTAAACAACAAAAGTACATCAAAATGATTGAAGCTAAGGGCATACAAAACTGTCTAACATGATCTACACATCAGCCACATGGGTTCAGCCCAACCTCTGTTACAAGGCATGGTCGAATTCACTGTAGGAGACAGTGAACCCCTATGCCCATCACCATGGGCTCTTAATGGGCCCAACATTTACACTAAATGGTCCTTGGGTCAAACCACCTTATAAAAACCCAAGGACCGTGGGCAGATGCAAGATTAGCCCATCAGGTATTACCCTCAATGGTTTTACAATTAACCTCTTAGCCCATAATGATCAAACACTGCCCGACAAGAGATGACCTCTCCCTCAGCTGGAAGGTACAGTGTTGGACTCTCTACTCACATGGATCCTGGGAATTAAAACATTTTGCAAACATTTTGAAACCATAATATATATGTGCATCTCTATATAAATATATTTTGCAAAACAAATTTCAACGGTTGAAATCGACTACCGACAGTTTTGGTTTCCATTAGAGAGAGTGCATCCCCGATCATTCACTTTGTTCGACAAAGGATCTGATCCAGTCACTATGATCACCCACTCAGATGAATTCTCGAACTGTCCCAACATACCCAGGTTTTGACCCCCTCTAAGGATCTCACTGATTGGCATATCAAAGACAGCCCAATCCGACACCTAGTATAGTATCATAATCGAGTCTATGGGTCAGGTATAGCATTCCAGTTTTGCCCATCTATCTTCAAGGTCCAGGGCAATACTGGAATTCTAGTCCAGTTCAGGGTTTCAAGAACACCCATACTGCATGTGCCTCAGGTCTCACCCTGGTAGCTGAGACAAGCCACCCCAACCAACTTGGTGGCACATCAGTGTTAGCCTTGGCAGGATAAATCTCCCCAGATCTATCCAACGGCTATGAAGATTCTAAACTAACACGAGTCTCATATGTGTTCAGTTTAAGGGTATTACACAGAAACACTGTTAGACAGTTTTGTATGCCCTTAGCTCCAATCAGTTTTGATGTACTTTTGGTATTTATTGTAAATAAATAAAGTACATGTTTGATTCATGTTGTGTGGTATGTTTCTGTGTAAGACCCTAAAACTGAACACTTAATGAGACTTGTGTTAGTTTTAAATGTTCACAGTTGTTGGATAAGTCTGGGGAGATTTATCCTGCCAAGGGTGACACTGGTGTGCTGCCAACTGTTGAGGTGGCTTGTCTCAGCCACCAGGGTGAGACCCAAGGCACACGCTGTGTAGGATTACTTGAACCCTTGAACCGGACCAGATTTCTAGTATTGCCCGGGACCTTGGAGATTGATGGGTAAAACTGGAAAGTTACACCTGACCCCTAGACTCAATGCACTAGGTGTCGAATTGGGCTGTCTTTAATATGCCAATCAGTGAGATCCTTAGCGGGGGTCAAAACCTGGGCATGTTGGGACAGTCTGAGAATTCATCTGAGTGGGTGATCATAGTGACAGGATCAACCCCTTTGTTAGACAAAGGAAATGATTGGGGATGCACTCTCTCTAATAGAAACCAAACTGCCGGCAGTTGATTTCAATCGTTGGAATTCTGTTTTGCAAAATTTATTTATATGATATATACTTATGTATGGTTTCAAAATGTTTGCAAATGGTTTTAAATCCCGGGATCCATGTGAGTCGAGAGTGCAACACTATTCCTTGTAGCCGAGGGAGAGGTCCTCTCTTGTCGGGCAGTGCTTGATCATTATGGGTTGACAGGTTAAGTGTAAGGCCATTTAGTGAAGGGATGAGATATCCATCGTATGGACGCCCAAATCTTACGGAATAAGGTGGGCGAATTTCTAAAAAAAATTCTCTCCCTTCAATTGGGAATCGCATTCCCTATTTTAGAAAATCATATTTTCAAGGATCAATCTTGAACCATAAACTGAACCAGATCTGAATAAAAGCAGTAGGAGAGAATTATACCTGATACAGAGAAATATTATCTTCAATGGAGGTATTCAAGCCCAAGGAAGGATCCAAAGACTGCTCCCACTGAAGATGGCACAATGTAGGATGGAGCAGAATCAGCAGTGTTCTCTCCAAAAACCTAATCCTTCGCAAGAAGTAGTAGGATGGCACGAGAGCACAACTTCCTATCAGTCCCTTCACAAGGAACTAATGTCGAGATCGAATCTTGATTTCTCCCACTGAACTGGAGACTGAACAGGTAGGGTAGGCAGCAACAGGAAGGAGGCGGCAAGGAAGAATTTCGCTGGGTTCCTTAATTCTTCCTTCTGTGATTTCAGCTCTAAAGAGGATGTGAATGTGTGTCTTCTAAAGGTTGCCGCCCCCTCCTTCTTTTGTAACCTTAAAGGGCTCAGCTCCAAATCCTATTAGGAGTTGCTGATACAAATCATATTTGGATCAGACATCCCTTTAGCTGATAAGGACAAACCCTTATCTTATCTGCAGATTGAATCAACCTTCTCCTAATCTCATTTGGAGGTTTCCAGATCTGAATCACATTTAGATCTGGACTCTCTGAGTGGATAGGGTTTAGACCCTATGCTATTTGCTAATCTATTCCCAAAATTCACCCCATATTTAACTAATTAAATTAGCCTAGTTCGAAATGGGCTTTAGGCCCATTAAGGTTATGTGCTCACTTAGCCTTCCCAACTGCTGCCCAGTTGGGCTTCCTTGTATGGTGTGGGACCCAAACATTGATCTACACATCAGCCACATGGGTTCAACCCAGCCTTTGTTAAAAGGCCTGGCCGAATACACTGTTATGGACAGTGCACCCCCTGAAATCTATCACATGGGCTCTATGGGCCCAACACTTACCCTAAGTGGTCCCTGGGCCAAGCCACCTTGTAACACCCAGGGACTGTGGGCAGATGCAAGATTAGCCCATCAGGTATTACCCTCAATGGTTTTACACTTAACCTCTCAGCCCATAATGATCAAACACTGCCCGACAAGAGAGGATCTCTCCCTCGGCTGCAAGGAATAGTGTTGCACTCTCTACTTATATGGATCCCGGAAATTAAAACCTTTTTGCAAACATTTTGGAAACCATAATATATATATGTACTTTTATATCTCATATAAAATATATTTTGCAAAACAAATCTCAACGATTGAAATTGACTGCCAGCAGTCTTGGTTTCCATCAGTGAGAGTGCATCCCCGATCATTACTTTTGTCCGGCAAAGGGGTTGATCACCCACTCAGATGAATTCTCAGACTACCCCAACATACCCAGGTTTTGACCCCTGTTAAGGATCTCACTAATTGGTACATCAAAGACAGCCCAATCCGACACCTAGTGTAGTATCATAATCAAGTCTAGGGGCCGGGTGTAACTTTCCAGTTTTGCCCATTAATCTCTAAGGTCCAGGGAAATAGTGGAAATCTAGTCTAGTTCAAAGATTCAATTAATCCTACACTGCATGTGCCTAGGGTCTCACCCTGGCGGCTGAGACAGGCCACCTCAACCGACTTGGTGGCACATCAGTGTCAGCCTTATCAGGATAGGTCTCCCCAGACCGACCCACTGGCTGTGAACATTCTAAACTAACATGAGTCTCATTAAGTGTCCAGTTTAAGGGGATTGCACAGAAACACACCACAGGAACATGAATCAAATATGTACTTTATTCATTTACAATAAACTCATAATGTACATCATTTTGATTGAAGCTAAGGGCATACAAAAACTGTCTAACAGCTCCCACTTGCACTTAGGTCCAATCTGGTACAAGCCGGAGTCCCATGCTTTCTGCGTGTTTCTTAAACACTTTCTGTGATAGTGGCTTTGTCAATGGGTCTGCTACATTTTCCGCTAATGCTACCTTCTGAATTAGGACGTCCCCTCTACCAACAATCTCGCACAGTATGTGGTACTTCCTCTCGATGTACTTTGACTTCGAGTGGGCTCATAGTTCCTTAGCCAGAGCAATGGCTCCATTGTTGTCACACAACAACGGGATGGGTGATGTGCTGGACGGAACTGCTCCCAACTCGTGAACAAACTTCTTCATCCACATGGCTTCTTTGGCAGCCTCACTTGCGGCAATGTATTCGGCTTCGGTCGTGGAGTCTGTAGTGGACCCCTATTTGCTGCTTTTCCAGCAAACAACACACAATCCTATCATCAACACAGATAAAACAACACACAATCCTATCATCACCCCTATTTGCGGCATCAGTATACCCCAGGATCTATAGTGAGCTACCATCGAATACCAGATAAAACTCTTTTGTCCTTTGAAGTACAGCAGAGTCAAAACGATTTGACAGCAGAGTCAAAACGGATGTTCCAACTCCTAGAAGCTTGCTTAAGTCCATAAATGGATCTATTGAGTTTACATACCATGTGTTCCTGACCAGCAACAATGAAGCCTTGCGCCTGCTTCATATAGATATCTTCATAAAAATCTCCATTCAGGAATGCAGTTTTGACATCCATTTGCCAAATCTCACAATCATGGTATGCTGCTACAGCTAATAGGATCCTAATGGATTTAAGCATGGCCACAGGTGAAAAGGTTTCCTCATAATCGAATAGGTAACCCACAGAGCCTTTTGGGTAGTCTACGAATAGGCAACAGCTGGTCTTGGATTCCAACTTATCTGCACTCATTCTTTTAACGTGTGTTGGACAACCCCAAATCTTCAAGTGTCTAACAGTTGGTTTCTTTCCGGTCCAAAGTTCATATGGAGTGTTCGGAACCGATTTGGTTGGAACTCGATTCAGCAAGTAAATCGCAGTCTCTAATGCGTATATTCCCAAAAGGATGTGGGTAACTTTGAGTGTATGAGAAGTGACCGGACCATATCCAATAAGGTCCTATTCCTCCTCTCTGAAACACCGTTATGTTGTGGTGTAGCAGGAGGAGCCAATTGTGATACTATCCCATTGTCCTTTAAGTAGTCCCTGAATTCGTCAGAGAGATACTCACCACCTCGATCTGATCGAATGGCTTTAATTTCTCTCCCTAACTATTTCTCGACCTCTTGTCTGAACTCTTTGAACTTTTCAAAGGATTCAGACTTGTGTCTCATTAGGTACACGTATCCATATCGTGAGAAATCATTTGTAAAGGTGATGAAATATACGTGTTGATTCTGTGTCCTAACACTCAGGGGACCACATACATCACTGTGTATAAGGTCAACTGTGCCTGTACATCTTTCAGGCTTACCGTTAAATGGCTGTTTCGTCATCTTACCTTGTAGTTAAAGCTCACAAGTGAGAAGATTTTCTACAGTTAGAAAATCCAAAGGACCATCCTTTACCAACCTTGTGATTCGGTCAACACCGATATGGCCAAGTTGGTAATGCCACAGGTCCATGGGATTAATTGTATCACGGACTCTTTTCTTGGGGATTTCAGCCGACGTAGTTTCTGTTATGTTAGTTTCTAGAGAAGGATGTAGAATATAGAGACCGTTCTCTAGTTCCCCGTATGCGATGAATCTGTTGTTTCTTTTAATAGTAATCGTATTACTGAAAAAGACAGAATAACCATCCGCACACAGTTTTGAGACAGAAATCAAATTTTTCTTAAATTTTGTACACAAAGACAATCTTTGAGTACAATAGTTCATTCTCTAAAAATTAACTCCACAGTTCCTATGGCCACGGCTGCAACACTTGTAGAAGTCCCCAAGTAGAGCGTAACTTCTCCTTCACTCAGCCTTCTGCTTACTTTGAACCCCTGTAGTGAGTTACAAGCATGAGTTGAATCCCCGGAGTCAATACACCAGGACGCAGAAGCTACCAATAACTTGGTTTCTATAACAAAAGATTCAAAATTACCTTTCTTGGATTCCAGGTAGGCAGGACAGTTCGTTTTCCAGTGGCCGGTCTTCTTGCAGAAGTGACAGGCATCCGATGCTTTGTCTTTCTTCTACTTCTTACCCTTAGTGGCTTTCTTCTGAGGCTTCTTTGCTTTCCTCTTTCTCTTGCCTGTCTTGCTAGCTTCAACAAGCATAGCTACAGGCTCATCGTTTTTAATCAATTGTTCTGCTCATTGCAACATATTGCTGAGCTCTTGCAAGCTGACATTCAGATTGTTTATGTTATAGTTCATGATGAACGGATTAAAGGAAGGAGACAAAGAATTAAGGATAGAGTCTATCTGGGTTGCGTCCAGCCCGGATCCAAGAGCTTCAAGCTCATTGATGAAGCCCATCATCCGAAGACAATGGTCATGAACTTGTTGCCCTTTGGACATTTGTGCGTTCATGAACTGTTTCAAGACTTTTTGTCGAGTAGAACGATTCTGCTCTTCATACATCGTCTTGATACTGTCCAATATGTCATTGGCAAGTTTGATCTGATCGAACTGCCTCTGTATTGGATTGTCCAATGAGGCAATTGATGAGAGTAGAATTTATCATATTTTTATCCCCAATTATTCTATCTTTTATACTGAATTAGCACCTAATTGGACTCATATTTCTATTCAGGGCATGAAAGAAAGCATCAGGAGCAACGAAAGACAAATCGGATGATTTTTCACAGTTTCGGCACCATTCAGTAATCTAGGCCTGACTCGCATATCCAATTTCCGATTGGGCTGATTCAAGACTCACTGGAAAGATAAGAGAAAAATACACAACTTTTATGTTTTGGGATTTCGCCGATTCGGCATGAATCGAAGCCAAATCCGGGCCTGAAATCGTGGAAAATTCGTAGGAAGGCCCAATCCGCAGCTAAATCCCAACTTGTAGAAAAGCCTGGCAGCAGCCCAATTCGCAGAGGAGGCCTAATACGAATCCAAGAAAAAGAAACTAAGAAGAGTCCTTCCAGATCTAAATTCTTGATGTAATCTTAGAAAAGATAAAAAGATTGAATACATTAGATAAAGAGATAAGAGTAGGATTAGAATAGAACTTTCTATTCTTGTAAGATAAACTTCAAGAGGAAGTAGGAGACCACCCCGTCCCCTTAAGCTATATAAAGGAGGGGAAGGACCAGCTTTAGGAATCACTGAATCATTCAATTTCTGATTTGAATCAAGAAGCAAGGAGCAATCAGTCAAAAAGGGTTCAAGAGAGGTTCAAGAATTCAAGAAACTTCAAGAAGAAAGTGGCGGCAAGAAGAGGAGATCTCAGCACCATGGGCGAATTCAAGAGTTCTTTCTTCCCCTTTGTTTGCTTTAATTCTTCCATCATGAACTGATTTGTTTCTTGCTAGGGCTATGAAAAGCCTAGCCATGTTAATGAATATATTTTTATCTTCTTGATTTATCCAAGATTGTGATTTCCATATAGTCTATGAATTATTGTGCTTAATGCAATTAAGAGCTTGGCCACCTCTTAATTGATTTGGGTTATGTGAATGAATTGAGAGAGGAATTCACATAATTGACAGAATAATTCATAGTGTGAATTGAATGGTATATAGAGATATATATACATGATTCATCTGAATTTAATGGTTTTCTTGGACTTAATGCATTTCCATCTTGAGAGCTCTACTCGAGAGATCGAAGGGTTACCTGATGGGCGTAGGTTTAGTATATCTCGAGAGAGAATATTAAATAAATTTGGGAAAATCTCAGCTTATGGGAATGACAATTAGTCTTGAATAATCGGACCCATCAATATTCATTACATTGGTTAGGTGGACCAAAAGTCTTAGCGTTCATCATTTGCATATTCGATTAGTGATCACCCTTGTTTTATTTTCTTTGTTCCAGTTTTATTTTCAGTAGTTTTTGCTCAATCCTAAATTTCGATTGTCCAAATAATTAGGGAAAATTGTGATTCTAATACTTATTTTGTTAAATTCTCGTATGAACGATATTATTATACTACTTGATAACTAGTGCACTTGCTAGGGTTATATATTTATAGCTATCAAGTTTTTGGCACCGTTGCCGGGGATTTAATCCTAAAATAATATTGGAACTTGTTAACCTTGGTTAATTTGGATTTTTTTCTGTTCTGTTCCTTACTTTTTTATTTTTATTTTATTTTATTTGTTCGAACTCTTGCTGTGTTCAGATTTATTAGTGCATGACACACACTAGAAGAGAAGGACTAGCAAGATTCGATCCTGAAATAGAAAGAACCCTTCTTTATTTAAAGAGAGTATCCTCATGGAGTACCAGCTTGGTATCAAAATTAGACCTTTTATAATGGCATTACCCCCCCCCCCACTCGATCTATTATTGATGCAGCCGCAGGTGGCACTACCATGAGAAGAACACCGAAGGGAAGCCTATGACCTAGTAGAAGAGACGGTGTCAAACAGCTACCAATGGAGTAATGATCAAACCAATCAAAGGGGAGTACACCATATCGATTCCCTTGCAGCTATATCTGCTCAACTTGCTAATCTGAATAAGAAACTTGATACTCTTAATATTGCAGCAATAAATACATTATCTAGAATCCCATGTGATTTCTGTAGTCAAATAGGACATGCTAATTCTGATTGTCCATTATGTAGTCATTTCACTTCATATGAGAATGCTAATCTTATCTCTCATGCTGGCAGGCCGAAATTCAACTCCTATTCAAACACATACAACCCAGGGTGGAGGAATCATTCAAACTTTTCATGGAGCAACAATTAGCAAAAGGCACCTATGGGATTCCAACAATAGCTGCCTTCACATGAAGAAAAGAGTAATCTGGAAGAAATGATCTCTAAGTTCATTAATGCTACTGAATATATAACTCTAGCAAGTGCACTAGTTATCAAGTAGTATAATAATATCGTTCCCATGAGGATTTAACAAAATAAGTATTAGAATCACAGTCTTCCCTAATTATTTGGACAATCGAAATTCAGATTTTAGGAAGCAAGAACTACTGAAAATAAAACTGGAAAAAGAAAATAAAAACAAGGGTGATCACTAATCGAATATGCAAATGATGGAATCGCTAGGACTTTTGGTCCACCTAACCAATGCAATGAATATTGATGGGTCCAATTATCCAAGACTAATTGTTATTCCCATAAGCTGAGATTTTCACAAATTTATTTAATATTCTCTCTCGAGATATACTAAACCTATGCCCATCAGGTAACCCTTCGATCTCTCGAGTAGAGCTCTCAAGATGGAAATGCATTAAGTCCAAGAAAACCATTAAATTCAGATGAATCATGTATATATATCTCTATATACCATTCAATTCACAGTATGAATTATTCTGTCAATTATGTGAATTCCTCTCTCAATTCATTCACATAACCTAAATCAATTAAGAGGTGGCCAAGCTCTTAATTGCATTAAGCACAATAATTAATAGACTATATAGAAATCACAATCTTGGATGAATCAAGAAGATAAAAATATATTCATTAACATGGTTAGGCTTTCCATAGCCCTAACAAGAAACAAATCAGTTCATGATGGAAGAATTAAAACAAACAAAGGGGAAGAAAGAACTCTTGAATTCGCCCATGGTGCTGAGATCTCCTCTTCTTGAAGTTTCTTGAATTCTTGAACCTTTCTTGAACCCTTCTTGACTGAATGCTCCTTGCTTCTTGATTCAAATCAGAAGTTGAATGATTGAATGATTCAGTGATCAAGTGATACCTAAAGCTGGTCTGCCCCCTCCTTTATATAGATTAAAGGGGAGGGGGTGGTCTCCTACTTTCTCTTGAAGCTGATCTTTACAAGAAATAGAAACTCCTATCCTAATTCTAATCCTATCTCTTTATCTCTTGAACTCAATCATTTTATCACTCTAAGATTACATCAAGAATTTAAATCTAGAAGGATTCTTCTTAGTTTCTTGTTCTTGGATTCGTAATAGACTTCCTCTGCGAATTGGGCTTCAGCCAGGCTTTTCTGCGAGTGGAGCTTCAGCTGCGGATTGGGCCTTCCTATGAATTTTCTGCGACTTCGGGCCCGGAATTGACTTCGATGTAGGCCGATTCTGCGAAAACCCAAAACATGAAAGTTGTGGATTTTTCTCTTATCTTTCCAGTGGATCTTGAATCAGCCTATTCGGAGTTCAGAAACGCGAGTTAGGCCCAGATCACTGAATGATGTCGAAACTATGAAAAATCATCCGATTTGTCTTTCTTTGCTCTTGATGCCTTATTTCATACCCTGGACCAAAATACAAGAGATATGAGTACAATTAGATGCTAATTTAGTATAAAATACAGAATAATTGGGGATAAAAATATGATAAATTCTACTCTCATCAAATCCCCCACACTTAATGGGACAAGACAAAACTCAAAACAAAATTAAAACAAGAACAAACTAACTAAAAGATTTGTTTTGGATTTCTCTCAACAGTGTATTTGTTCTCCCGCATGCCTTGATCCAGTATTAATGGTCCTCCCATTCGTCTCCTTCTTTTCCTTTTTAACTTATCAAGGAATAATCTTAAATCGCCAATCCTCATGTCCCCAAGTGAGATCGACAATCAAAGGAAACATGCATCTCTTCGCATGAATAATTTAGGGCTATAGTAAGCCCTTTTTGTTTTCATAATCACATGTGGAAAGATTAAAAAAATACCCTCTCATGATTCTTCAGAACGAAATAAGGAATGTTATTACCATAAGCTTGCTCATGTATCACATCTCCACCACTTATCATGAGTGCAATGCATCAAAAGGTGAATTAGGGTTTGGGATCTAGGGATGAGTGCATTTTATGCTCCATCTCACCCTTTTATTCTTTTAGTGTGAGTGCATTT
This sequence comes from Nelumbo nucifera, assembly GCF_055504915.1. Lineage (NCBI taxonomy): Eukaryota > Viridiplantae > Streptophyta > Magnoliopsida > Proteales > Nelumbonaceae > Nelumbo > Nelumbo nucifera. The sequence goes on from NC_142650.1 coordinate 83,434,718, forward strand.
TACACTCCATTTCACACTAGCTCTTTTTTCTCTCGGTGTGAGTGCATTTTATGCTCTATCTCACACTAGCTCTTTTTTTTTTGGATAACACGTTCCAATACATGAACTCATTATCGTGGTCTCAACATGCCTAACAAAACAAGTTCTAGAATAATCAACCCCTGTTTGTCCGTTAGAAACCAAATGCTCACAAGGGTCAACTCTGTATTGCATCTTGCCCGTTGATCATTCAAACTATTGAGATACCTTCCATAGCCAAAAATTTCAGCTAGATTTGCCTACATCCTTTCTTGTCTATCCTATCTAAGCACATGATTCAAGGTGGTTTGCAATCATTCAAAAACAAGTCTCTAAGGAGCAGAAATTTCAAAAGGAAAGGTTAAAAAGTGATGATCAAAGCATGCTAGAGTTCGAAAAAATTTATCAACCCCTTACTCCTCCCCCACACTTAAGATATACATTGTCCTCAATGTATGGAATATGCATGATAAGAACAAGGAGAGAGATTTAAGAGGACTTCCCTGAATGCCTCGTTGAGATCCTGTAGATGTGAGATACGAAAAAGAGAAAAACACACTCATAAGAAAGAAGAAAAAAAACTGAACAAACAAGTAACTAAACTTAATGGGTTACCTCCCACAAGCGCTCGTTTTAAGTCGTGAGCTTGACTTTCACCTTTCCTTCATGGCGGTTTCAAGGAGAGAATGGACCCATGGTGGGTGGGTTGTTCTCCTTCGATGTAATGCTTCAACCACTATCCATTTACCTTGAATGTATTCCCATCATCATTATGTATTTCAATCGCTCCATGAGTGAATACTTTAGCCCCTTTAAAGGGTCCACCCCACTTGGTTTTTAACTTCCAATGTTTCCCCCTTTCATCCTCCATAGGTGGGTTTAAACCTGGAATATGGACCTGCACAATAGATGGGAGGGGTTTTGTGTGAGATGGAGGTAAAGATGCATTATGAATTGTAATTTCAAAAGAATGTGGCTCAGAAGTCAAATTTCGCAATTCTGATTTCAGTACAAACTTCTGCTCTGCTTGTTGTAATTGATTAGGACTATTGTTAAGTGCAACTTTCAGCATGTCTTCTGATTTAGATGTATCTACTTCAGCTGCACCAACATCAATGCTATCGATTGCATAAATTTCATGTTCAATTGTGTTGGGATGTTCCATGGTTTTAAATACATTGAACACCACTTCTTCACCATTGATTCTAAGGGTAACTAGACCTTTTCACACTTCAATTAAAGCATCACCAGTAGCAAGAAAAGGTCTCCCTAAAATCAAAGGCATTGTCCTATCTTCCTCCATATCCAACACAATGAAATCGGCATGAATAATAAAATTGCCCACTTTGACCAAAACATCTTCTACTATTCCCCTAGGATATTTAATGCTTCTATCAGCTAATTGTAGGATAATAGTTGTAGATGTTAGTTTATGCAGTCCAAGTTTTTCAAAAATAGAATAAGGCATTAAATTTATACTAGCACCTAAATCACATAAAGCTTTTTCAAATTCAGTATTCCCTATGGTGCAAGGTATAGAAAAACTCCCTGGATCCTTAAGCTTTTAGGGCAATTTCTTTTGAAGAATTGCTGAACATTCTTCGTTTAGTTTTACCATCTCACCATCCTCCCACTTTCTTTTATTAGACATCACCTCTTTCAGGAATTTGGCATACCTCGGCATCTGTGACAATACATCAAGAAGAGGAAGGTTAATATGGATCTTTTTAAACACTTCCAAAAATTTCTCAAATTGTCTATCTAATTTAGCCTTCAAGACTCTTCCAAGGTAGGGGATAGGAAGTTTAATTTCATGTAAATTTAGTTTAGGGGTGCTTCCCTCATTCTCCTTTTGTAATTCGGCCATTTCAGCTTTCTTGTCATTTTCTAGGGCTTCGCCGATTGTCTTCCCGCTTCTTAAGGCTATGGCGTTCACATGCTCTCTAGGATTCTTTTATGTGTTGCTGGGCAGCCTTCCTTCTTTCCTCTCTGATAACATGCTCACAACCTGCCCCATTTGAACTTCTAAGTTCTTAATCGATGCATCATGGCTTTGGAATCTTGTTTCAGTAGCATTGATGAACTTAGAAATCATCTCTTCCAAATTACTCTTTTTTTCTTGTGGGGGCGGTTGTGGTTGGAATCCCATGGGTGCCTTTTGATGATTGTTGCTCCAAGAGAAGTTGGGATGACTCCTCCACCCTGGGTTGTATGTATTTGAATATGGGTTGTAATTTGTCCTGCCAGCATGAGAGATAAAATTAGCATTCTCATGGTAAATAAAATGACTATTTAATTGACAATCAGAATTGGCATGTCCTATTTGTCCACATAAATCGCATGAGATGCTAGATGTTGTATTAACGGCTACAATACTAAAATTATCCAGTCTTTTATTTAAATTGGCTATTTGCGCAGATAAGGATGCAAAGGAATCAATGTGGTGTACTCCCCTCTGATTGGTTCGATCATTGCTCCACTGGTAGCTGTTTGATGCCATCTCCTCCACTAAGTCATATGCTTCCTCTAGAGTTTTTCTCATGATTGTACCACCTGCGGCTGCATCAATAATGGACCGATTAAAGGGGGTAATACCATTATAAAAGGTTTGTATTTGTCGCCAAATTGGTATCCCATGGTGAGGACACCTCCTAAGCATCTCTTTAAATCTTTCTCATGCTTCATACAGGGACTCCCTCTCAAATTGAGCAAAAGTAGTAATATCATTAATTAATTTTGCTGTTTTGGAGGGTGGGAAATATTTAGCCAAAAATTTCTGGGTTAAATCATTCCAAGTGGTGATGCTTCCTGCAGGGAGTGAGTTGAGCCAATCTTTAGTTCTATCATGCAATGAAAAAGGAAATAATCTTAGCCTAATCGCATCATCACTAACTCCATTGTGTTTAAATGTATCACATATTTCAAGGAAATTAACAATGTGTGCATTAGAGTCATCACTTGGTAACCCACTAAACTGAATGCTTGTTTGGATCATTTGAATTATTGCAGGCTTTATTTCAAAATTGTTTGCATGGATGGTGGGTTTGCAAATGCTGGATGTCGCCCCATCAATGTTTGGATAAGCATAATCCAAGAGGGTGCGATTTCCTTCTGCCATCTCTCCTATCTCTATGGCTGGTTCGCAAATAACAACATCTTCTCTTGATTTTCCTCTGTTGGCCCTTTGCAACAAGTGAAGGGTCCTTTCAATTTTTAGATTGAATTCAGCTAACCCTTCCTGTCTAGTGCGTGTCATGCACTAGTAAATCTGAACCAACAAAAATTCGAACAAACAAATAAAAATAAAAATAAGAACAGAAATAAAAAGAAGTAAAAGGAAAATAGAATAATAAAAAAAACAGAAATAAAAGGTCCAAATTAATCAAGGTTAACAAATTCTAATATTATTTTAGGATTAAATCCCCGGCAACGGCGCCAAAAACTTGATAGCTATGAATATATAACTCTAGCAAGTGCACTAGTTACCAAGTAGTATAATAATATCGTTCCCACGGGGATTTAACACAATAAGTATTAGAATCATAGTCTTCCCTAATTATTTGGACAATCGAAATTCAGATTTTAGGAAGCAAGAACTACTGAAAATAAAACTGGAAAAAGAAAATAAAAACAAGGGTGATCACTAATCAAATATGCAAATGATGGAATCGCTAGGACTTTTGGTCCACCTAACCAATGCAATGAATATTGATGGGTCCAATTATCCAAAACTAACTGTTATTCCCATAAACTGAGATTTTCACAAATTTATTTAATATTCTCTCTCGAGATATACTAAACCTACACCCATCAGGTAACCCTTCGATCTCTTGAGTAGAGCTCTCAAGATGGAAGTGCATTAAGTCCAAAAAAACCATTAAATTCAGATGAATCATGTATATATATCTCTATATACCATTCAATTCACAGTATGAATTATTTTGTCAATTATGTGAATTCCTCTCTCATTTCATTCACATAACCCAAATCAATTAAGAGGTGGCCAAGCTCTTAATTTCATTAAGCACAATAATTCATAGACTATATAGAAATCACAATCTTGGATGAATCAAGAAGATAAAAATACATTCATTAACATGGTTAGGCTTTCCATAGCCCTAACAAGAAACAAATCAGTTCATGATGGAAGAATTAAAACAAACAAAGGGGAAGAAAGAACTCTTGAATTCGCCCATGGTGCTGAGATCTCCTCTTCTTGAAGTTTCTTGAATTCTTGAACCTTTCTTGAACCCTTCTTGACTGAATGCTCCTTGCTTCTTGATTCAAATCAGAAGTTGAATGATTGAATGATTCAGTGATCAAGTGATACCTAAAGCTGGTCTGCCCCCTCCTTTATATAGATTAAAGGGGAGGGGGTGGTCTCCTACTTTCTCTTGAAGCTGCTCTTTACAAGAAATAGGAACTCCTATCCTAATTCTAATCCTATTTCTTTATCTCTTGAACTCAATCCTTTTATCACTCTAAGATTACATCAAGAATTTAAATCTAGAAGGATTCTTCTTAGTTTCTAATTCTTGGATTTGTAATAGACCTCCTCTGCGAATTGGGCTTCAGCCAAGCTTTTCTGCGAGTTGGGCCTCAGCTGTGGATTGGGCCTTCCTGTGAATTTTCCGTGACTTCGGGCCCGGAATTGACTTCGATGCAGGCCGAATCTGTGAAAGCCCAAAACATGAAAGTTGTGGATTTTGCTCTTATCTTTCCAGTGGATCTTGAATCAGCCCATGCAGAGTTCGGAAACGCGAATTAGGCCCAGATCACTGAATGATGTCGAAATTGTGAAAAATCATCCGATTTGTCTTTCTTTGCTATTGATGCCTTCTTTCATACCCTGGACCAAAATACAAGAGATATGAGTCCAATTAGATGCTAATTTAGTATACAAGACAGAATAATTGGGGATAAAAATATGATAAATTCTACTCTCATCAATTATCTCTCAATGTAGGTGTTCACGCCCAAGGAAGGATCCAAAGACTACTCCCACTGAAGATGGCGTAGTGTAGGATGGAGCAGAATCATCAGTGTTCTCTCCAAGAACCTAATCCTTCGCAAGAAGTAGCAGGATGGCACATGAGCAAAACTTCCTATCAGTCCATTCACAAGGAACTGATGTCAAGATCGAATCTTGATTACTCCCACTGAACTAGAGATCGAACTGGCAGGGTAGGCGGCAACAGGAAGGAGACGGCAAAGAAGAATTTCGCAGGGTTGCTTAATTCTTCCTTCTGTGATTTCAGCTCTAAAGAGGATGTGAGTATATGTCAGCAGTGTTCTTCCCCAAATACCCAGTCCTTCGCAAGAAATAGCAGGATGGCACGTGGGCACAACTTCCTATCAGCCCTTTCACAAAGAACTGATATCAAGATCAAATCTTGACTTCTCCCACAACTGGAGATCGAACTGGCAAGGTAGGCGGCAAGAAGAAGGAGGTGGCAAGAAAGAATTCTGCAGGGTTGCTTAATTCTTTCTTCTGTGATTTCAGCTCTAAAGAGGATGTGAGTATATGTCTTCTAAAGGCTGCCGCCCCTTCCTTCTTTTGTAACCCTAAAGGATCAGCTCCTAATCCAATTAGGACTTGCTGATCCAAATCTGATTTGGATCAGACATCCCTTTAGGTGATAAGGATAAACCCTTATCTTATCTGTAGATTAGATTAGCCTTCTCCTAATCTCATTAGGAGGTTTATAGATCTGAATCACATTCAGATCTAGACTCTCTGAGTGGATAGGGTTAAGACCCTATCCTATCTACTAATCCATCTCAGAATTCGCCCCATATTTAACTCATTAAATTAGCCCAGTTTGAAGTGGGCTTAAGGCCCATTAAGGTTATGTGCTTACTTAGCCATCTTAACTGCTGCCCAGTTGGGCTTCCTTGTATGGCGTAGGACCCAAACATTGATCTACACATCAGCCGCATGGGTTCAGCACAGCCTTTGTTACAACGCCTAGCCGAATACACTGTTATGGACAGTGCACCCCCTGAAACCCATCAAATGGGCTCTATGGGCTCAACACTTACCCTAAGTGGTCCCTGGGCCAAGCCACCTTGTAACACCCAGGGACTGTGGGTAGATGCAAGATTAGCCCATCAGGTTTTATCCTTAATGATCTTACACTCAACCTCTCAGCCCATAATGATCAAACACTTCTCGATAAGAGAGGACCTCTCCCTCGGCTGCAAGGAACAGTGTTGCACTCTCTGCTTATATGGATCCCAGGAATTAAAACCTTTTGCAAACCTTTTAGAAACCATAATATATATATATATATACTTTTATATCTCATATAAAATATATTTTGCAAAACAAATCTCAACGATTGAAATCGGCTACCGGCAGTCTTGGTTTCCATCAGAGAGAGTGCATCCCCAATCATTACCTTTGTCCGACAAAGGGGCTGATCCTGTCACTATGATCACCCACTCAGATGAATTCTCAAACTGTCCCAACATACCTAAGTTTTGACCCCCTCTAAGGATCTCACTGGTTGGTACATCAAATACAACCCAATCCGACACCTAGTGCAGTATCATAATCGAGTCTAGGGGTCGGGTGTAACTTTCCAGTTTTGCCCATCAATCTCCAAGGTTTAGGGCAATACTGGAAATCTGGTCTGGTTCAAAGATTCAATCAATCCTACACTGCATGTGCCTAGGGTCTTACCCTGGCAGCTGAGACAGGCCACCCCAACCGACTTGGTGGCACATCAGCCTTATCAGGATAGGTCTCCCCAGACCGACCCACTGGCTGTGAACATTCTAAACTAACACGAGTCTCATTAATTTTCCAGTTTAAGGGTATTACACAGAAACATACCAAGGGAACATGAATCAAATATGTACTTTTATTCATTTACAATAAACTTATAAAGTACATCATTTTGATTGAAGCTAAGGGCATACAAAACCGTCTAACAGTTCCCACTTGCACTTAGGTCCAATCAGGTACAAGCCAGAGTCCCATGCTTTCCACGTGTTTCTCAAACACTTTCTACGATAGTGGCTCCATCAATGGGTCAGCTACATTTTCCGTTGATGCTACCTCTTAACATCAATCTCCCGTAGGTCTAGTGTTGTCACACAACAATGGAATGGGTGATGTGCTGAATTCCAAATTCAGGAATGAACATCTTCATTCATAAGACAGTCTCATTTACGACAATGTGTTTGGCTTGGGTTGTGGACTGTTAATTTGCTACTTAGGACCCCTGTTTGCTGACATTCAGGAAACAACACACGATCCTATCATGAAAACATACTTAGATGTAGACTTTCTATCATCTGGATCCAACCGGAAATCGACATCAGTAGACCCTTGGATCTATAGTGAGCTACCATCGAATACCAGACAAAACTCTTTTGTCCTTCGAAGGTACTTGAGTATGTTTTTCACAGCAGTCTAGTCCTCTGCCCTGGGTTGGCCTGGAATCTGCTTACTACACTCACTGCCTGAGCAATGTCAGGACGAGTGCACAGCATGGCATACATGATGCTCCCTACGGCAGAGGGATAAGGAACATCTTTCATGCCCTCAATCTCCTTAGAGGTCTAGGGAGACATCTTCTTGGAGAGAGTAACTCTGTGTCTGAAATGAACATTTCTTTTCTTGGAGTTCTCCATGCTGTATCTTTTGTCTATTTTGTCAATGTAAGCAGATTGGGATAATCCTATTATCCACTTCGATCTATCTCTATAGAGTCGAAGACCCAGTATATAGGAGGCTTCTCCAAGATCTTTCATGGAGAATTGCTGTAAAAGCCATACTTTCACCATAGTTAACATTCCTACATCATTCCCAATGAGTAGAATGTCATCTACATACAGAACTAAGAAGGTAACCTTATCTCCACTGTAGTTCCTGTAAACACAGGGTTCATCCGGATTCTGCTTGAAGCCAAACGATTTGACAGTAGAGTCAAAACGGATGTTCCAACTCCTAGAAGCTTGCTTAAGTCCATAAATGGATCTATTTAGTTTACATACCATGTGTTCCTGAACAGCAGAAATGAAGCCTTGCGGCTGCTGCATATAGATATCTTCAGTAAGATCTCCATTAAGGAATGCAGTGTTGACATCCATTTGCCAAATCTCATAATCATGGTATGCTGCTACAGCTAGCAGGATCCTAATGGATTTAAGCATGGCCACAGGCGAAAAGGTTTCCTCATAATCGATGCCCTCTTTCTGAGTGTACCCTTTCGCCACCAGACGAGCTTTGAAGGTCTCAACCCTACCATCGGGGCCCTTCTTCCTCTTGTAAATCTGTTTGCAACTGATTGCTTTTACCCCGGAGGGTGGATCTATTAGAGTCCAGACTCCATTGATCTCCATTGAGTCCATCTCAACTCTCATGGCCTCCACCCACTTCTGGGAATCTATGTCCATTGGTCACTACCTAGAACTTGTAGGACATCTCCCACTGCTCATGAGCTCTCTTCATCAAAAACTACTTCCTGACGATGGGTGTCCAGGATGTAATCGGTTTCCAAGAATTGTGCATTTCAGCTGCAGAACACTTTCTGCTCACTTGGGTCATAGAATAGGTAACCCACAGAGCCTTTTGGGTAGTCTACGAATAGGCAACAGCTGGTCTTGGATTCCAACTTATCTGCACTCATTCTTTTAACGTGTGTTGGACAACCCCAAATCTTCAAGTGTCTGACAGTTGGTTTCTTTCCGGTCCAAAGTTCATATGGAGTGTTCGGAACCGATTTGGTTGGAACTCGATTCAGCAAGTAAATCGCAGTCTCTAATGCGTATATTCCCAAAAGGATGTGGGTAACTTTGAGTGTATGAGAAGTGACCGGACCATATCCAATAAGGTCCTATTCCTCCTCTCTGAAACACCGTTATGTTGTGGTGTAGCAGGAGGAGCCAATTGTGATACTATCCCATTGTCCTTTAAGTAGTCCCTAAATTCGTCAGAGAGATACTCGCCACCTCGATCTGATCGAAGGGCTTTAATTTCTCTCCCTAACTGTTTCTCGACCTCTTGTTTAAACTCTTTGAACTTTTCAAAGGATTTAGACTTGTGTCTCATTAGGTACATGTAACCATATCGTGAGAAATCATCGGTGAAGGTGATGAAATACACGTGTTGATTCCGTGTCCTAACACTCAGGGGACCACATACATCAGTATGTATAAGGTCAAGTGTGCTTGTACATCTTTCAGGCTTACCGTCAAATGACCATTTCGTCATCTTACCTCATAGGCAAGGATCACATGTGGGAAGATCTTCTACGGTTAGAAAATCCAAAGGACCATCCTTTACCAGCCTTGTGATTCGGTCAACACCGATATGGCCAAGTCGGTAATGCCACAAGCACGTGGGGTTAACTGTATCACGTACTCTTTTCTTGGGGATTTCAGTCGACGTAGTTTCGGTTATGTTAGTTTCTAGAGAAGGATGTAGAACATAGAGACCGTTCTCCAATTTCCCATATGCGATGAATCTGTTATTTCTTTTAACAGTAATCGTATTACTAAAGAAGACAGAATAACCATCTGCACACAGTTTTGAAATAGAAATCAAATTTCTCCTTAAATTTTATACATAAAGACAATCTTTTAGTACAATAATTCCTTCTCTAAAATTTAACTCCACGGTTCCTATGGCCGCGGCTGCAACAGTTGCAGTAGTCCCCAAGTAGAGCGTAACTTCTCCTTCACTCAGCCTTCTGCTTACCTTGAACCCCTGCAGTGAGTTACACGCATGAGTTGAAGCCCCAGAGTCAATACACTAGGATGCAGAAGCTACCAATAAGTTGGTTTCTATAACACAAGTTTTGAGATTACCTTTCTTGGATTCAAGGTAGGCAGGACAGTTCCTTTTCCAGTGGCCGGTCTTCTTGAAGAAGTGGCAGGCATCTGATGCCTTGTCCTTCCTCTGCTTCTTGGGTTTTGCAGCCATCTTCTGGGGCATTCTCTTTGCCTTCCATTTCTTGCCCGATTTGCCAGTCTCAACGATCATGGCAATGGGCTCATCCTTTTTAATCAATTCTTCGGCCCTCTGCAACATATTGCTGAGTTCCTGCAAACTAACATTCATCTTGTTCATGTTGTAATTCATGTTGAATGGATTAAAGGATGGAGGCAGAGAGTTGAGAATAGCATCGATCTGTGTTACCAGATACAGCCCGGACCCAAGAGCCTCCAGTTCATTGATATAACCCATCATCCGAAAACAATGGTTGTGAACTTGTTGGCCCTTGGACATCTGCGCGTTCATGAACTGTTTCAAGACCTTCTGCTAAGTAGAATGATTCTGCTCTTTGTACATTGTCTTGAGACTGTCCAATATGTCCTTAGCAAGTTCAATCTGATTGAACTGCCTCTGAATTAGGTTGTCCAAGGAGGAAATGATATAGCAGCAGGCAAGGGAGTTTTTCTCCTCCCATTCTTGGTATTCTCTTCTCCGGGCTTCAGAAGCCCTATCTCTCGGATGATCTGGGGCAGGATTCTTAGCTACCTTATCCAACTTTTCAGAGGTTACGACCAACATAAGTTTCCTGTACCAGTCGGCATAGTTTGGGCCCTTTAGCTTGTTGTCATCAAGCAGCTTTGCAAATTGTCCATTTGCCATTTTCTAATAAAAGAGCAAACATCAGTCCACTACCTAATTTGATTCATGTTCATTACATAGATATGGATTTTAATCTACGTTCCATTCCCAATTATTCATCTCTGAGATTTCCCTCCTTTCTCAGTGACGGAGACTACGGGTTATCTCTGGAAATGTGGGAAATCACATAGGGTGCATGGAGCCAACTGTTTTAGCTGCATAACCCCACCACCTTTCTGTGAAGGATCATATCCATTCATCATATGAGCTTTCCCTTTGGCCTCTGTCTGACAAGGTTCAGAGTCATTTTCAGGTAAACCTTTCGGTCCAATGAGTGCTTACCCATCATATTCGTGAACGCCAAGGTACCGTGAGAGAGTTCCCATTTTCTAGTGAAGCCCCCCCATATCGATCTATGATGCCCCTATCATCTTATGAAACACTCAGACAAGCCCAACAGTAAAATGGATAACCCATTTTCTGGTGCGTTTCCTCATTACTGAAGGACCCATCCTCATGCTAATGATGGAAGGCCTTTAGAGAGTTCATCATATGAATCTCCCTATCACATGCACTCATATTAGCTGGAGGGAATAGTAAATTACGCCCTAGTTTGATCTAGGTCAAACCAAAGTGGCTCCCACTGACTTTCATAAAGCCAGATTTCGGTGGGCCCAAATTGGCTAGGGTCCTGCACATAACCTCTCCATGATGTGTGGGGCCTACCACTGAGGGAGGTCATCCAATGACCAAAAGGGACACCATGGCAATGATGTGCATTCAGCCATGGTGTGCACAAGAGCCACTATCGATTGAGCATGGGCCAAGCACTTATGGCCCATGTACGTAGCACATCACACATCCATACATCACATGCAAGGATAAATTGATCCAATCAATTAAATATTTGTAAAGCCCATTTGAAGCCCATTTTGAATCCATAATATTAACCATTAATATTATCTTGGTATATGGGCTGAATTAGGGTTGATTGGTTCGGCCCATATAGCTTTATGTGTTAAGTGGGCTTTTAGCAGTTTTAACTATTTAAAACTGGGCCTTTACAGGTTGGGCCGAATTAACTATTTAATTAATTATCAATCCTCAGGCCCATTAGTGGGAAAATTAGGGCTGACTTTCAGCCTTGATTGAATCCTAGATTCGGTCCAAACAATTTGAACCAATCATGGTTCGAATGGGTCTAGGGTTTGATCTTTAATTAAATCTTTAATTCAAGAAAATAATCTGAAATTAAATACTTATAAAAGAAAAGCAATAATCAGTCTCATAGGGCTGTTCGCACACTCCATCCTGCAAAACAGAGGTTAGATCACAGGTTGCAGTTTCATAAACTGCAAATCACATATTGCAATTCTCCCATCTGCGAAATCTCCTTCTCTGCGAGATCTCCTTCTCTGTGCCGCCATCTTCGATCCAAAATAACATAAATAGAAATCCTAATTTCTATTAATAATTACATCAGATCAAATACTTATACATTCAGTCTAAAAATAAAAAAATATATATATATTTTACAGACCAAATGTAATAAAATAATCCATAAACTGCAAAATCGCAGGTTCCCTGCGCAAATCAAGAATTCGATCTCCTCTTGTATGAATAGCCCATAAGTCAAAAAAATCATAAAGAACAATTCTAAACAATAATCAGATTTATATAAAATTTAATTTCAGATTATTCGCCCATAAATTTTGGGAACAAATTTCCCAAAACCCTTATCTGCGCAAATCGGTGGAACGCCTTCTTCCCATTTGTGCAGGTTCAAATCTGAAACAAATTGGTTCAAGATTTGAACTTGGTTCTGAGACCACTGAAGGGATGAGAGATCCATCATATGGACGCCCAAAACTTGCGGAATAAGGTGGGCGAATTTCAAAAATTTCTCTCCCTTTCAATTGGGAATCGAATTCCCTATTTAGAAAATCATATTTTCAATGATCAATCTTGAACCATAAACTGAACCAGATCTGAACAAAAGTAGTAGGAGAGAATTATCCCGGATACGGAGAAGTAATATCTCCCAATGGAGGTGTTCACACCCAAGGAAGGATCCAAAGACTGCTCCCACTGAAGATGGCGCAGTGCAGGATGGAGCAGAATTAGTAGTGTTCTTCTCCAAGAACCTAGTCCTTCGCAAGAAATAGCAGGATGGCACGTGAGCACAACTTCCTATCAGCCCTTTCACAAAGAACTGATATCAAGATCAAATCTTGACTTCTCCCACAACTGGAGATCGAACTGGCAAGGTAGGCGGCAAGAAAGAATTCTGTAGGGTTGCTTAATTCTTTCTTCTGTGATTTCAGCTCTGAAGAGGATGTGAGTATATATCTTCTAAAAGCTGCCGCCCCTTCCTTCTTTTGAAACCCTAAAGGATCAGCTCCTAATCCAATTAGGACTTGCTGATCCAAATCTCATTTGGATCAGACATCACTTTAGGTGATAAGGATAAACCCTTATCTTATCTGCAGTTTAGATTAGCCTTCTCCTAATCTCATTAGGAGGTTTCTAGATCTGAATCACATTCAGATCTGGACTCTATGAGTGGATAGGGTTAAGACCCTATCCTATCTAGTAATCCATCTCAGAAATCGCCTCATATTTAACTCATTAAATTAGCCCAGTTCGAAGTGGGCTTAAGGCGCATTAAGGTTATGTGCTTACTTAGCCTTCCTAACTGCTTCCCAATTGGGCTTCCTTGTATGGCATGGGACCCAAGCATTGATTTACACATCAGCCACATGGGTTCGGCCTAGCCTTTGTTACAAGGCCTGGCTGAATACACTGTTATGGACAGTGCACACCCTGAAACCCATCAAATGGGCTTTATGGGCCCAACACTTACCCTAAGTGGTCCCTGGGCCAAGCCACCTTGTAACACCCAGGGACTGTGGGCGGATGCAAGATTAGCCCATCAGGTATTATCCTCAATGGTCTTACACTCAACCTCTCAGCCCATAATGATCAAACACTACCCGACAAGAGAGGACCTCTCCTCGGCTGCAAGGAACAGTGTTGCACTCTCTGCTTATATGGATCCCGGGAATTAAAACCTTTTGCAAACCTTTTAGAAACCGTAATATATATACTTTTATATCTCATATAAAATATACTTTGCAAAACAAATCTCAACTATTAAAATCGGCTGCCGGCAGTCTTGGTTTCCATCAGAGAGAGTGCATCCCTGATCATTACCTTTGTCCGACAAAGGGGTTGATCCTGTCACTATGATCACCCACTCAGATGAATTCTTAGACTGTCCCAACATACCCAGGTTTTGACCCCCGCTAAGGATCTCACTGATTGGTACATCAAAGACAACCCAATCCGACACCTAGTGCAGTATCATAATCGAGTCTAGGGGTCGGGTGTAACTTTCCAGTTTTGCCCATCAATCTCCAAGGTCCAGGGCAATACTGGAAATTTGGTCCGGTTCAAAGATTCAATCAATCCTACACTCCATGTGCCTAAGGTCTTACCCTGGCAGTTGAGACAGGCCACCCCAACCGACTTGGTGGCACATCAGTGTCAGCCTTATCAGGATAGGTCTCCCCAGACCGACCCATTGGCTGTGAATATTCTTAACTAACGTGAGTCTCATTAAGTGTCCAGTTTAAGGGTATTACACAGAAACATACCAAGGGAACATGAATCAAATATGTACTTTTATTCATTTACGATAAACTTATAAAGTACGATAAACTGTCTAACACTTTTAATCTCATTAGGAGGTTTCCAGATCTGAATCACATTCAGATCTAGACTCTCTGAGTAGATAGGGTTTAGGTCCTATCCTATCTGCTAATCCATTCCCAAAATCCACCCCATATTTAACTAATTAAATTAGCCCAGTTCGAAAAGGGCTTTAGGTCCTTTAAGGTTATGTGCTCACTTAGCCTTCCTAACTACTACCCAGTTGGACTTCTTTGTATGGCGTGGGACCCAAACATTGATCTACACATCAGCCACATGGGTTCAGCCCAGCCTTTGTTACAAGGCCTGGCCAAATACACTGTTAAGGACAGTGCACCCCTGAAACCCATCACATGGGCTCTATGGGCCCAACACTTACCCTAAGTGGTCCCTGGGCCAAGACACCTTGTAACACCCAGGGACTGTGGGCAGATGCAAGATTAGCCCATCAGGTATTACCCTCTATGGTCTTACACTTAACCTCTCAGTCCATAATGATCAAACACTGCCCGACAAGAGAGGACCTCTCCCTTGGCTGCAAGGAACAGTGTTGCAGTCTCTGCTTATATGGATCCCGGCAATTAAAACCCTTTTGCAAACATTTTGGAAACCATAATATATATATGTACTTTTATATCTCATATAAAATATATTTTGCAAAACAAATCTCAACGATTGAAATCGGCTGCTGACAGTCTTGGTTTCCATCAGTGAGAGTGCATCCCCGATCATTACCTTTGTCCAACAAAGGGGCTGATGCTGTCACTATGATCACCCACTCAGATGAATTCTCAGACTGCCCCAACATACCCAGGTTTTGACCCCCGCTAAGGATCTCACTGATTGGTACATCAAAGACAGCCCAATCCGACACCTAGTGTAGTATCGTAATCGAGTCTAGGGGTCGGGTGTAACTTTCCAGTTTTGCCCATCAATCTCCAAGGTCCTGAGCAATACTGGAAATCTATTCCAGTTCAAAGATTCAATTAATCCTACACTGCATGTGCCTAGGGTCTCACCCTGGCGGCTGAGACAGGCCACCCCAACTGACTTGGTGGCACATTAGTGTCAGCCTTATCAGGATAGGTCTCCCGAGACCGACCCACTGGCTGTGAACATTTTAAACAAACACGAGTCTCATTAAGTGTCCAGTTTAAAGGGATTGCATAGAAACACACCACAGGAACATGAATCAAATATGTACTTTATTCATTTACAATAAACTTATAATGTACATCATTCTGATTGAAGCTAAGGGCATACAAAAACTGTCTAATATTTAGGATAATACCTGATGGGCTAATCTTGCATCTGCCCACAGTCCCTAGGTTTTTATTAGATGGCTTGGCCCAGGGACCACTTAGTGTAAGTGTTGAGCCAATAGGGTCCATGTGATGGGCTCAAGGAGTTCACCGGGTTTTCCGGTGAATTCGGCTAAGCCTTATAACAAAGGCTAGGCCGAACCCATGTGGTTGATGTGGAGATCAATGCTTGGGTCCCACACCATACAAAAAATCCCAACTGGGCAGCAATTTGGAAACTTATTGAGCATTGATTTATTTATTGGGCCTAAAAGCCCATTTCGAACTGGGCTGATATGATCACCCACTTAAGGGGGCGAATCTACAGATAGGATTAACCTCCTGATGAGATCAGGAATGGGCTGATCTAATCTGCAGATAAGATTAAGATTATCCATTATCCAATTACAGATTTGGATTGGGATAACTAATAATGGGATTAGGAGGTTTCTTATTCACTATGAAATGAGGAAACCCTAACAAAGAATTACAAGAATTCAACCTAGGGTTTTGTAGTTAACTCTCTCTGCAATCTGAGATAGGATCTCATCTTCCCTAAGCTAAAATCTGCATTCACGCCATTTTCAGCCATTGGGATCTCCTCCAGCTGCCGCCACCTTGCTGCATAGTTCGAACTCCATTGAAGGGATAATCAAGAAATCTGTTCTTGATATCAGTCTTTGCTGAAAGGCTGATTTGGTTCGGTGCTCTAAGCCTCCAACGAGTTCTTGTGAAGAGTTCTCTATGTGAGACGTACACTGTTGGTTCTGCCCCACCATCGCTGTGTCATCTTCAGCGGGAGCAGATCTTGGATCTTTCTTTAGGCGTGAACACCGACATTGGGAGATTTTGATTCTCTGTATCAGGTATAACCCTTCCCCTGATCTTTGGTTCAGATATGGTCTGGTTTGGTTCAAGTAGGACCCTTGAACTTTGATTCTAAAATCAGGGAATACGATTCCCAGTTGGAAGAAAGATAGGAAATTTTTGAAATTCGCCCACCCATTCCGTAACCTTTTTGGTGTCCATACGATGGATCCTACCATTCTTTCAAACACACCATAATAACATGAATCTTATGTACTTTATTCATTTACAATAAATGTCACAATGTACATCATTCTAATTAGAGCTAAGGGCATACATTTTCTAACATCTCCCACTTGCACTTAGGTCCAATCGGGTACAAGCCGGAGTCCCAGACTTTCCATGTGTTTCTCAAACACTTTCTATGTCAGTGGCTTAGTCAATGGGTCTGCCACCTTCTCCGCTGATGCTACCTTTTAACATCAACCTCCCATAGATCCAGTGTTGTCACACAACAGTGGAATGGCTGATGTGCTGAATTCCAAATTCCAAAATGAACACCTTCATTCATTAGGTAGCCTCGCTTGTGGCAATGTATTCAGCTTCGGTTGTGGAATCCGCCGTGGACCCCTACTTGCTGCTTTTCCAACAAACAGCATATGATCCTATCGTGAAAACATAACCAAATGTAGACTTTCTATCATCTGGATCTGATTGGAAGCCGACATTAGTATACCCCTGGATCTGTAGTGAGCTACCATCGAATACCAAACAAAACTCTTTTGTCCTTGGAAGGTATTTTGGTATGTTTTTCATAGCAATCCAATGCTCCTGCTCTAGGTTTGACTGGAATCTGCTTACCACACTCACTGCCTAAGAGATGTCAGGATGAGTGCAAAGCATGGCATACATCATGCTCCCTACGGCTGAGGCATAGGAAACGTCCTTCATGACCTCAATCTCTTCGGGAGTCTTGGGAGACATACCCTTGGAGAGAGTGACTCCATGCCTGAAATGAACATTTTCTTTCTTGGAGTTCTCCATGCTGTATCTCTTGACTATCTTGTCAATGTAAGCAGATTGGGATAATCCTATTATCCTCTCCGATCTATCTCTATAGAGCCGAAGACCCACTATATAGGAGGCTTCTCCAAGATCTTTCATGGAGAATTGCTATAAAAGCCAAAATTTCTCCGTAGTCAACATTCCTACATCGTTCCCAATGAGTAGAATGTCATCTACATATAGAACCAGGAACGTAACCTTAAGTCCATATATGGATCGATTTAATTTACATACCATGTGTTCCTAACTTGCAGCTATAAAACCTTGCGGTTGCTACATATAGATATCTTCACTAAGATCTCCATTCAGGAACGCGGTTTTGACATTTATTTGCCAAATCTCATAATCATGGTACACTACTATAGCTAGCAGGATCCTAATGGATTTCAGCATGGCCACCGGCGAAAAGGTTTCTTCATAATCGATTCCTTCTTTCTGAGTGTACCATTTCACCACAAGATGAGCCTTGTAGGTCTCAACCTTACCATCGGGGCCCTTCTTCCTCTTATAGATCCATTTGCAACCAATTGTTTTTACCCCAGGGGTGGATCTACTAGAGTCCAGACTCCATTTGTCTCCATTGAGTTCA
Source organism: Nelumbo nucifera (assembly GCF_055504915.1). Classification (NCBI taxonomy): domain Eukaryota; kingdom Viridiplantae; phylum Streptophyta; class Magnoliopsida; order Proteales; family Nelumbonaceae; genus Nelumbo; species Nelumbo nucifera. The sequence goes on from NC_142650.1 coordinate 83,452,794, forward strand.
TCTCAGCTCTCATGGCATCGACCCACTTCAAGGAATCTATGTCCAACATAGCTTCTGTATAAGTCACGGGATCCTTCTCACTAGTCGTGGCTTCCACCAAGTAACTGTCCTGGTCATAGCCAAAATGAATTGGAGGCCTGGAAACCCAGGTAGATCTTCTAGGTTGGTCATTAACCGAAGTTTGAGGGACATCTCCCACTACCACTGAGCTTTCCTCATCAAGAACAACTTCTTGACGATGATTGTTTAGGATGTAATCATCTTCCAAGAAATTGGCATTTCGAATATAGAACACCTTTTGTTCTCCTGGGTCATAGAATAAGTAACCCACAGAGCCATTGGGGTAACCTATGAATAGGCAATGCTGGTCTTGGATTCCAATTTGTCTACACTCGTTCTTTTAACATGTGCTGAACAACCCCAAATCTTCAAGTGTCTCATACTTGGTTTCTTATCGGTCCAAAGCTCATAGGGAGTCTTCAGAACTAATTTGGTTGGAACCTGGTTCAGTACATATATCGCAGTCTCTAATGCATAACCCCAAAAGGATGTGGGTAACTCTAAGTGCACGAGAAGTGATCGGACCATATCCAATAAATTCTAGTTCCTTCTCTCTGACACACGTTTAGTTGTGGTGTAGCAGTAGGAACTAATTGTGATACTATCCCATTGACCTTTAAGTAGTCCCTAAATTCGTCAGAGAGATACTCACCACCTCGATCCAATCGAAGGGTCTTAATTTCTCTCCCTAACTGCTTCTCGACCTCTTGTCTAAACTCTCTGAACTTTTCAAAGGATTCAAACTTGTGTCTCATTAGGTACACGTAACCATACCGTGAGTAATCATCGGTAAATATTATGAAATAAACGTGTTGGTTACGTGTTCTAACACTCATGGGACCACATACATCATTATGTATGAGGTCAACCGTGCCTGTACATCTTTTAGGCTTACCGTTAAATGGCCGTTTTGTCATCTTACACTGAAGGCAAGGTTCACAGGTTGGAAGATCTTCTACAGTTAGAAAATCCAAAGGACCATCCTTTACCAACCTTGTGATACGATCTATGTTAATGTGATATGATTTATGGGGATATCATCTGACGTAGTTTCGGTTATGTTAGTTTCCAGAGAAGGATGGAGAACATAGAGACCATTCTCAAGTTCTTCGTATGCGAGGAATTTGTTATTTCTTTTGATAGTAATCATATTACTAAAGATAATAGAATATCCATCCGCACACAGTTTTGAAACAAAAATCAAATTTCTTCTCAAATTTTGTACATAATGACAAGCTTTCAGTGGTTGGCCTACTTGCAGAAGTGACAAGCATCTGATGCTTTGTCCTTCCTCTGCCTTTTGAACTTAGTAGCTTTCTTTAAAGGCTTTTTTTTGCCTTCCTCTTCTTCTTACCCGATTTACCAGCTTCAACAAGCATGGCAATGGGCTCATCCTTCTTGATTAGTTCCTCGGCCCTCTACAACATATTGCTGAGTTCCTGGATGCTAACATTTAGCTTATTCATATTGTAGTTCATGATGAACTAATTGAAGGAAGGAGGCAAAGAATTTAGAATGGCATCCACCTTAGTGACATGGTCAAGCCCGGATCCAAGAGCCCCAAGTTCGTTGATGTATCCCATCATCTTAAGACAATGGTCATGAACTTACTGGTTCTTGGACATCTACGCGGTCATGAACTGTTTCAAGACCTTCTGTCGAGTAGAACAATTCTACTCTTCATACATCATCCTCAAACTGTCCAGGATATCCTTAGACAATTCGATCTGATCGAACTGTCATTGTATCCAATTGTCTAAGAATGCTATGATGTAGCAGCGGGCAAGGGAATTTTTCTCTTCCCATTCCTGGTAGTCCCTCCTACGGACCTCAGAAGCCCTATCTCCCGGACATTCCGGAGCATGGTTTTTAGCTACTTTGTCCAACTTTTCAGATGTCAGGAATAGCATAAGGTTACGGTACCAATCAACGTAGTTTGGGCCCTTAAGTTTGTTGTCATCCAATAATTTTGCGAATTGTCCGTTTGCCATTTCTGATAAAAAGCAAATATTAGTCCACAACCTTATTTGATTCATGTTATCTACATAGATATGGCTTTTAATCTATGTTTCATTCTCATTTGTTCATCTCTGAGATTTCCCTTCTATCTCAGTGACGGAGACTGCAAATTATGTCTCTGGAAATGTGGGAAATCACATAGGGTGCATGGAGCCAACTGCTTCAGTTGCATAACCCCACCACCTTTCTGTAAAGGATCATATCCACTCATCTTATGAGTTTTCCCTTTGGCCTTTGTCAGACAAGGTTCATTGCCATTTTAGGTTAAACCTTTTTGTCCAATGAGTGCTCACCCATCATATTTGTGAACGCCAAGGTACCGTGAGAGAGTTCCATTTTATGATAGGCCCCTCCCACATCGGTCTATGATGCCCCTATCATTTTATGAAACATTCCAACAGATCCAACAGCAAATGGATAGCCCAATTTTATGGTGCGTTTCCTCATTATTGAATGACCCATCTTCATGGTAATGATGGAAGGCCTTTAGACATTTCATCATATGAATCTCCCTATCACATGCACTCATACTTCAACGGAGGGAATGAAATATTATGCCCTAGTTTAATTTAGGTCAAACCAAAGTGGCTCCCACTAACTTTCATAAAGCCAGATTTAGATGGGCCCTAAACGGCTAGGGTTCCGCACAGTTCTTCTTGGGGAGGAAGCTGGTGTGGGGCCCACCATGAAGGGAGATCATCCAATGATCTTAAGGACACCATGGCAATGATATGCATTCAGCCATGGTGTGCGTAAGAGCCATTATCGTATCATCATGGGCCAAGTACTTATGGCCCATGAACGTTGCACATCACACATCCATACATCACATGCATGAAAAACAGAATAGATCCAATCAATTAATATCTGTAAAACCCTAAATTAAAGCCCATAATTATCCATAATATTATTGATTAATATTATCTAGGTATATGGGCTGAATTGCAAAAAGCAGTTTGGCCCATATAGCTTTTATGCAGCTAATGGGCTAAAGCAGTTTTAACACATTAAAACTGGGTTTTACAGGTATGGGCTGAATTGCATCTTGCAATTAACCATCAACTCCTGGACCCATATTTGAAAAATTAGGGCTGAGAACAGCCCCATCGAACCACAGATTCGGTCCAACCAGTTTGGTCCAATCTGGTTTGAATGGGTCTAGGGTTTGATCTTTAATTCAAGATTTTGATCTGAAATTAAATTACTGATGCAAGACACTCAAGAATCAGAAAAGGGGGGGGCTATTCATAGGTCTGCTACCCTGCAAAATAGAGGTTAGTACGCAGCTTGTAGTTTCCAAAACTGCAAATCGCAGATGGGTGAACCCTAATCTGCGAAAATCTCCTCCATGCACTTTTTGCTTCAACTTTGAATGGAATAAAATAGAAAACCTAATTTCTATTAATATTACATCAAATTGAATTCCTATACATTCTGTCTAAAAAATAAAAAAAAAATTATTTACAGACCAAGAATGTAAAAGAATAGAAAAAACACAGATTTCCTGCGCCATAAAAAGATTTCGATTTCCACCGTACAAACAACCCAAAAATCAAGAAAAATATAAAGAACAAATCTAAATATAATTCATATTTATAAAATTTAATTTCAGATCAATCGCCCAAAAATCTGGGAACAAATTTCCCAGAAAACGCTAATCTGCGCAAATCGGGTAGAATGCCTTCTTCCCATTTGTGTTGTTCCAAATCTGGTTAATTTTGGTTCAAGATTTGAACCTGGCTCTGATACCACTGAAGGGATGAGAGATCCATCATATGGATGGCCGAACCCTGCAGGAAGATAGGGAAAATTTTCAAAAATTTCTCTCTCCCATGTGGAAATTACATTCCCTATTTCAGAAAATTGCATTTTCAATGATCAATCTTGATCCTAAAACAGACCAGATCTGAAACTAAAAGGGAGTGGAGGGTTAAACCTGATACGAAGTAATAGTAACCTCCAATGAAGGTGTTCATGCCCAAGGATGAATCCCAAGACTGCTTCCATCGAAGATGACATGGTGTAGGATGAAGCAAAATCAGTAGGATGGCTCTTCAGTAAGAACCTAATTCTTCAGCAAGAATCTGATGGAGAGCGAGTGAGCATGACTTCAGATCACCTTTTGTGCCAAAAGATGATATCAAGAACCCTTTCTTGATTGCTCCCAGAGTGGAGATCGACTGGTTATGGCGGCAATAGCAGGAGAGAGCAAGAGCAGAAGATAGAGGCAATCCAACTGTATGCTATCTTCTCTCTTGAATCAGTAGACTGAAGGATGAACTGGAGGTTCGCCCTGCTCCTCTCTTTATAGCCTAAAAGAGAGGTTCTCCTAATCCCATTAGGAGTTTCCTAATCCAGATCTTGTATTTGGATATGGACTCTCCTTAAGAGATAAGGATAATCGCTTATCTTATCTGCAGATAAAGATCGACCCTCCTAATCTAATTAGGAGTTTCCTGATCCAAATCATTATTTGGATCTGGACTCTCTGAGTGGATAGGGATAATCCCTTATCCTATCTGCTGATCTAAATCCCAGAACCGCCCCTCTTTAATTAAACTAATTAAGCCAGTTCGAATTAGGCCCATTAAGTCTATGTGCTCACTTATCCTCCAAACTGCTACCCAGTTGGATATCCTTGTTTTGTGTGGGACCCAAACATTGATCTACACATCAGCCACATGGGTTCAGCCCAGCCTCTGTTACAAGGCATGGCCGAATTCACTGTAGGAGACAGTGAACCCCTGAGCCCATCACCATGGGCTCTTAATGGGCCCAACATTTACACTAAATGGTCCTTGGGTCAAGCCACCTTATAAAAACCCAAGGGCTATGGACAGATGCAAGATTAGCCCATTAGGTATTATCCTCAATGCTTTTACACTTAACCTCTCAGCCCATAATGATCAAACACTGCCCGACAAGAGATGACCTCTCCCTCGGATGCAAGGTACAGTACTGCACTCTCTACTCACTTGGATCCCGGGAATTAAAACATTTTGAAACCATATATATATATATATATGTATATTTCTATATAAATGTCTTTAGCAAAACAAATTTCAATGGTTGAAATCGACTACCGGCAGTTTTGGTTTCCATTAGAGAGAGTGCATCCCTAATCATTCACTTTGTCCGACAAAGGAACCGATCCTGTCACTATGATCACCCATTCAGATGAATTCTCAGACTGTCCCAACATACCTAGGTTTTGACCCCCTCTAAGGATCTCACTGATTGGCATATCAAAGACAGCCCAATCTGACACCTAGTGTATTATGATAATCGAGTCCGGTTCAGGGTTTCAAGAAAATCCACACTGCATGTACCTCAGGTCTCACCCTGGCAGCTGAGACAAGCCACCCCAACCAACTTGGCGGCACATTAGTGTCAACCTTGACAGGATAAATCTCCCCAGATCTATCCAATGGTTGTGAAGATTCTAAACTAACACAAGTCTCATATGTGTCCAGTTTAAGGGTATTACACAGAAACACACCATAATAACATGAATCAATTATGTACTTTATTCATTTACAATAAATGTCATAATGTACATCATTCTGATTGGAGCTAAGGGCATACACTGTCTAACAAACCCAATATTCAATTTGATGATAGAAATGATCAAAAGGATATATTGATTATCAACCACATGGTAAATTTCTAAAAGTACAATAAATAGTCTTTAATATTGAAAAATGTTGAAAAATATAGAAAATGTATTCTACTTGTGTAATTTTGAAAATTTATTCAAATTTATTTAAATTTTTATTGAATAATTTATTTTCTTTTTAAATGGTTTACTTACAAAATTATACTAATTTATCTTATAATTTTTAATATAAACTAACCAATAATTTCCTTTTTCCAATATTATATTAATTTATCTTAATAATTTATGTAATTATTTGTTCAAATTATAGTTTTCCATTTCCCATAGTCATTTATCTTTAATAATTTGCAATGAAATTTACATAATTTTTCAATGGTTTTTCAAAACTTTCAAATACTTTATATCTTTTAATTTCAAAAGTGTTACTTTATGAAAATGTAGTTTTATGAAATTTTTGAAAAAATTATTACATCTGTGTAACTATGGGGATTTATTAATGTTTTTTTAAATTGTTATTAAATATATTTTTTATTTGGTAGTTTACTAACAAAATTACACTAATTTATCTTTTATTTTTTAATATAAATTAATGAATAATTTCATTTTCTAACATTATAATATTTTTTATGCTGCTCAATCCGATGTGGTGCACAAACTGAGGAGAGCTGGAGCGCAACCAAGGCCAGAGAAGCTTGGTGCCGATTGTAAATCAGCCCATGCAACCAGCTATGCCAACCGCCAAAGAACCACCTTTCACTCAGGAGATTGTGGAGGAGGTGCCTCCCACAGGATGGTGGGCACCTCAGCTAGACAAGTATGACGAGAATATTGATCCCACCAATCACATCGAGGCACTGAAGGCTCATCTAATGTTTTACGGATCTTTCAAGGGCCTGATGTGAAAAGCCTGAGTGGCCACCCTTACAGGTCCAGCCCTTACCTAGTATTCCTCTCTACCTCCACGTTTCATAGCGTCATGAGAGCAGTTAAAAACTTAGTTCTGTTCACAGTTCACAGCGAGTCAAAAGCACTGGAAGACCTCAGCCAGCCTTATGCAGGTATGCCAGAAGAAAGCTGAATCTCTTAGGGACTACCTGGCGAGATTCAACAAAGAGGCACAACAGGTCAGAAACCTGAACTAGTCTGTGGATGTCACCGCTATTCAACATGGCCTCCGCCCATTGCCATTGAACTTCTCCATCTCCAAGAACCCTTGGCAAACCCCGACCACGTTGATGAGCCATGCACAAAAATACATCAACGCAGAAGAAGCGCAAACACAGCTACGAGATGAGGAAGAGAGGCCCAACAAGAAGAGGAGAGATATTGAGGAGCGGAAGTCAGAAAGATCAGAGTGGGACCATAAGATGTAGGACCACCGACCCGATCATAGACCACTGACACCTCCGTTGACCTATCGGAACTTCACGCCGCTGAACACACCGCGGTCTGAGGTTCTGATGAAAATCTATGACCGGAGCTATGTCTGGTGGCCCGAGAAGATGAAGACACAAGCCAACAAGAGGAATCGCAACAAGCAATGTGAATTCCACAGGAGACACGGAAAACTGCTTTGACCTCCGCAACCACATCGAGGACTTGATCAGACACGGGTAAGTTGGTGGGTTCATCGACAAGAACAAGAAGACCGCACATGAGGAATCACAGCAGGAGGGGAGAGCAGCTTGGGGCACAAGAAGTATACGCGACTATGAGAAATTGACAATTACAGGCACAAAAAGAAGTGCGAGCTATCTATCACCTTCATTGACGATGATCTCCGAAGAGTCCAAACCCCGCACGACGATGCCTTGGTTATCACAGCCGAGGTTGCCAACTTTGAGATGCGGCAGATCATGGTTGATACAGGTAGCTCCGCTGATGTACTCTTCGAGGGTGCATTTGAGAAGCTTGGCATAGACAAAGAGTGCCTCATCCCCGTCAACACTCCCCTAATGGGCTTCTCAAGGGAGTCCCTCTTGCCCACTGGAAGGATAACCCTTCCCCTATTGTTCGGAGATGGCGACATTACCACAACGACAATGGTAGACTTCATCATGGTTCATTGCCCCTCATCCTACAATGCCATCCTCGGCAGGCCGACCCTTAATGCTCTACAGGCCACAATCTCCATGTTCCACCTCGCCATGAAGTTCCCCACCGAGTATGGAGTAGGCGTGGCACATGGAGACCAAAGAATTGCACGACAATGCTACTTTCTCTCCAGTCGAGGACCACGCCCAGCCCCAGAAACATTGATGGCCGAAGCCTATGATCTAAGGGACGAGGTAAGAGCACAGCGTGGCCAACCTGTTGAAGACCTCGTCCAGGTGCCGCTCAATGAGGAAGACCCTGAGAGGACCGTCCAGATCGGCTCTCTCCTAGATGACCGCCTCCAAGTAGAGCTTGTGTAGCTGCTGAGGGACCATGCCGACGTGTTCGCCTGGTCAGTGGCAGATATGCCAAGGATCGACTCTGAAGTCATCATGCACCGCCTGAATGACGACCCCCATTACCAACCTATCAAGCAAAAGAAGAGGATGAGCTTCGTAACAGAATGGTGGCAAGTGATTGCAGATGAAGTGCAAAAGTTGCTCGACGCCAGCATTATTCGAGAAGTCAAATACCCCGACTAGTTGGCCAACGTGGTAATGGTGAAGAAAGCCAATGGGAAGTGGAGGATATGCATCGACTTCACTGACCTAAACAAAGTCTGCCCCAAAGACAACTTTCCTCTACCGAGGATCAACCAACTCATTGATGCAATGGCAGGCCATGAACTCCTAAGCTTTATTGATGCCTTCTTTGGGTACAACTGATGAGACCAAAAAGAACCCTATTTTCATCCCCTAATATTCACTCTTTTACATTTATTTAGCACGTAAATGGACTCATTACTCTTGTATTTCGATCCAGGGCAAGAAAGAAGGCAATTGGAAGGAAACAAGGCAAATCGGGTGATTTTGCATAGTTTCGGCGACAGTCAGTAATCTGGGCCTACCTCTCAATTCCGGACTCTGAATTGGACAATTCAAGAAGCATTAGAAAGACTAAAGGAATGCCCACAACGTTTATGTTTTGGGTTTTGACAGATTTGGCCCGCATCAAGTACGAAAATGAGTCCGAAGTCAGAGCAAGTTCGTAGCCAGACCCATTTCACAACTTAAGCCCAACTCGCAGAAGTACCTTGAAGCAGCCCAAGTTTTAAAGCAGCCCAACTCGAATTCAAGAGTCAAGAGTCCAAATCTCGAATGTAATCTCCAAAGAGAGAGTCTTATCAGATCTAAAGTCTTGAATGTAATCCTAGAGAGATAAGAAGATTGAGATTAGATCATTAGATAAGAGATAGGATAGGATTATTTCAAAGAAGATCAAGACTCCCTAAAGATAAGATGATCTCCTAGAAGGAGTTGGAAAACAGCCCTCTCCTTTGGCTATATAAAGAGGGGGGCGAACCAGTTCTAGCATCACTCACTCAAAGATCCAAGAGATCATCAAGAAGACCAAGAAAGCTCAAGAAAGCAGTTCAGCCATGGAGAAGGAAAGCATGGAGATTGTGCAGATCATGAGCAGCTAAGCTTCTTTTGCTGGTTCAAGGGGGGAGGTTCGATTGTGTCATTGTGAGGTTCTGTAGTTAATTTATTTTTCTTGCTTTTTAATTCAAGTATTCATTGATTCTTGAGCATATTTTTAGTGGATGTTAATGTTAATTAGTTTGACAAACTGAATTAATGTTGATTTTCCTTACTGCTATCCATGATTTCAGTGATCCGTAATTGTCACGAATAATGGTACAAGTAGCAATTAGGTTGATATCTTTTTGGGTCAATTGTTTGTGACAGCCTTTGACCAATGTTTTGACATGGTTTAACCTAAAAGGAATCGATGGAACAAGATTCAATAATTGCAGCTATCTCAATTATTGTTGTTTTGGTTTAATTGTTTTCACAAATCATAATGCTATCACTGTTTAACATGGAACGCTATCGTACCCAGTTGAGTGGTGATAAGTGTTCATCGAATGCTGGGTTTGATCAACTAAATTAGGAAAACACAAGGTTTATTATGGCTATCCTAATAAATCTAAGGTTAAATGCTTGAATTGCAAGAATGCTGAAATGTACCTAGGATCGATGGCCAATCGATTCAACCCGAACCCTTGAACCAGAATTCGGTAAGACTGATTTTCTCTTGCTTGTTTAGTTTGTTATTCTTTTAATTTTAGTTATTAGATTTTCCCACTCAATTACTTTATCCATTCGGCTAAGATATTACTGAATTGCTCTCTGTGGGATTCGACCTAGTACCACTTTTACTACAAATATTTTATTGTGGGATTAGTATTAATTTTGAGGGCTTCGACAACCCGTCAACAACTCATTGACCGCGGCTTATATTGCTGCAAGGTGATAACCAACATGTTAACTAATCGATTACGATAAATTGGATCGGATTTGGCAGTTTTTTCTTCTACAATACCTCGATGTGACATGAGCGTGAAAGAGGTTCAAGAATCAGTTTTCTTTTTATAAGGGCTAAAATCACTTATTTTGGCTTTTTGACCCCATATTGTAGGGTGGATCTCGAAAGATATGAAAGATCTCCCTCCAAGCCATACATACGACTTTCATCAAACCCTTTGGCCTCAAGAACGCCAGCGCCACTTACCAACGGCTGGTGAATGAGGAGTTCAAGGATCAGCTCGGTTAAAATGTGAAAGCATACGTCGATGACATGCTTGTGAAGAACAAAAAGTCTGAGCACCACCTTGCTGACCTAAAAGAAGTCTTCGGTACCCTCAAGAAGTATAAGATGAAGCTAAACCCAACCAAATAAGCTTTCAGGGTCAGCTCAGGTAAATTCATAGGGTTCATGGTGATACAGAGGGGGATTGAGGCAAATCAAGAGAAAATAGATGTCATCCTCAACATGCAATCGCCCTGGACTCACAAGGAAGTGCAACGACTCACCAGTAGAGTAGCCATCCTTAGCAAATTCATGTCCAAATCTATGGACCGATGTCTACCCTTCTTCAAAGCCCTCAAGTGACCGAAGGACTTCCAGTGGACTGAGGAATGCGAACGGTCCTTTCAGGAGCTGAAGTAGTACTTGAGGTTGCCGCCTCTCCTCACCAAACCGAGCCCAAGGGATGAGCTGTTGCTCTACGTCTCAGATGGGGATGAGGTCATCAGCTCGGTGCTGCTTAAGGAGGAAGAATGAGTACAGAGGCCGATCTACTATACCAGCAAAGTCCTCAGCAGCGTGGAAAACCAGTACTCTAACTTGGAGAAAATGGCACTGACATTGGTCACCTCGGCCAGGAAGCTCAGGCCATATTTCCAAGCCCACAGCATCAAAGTGCTCACTGACCAGCCCCTCAAGCAGGTCCTTCAAAGGCTGGAAGCATCTGGCTGCCTAATCAAGTGGAGCGTAGAGCTCAGTGAGTTTGTCATTGAGTATGCACCCCGTTCCGCAATCAAGGCCCAGCTCTAGCAGACTTCATTGTCGAGTGTACCTTTACTTCTAAAGACCCAGCCCCATCGCCACAAGTATGGACTCTGCATGGGGATGGTTCATTGAATTGGCAAGGCAGCGAGGCCAACCTCATCCTCCTCGGCCCAGATGATACTATGCTAGAACACACTCTCAGATTCGAGTTTAAAGCATCTAAGAATAGAAGCATTCAGCGATTCTCAGCTAGTAGTCAACCCGATCCACGGCCAGTTCGACATGCGAATGCCCACCATGGCGAGCTATGTACAAAAGGTGCAAGAGATCGTCCACTGGCTTGAGCACTTCAACATCCAACAGATCCCTCGAGAAGAAAACATACGAGCCGACGCACTATCCAAGGTAGCTAGTTCTCTAAAAACCAACCTTGACACAATAGTACGGTTTGACACACTGGCCCAGCCAAGCATCGCACCAATGGCCCTCCTCATCCTTTCGGTACAGAACGGTCCATCCTAGATGGACCCAATTATACAGTACCTTTAGGAGGGAACACTTTCAGAAGATCAGGTAGAAGCAAAGAGGCTACAGCATAGAGCAGCCCAGTACTGCCTTATCCAAAGTCAGCTCTATCGCCGCTCGCATACTCTCCCATACCTAAAGTGCCTCTCCCCAGCCAAAGTAGATTACGTCATCAAGGAGATCCACGAAGGTATCTACGGAGACCACCCTGGCGCACACACCCTAGCACACAAGGCACTCTGACAAGGTTATTTTTGGCCAACAATGAAGCAAGATGTAGCCTAGCTAGTTCGGAAATGCAACAATTACTAGGGACATTCCAATCTCCATCATCAACTTACAGTCCCCTTAAAGCCGATCACAAGCTCATTGCCATTCGCACAGTGGGGTATGGACATCCTCGGTCCCTTCCCCACCGCGGTTGCATAGAAGAAGTTCCTCCTGGTAGCAGTGGATTACTTCATCAAATGGGTGGAAGCCGAAGCTCTGTTATGCATTACCGCACAAAATGCCTAAAGCTTTTTTTGGCAAGGTATTGTCTGTCGATTCAGTACTCAACGCATCCTCAAGACATGCGACCCCATCCTCCGCAAAGTCATCATACCCGCACCCGGGGAAGGCAAGCTCGGGCCAAACTAGGAAGGGCCATATAGAGTCACTAGGGTGCTTGGGCCGGGCACCTATAGACTTAAAGACCTCGACGGCCGACCAATATTGAGGAGTTGGAACACGGGGAATCTACGGATGCATTACTAATAATATTATTATTAATGCAGAATGTTTTATCCGAGCCACATGTATGATTGCCCAACACGTCGCATACACACGCACCGCACCAGATTGCACACACACCTTGCTACACATGCCGCGTAATGCACCCATAGCTCGGCACACCTCACCGACCCAGCTAATCTTTGAACGGCCTGGGCCCATAACGCGTTGCTCGATAGCGCATTGCTGACCAAGCAATTCAACTTAGCTGTCAACGGCCAAGCCTAAGGTGGAGAAGAATGCCCCCACCCATCAAGGCCTGGGGGAGGTCATTGAACTCCACTCGATCATCGACCATCGGTCAGAGCTTGTCGAGGAACGACCAGCCCAAGAAGAGCCCCAAAATCTCCCGAGACCAAAACTAAGCATCTCAAATATGAGATCTCATAACATACTCCAACCCTGCTGGCCAGAGACTAAAGATCTCGGTCGACCCTAGAATTCGGCCAAGATAAGGCCAAAGAACCCAACAAGAGTGAAAGTAAAAAGGAGAGGATATTTACACCCACAAGTTTAGAACAAAAAGTTTTCATTAAGTTAAAATAACCAGTACAACAGTTCAAGCTCGACATACCGAGAAATTAAAAAAGCAGGGAAAATAACGAATCCCGCAGCTATTCAATCCTTGGCTAGGGGATCGGTGGCCTCGTCTTCTTCGCCATCTTCACCATCCTCTCCATTCTCATCCTCATCGACCTCCTCTTCAAGATTGTTCGAAGCTGGGGGAGTCTCCAAATCATACACCTCCTAAGACCGTGCAACCTCGGCCAGCTCTAGATAGTGGTGCAGTGCCCTCCTGCGGAATACATTGAACCTAGTCTCATAGGAAGCCATGTCGATCCCATGGAGGTCCGTTGGGCTGCCGCTCCTTCGCACACCGAGGTTGGGGGCAGCAGCTCGAATATCCACATTACGTGTTGGTCGGTCTGTACTAGGGGGCTGGAAACCCCAGGGGTTCCCGAGCAACTGCGAGGTATAATGACGGCTTACATATCTGAGGAGGCCACAACCACTGGGAGCGGGGCACCTTGGAGTGTTCACTCATTCAGGTTGCGGCTCAGTTAAGCTTGTAACTACTTTTGTTACTTTGAGTAGGTTTTTGTATGCTAAAAGTGTTTGTTGTGTTTACAGAACGCGTGCTCGGCTATTGCTTTGGTCGACTGCCTTCAGCATCTGTGGGCAATGTACGAGACGGTGCATTCCGAGTTCTTGCGACAAAAGGCTCAAATGTGTGTTTGATTGAAACACTAAACCCGAACCATTTTCCAAATAACCTAGACCTTGGAGATTGATGGACAAAACTGGCAAGTTACACATAACCCCTAGACTTGATTATGGTACTGCATTGGGTGTTGGATTGGGTTGTCATTGATATGCTAATCAGTAAGATCCTTTGTGGGTCAAAATTTGAGTATGTTGGGGCAGTTTGAGAATTCACTTATGTGGATGGTCATAATGATAGGACCAGCCCCTTTGTCAGACAAATTGAATGATCGGGGGTGCACTCCCTTAACTGCATCATCAACTTCACAAGTCTCCCTGAGAGTGGGGGTCTACCGATGAAGTATTTGATTGGATTACTTCTTGCGATCAACTTCACCTTTTGGCCTACGATGTAGTGTTTAAACTTCTATGTAGTAGAGACTAACGCTAAACACTGTTGTTCCATGTGTGAGTAGTTCTTTTCTACCGGCTTTAGAGTCTACTAGCGTAATAGATTGGACATTCTTTGGAGGGGACATGGTTGGGGCTTTGGCCAGTGTTTGCTTCAGATGGTCAAAAGCATTTTGGTGTTCTATTGACCACTTATATTCTACAGATTTCTTGGTTAGCTTAAGCAAGGGCATTGCTGCAAGTGCTAGTCCAGGGATGAACCTTCTAAGGTAGGAGACTTCCCTTGGAAGGTTTTATTTATGACAGACTTTCCCGAGGAAGGTTTCCCTAGCAAGGGCATTGCTACATCTGCTTCGGGTCTAACCCTAACAGCTGAGACAAGCTGTCCCAACTTCTTTGGAAGCACATCAGTGTCAACTTTGGCATGATAAACTCCCCAAGTCTATCCAATGGCTGAGAACATTCTAAACTAACACGAGTCTCAAAAGTGTCCAGTTTAAGAGGTAAATTCATAGAAACATACCAATGTTAACATGAAACAATAATGTACTTTTATTCATTTACAATAAATGTATCTGTACATCAATCTTATTGGAGCTAAGGGCATACACTGTCTAAGAGCTCCCCCTTGCACTTAGGTCTAATCGGGTACAAATCTTAGTCCCATACTTCCCACGTGTTTCTCAAACACTTTGTATGTCAGTGGCCTAGCCAATGGGTCTGCTACATTCTCCACTGATAATACCTTCTTAATCTGGTTGTCCCCTCTACCAACAATCTCCTAAAGAATGTGATACTTCCTCTTGATGTGCTTGGACTTCGAGTGAGCTTTTGGCTTCTTAGCCTGAGCAATGGCTCCAGTGTTGTCACACAATAGTGGAATGGGTGATGTGCTGGATGGAACAACTCCTAATTCATGGATGAATTTCTTCATACATGCTGCTTCCTTGGCAGATTCACTTGCGGAAATGTATTCGGCCTCGGTTGTGGAATCTGAGGTGGACCCTTGTTTGTTGCTTTTCTAGCTAATTGCACAAGACCCCATCGTGAAGATGTAACCAGATGTAGACTTTCTATCATCTAGGTCAGACAGGAAGTCGGCATCGATATACTTGACCATCTATAGTGAACCACCAACAATGACAAGGCAATAGTCTTTAGTCCTCCATAGGTATTTTAGTATGTTTTTCACAACAGTCCAATGCTCCCTCTGGCTGAGTACACAACATGGCATACATGATGCTCCCTATGGCTAAGGCATAGGAAACCACTCTCATGCCCTCAATCTCCTCAGGGATCTTAGGTTACATACCCTTGGAGATAGTGACTCCATGCTTGAAATGAATGAATCCCTTTTTGGAGTTCTCCAAGTTGTACTTGTTGACAATCTTGTCAATGTAAGTAGATTAGTATAATCCTATTATCCTTTTTGATCTATCTCTATAGAGTCAAACTCCCAAGATATAGGAGGCTTCTCCAAGATCCTTCATGGAGAATTGTTGTGAAAGCCATACCTTCATCATAGTCCACATTCCTACATCATTCCCAATGAGTATAATGTCGTCTACATACAAAGTCATAAAAGTAACATTTTCTCCCATTGTCTTTCTGTAAACACAAGCTTCATCAAGATTCTGCTCAAAGTCATACTATTTGACCGTTGAGTCAAATCGGATGTTCCAACTTCTGGAAGCTTGCTTTAACCCATAAATGGCCTGTTCAGTTTACACACCATGTGTTCCTGACCCAAGGCAACAAACCCTTGCGGTTTTTGCATATAGATATTTTTAGTAAGATCTCCATTTAGGAATGCAGTTTTGAAACTCATATGCCAAATTTCATAGTCATAGTGTACAACTATAGCTAACAGAATCCATTTGGTATGTCATGGAATTTTCCTCACTATTCGTAGCTTCCATCAAGTAACTTTATTGATCATAGTCGTAACAAACTGGAGGTCTAGATACTTGGGTAGATCTTCTAAGTTGGGTATTATCTGTAATTTGTGGATAATCTCCCACTACTCCTAATTTCTCTTCATCAATATTGACTTCTCGATGATGATCGTTAAGGATATTTCTTCCAAGAATTAGGCATTTCGACTAACAAACAATTTTTGTTCTCTTTGTTCATAGAAAAGATGCCCCACAAATCCCTTAGGGTAGCCTACAAATAGGCAACGACTAGTTTTTGAATTCTAATTTGTCCGTACTAGTTCTTTTAACCTATGCTAGACAACCCCATATGTTCAAATGTCTTACACTTGGTTTCTTGCCGGTCCAAAACTCATAAGGAGTCTTAGGAACTGATTTGGTTGGAACCCGATTCAACACATCTATTGCAGTGTCCAATGCATGCCCCCAAAAGGATATAGGTAACTTTGAATGGATGAGGAGTGATCAAACCATATCTAGTAGAGTTTGATTTCTTCTCTTTAACACATTGTTTAGCTGTGGTGTAGCAGGAGGAGACAATTGTGATATAATCCCAATGTCCTTCAAGTAGTCCCTGAATTCATCGAAGAGATGCTCACCTCCTCAATCTAATCGAAGGGTTTTGATCTACCTCTCCAACTGTTTCTTGATTTCTTGTCTAAACTCCTTGAACTTTTCAAATGATTCAAACTTATGTCTCATTAGGTACACGTAATCATACCAAGAATAATCATCGGTGAAAGTTATGAAATAACAGTGCGTGTCCTAACATTCATGGGACCACATACATCTCATAAGCAAGGAATTTTTTATTCATTTTAATTGCAATCTTATTACTGAATAAAATAGAATAACCATCCTTACATAACTTAGAAACTTAAATCAAATTTCTTCTAAGTAATGGTACATAAGGACAACCTTTTAATGTCACAATTCCTTCTCTAAAAATTAAATCTACGATTCTTATAGCAGTAGCTGCAACTATTGCAGTAGTCCCCAAGTAAAGTACCACCTCGTCATTATTCAGCCTTTTGCTTTCCTTTAACCCCTGTAATGTGTTACATGCATGAATGGAAGCCCCAGAGTCAATACACTAGGATGCAGAAGTGACCAATATATTGGTATCTATGACAAGATATTCAAAACTACCTTCTTTGTTCTTGCAGGATTCCAGATACTGAGGACAATTCCTCTTCCAATGCCTAGTTTACTTGCAGAAGTGACATTCATCTAATGACTTGTCTCTCTTCTGCTTTTTTGGTTTGCCTACCTTTTTTCTAGGCCTCTTCTTACCCTTTCACTTTCTCTTGCCAGATTTGCCACGTTCAACAAGCATGGCTACCAGCTTGTCCTTCTTTATCAGTTCTTCAACCCTTTATAACATATTGCTGAGCTCTTGCAAACTAACTTTTAATTTGTCCATGTTATAGTTCATGTCAAACTAATTAAAGGATGAAGGTAGAGAGTTTAGGATGACATCAGTTTTGGTGTCTTCATCAAGTTGGGATCCAAGAGCCTCTAGTTCATTTATGTAACCCATCATCCACATGACATGGTCATGAACCAGTTGGATTTTGGTCATCAACAGTTTGAGGACCTTTTATTTAGCATAACGATTCTGCTCCTCATACATCGTCTTTAGACTATCTACGATATCTTTGCAGATGTGAATTTTATCAATTTGCCTCTGGATAGAGTTGTCTAAAGAGGTTATGATGTAACTCCGGGAAAAAGAATTTTTCTCTTCCCATTCCTGATATTCCCCCCCCCCCCCCGGTGCTTTAGAAGCCCTGTCACCTGGACGTTCCGATGTTGGGTTCTTGGCAACCTTGTCCAATTTTTCAGACGTGAGCACTAGATGTTGCATGCCTTTCCTTTCTCATTAGCTGATAAAGCTAAGGATTGGCTTTACTACTTACCCTCTAGTTCTATCACCACATGGAACGATATGGAAAGGCAATTTCTTGAAAAGTTCTTCCCTGCCTCCCGAGCTGCTAACATCAGAAAGGAGATTTGTGGTATAAGACAATTCAGTGGGGAAACTCTCTACGAATACTGGGAGAGATTTAAGCAACTCTGCGCCAGCTGTCCGCAACATCAAATTCTAGACCAGCTCCTTATCCAATATTTCTACGAAGGGTTATTGCCGATGGATAGGAGTATGATTGATGCAGCAAGCAGAGGTGTGTTGATGAACAAAACTTCTACCCAAGCAAGAGAATTCATCTCGAACATGGAAGCCAATGCACAACAGTTCGGCATTAGATAGGAGTCCAGTCCAAAGAGGATCAATAAGGTAAGCACTTCTTCCATCGATCAAAGATTAGATACTCTTACCTCTCTTGTGGAAAAATTGGTGGTAGGTCATGTACAGTAAGCAAAGACATGTGGCATTTGTTCAACTATGGGTCATTCAATCGACATGTGCCCTACACTTCAAGATGAACCCTATGAACAAGCCAATGCTGTTGGAGGCTTCCCACAAAAGAGATACGATCCCTATTCAAATACCTACAATGCAGGATGGAGGGATCATCCTAACCTTAGCTATGGAGCCAAGCCCTTCGGCTTCCGACAACAGCATCAATCTAGACCGCCGACTCCACAATATCCGTCTTCCAACCCAGGTATGTCTCTAGATGAAATTGTTAAAGCACTTGCAACTAACACTCAACAATTTCAATAGGAAACAAGGACAAGCATCCGAAACCTGGAGAATCAGTTCAGCCAATTGGCAACTTCAGTGAGTCGAATAGAATCTCAAATATCAGGAAGGCTACCCTCCCAGACCATAGCTAATCTGAAACAGAATGCTAGCGCAATAACCTTGAGAAGCGGGAAGGAGCTGAATGAACCTAGTGAAGAAGAATCTAAAGATACAACTAAAGAAGAGAAAGAAAAGGAGACACCATCACCCCAAAAAAATTCATGCGGAAAGCAACCCCAAGCCATAGTCATCACTCCACCTTTTCCTAGCCAATTTGCAAAATCCAAGGAGGAGCAAGACAAGGATATTCTTGAGGCATTTTGCAAAGTTGAGGTAAATTTCCCCCTCCTTGATGAAATCAAGCAGGTACTCCGCTATGCTAAATTCCTCAAGGAGTTGTGCACCACTAAGAGAAGGCTGAAAGGCGATGAGAAAGTCTATATAGGAGAAATGTTTCAACAATTCTCCAAAAGAGACTACCCCCTAAATGCAAGGATCCAGGTATGTTCACTATGAAAGAATGGTAAGATCCATCATATGGACGCCAAAAGTGTGCAGAATGGGTGGGCGAAGTTCAAAAATTTCTTACATTTCTTTCATCTGGGAATCATATTCTCCAAATTTAGAATACAATATTCAAGGATCTGACTTGAACCAAAACCGAACCAAATCTGAACCAAAAGAGAAGGGAAGGGATATATTTGAAATGGAGAAACAGTATCTCCCAATGTCAGTGTTCACACCCAAAGAAACTCCCAAGAACCGCTCCCACTGAAGATGACATAGTGATAATGAAGCAGAACCAGCAGTGTTTGTCCCATGAACTAGGTCCTTCTGAAGAACTCGATGGAAGCAATGAGCCCCACACACGATCAACCTTTTAGCAAAGATTGATATCAAGAACCTTTTCTGATCTTTCCCTTACAGAGAAAATGAACTAGTAGTAGATGGCGGCGGTTGCTAGAGGAGAGGGCTAGAGTGGAAGGTGGCAAATAGCTTTCTTCTCTCTAGGGTTTTCTCTGAGATCCTATCTCAAGATGCAGTGTATTCTGCAAAGACCCTTAAGGTTCGAATTCTTGTAATTCGAAATTAGCGTTTCTCCTCTTTTCTTAGTGATTAAGAAACCTCCTAATCTCGTTAGGAGTTATCCTAATCCAAATCTATATTTGGATAAAGAGTCTTCTTAATCCTATTTGCATATTAGATCAGCCCACTCCTGATCTTATCAGGAGGTTACCAGTTTCAAATTCAAATTTGAATTTGGTCTCCATGAGTGGATAGGGTTAAGACCCAATCCTTTTTGGCTTGACCTAACCTTAGATCCGCCCCTTTAGGTGACTGATCAAATCAGCCTAGTTCGAAATAGGCTTTAGGCCCAATATGCATCAAGTGCTCAATAGGCTTCCAAACTGCTGCCCAATTGGGCTTCTTTGTATGGCGTGGGACCCAAGCATTGATCTACACATCATCCACATGGGTTCTGCCCAGCCTCTATTACAAAGCCTAACCGAATTCACTAGAAAGCCCAATGAACCCCTTGAGCCCATCACATGTGAAGGGATGAGACATTCATCGTATGTATGCCCAAATCTTGCAGAAGAAGGTGGGCGAATTTCAAAAGAATTTCCCTCCCTTCAACTGGGAATCACATTCCCTATTTAGAAAATCATATTTTCAAGGATCAATCTTGAACCATTAACTGAACCAGATCTGAACAAAAGTAGTAGGAGAGGATTATACTTGATACGGAGAAATAACATCTCCCAACGAAGGTGTTCACGCCCAAGGAAGGATCTGAAGACTGCTCCCACTGAAGATGGCGCAGTGTAGGATGAAGCAAAATCAGCAGTGTTCTTCTCCAAGAACCTAGTCCTTTGCAAGAAAGAGCAGGATGGTACGTGAGCACAGCTTCCTATCAGTCCCTTCAAAAGGAACTGATGTCAAGATCAAATCTTGATTTCTCCCACTGAACTAGAGATCGAACTGGCAGGTTCGGCGGCAACAGCAAGGAGGCGGCAAGAAAGAATTTCACAGGGTTGCTTAATTCTTCCTTCTGTGATTTCAGCTCTCAAGAGGATGTGATTATGTGTCTTCTAAAGGCTGTCACCCCCTCCTTATTTTGTAACCTTAAAGGATCAGCTCCTAATCCTATTAGGAGTTGCTGATCCAAATCATATTTGGATCAGACATCCCTTTAGGTGATAAGGATAAACCATTATCTTATCTGCATATTAGATCAGCCTTCTCCTAATCTTATTAGGAGGTTTCCATATCTGAATCACATTCAGATCTGGACTCTCTGAGTGGATAGGGTTAAGACCCTATCCTATCTACTAATCCATCTCAGAATTCGCCCCATAATTAACTCATTAACTTAGCCCTGTTCGAAATGGGCTTTAGGCCCATTAAGTATGTGCTCACTTAGCCTTCTCCTAACTGCCGCCCAATTGGGCTTCCTTGTATGCTGTGGAACCCAAACATTGATCTACACAACAGCCATATGGGTTCAGCCCAGCCTTTGTTACAAGGTCTGGCCGAATACACTGTTATGGACAATGCACCCCCTGAAACCCATCACATGGGCTCTATGAGCCCAACACTTACCCTAAGTGGTCCCTGGACCAAGCCACCTTGTAACACCCAGGGACTATGGGCAGATGCAACATTAGCCCATTAGGTATTATCCTCAATGGTTTTACACTTAACCTCTCAGCCCATAATGATCAAACACTGCCCGACAAGAGAGGACCCTCTCCCTCGGCTGCAAGGAACAGTGTTGCACTCTCTGCTTATATGGATCCCGGGAATTAAAACTTTTTGCAAACATTTTAGAAACCATAATATATATGTACTTTTATATCTCATATAAAATATATTTTGCAAAACAAATCTCAACGATTGAAATCGACTGCCGGTAGTCTTGGTTTCCATCAGAGAGAGTGCATCCCCGATCTTTACCTTTGTCCGACAAAGGGGCTGATCCTTTCACTATGATCACCCACTCAGATGAATTCTCGGATTGTCCCAACAGACCCAGGTTTTGACTCCCGCCAAGGATCTCACTGATTGGTACATCAAAGACAGCCCAATCCGACACCTAGTGCAGTATCATAATCGAGTCTAGGGGTCGGGTGTAACTTTCCAGTTTTGCCCATTAATCTCCAAGGTCCATGGCAATACTTGAAATCTAGTCTGGTTCAAAGATTCAATTAATCCGACACTGCATGTGCCTAGGGTCTCACCCTAGCGGCTGAGACAGGCCACCCCAACCGACTTGGTGGCACATCAGGGTCAGCCTTATCAGGATAGGTCTCCCCAGACCGACCCACTGGATGTGAACATTCTAAACTAACACGAGTCTCATTATGTGTCCAGTTTAAGGGTAACACACAGAAACGTACCATGGGAACATGAATAAAAAATGTACTTTTATTCATTTACAATAAACTCATAATGTACATCATTCTGATTGAAGCTAAGGGCATACAAAATTGTCTAACAACATGAACTCTATGTGCCCAACACTTACACTAAGTGGTCCTTGGGCCAAGATATCTTATAAAAACCCAGGGACTATGGGCAGATGCAAAATTAGCCCATCAGGCATAACCCTAAATGGCCTTACACTTAACATCTCAGCCCATAATGATCCAAAACACTGCCCAACAAGAGAGGACCACTCCCTCGACTGCAAGTTACAGTGCTGCACTCTCCTCTAGGATGGACCCCGGGGATTAAAACCTTTTTGTAAACGAGTTGAAACCGTACATATATATTATATCATTATAAATACATTTTGCAAAACAAAATTCCAACGGTTGAAATCGACT
Organism: Nelumbo nucifera; assembly: GCF_055504915.1. NCBI lineage: Eukaryota > Viridiplantae > Streptophyta > Magnoliopsida > Proteales > Nelumbonaceae > Nelumbo > Nelumbo nucifera. The sequence goes on from NC_142650.1 coordinate 83,475,318, forward strand.
GTCGGCAATTTTTGGTTTCCATCAGAGATAGTGCATCCTCGACCATTACCTTTGTTCGACAAAGGGGCTGATCCTGTCACTATGATCACCCACTCAAATGAGTTCATGAACCATCCAAACATACACAGGTTTTGACTTCCTCTAAGGATCTCACTGATTGGCATATCAAAGACCACCCAATCCGCCACCTAGTGCAGTATCATAATCGAGTCTAGGAGTCAGGTGTAACTTTCCAATTTTGCCCACTCATCACCAAGGTCCAGGGCAATATTGGAAATCTGGTTCGGTTCAAAGTTTCAAGTTGAACCCTCACTACATGTACCTTGGGTCTCACCCTGGCGGCTAAGACAAGCCTCCCCAACCAACTTGGTGGCACATCAGTGTCAGCCTTATCAAGATAGCTCTCCCCAGACTGACCCACTGGCTGTGAACATTTTAAACTAACATGAGTCTCATTAAGTGTCCAGTTTAAGGGTCTTACACAGAAACATACCACACAACATGAATCAAACTTGCACTTTTTTCATTTACACTAAATGTCTAAAGTACATCAAAACTGATTGGAGATAAGGGCAGACAAACTGTCTAACAGCTCCCACTTGCACTTAGGTCCAATCTGGAACAAGTTGGAGTTCCATGCTTCCATGTGTTTCTCAAACACTTTCTGTGTGAGTGGCTTAGTCAATGGGTCTACCACATTATCCACTGATGTTACCCTCTGAATCAGGACACCCTCTCTACCAACAATCTCTCGCAGTACATGGTACTTCCTCTCAATGTGCTTTGATTTCGAGTGGGCTCGAGGCTCCTTAGCCTGGGCGATCGCTCCATTGTTGTCACACAACAATGGGATGGGTGATGTGCTGGACGGAACCACTCCTAATTCATGAATGAACTTTTTCATCCACATGGCTTCTTTGGCAACTTCACTTGTGGCAATGTACTCGGCTTCGGTCGTGGAGTCTGTCATGGACCCCTGTTTGCTACTTTTCTAGCAAACAACATACGATCCTATCGTGAAAACATACCCAGATGTAGACTTTTTATCATCTGAGTCTGACTAGAAATTAGCATCAATATACCCTTGGGTTTGTAGTGAACTACCAATACCAGACAAAACTCTTTTGTCCTTCGAAGGTATTTGAGTATGTTTTTCAGAGCAGTCCAATGCTCCTGCCCTGCGATGGCCTAGAACCTGCTTACCACACTCACCACCTGAACAATGTCAGGGCGAGTGCACAGCATGGTATACATGATGCTCCCTACAGCTGAGGCATAGGGAACATCTTTCATGCCCTCAATTTCCTCAAAAGTCTTGGGAGACATCTTCTTGGAGAGAGTGACTCCGTGCCTGAAAGGAACGTTTCCCTTCTTGGAGTTCTCCATGTTGTACCTTTTGACAATATTGTCAATGTAAGCAGCCTAGGAAAATCCTATTATCCGCTTCGATCTATCTCTATAGAGTCGAAGACCAAGTATATAGGCGGCTTCTCCAAGATCTTTCATGGAGAATTGCTGCGAAAGCCACACCTTGACCAAAGTTAACATTCCTACATCATTCCCAAAGAGTAGGATATCGTCCACATACAACACCAAGAAGGTAACCTTATCCCCACTGGACTTCCTGTAAACACAGGGCTCATCCAAATTCTGCTCATAGTCAAACGATTTGACGGCAGAGTCAAAACGGATATTCCAACTCCTAGAATCTTGCTTAAGTCCATATATGGATCTATTAAGTTTACATACCATGTGTTCCTGACCAGCAGCAATGAAGCCTTGCGGTTGCTACATGTAGATATCTTCACTAAGATATCCATTCAGGAATGTGGTTTTGACATCCATCTGCCAAATCTCTTAGTCATGATATGCTGCTACATCTAGCAGGATTCTAATGGATTTAAGCATGGCCACGGGTGAAAAGGTTTTCTTATAGTCAATGCCCTCTTTCCGAGTATACCCTTTCACCACCAAATGAGCTTTGTAGGTTTCAATCTTGCCATCAGGGCCCTTCTTCCTCTTATAGATCCATTTACAACCAATTGCTTTAACCACAGAGGGCAGATCTACTAAAGTCCAAACTCCATTGGCCTCCATCGAGTCCATCTGGGCTCTCATGGCCTCCACCCACTTCTGGGAATCTATATCCAACATAGCTTCCACGTAAGTTACGAGATCCTCCTCACTAGTCAAGGCTTCCACCAGGTTACCATCCCGGTCATAAACATAACGGATTGGTGGCCTGGATACCCGGGTGGATCTTCTAGGTTGGCCAGTACCTGGAACTTGTGGGACACCTCCCAGTGCTCCTGAGCTCTCCTCATCAAGAACTATTTCCTGACGATGGGTGTCCAGGATGTATTCAGTCTCTAAGAAATGGGCATTTTGAATGCAAAACACTTTCTGCTCACTTGGATCATAGAATAGATAACCCACTAAATCCTTTGGATAGCCTACAAATAGGCAATGGTTGGTCTTGGATTCCAACTTGTCCGCACTCGTTATTTTAACGTACGCAGGACAACCCCAAATCTTCAAGTGTCTGACACTTGGTTTCTTTCCGGTCCAAAGTTCATATGGAGTTTTTGGAACTGATTTGGTTGGAACACGATTCAGCACGTAGATAGCAGTCTCTAATGCATATCCCCAAAAGGGTGTGGGTAATTCTGAGCGTGTGAGAAATGACTGGACCATGTCTAGCAAGCTCCTATTCCTCCTCTCTGAAACACCATTATGTTGTGGTATAGAAGGAGGAGTTAATTGTGATATTATCCCATTGCCCTTCAAGTAGTCCCTGAATTCGTCAGAAAGATACTCGCCACCACGATCTGATTGAAGGGCCTTAATTTCTCTCCCTAACAGTTTCTCGACTTCTTGTCTGAACTCCTTGAACTTTTCAAAGGATTCGGACTTTTGTCTCATTAGCTACACGTAACCATACCATGAGGAAGAGGAAGAAGGGCCCCGATACGGAGAAGTGCTTATGTACTGGCATCTAACAGGTTTGGTGGGGTTGATCTCAAATCCCTGCTATGGCGATCCGCTGTCAGGTCGTACCTCGGAGTGGCTGGCCATTACTGTCAGGGCCAAGAGCAAGGAGATACAGTGACCGTTGCATGGTACGGTCTCGCTAGTCTGGAGACAAACTGAAGGCACAACGCTGCCAGGTGGGAGACAAGGGCGCAGCCTTCTGAACAAGCAAGTGCTGCGCCGTTAGACGAGGGACGCAGAAGCAGTCTGGCAGGTACGGCTTTGTCAGATGAGAAACTTCCCGTAAACGTCAAGCCGCCTCGTAGCGAGCTACCCTTTGAAGAGCTACTGGGAGCATGCTGAGGTGATTTTGCCTAAGGCAAGTTGTCTTCGAGGTGGCCCACTTGCTTGGGCCTGGGGCGAACTTGTTGTTCTAGTTCGTGAACAGGGATGGACTTAACTCGGAGTGCAACTCGGGACATCAGCGTACTCGAGCTCGCTCTATGGCGAGTTGATACTTGCTGAGCTGTGACCTGCGTCGAGTCATGTCCATGTACCAGTTTGCCTATGTTGAGCTATCGTATATGCTGAGTCACGTACATGTGTCACCTAGTTAGGAGGTCGGGCCAAATCACCCTTCATCAATTGCCCCCAACTCCTCGAGCTAGGAGTCTTGCCCTAGCGCGGGGAGTTCATGAAGTGACGAGTGGATTTGACCCATAATTCAAACTACCTTGTCAGACCGCGTGAGGTGCACGTGCAGACGTAATGCGATTTATAGATCCTGTGGGTGCCAAAAAACATGCTAAATTGCCTTCGATCTCGAAGGACGTGCAGCTGGTTTTACTGTGAGCCATTGGATTGCTTTAATCAGAGCCGTTGTTTTTTGGGCACAATGACTATAAATAGGAGGGCCCTAGGACTCATTTTTTATACCAACCAGCCTTGCTTTCGGCTCTGAGATCGCGCCATCGCCTCGCTTGCTCGAGTTCTCCCCATTCGCGTCGCTCTTTTCAGCCCGCCTTCTTTGGTGAGTCTTTTTTGCCTTATCCAATTATGTTTGGGTATTCGTACGATGGTGTCCCTTCCCGAGCTGGTAGTCAGGGCGAAGCCCCCTCGAGCTCGAGGGGAGCTCGGGGACTTCTCGAGGGGCAGAATCCAGAGGCTCAGGAAGCCTCTGCTAACCTGGCTTCCACCTCCCGAAGTCGGAAGCCAGACAGTTTTGGCCCTTCTTCCATGTCGATGGAGAGACTTCGGGCCCTGGTCTTCCAATAGAACCTCCCAAGGGAGCTTACCTACAGCCTTTCGACTGGCGATTATCCTTGGGAGCACGATCATGATGAAATCATGATCTTCGAGGAGCAGCTCATTGAAGGGATGAGAGATCCATCCTATGGACGCCCAAAGATTGCGGAATAAGGGGCGAATTTCAAAAAATTCTTCTCTCCCTTCAACTGGGAATCGTATTCCCTATTTAGAAAATCATATTTTCAAGGATCAATCTTGAACCATAAACTGAACCAGATCTGAACCAAAAAGGAGTGGGAAGGATTATACCTGATAGGGAGAAGTAATATCTCCCAACGAAGGTGTTCACGCCCAAGGAAGGATCCAAAGACTGCTCCCACTGAAGATGGCGCAGTGTAGGTGGAGCAGAATCAGCAGTGTTCTTCTCCAAGAACTCTGTCCTTCGCAAGAATCAGCAAGATGGTACGTGAGCACAGCTTCCTTTCAATCCTTTCTCAAAGGACTGACATCAAGATCCAATCTTGACTTCTCCCACAAGTGGAGATCAAACTGGCAAACAGGGCGGCAAGAACAGGGAGGCGGCAAGAGAGTATTTGCAGGGAGCAGAATTCTCTCTTCTTGATTTCAGCACTAAAGAAAACCCGATGATCTGTGTGTATTGTCTCTAAAGGCTGCCGCCCCCTTCTTCTTTTATAGTCTTAAAGGGATCAGCTCCTAATCAGATTAGGAGTTGCTAATCCAAATCATATTTGGGTTAGAAGTCCCTTTAAGTGATAAGGGATAATCCTTATCTTATCTGGAGATCAGATCATGCATGTAACTCACTGGTGTATTGACTCTGGGGCTTCAACTCATGCGTGTAACTCACAGCAGGGGTTCAAGGTAAGCAGAAGGTTGAGTGAAGGAGAAGTCACACTCTACTTGGGGACTACTGCAACTGTTGCAGCCGCGGCCATAGGAACCGTGGAATTATATTTTAGAGAATGAATAATTGTACTGAAAGATTGTCTTTATGTACAAAATTTAAGAATAAATTTGATTTCTGTCTCAAAACTGTGTGCAGATGGTTATTCTGTCTTCTTTAGTAATACGATTACTATTAAAAGAAATAACAGATTCATCGCATACGGGGAACTGGAGAACGGTCCCTATGTTCTACATCCTTCTCTAGAAACTAACATAACCGAAACTACATCGGCTGAAATCCCCAAGAAGAGAGCCCGTGATACAGTTAATCCCACATGTCTGTGGCATTACCGACTTGGCCACATCGGTGTTGACCGAATCACAAGGTTGGTAAAGGATGGTCCTTTGGATTTTCTAGCTGTAGAAGATCTTCCCACCTGTGAGCCTTGCCTACAAGGCAAGATGACGAAACGGCCATTTAACGGTAAGCCTGAAAGATGTACGGGCATACTTGACCTAATACATACTGATGTATGTGGTCCCCTGAGTGTTAGGACACGAAATCAACACGTGTATTTCATCACCTTCACAGATGATTTTTCACGATATGGCTACGTGTACCTAATGAGACACAAGTCTGAATCATTTGAAAAGTTCAAAGAGTTTAGACAAGAGGTCGAGAAACAGTTAGGGAGAGAAATTAAAGCCCTTCGATCAGATCGAGGTGGCAAATATCTCTCTGACGAATTCAGGGACTACTTAGAGGACAATGGGATAGTATCACAATTAGCTCCTCCTGCTACACCACAACTTAACGGTGTTTCAGAGAGGAGGAATAGGACCTTATTAGATATGGTCCGGTCACTTCTCATACACTCAGAGTTACCCACATCCTTTTGGGGTTACGCATTAGAGACTGCGATTTACGTGCTGAATCGGGTTCCAACCAAATCGGTTCCGAACACTCCATATGAACTTTGGACCGGAAAGAAACCAAGTGTCAAACACTTGAAGATTTGGGGTTGTCCAGCACACGTTAAAAGAACGAGTGCAGACAAGTTGGAATCTATGACCAGCCGTTCCCTATTTGTAGGCTACCCAAAAGGCTCTGTAGGTTACCTTTTCTATGACCCAAGTGAGCAGAAAGTGTTCTGCAGTCGAAATGCGCAATTCTTGGAAACCGACTATATCCTGGACACCCATCGTCAGGAAGTTGTTCTTGATGAAGAGAGCGAAGGAGCAGTGGGAGATGTCCCACAAGTTCCAGGTAGTGACCAACTTAGAAGATCCACTCGGGCATCCAGGCCACCAGTCCGTTATGGTTATGACCATGATAGTTACCTGGTGGAAACGTTGACTAGTGAGGAGGATCCCGTGACTTACGCGGAAGCTATGTTGGACATAGATTCCCAGAAGTGGGTGGAGGCCATGAGAGCGGAGATGGACTCAATGGACTCTAGTAGACCTGCCCTCCGGGGTAAAGGCAATCGGTTGCAAATGGATTTACAAGAGGAAGAAGGGCCCCGATGGTAAAGTTGAAACCTTCAAGGCTCGTCTGGTGGCGAAAGGGTACACTCAGAAAGAGGGCATCGATTATGAGGAAACCTTTTCGCCTGTGGCCATGCTTAAGTCCATTAGGATCCTGCTAGCTGTAGCAGCATACCATGATTATGAGATTTGGCAGATGGATGTCAAAACTGCATACCTGAATGGAGATCTTACTGAAGATATCTATATGCAGCAGCCACAAGGCTTCATTGCTGCGGGTCAGGAAAACATGGTATGTAAACTTAATAAATCCATTTAGGGACTCAAGCAAGCTTCTAGAAGTTGGAACATCCGTTTTGACTTTGCTGTCAAATCGTTTGACTTCGAGCAGAATCCGGATGAACCCTGTGTCTACAGGAAGTACAGTGGGGATAAGGTTACCTTTTTGGTTCAATATGTAGATGACATTCTACTCATTGGGAATGATGTAGGAATGTTAACTACAGTGAAAGTATGGCTTTCGCAGCAATTCTCCATGAAAGATCTTGGAGAAGCCTCCTATATACTGGGTCTTCGACTCTATAGAGATAGATCGAAGCGGATAATTGGATTATCCCAATCTGCTTATATTGACAAAATAGTCAAAAGATACAGCATGGAAAACTCCAAGAAAGGAAATGTTCCTTTCAGGCACGGAGTCACTCTCTCCAAGAAGATGTCTCCCAAGACTTCTGAGGAGATTGATGGCATGAAAGACGTACCCTATGCCTCTGCCATAGGGAGCATCATGTACGCCATGCTGTGCACTCGTCCTGACATTGCTCAGGCAGTGAGTGTAGTAAGCAGATTTCAGGCCAACCCAGGGCAGGAGCATTGGTCTGCTGAGAAAAACATACTTAAGTACCTTCGAAGGACAAAAGAGTTTTGTCTGGTGTTCAACGGAAGCTCACTACAGATCCAAGGGTTTACAGATGCCGATTTCCAGTCAGACCCAGATGATAGAAAGTCTACATCTGGATATGTTTTCAAGATAGGATCGTGTGCTGTTTGCTGGAAAAGCAGCAAACAGGGGTCCACTGCAGACTCCACGACCGAGGCCGAATACATTGCCGCAAGTGACACTGCCAAAGAAGCTGTGTGGATGAAGAAGTTCGTTCACGAGTTGGGAGTTATTCTGTCTAGCACATCACCCATCCCATTGTTTTGTGACAACAATGGAGCCATTGCTCAGGCTAAGGAGCCACGAGCCCACTCGAAGTCGAAGCACATCGAGAGGAAGTACCACGTACTGCGGGAGATTGTTGGTAGAGGGGACGTCCTGATTCAGAAGGTAGCGTCAGCGGAAAATGTAGCAGACCCATTGACAAAGTCACTATCACAGAAAGTGTTTGAGAAACACGTTGAAAGCATGGGACTCCGGCTAGTACCTGATTGGACCTAAGTGCAAGTGGGAGCTGTTAGACAGTTTTGTATGCCCTTAGCTTCAATCAGAATGATGTACTTTATGAGTTTATTGTAAATGAACAAAGATACATATTTGATTCATGTTCCCTTGGTATGTTTCTGTGTAATACCCTTAAACTGGACACTTAATGAGACTCGTGTTAGTTTAGAATGTTCACAGCCGGTGGGTCGGTCTGGGGAGACCTATCCTGACAAGGCTGACACTGTGGTTCCACCAAGTCGGTTGGGGTGGCCTGTCTCAGCTGCCAGGGTGAGACCCTAGGCACATACAGTGTAGGATTAATTGAATCTTTGAACTGGACCAGATTTCCAGTATTGCCCTGGACCTTGGAGATTGATGGGCAAAACTGGAAAGTTACACCCGACCCCTAGACTCGATTATGATACTGCACTAGGTGTCGGATTGGGCTATCTTTGATGTACCAATCAGTGAGATCCTTAGCGGGGGTCAAAACCTGGGTATGTTGGGACAGTCCGAGAATTCATCTGAGTGGGTGATCATAGTGACAGGATCAGCCCCTTTGTCGAACAAAGGTAATGATCGGGGATGCACTCTCACTGATGGAAACCAAGACTGCCGGCAGCCGATTTCAACCGTTGAGATTTGTTTTGCAAAATATATTTTATATAAGATATAAAAGAATATATATATGGTTTCTAAAATGTTTGCAAGAAGGTTTTAATTCCCGGGATCCATATGAGTGGAGAGTGCAACACTGTTCCTTGCAGCCGAGGGAGAGGTCCTCTCTTGTCGGGCAATGTATGATCATTATGGGCTGAGAGGTTAAGTGTAAGACCATTGAGGATAATACCTGATGTGCTAATCTTGCATCTGCCCACAGTCCCAGGGTGTTACAAGGTGGCTTGGCCCAGGGACCACTTAGTGTAAGTGTTGGGCCCATAGAGCTCATTTGATGGGTTTCAAGGGGTACACTGTCTTCAGCGGTGCATTCGGCCAGGCCTTGTAACAAAGGCTGGGCTGAACCCATGTGGCTGATGTGTAAATCAATGCTTGGGTCCCACGCCATACAAAGAAGCCCAACTGGGCAGCAATTTGGAAGGTTTTTGAGTACATAACCTTAAATGGGCCTTAAGCCCATTTCGAACTGGGCTGATTTGATCAGTCATTTAAAGGGGGCAAATTCTGAAGTGGGTCAGCTAAAAGGATTGGGCTTAGACCCTATCCACTCAGAGAGTCCAAGATCTAAATAAGATTTAGATATGGAAACCTCCTAATTAGATTAGGAGACAGCTGATCTGATCTGCAGATAAGATAAGGATTATCCCTTATCACTAAGGGACTTCTAACCCAAATATGATTTGGAATTAGCAACTCCTAATCTGATTAGGAGATGATCCCTTTAAGATTATAAAAGGGGAAGGGGGCGGCAGCCTTGAAGGACACAATAACATCAACAGCATTCTTCTCTTAAAGAAAGAGAGATTGAGAGATTTCCTGCATACTACGAATTCTCTCCTGCCGCCACCTTCCTGCCATTGCCATTCCTTCAGTTCGATCTCTAGTTCTTGGGAGCAATCAAGATTTGATCTTGATCTCAATCTTTTGGGAAAAGATTGGTTGGAGCTGTACTCACAAGCCGTCCAGTTGATTCTTGCGAAGGGTCAAGTTCTTTTGAAGAACGTTGTTGATTCTGCTCCATCCTTCACTGCGCCATCTTCAGTGGGAGCAGATTTTGGATCCTTCCTTGGGCGTGAACACCTCCATTGGGAGATAGTATTTCTCCGTATCAGGTATAATCCTCTCCCACTCCTTTTGGTTCAGATCTGGTTCAGTTTATGGTTCAAGATTGATCCTTGAAAATATGATTTTCTAAATAGGGAATACGATTCCCAGTTGAAGGGAGAGATAAATTTTTGAAATTCGCCCCTTATTCCGCAATCTTTGGGCGTTCGTAGGATGGATCTCTCATCCCTTCACCTGTCACTATGATCACCCACTCAGATGAATTCTCGGACCGTCCCAACATACCCAGGTTTTGACCCCCGCTAAGGATCTCACTGATTGGTACATCAAAGATAGCCCAATCCGAAACCTAGTGCAGTATCATAATCGAGTCTAGGGGTTGGGTGTAACTTTCCAGTTTTGCCCATCAATCTCCAAGGTCCAGGGAAAAACTGGAAACCTGGTCCAGTTCAAAAATTCAATTAATCCTACACTGTATGTGCCTAGGGTCTCACCCTGGCAGCTGAGACAGGCCACCCCAACCGACTTGGTGGCACCACAGTGTCAGCCTTGTCAAGATAGGTCTCCCCAGACTGACCCACTGGCTGTGAACATTCTAAACTAACACGAGTCTCATTAAGTGTCCAGTTTAAGGGTATTACACAGAAACATACCAAGGGAACAAGACTCAAATATGTATCTTTATTCATTTACAATAAACTCATAAAGTACATCATTCTGATTGAAGCTAAGGGCATACAAAACTGTCTAACACTCGTGACTAGTCTTTGCCTTCCCCTGCACCCTTTGATAGTAGAGGTCCTCACTCACTTTAATGTCACCATAGACCAGTTGCACCCGAATTTTGTTCGGAACTTGGAGGGGACCATTTCTTTGTTTTATGAGTATTGCCTTCCTCTTTCTCTCAACACCTTCGCCTCCATCTTGTCAATCAAGAACGCTTCCCCTAGAGCTCCTGCAAATAGGCGCTCTTATTATTTTTTTCCCCTGTCCTGGCTTCAAGCTTCTCCATGAGTTGCCCAACAGGATCCCGGCCTAGAAGCGGGGCTATTTTGTAGTTCATAATCCCGAGGGGTGGCCCTTTCCGACCCACTGGAGGGCTACCATTTAGGATCCAGGCGTTAGCTTGGATCTGAGGATGCGAGAAATGCTTCAATCCTGGGCAAAGATCGGCTTCATCTGCGCGGACTATTTGGCCGAGGACAAGCTCATGCAAGCCGGCCTGAGCCCCAGTAGGTTACCTTTAGGTTTTTCCTTCATTTCTTGGTTTTTGCAAGCTGGGTTAACGCCTCTTTGTTTTTTGCAGCCATAATATCGGACGTGGATGTGCGTCGCCTCAAGTCAAACTCTTAGAGGGGCAAGTGTAGGGCGAAGAGGTTTCGCCAAGATGAAGCGTATGCTTCTAGGGCCACCGAGTTCGAGGCCACGGACCCGTCCTTCGTTCCACGGCCAGAGGTCCCACCCACATCCCCTAAGGGAGTATCCGCAGAAGGCGGTGAAGAAGAGGTCCCTCCTCTGGGTCCATATCCGCCATCCGTGCCGACCGACCCCTCTGCCATGTCAGCATTCCTCACTAAGGGGCGAAATGAGAGCATCACCAAATATGTCTTGGCCACGCAGAGGAGTCGGGAATCGATCCTCCACAAGGAGATCGTGGAATGGTTGGGGATGCACCCTAGGCGGCTCCTGGGGCTGGCTACGACTCACTGCATGGTGGTAAGTGCTTGCTCTTTTTCTTCTCTTCTCCTTTTCCCCCCTTCTTTTTTTTTTTTTACTTACCCCGGCTTTCTATTGGCAGTTGAACTCCGCCCTCCATGCCATGGCCTGTTAGACGGCCATTCATTACAGGGATGCCCACGCCTAGAGGACGGAAGTACGGAGGCTCAATTGCGAGCTGGACCAGGCCCGGGGTGAGGTCCTCCAGGCCAAGAAGGGGAGCGAGGCCCAGGGGCTACTTGTTCAAGACTAGGAAGCGGATCTCTCGGCTGATCGAGGAGAACACTCGTTACAGGGAGGAGTTCTCAAGGACGGCCGAGGATAGGGAGCGCCTTCGGTAGGAGGTTCGAAGTCTAGAGGCCACCCTCCATGAACGAGCTCAAACCTTCGATGTTGCCGTGGAGGAAGAAAGGGTCAAGGTGGTGGACCGCTTTAAAGAGTCCCCTACAGGCCATGGGCGCTTCGGCGGGTTCCGTTCTTCATGCTCCAATTCGCGGACCGAGGTCCTCCCTGCCGTCGAGGTGCAGCCCGCGATGATGGATCCGTCAGTAATTGTGTTTATCACCCCACGGACTGGTCTTTCTTCGGGTAGTTCTTGCTGCTCGGCTCGCTTGTTACTAGACTCAAGGCACCTCTCCTCTGCTCCCCCTGTCGATCTTCCTGTCTTTTATTACTTTTCTGTACAAAATCCTTTAAGTACCCACGACAGATGAGTTCCTCATTCTCGTCGCGGAGACTTTTACAGTTTTTGGTACTATGACCGTGGTCTTTATGGAAATGGCAATATACATTCTTATTCTTGGTGTCGGGGTCCCCCCGGGGTGGCCACCTTACAAATGGTGCATCTTTAATTTTTATTAAGATTTCCCCTCGCTTCGCGTTGAGAGGGGTGTAGTTCGTTCTCTCAACTGGAGGAGCTCGGGGGTGCCAACCTGACTTGTCTCCCCTGGTTGGGGACTTGCTCTTCTTCCTCTTACTATTTCCGTAGTGTGCCTTGTCGTCGTCTCTCCTCCTCTTCTCCGTTGGGGTTCTGGCCTTCTGGTTCATTTCCTCTTCAGTCTCGATGAACTGGTCGGCGAGCTTGAGGAAGGTGGTGATGTCCTTAGGCTTGTTCGCTACCACGTACCACTTGAACTCCTGATGAGTGACTCCTCTTTTGGCCGCAGCGAGTCTAACCGTGGGGTCCAAGTTTGGGATCGAGAGGCAGGTGTCGTTGAAGCGCTTGATGTAGCTCCGAATGGACTCTCCCTCTTTCTGGATGATGTTGAGAAGGCTTTCCTGCGACCTCAGACACTTCTTTCTAGTGATGAAGTGCGAGAACGCTTGCACGAACTACGCCCAGCTCCGGATTGTCCCGGATGGGAGATTTCTATACCATGTGCGTGCTACTCCTCTAAAGGTCGTGGAGAAGGCGACGCACATGCAGGTTTTGCTAGCTCCAGCAAGGTGCATCTGGGACTAAAAGAAGTCCACATGGTCATTCGGATTGAACGACCCATCATACTTGTCCAGAGGGGGAATTTTAAAGTCTTTTGGCATGGGATCCGTTAGGAGGTCAGGAGAGAGGGGAGATGGTACCGAAAGGAGGGGCACGGCCTTCGTGACCCTCGGGTCTGCTCCAGCCTTAAATTCGGGCTGCTTGGACTGGTCGAGCTCCGCGAGCTGTTCAGGGATTAGTGCATGGCGGGCTTTGGGACGTCGCCTCCACAGCCTTTTGGCTGAGTCCGCGCTAGTGCTGGTTGTTTCGGTGTTGTCGGGTCGGGCCTTGGCCTGGTGAGAGTCTGACTAGAACTGGCTTTTGCGAGCTAGAGGACTTCACCCAAAGTTTGTCGCTAGGACTTCGAACCGATTGTTCATCAATGAGGCTTCCGATTGCACGTGCTGGGACGGATCGGCCAGGGTGGGGCGGGCGCTCCCCGACCTGCCTTGTTGCTGCAAGGCGGTGGGGGCTCTTGGTTCTCTCCTGCTGTGGGACGAGGCCTGGGAGGTCTCCCCCCTACGGGGAGGTCGGCTACTTCGGTGGCGATCGAACGGCTGTTGGTTCAGCAGTGTTATGGGGCATCGCGGTTGGGCTGGTTGCTGGCTCTATTGCAGCGCTAGGAACTGCTGCTGGTAGAAGTGACACAAGACTTGTTGTTGGAAATGCTAAAGTTGCTGGACTTGCTGCATTTGGGCTTGCATGACTCGTACGTACTGCACTAAGTCACCAAGTTGGCTATGCCCCACTGCGGGGGGGGACCATGGCGGGTTCAGCGAAGTTGGTGTTCACCGCAGAAGGGAGTGGGGAGTTCACAGCTTCGGCGACCTGGGGTAGGTCCAGCGTGGGAACTCCAAAGGTGTTGAGGGGTACAGTAAACTGTCCAATATGTACAATGAGAGCTCGGAGGTGTCCCCCAGAGGTGTTTGTTCTGTTGTTAAGCCCAGCGTTGCTAGAAGACGCCATAGATGCTGGTGAAAGTTTGGTAGAGAAGCCTTTTGAAACGTATTCCCATAGACGGCGCCAATTGATGATGTGCAATCCGGCCACTCCTAGCTGGAAGTGACGAGGCTTCTAGCTGGTGACGGGCAAGTGATACCCGCAAGAAGGACAAAGGGACTCGGGGTTGAACACTCGGCGGGGAATCTCCAATGCTTAAGTCAGAACTCGGTAAAGAGCTGAGAAAGAGAATGAGTACGCAAGAAGATGAGAGCTAGAGAGTGGTGAATATGCAGTACCTTTGCCTCTGAGGGGTCGGAGTGCTTATATACTGGCGTTTGACAGGTTCGGTGGGGTTGATCTCAAATCCTTGTTGTGGCGATCCGCTATCAGGTCGTACCTCAGAGTGGTAGGCCGTTACTGCCAGGGTCGAGAGCTAGCGGGCTACAGTGACCGTTGCATGGTACGGTCCCGCCAGTCGGGAGACAACCTGTAGGCATGACGCCGCCAGGTGGGAAACAAGGGCGCAGCCTTCTGAACTGGCAGGTGCGGCTTTGTCAGATGAGAAACTTCCCATAAACGCCGAGCCACCCCGTAGTGAGCTACCCTGTGACGAGCTACTAGTGGCGTGTTGTTGTGATTCTGCCTGAGGCGAGTTGTCTTCGCGGTGGCCCACTTGCTTGGGCCTAGGGTGAACTTGTTTTTCTAGTTCAGGAACTGTGATGGACTTAACTCGAAGTGCAGCTCGGGACATCGGCGTACTCGAGCTTGCTCTGTGGCGAGCTGATACTTGCTGAGCTGTCACCTGCATCGAGTCATGTCCACGTACCGGTCCACCTGTGTCAAACTGTCGTATATGTTGTCACGTACACGTGTCACCTAGTTAGGAGGTCGGGCAAAATCACCCTTCATCAGAAATAAATCCACCCAATCCCTGTGGAGACAACCTTTCTCATCACTATATACAAATTATTCACTTCGAGCAAGACTTTTTATCTTTGGTTGGATTCGACACCCACCAGCAATCCTGGGGTTGCTAGGAGATATGAGCGCACCTAGGGTAGCCAAGGCCTTCTTGGGGTTTCTAGGGAATAGGAGTGCAATCCTAGGGTTGCCAGGAGATATGAGTGCACCTAGGGTTTCCAGGGAATCTAAGTGCCATACTGGGGTTTCCAGGAGATATGAGTGCACCTGGGGTTGTCAAGGCCTTCCTGGGGTTGCTAAGGAATAAGAGTGCAATCCTGGGTTTGCCAGGAGATATGTGTGTATGGGAGACATATCCAAGGGTTAGTACACATGTTGTATTGACCAAAATATTCATCGATGGAGAGTTATAAATTTATTACATTTTCAAAGTATATGGATACATCAAGGCTTTATCACAGAAACTGTAAAAGAAACTTTATCGCAAAATGTGAACTATTAATATATGTATCAGGAATTCATTGCATTTTATTTATAATCAAGGTATGATAAATATAATCACATAAGAATGCTTAGGACTTTCAAAAAAAAGGACTTGGACAACATCTTTGGTACAATCATCTTTAAAGCAAATACATGAGACAGTAAAATCATATTTTGTACAATGTTACTCAAAGTAAAGCTTCAACCAGTAGTCATTCACTGCTTTGTTTTGCTCCTCTGTATCTACAACTTTTAACACATAGTAGCCAAATGAATGAGCTTCTTTAATCATGTATGGACCTTTCCACGTCGGAGCAAACTTTTCGGCAGATTTACCTTGTCTAACATGGAGTGTTGTCTTAAGCACTTTGTTTCCTTCTCTGAACTTCCTGGGTTTCAGTAGTCTGTTAAAATTTGTGACTAGGGATTGTTTGTATTTGGTTTTCCTTTGTAATGCCTTCTCCCTTCCTTCATTAGTACCTTACAGTTTTTCTCCGAGGAGTTGATCCATGTCTTCTAGCTTAAACTTTTTTCCCATCGCAAAGGCTATGCAAACGGAGACTATCTGTACTTCTACCGTTAACACTGCTTCTTGGCAGTATAACAATGAATAAGGTGTATCCTGTGTGCATTTTCTGATTGTGGTGCGATAAGCCCAGAAGGTTTCTAATAACTTTTCTAGCCCATCCTGAAGGGATGAGAGATCCATCCTATGGACGCCCAAAGATTGCGGAATAAGGGGCGAATTTCAAAAATTTTATCTCTCCCTTCAACTGGGAATCGTATTCCCTATTTAGAAAATCATATTTTCAAGGATCAATCTTGAACCATAAACTGAACCAGATCTGAACCAAAAGGAGTGGGAGAGGATTATACCTGATACGGAGAAATACTATCTCCCAATGGAGGTGTTCACGCCCAAGGAAGGATCCAAAATCTGCTCCCACTGAAGATGGCGCAGTGCAGGGTGGAGCAGAATCAGCAACGTTCTTCAAAAGAACTTGATCCTTCGTAAGGATCCACTGGACGACTTGAGTACAGCTCCAACCAATCTTTTCACAAAAGATTGAAATCAAGATCCAATCTTGATTGCTCCCAAGAACAGCAGATCGAACTGAAGGAATGGCAAAAGCAGGAAGGTGGCGGCAGGAGAGAATTCGCAGTATGCAGGAAATCTCTCAATCTCTCTTTCTTGAAAGAGAAGAATGCTATGGATGTTGTTGTGTGGTAGACTGTCGCCCCCTTCCCCTTTTATAATCTCAAAAGGGATCAGCTCCTAATCAGATTAGGAGCTGCTAATCCAAATCATATTTGGGTTAGAAGTCCCTTAGTGATAAGGGATAACCCTTATCTTATCTGCAGATAAGATCAGCTGTCTCCTAATCTAATTAGGAGGTTTCCATATCTAAATCATATTTAGATCTTGGACTCTCTTAGTGGATACGGTCTAAGCCCAATCCTTTTATCTGACCCACTTCAGAATTCGCCCCCTTTAAATGACTGATCAAATCAGCGCAGTTCGAAATGGGCTTAAGGCCCATTAAGGTTATGTACTCAAAAACCTTCCAAATTGCTGCCCAGTTGGGCTTCCTTGTATGGCGTGGGACCCAAGCATTGATCTACACATCAGCCACATGGGTTCAGCCCAGCCTTTGTTACAAGGCCTGGCCGAATGCACTGTTGAAGACAGTGTACCCCCTGAAACCCATCAAATGAGCTCTATGGGCCCAACACTTACACTAAGTGGTCCCTGGGCCAAGCCACCTTGTAACACCCAGGGACTGTGGGCAGATGCAAGATTAGCCCATCAGGCATTATCCTCAATGGTCTTACACTTAACCTCTCAGCCCATAATGATCATACACTGCCCGACAAGAGAGGACCTCTCCCTCGGCAGCAAGGAACAGTGTTGCACTCTCCATTTATATGGATCCCGGGAATTAAAACCTTCTTGCAAACAATTTAGAAACCAGACATATATACTTTTATATCTTATATAAAATATATTTTGCAAAACAAATCTCAACGGTTGAAATCGGCTGCCGGCAGTCTTGGTTTCCATCAGTGAGAGTGCATCCCCGATCATTACCTTTGTCCGACAAAGGGGCTGATCCTGTCACTATGATCACCCACTCAGATGAATTCTCGGACTGTCCCAACATACCCAGGTTTTGACCCCCGCTAAGGATCTCACTGATTGGTACATCAAAGACAGCCCAATCCGACACCTAGTGTAGTATCATAATCGAGTCTAGGGGTCGGGTGTAACTTTCCAGTTTTGCCCATCAATCTCCAAGGTCCAGGGCAATACTGGAAATCTGGTCCAGTTCAAAGATTCAATTAATCCTACACTGTATGTGCCTAGGGTCTCACCCTGGCAGCTGAGACAAGCCACCCCAACCGACTTGGTGGCACTACAGTGTCAGCCTTGTCAGGATAGGTCTCCCCAGACCGACCCACTGGCTGTGAACATTCTAAACTAACACGAGTCTCATTAAGTGTCCAGTTTAAGGGTATTACACAGAAACATACCAAGGGAACATGAATCAAATATGTATCTTTATTCATTTACAATAAACTCATAAAGTACATCATTCTGATTGAAGCTAAGGGCATACAAAACTGTCTAACAGCTCCCACTTGCACTTAGGTCCAATCAGGTACTAGCCGGAGTCCCATGCTTTCCACGTGTTTCTCAAACACTTTCTGTGATAGTGGCTTTGTCAATGGGTCTGCAACAATTTCCGCTACTGCTACCTCTCAACATCAGCCTCCTATTGTCACACAACAGTGGAATGGGTGATGTGCTGAATTGCAAATTCAGGAATGAACACTTTCATTCATAAGGCAGCCTCACTTACGGCAATGTGTTCGGCTTGGGTTGTGGACTATTTTAATTTGCTACTTAGGACCCCTGTTTGCTGACATTCTGGAAACAACACACGATCCTATCGTGAAAACATATCCAGATGTAGACTTTCTATCATCTGGGTCTGACTGAAAATCGGCATCTGTATACCCTTGGATCTGTAATGAGCTACCGTCGAATACTAGACAAAACTCTTTTGTCCTTCGAAGGTACTTAAGTATGTTTTTCACAGCAGTCCAATGCTCCTGCCCTGGGTTGGCCTAAAATCTGCTTACTACACTCACTGCCTGAGCAATGTCAGGACGAGTGCACAGCATGGCATATATGATGCTCCCTACGGCAGAGGCATAGGGAACGTCTTTCATGCCATCAATCTCCTCAGAAGTCTTGGGAGACATCTTCTTGGAGAGAGTGACTCCGTGCCTGAAAGGAACATTTCCTTTCTTGGAGTTTTCCATGCTGTATCTTTTGACTATTTTGTCAATGTAAGCAGATTGGGATAATCCTATTATCCGCTTCGATCTATCTCTATAGAGTCGAAGACCCAGTATATAGGAGGCTTCTCCAAGATCTTTCATGGAGAATTGCTGCGAAAGCCATACTTTCACCGTAGTTAACATTCCTACATCATTCCCAATGAGTAGAATGTCATCTACATACAGAACCAAGAAGGTAACATTATCCCCACTGTACTTCCTGTAGACACAGGGTTCATCCGGATTCTGCTCGAAGTCAAACGATTTGACAGCAGAGTTAAAACGGATGTTCCAACTTCTAGAAGCTTGCTTAAGCCCATAAATGGATCTGTTAAGTTTACATACCATGTTTTCCTGACCTACAGCAATGAAGCCTTGCGGCTACCGCATATAGATATCTTCAGTAAGATCTCCATTCAGGAATGCAGTTTTGACATCCATCTGCCAAATCTCATAATCAAGGTATGCTGCTACAGCTAGCACGATCCTAATGGATTTAAGCATGGCCACAGGCGAAAAGGTTTCCTCATAATCGATGCCCTCTTTCTGAGTGTACCCTTTCGCCACCAGACGAGCCTTGAAGGTCTCAACTTTACCATCGGGGCCTTTCTTCCTCTTGTAAATCCATTTGCAACCGATTGCCTTTACCCCGGAGGGCGGATCTACTAGAGTCCAGACTCCATTGGACTCTATTGAGTCCATCTCCGCTCTCATGGCCTCCACCCACTTCTGGGAATCTATGTCCAACATAGCTTCCGCGTAAGTCACGGGATCCTCCTCACTAGTCAAGGTTTCCACCAGGTAACTATCCTGGTCATAACCATAACGGACTGGTGGCTTGGATGCCCGAGTGGATCTTCTAAGTTGGTCACTACCTGGAACTTGTGGGACATCTCCCACTGCTCCTGAGCTCTCCTCATCAAGAACAACTTCCTGACGATGGGTGTCCAGGATATAGTCGGTTTCCAAGAATTGTGCATTTCGACTGCAAAACACTTTCTGCTCACTTGGGTCATAGAAAAGGTAACCTACAGAGCCTTTTGGGTAGCCTATAAATAGGCAACGGCTGGTCTTAGATTCCAACTTGTCTGCACTCGTTCTTTTAACGTGTGCTGGACAACCCTAAATCTTCAAGTGTCTGACACTTGGTTTCTTTCCGGTCCAAAGTTCATATGGAGTATTCGGAACCGATTTGGTTGGAATCCGATTCAGCACGTAAATCACAGTCTCTAATGCGTAACCCCAAAAGGATGTGGGTAACTCTGAGTGTATGAGAAGCGACCGGACCATATCTAATAAGGTCCTATTCCTCCTCTCTGAAACACCGTTAAGTTGTGGTGTAGCAGGAGGAGCTAATTGTGATACTATCCCATTGTCCTTTAAGTAGTCCCTGAATTCGTCAGAGAGATATTCGCCACCTCGATCGGATCGAAGGGCTTTAATTTCTCTCCCTAACTGTTTCTCGACCTCTTGTCTAAACTCTTTGAACTTTTCAAAGGATTCAGACTTGTGTCTCATTAGGTACACGTAACCATATCGTGAAAAATCATCTGTGATGGTGATGAAATACACGTGTTGATTTCGTGTCCTAACACTCAGGGGACCACATACATCAGTATGTATTAGGTCAAGTGTGCCTGTACATCTTTCAGGCTTACCGTCAAATGGCCGTTTCGTCATCTTGCCTTGTAGGCAAGGCTCACAGGTGGGAAGATCTTCTACAGCTAGAAAATCCAAAGGACCATCCTTTACCAACCTTGTGATTCGGTCAACACCGATGTGGCCAAGTCGGTAATGCCACAGACACGTGGGATTAACTGTATCACGGGCTCTCTTCTTGGGGTTTTCAACCGACGTAGTTTCGGTTATGTTAGTTTCTAGAGAAGGATGTAGAACATAGAGACCGTTCTCCTGTTCCCCGTATGCGATGAATCTGTTGTTTCTTTTAATAGTATTCGTATTACTAAAGAAGACAGAATAACCATCTGCACATAGTTTTGAGACAGAAATCAAATTTCTTCTTAAATTTTGTACGTAAAGACAATCTTTCAGTACAATTATTCCTTCTCTAAAAAATAGTTCCACGGTTCCTATGGCCGCGGCTGCAACAGTTGCAGTAGTCCCCAAGTAGAGTGTGACTTCTCCTTCACTCAGCCTTCTGCTTACCTTGAACCCCTGCAGTGAGTTACACGCATGAGTTGAAGCCCCGGAGTCAATACACCAGGACGCAGAAGCTACCAATAAATTGGTTTCTATAACACAAGTTTCGAAGTTACCTTTCTTGGATTCCAGGTAGGCAGGACAATTCCTTTTCCAGTGGCCGGTCTTCTTGCAGAAGTGACAGGCATCCGATGCTTTGTCTTTCTTCTGCTTCTTGCTTTTAGTGGCTTTCTTCTGAGGCTTCTTTGCCTTCCTCTTTCTCTTGCTTGACTTGCCAGCTTCAACAAGCATGGCTACAGGCTCATCCTTTTCAATCAGTTCTTCAGCTCTTTGCAACATATTGCTGAGCTCTTGTAAGCTGACATTCAGCTTGTTCAAGTTATAGTTCATGATGAACGGATTAAAGGAAGGAGGCAAAGAGTTAAGGATAGCATCTACCTGGGTTGCAAGGTCCAGCCCGGATCCAAGAGCCTCCAGTTCATTGATGTATCCCATCATCCGAAGACAATGGTCGTGAACTTGTTGGCCCTTGGACATTTGTGTGGTCATGAACTGTTTCAAGACCTTTTGTCAAGTAGAACGATTCTGCTCTTCATACATCATCCTGAGACTATCCAATATGTCCTTGGCAAGTTTGATCGGATCGAACTGCCTCTGTATCGGATTGTCCAGCGAGGCA
The DNA here is from genome assembly GCF_055504915.1 of Nelumbo nucifera. Lineage (NCBI taxonomy): Eukaryota > Viridiplantae > Streptophyta > Magnoliopsida > Proteales > Nelumbonaceae > Nelumbo > Nelumbo nucifera. Next base: position 83,496,822 of record NC_142650.1, read on the forward strand.
ATGATGTAACACCGGGCAAGGGAGTTTTTCTCCTCCCATTCTTGATAGTCTCACCTTCGGGCCTCAGAAGCCCTATCTCCCGGACGCTCCGGGGCAGGATTCTTTGCCACTTTATCAAGTTTTTCAGAAGCAAGGACCAGCATAAGGTTTCTATACCAGTCAGCATAGTGTGGGCCCTTCAACTTGTTGTCATCAAGTAGCTTTGCAAAAGATCCGTTTGCCATTTTCTAATAAAAGAGCAAACATCAGTCCACAACCTAATTTGATTCATGTTCATTTCATAGATATGGATTTTAATCTACGATCCATTTCCATTTATTCGTCTCTGAGATTTCCCTCCTTTCTCAGTGACAGAGATTACGGGTTGTCTCTGAAAATGTGGGAAATCACATAGGGTGCATGAGGCCAACTGTTTCAGCTGCATAACCCCACCACCTTTCTGTGAAGGATCATATCCACTCATCATATGAGTTTTCCCTTTGGCCTCTGTCAGACAAGGTTCAGAGCCGTTTTCAGGTAAACCTTTCTGTCCAGTGAGTGCTTACCTATCATATTCATGAACGCCAAGGTACCGTGAGAGAGTTCCCATTTTCTGGTGAAGCCCCTCCCACATCAGTCTATGACGCCCCTATCATCTTATGAAACACTTAGACAAGCCCAACAGCAAATGGATAGCCCATTTTCTGGTGTGTTTCCTCATTACTGAAGGACCCATCCTTGTGCTAAAGATGGAAGGCCTTTAGAGAGTTCATCGTATGAATCTCCCTATCACATGCACTCATATTATCTGGAGGGAACCGATAATTACGCCCTAGTTTTATCTTTAGGTCAAACCAAAGTTGCTTCCACTGACTTTCATAAAGCCAGATTTTGGTGGGCCTAAATCGGCTAGGGTTCCGCACGAGACCTCATGATGAGGTGTGGGGCCCACCACTGAGGGAGGTCATCCAATGACCAAAAGGGACACCATGGCAATGATGTGCATTCAGCCATGGTGTGCGAAAGAGCCACTGTCGATTGAGCATGGGCCAAGTACTTATGGCCCATGTACGTAGCACATCACACATCCAAACATCACATGTAGGGATAAATTGATCCAATCAATTAATTATCTGTAAAGCCCATTTGAAGCCCATTTTAAATCCATAATATTAACCATTAACATTATCTAGGTATATGGGCCGAACGGTTCAACCCATATAGCTTTAAGGGTTAAGTGGGCTTTTAGCAGTTTTAACTGTTTAAAACTGGGCCTTTACAGGTTGGGCCGAATTAACCATTCAATTAAATATCAATCCTTAGGCCCATTAGTGGGAAAATTAGGGCTGACTTTCAGCCTTGATTAAACCCTAGATTCGATCCAAACAGTTTGAACCAATCTTGGTTCGAATGGGTCTAGGGTTTGATTTTTAATTAAATCTTTAATTCAAAAAATAATAATCTGAAATTAATTACTGATAAAAGAAAAGCAACAATCAGTAAATCAGGGCTGATCGCACAATCCATCCTGCAAAACAGAGGTTAGATCACAGAATGCAGTTTCATAAACTGCAAATCGCAGATAGCGATTCTCCCATCTGCGAAATCTTCTTCTCTGCGATTTCTCCCTTTCTGCGCCGCCATCTTCGATCCATAATTAAAATAAATAGAAATCCTATTTCTATTAATAATTACAACAGATCGAATACCTATACATTGAGTCTAGAAAATAAAAAAAAAAATATTTACAGACCAAATGTAATAAATAAATCAAGAAACTGCAAATCTTGCAGGTTCCCTGCGCAAACCAAGATTTCGATCTCCTCTTGTACGAACAGCCCATAAATCAAGAAAATCATAAAGAACAATTCTAAATAATAATCAGATTTATAAAATTAATTTCAGATTATTCGCACATTAATTTTGGGAACAAATTTCCCAAAACCCATATCTGCGCAAATCGGGTAGAACACCTTCTGCCTATTTGCGCAGGTTCAGATCTGAAACAAATTGGTTCAAGATTTGAACCATGGCTCTGATACCACTGAAGGGATGAGAGATCCATCCTATGGACGCCCAAAGATTGCAGAATAAGGGGCGAATTTCAAAAATTTTATCTCTCCCTTCAACTGGGAATCGTATTCCCTATTTAGAAAATCATATTTTCAAGGATCAATCTTGAACCATAAACTGAACCAGATCTGAACCAAAAGGAGTGGGAGAGGATTATACCTGATACGGAGAAATACTATCTCCCAATGGAGGTGTTCACGCCCAAGGAAGGATCCAAAATCTGCTCCCACTGAAGATGGCGCAGTGCAGGGTGGAGCAGAATCAGCAACGTTCTTCAAAAGAACTTGATCCTTCGTAAGGATCAACTGGACGACTTGAGTACAGTTCCAACCAATCTTTTCACAAAAGATTGAAATCAAGATCCAATCTTGATTGCTCCCAAGAACTGGAGATCGAACTGAAGGAATGGCAAAAGCAGGAAGGTGGCGGCAGGAGAGAATTCGCAGTATGCAGGAAATCTCTCAATCTCTCTTTCTTGAAAGAGAAGAATGCTATGGATGTTGTTGTGTGGTAGGCTGCCGCCCCCTTCCCCTTTTATAATCTCAAAAGGGATCAGCTCCTAATCAGAATAGGAGCTGCTAATCCAAATCATATTTGGGTTAGAAGTCCCTTAGTGATAAGGGATAACCCTTATCTTATCTGCAGATAAGATCAGCTGTCTCCTAATCTAATTAGGAGGTTTCCAGATCTAAATCATATTTAGATCTTGGACTCTCTTAGTGGATACGGTCTAAGCCCAATCCTTTTATCTGACCCACTTCAGAATTCGCCCCCTTTAAATGACTGATCAAATCAGCGCAGTTCGAAATGGGCTTAAGGCCCATTAAGGTTATGTACTCAAAAACCTTCCAAATTGCTGCCCAGTTGGGCTTCATTGTATGGCGTGGGACCCAAGCATTGATCTACACATCAGCCACATGGGTTCAGCCCAGCCTTTGTTACAAGGCCTGGCCGAATGCACTGTTGAAGACAGTGTACCCCCTGAAACCCATCAAATGAGCTCTATGGGCCCAACACTTACACTAAGTGGTCCCTGGGCCAAGCCACCTTGTAACACCCAGGGACTGTGGGCAGATGCAAGATTAGCCCATCAGGCATTATCCTCAATGGTCTTACACTTAACCTCTCAGCCCATAATGATCATACACTGCCCGACAAGAGAGGACCTCTCCCTCGGCAGCAAGGAACAGTGTTGCACTCTCCATTTATATGGATCCCGGGAATTAAAACCTTCTTGCAAACAATTTAGAAACCAGACATATATACTTTTATATCTTATATAAAATATATTTTGCAAAACAAATCTCAACGGTTGAAATCAGCTGCCGGCAGTCTTGGTTTCCATCAGTGAGAGTGCATCCCCGATCATTACCTTTGTCCGACAAAGGGGCTGATCCTGTCACTATGATCACCCACTCAGATGAATTCTCGGACTGTCCCAACATACCCAGGTTTTGACCCCCGCTAAGGATCTCACTGATTGGTACATCAAAGACAGCCCAATCCGACACCTAGTGTAGTATCATAATCGAGTCTAGGGGTCGGGTGTAACTTTCCAGTTTTGCCCATCAATCTCCAAGGTCCAGGGCAATACTGGAAATCTGGTCCAGTTCAAAGATTCAATTAATCCTACACTGTATGTGCCTAGGGTCTCACCCTGGCAGCTGAGACAAGCCACCCCAACCGACTTGGTGGCACTACAGTGTCAGCCTTGTCAGGATAGGTCTCCCCAGACCGACCCACTGGCTGTGAACATTCTAAACTAACACGAGTCTCATTAAGTGTCCAGTTTAAGGGTATTACACAGAAACATACCAAGGGAACATGAATCAAATATGTATCTTTATTCATTTACAATAAACTCATAAAGTACATCATTCTGATTGAAGCTAAGGGCATACAAAACTGTCTAACACATCCTTCTGATTATCGACCATCATCTTGCTCAACATCCTCAGTAAGGTTTTATTGGTGGCTTCTGCTTGGCCATTTCCTTTTGGGTAATACGTTGTGGATGTCCCCAACCTTGCACCATATTTCCCTAAGAGTTCTCGGACTTCCTGATTCTTAATGGAAAGGCCGTTATCTGTCAAAATTCCCATCGGGACTTCGAATCGGTGAACTACATGTTGCTAAGGAAATTTGCTATGTTTTCCACGCAAATTCTTTGTAAAGGTATAGCCTCGGCCCATTTGGTAAAGTAGTTTTTGGCCACTATGATAAAATAGTATCCCCAGGAAAGGGGATGTATTTTGCCTATGAAATCCACTCCCCAAGTGTGGAAAGGCCAGGGTGTGATCATAGAATGCAGATTGTTGGCAGGTTTGCGTATCCTTTCAGCATGTATCTGGCATTTATGGCATCTGCTCACATGTTTCTGAGTGTCTTCCACCATGGTGGGCAAATAGAATCCTAGGTATAAGATGTGGTTGTACAGAGCCACTTGTCCTTGGTGTGGGGTAGGCTCAGAGCTATGGGCTACTTCTAGCGCTTCCTCTATTTCTTCGTCGGCCACGCATCGTAGAGGTTTCCCAGTGTGAGACTTCCAGTATAACATTCCTTCCTAAAGGTAGAACCTCTTGGCTTAGGGAAACTTGTGACTACTTTCCATAACCGGCGGTTGGTGTCTAAGGAAAGAGGTTAACTAGCTAAGCCTAAGTGAGTTTTGTGGTTAATTAGGTCCTTACGAGAGCAAGGGGAGCCTCCCACATCCCCACCTCTTACCTGGCTAACCAAAAGAAGTGGTGTAATTCCAAGTAAACCTAAGAGGATTCACATTGGTTGAACCATTAGTTTAGGAAACCTTAGGTCAGCCCATAGGTCGTGTGTTTGAATTGTTTGCATTTTTTTAACTTTAAAAATTCAAATTTGACTTTAAATTTTAGGAATTTAAATTTCAAATTTCAAAAATTAAATTAAAAAGAACAAAAATTTCATATTTCAGTTTAAATTTCAGAATTTAAATTTCAAAATCTAAATTTGAAATTAAAATTCAAAATTTAAATTTCAAATTTTAAATAAAAAGAAGAAGAAAAAGAGGGTTAAAACAAAATAAGATAAAATGGATTCAATGGCCAGAATTTATGGAATGAGAAACTAGTTCCAACCAGAGACACGGATAGATAGGAAGCATGTGTCTCAACAACTGGATAAGATTAATGGGATGGCCCAAAGACTTGATCAAGTCCTTACATTTTGTCAACAAATTGGCCCACACCCAACCTTGTCATCCTACCCAACATGTTCCAACTATGCAAGTCCGGCCCATCGTGTTAGCTAGTGCCCTACGACAGGCCCATGTCAACCAGTCATTCCAAACCAAGTACATGCAGCCAACAGATTTTTCCAACCCAATGCTAACTCATTCTTTTGCCCATATAACCTTGGGTGGAAAAATCAGCCCAACTTCACTTATAGGGCCCAAGCCCAAGAAACCGCCTTGCTAGATATGCACTCTCAATGGTTTGAAGCCCAAATTCACTATGAGTACAATGATTACCCCGGGACTCAACTGGCTTAACCATGTCAAACCTACACATAATCCCAACAGTATAGTCCATCTAACTCCATGGCTCAACAATTTCAGAGGCCACAAGTGCAAAGCCAATAGCAAACTTACCGTAGGAACCAGCCGGTCCAACCTTATCAAATTTACCTACAACCTCCTTAGACCAGTTCAGTTGATGACAAATTCATGCAGGTTCAGTAGTTGATTCTAACTCAGTAGTAGTCCATAGCTAGATTAGAGAGCCAAATAGGACAGCTACCCAAAGCCAATGTGAGGAGAGAAGTAGGTCAACTACCAAGTCAACTAGTTGTGAATCCTAGAAAATCAGCCATCGGGTTTTCTTCCACAGCAGATTCAACCACCTCCTAAGAACGCTCAATTTGAAATGCAAAGGCTATTACAACCTTAAGGAGTGGGAGGATTTTAGAGGACCTGTCTAAGAAAAAGAAAGTTAATGAACAAGAGAATGAGCAAGAAGACCATAAGGTCGGGGAGAAGAAAAAGGAAAGGAAAATTTAGAAGAAGAACCTATAGTGAATCGACCAGTAGTTCCCTTTCCAACCGCACTCACAGTCGGGCCATTGCAAAAGACAAAAGAGACTCGCAATGAGGAGATCAGGGAATTATTTAAGCAAGTCCATATTAACATCCCTCTCCTCAACACGATCCAACATGTCCCAGTTTACACCAAGTTCTTGAAAGAGTTATGCACTCAAAAGAGGAAGCCACGATCAGCCCCACAAAAAGTGATGCTCTCGGCAGATGTTAGTGCGGTTCTCCAAAACCAACTCCCCCAGAAAATAAAAGACCCTAGTGCTCCTTTAATAAGCTGTGTCATCTCTGGAATCACTTTTGATTATGCCCTATTGGATCTTGGGGTCAATGTAAATCTATTCTCCTCTATCATTTATGAAAGGTTCAAGATCGGCAAGTTAAAACCTACCCCGGTAATTCTACAACTCGCTGATCGGTCAGTCAAGACTCCTCGAGGTGTTATTGAGGACGTCATTGTCAGGGTAGAGGACTGTTACTTCCTAGTGGATTTTATCGTCCTAGACATGACCCCAACCAAGGAACTGAACCATAACCCAATAATCTTAGAACATCTGTTTCTAGCAACAGCCAATGCAAACATCAACTATAAATCGGGAGAAATGGACATTTCATTTGGGGAACAGAAAGTTCAATTAAGTATCCAAACCTAGGGGAAGATGAGTTCAAGGTAGATATAGTGGACGATCTTTTAGATGCCCTGTCTACCCCTTGGATAGCCCAATCTGAGCCCTGTCTGTGTAAAGAAGAAAGCGAGTCTAGGAGTGTAGATGAGAGAAGTGAGTGATTGTGTCTGGCTGAAGACGTTAAACTTAGCACTAGTTGGGAGGCAACCCAACGTAGTTCAATTGCTTTTGCTTTTAGGATTAGAGTTTTTATTTGTTTTCTTGATTCGAGACTAATTGGCAGACCTTGAACCCCTTGGGAAAAACCCTCTTGATTGTTCCCTTTCGCCCAACTCCCTTTTGCATCAGTCTAGTTATGCCATTAGGGACAATAGCATTTAAGTTGGGGTGAAGAAAGAGAGAAAATTTTGAAAAAAAAAATTGAGAGAAAAATTTTGAGAAGCTAAGCCATTAAATATGTAGAATTAAAATTTCACTGAAAAGTTTAAAATCTTTTTTTTCATTAAAAGAGATTCCTCAATAGAAAATGTTGAGGAAACTGATAAAAGAATATTGAAATTTGTAGAAATCAGCATCAAGTGATAGGAGTCAAAATTGGTCTTATTTGAGTATTGTTGAAACTGTTTAGAAATTGGAAAATTCTCCCAAGTTTGCCCCTATAAAGATAAGAAGAGAAAGATTAAGAAATTAAAAAAAAAATCTTCAAATTGTTAAAGACAGTGGACTACCCTAAATAGTGTTTTAAAGAAAAATAATAAAAGGTCAATGGACACCCTAAACTTAATAGTCGGGTCTCTTCACCTAAGTTAAGTGTCGAGATTCATGTCAAACGGGAAAGGGAAGGCCAAAGACACTTACCTAACAATTAGTAACCGGGTCTCTTCACCTAAGGCAAGTTTCAAGATTCGCATCAAACGATGGAAGGTAGCAATAAAAATGTCTGTGCATATCAAGTTTAGGGGTAGAAATTCACTGTCATAAATGATAAGAAGAGTACCCGCCTGATTTTAAAAATCAATCTCAGCTTATCGAGACAGTCTGCAAATGGAAGGGTATATAAGATTTTTAAGCCAAGTTTCTATAATGTTCAAAGCATGACAGTTTTACCCCTTAAACCCAACACTGATCTATACAAAGTTTGAGAATTCTGGAATCAGGATACTTGGCTAATTTTGTCAAAGATGATCTTGCAATGGGAATGATCTTTTTACGCAGTGTAATTTTAAGGCTGCATTGCTAAGGGACTACCAATGGTTAAGTTGGGGTGTGATAACTCTGTACTTTGATGGCTTAATGGGCATCATTTTAGGGTTACCTAGGCCTTAGAATAGTCAAAATGTGCCATTTTCTCAATTAAATTCAAAATTGTGACCTCTAAGGGTCCCTGTGCAAATCTTAAGATCACCTTAGAGCAATCCTAACCCTCCATTCTAAACCCTAGGGCACCCATATTTCTGCAAAAACCCAACTGTCGCCCCCCTCTTTCTCTCTAATCCCAGTTTTATCCACCATTCTCTATTAAAAGGAACCCAAGGGCCCTGAATAAGGGGTTGATAAATTTACCCAGTTCACAGGGCTAAGGTTTCTTGAGGAGTTCAAGGGTTATAGAAGGGAAGGACGCCCAGATCTTGTTAGGATGGGTTCCAGCAAATAGTCCAGCCAACCTACAACTACCTCCACTAGAATTGATCAACCATCCCTTTGGTTTTCTTTATTTTCTTTTAGTTGGTCAATTCACCCAGTTCACAAGGCTAAGGTTTCTTGAGGAGTTCAAGCGTTGTAGAAGGGAAGGATGCCCAGATCTTGTTAGGAGGGGTTCCTGCAAACAGTCCAACCAATCTACAACTATTGCCACTAGATTTGATCAACCATCCTTTTCATTTTCTTTATTTTCTTTTATGTTATTTTTATTCCAGTAATCTTTTAGATTTAATTTTTGTTCATTTGTGTGTGTTGCAAATCTGAATTCGTCCAATTCAAGGCTAAGTGTCTTGAGGGGTTCGAGGGCTGAATGGAGGGAGAAAGGTAGTATTTCGTCTTCCCGGATAGCTACCGCCACTGGATCCGAATTTTGGATCACTTTTATTTGTTTCTTTTGTTGATTTCAGTGTTCTTTAATTTCTGAATTTTAATTATTGTCTTGTTTAATTCCAAACCTTTAATTTCAACATTCATAAATTCTATTTTCTTACTTTCTACAAATCCCGAATCCCCTTTTCTTTTATCTATTCAGAACAAAAAAATAATAATAATTTTTATTCTTACTTCCCTATGGGTTCGACCCCATCCTCACCATGTACTACATTGTTTAAGGTAACATGAGGATTGGAAAAATTTATAAATCTCTAAACTGGTGTTCCGAAGTGGTTAACGACACACTTCCAGCTACACCATGAATCTACCAGAAAGAGGAGGTCTACCCATAAAGAACCCGACTGGGTCACTCCGTGCGATAAGCCTCACCTTTTAACCCAAGATGTAATGTCTGAACTTTTGCGTAGCAAACACCAGTGCGAAGCACTGTTGTTCCATATGAAAGTAGTTCTTTTTGGCTGGTTTGAGGGTTTTACTAGCATAGTATACCGGACACTAGACTCCTCCGTCATCCTCTTGCGCCAACAGACATCCTATTGCCTCCAAATCCGATGCAATGTATATCTTGAATTCCTGGCCATCTTTGGGTGGAAACATGGTTGGAGCCTTAGCCAGGGTATTTTTCAACTGCTCTAAAGTTCTCTGGGGCTCCTTTGTCGACTTGAATTCTATAGACTTCTTAACTAGCTTCATCAGCGGCGTCGCCGCATGTGCAAGGCTAGGGATGAACCTCTTAAGGTATGAGACTTTTCCTAGGAAGGTCTTTAATTAGGATGCATTAACTGGTGGTGGGAGGTCTAGGACTACTTTCACCTTGTTTTCATCTAGGTGGTTCCCTATCTGGTCCACTCTGTATCCAAAGAGCTTCCCAGATTATACTACGAACGCACACTTCAAGGGATTGAGCCTCAGGTTGAAAGTTCTGCACCGACTGAACACTTTCTCAACACGACGGGATGGTCTTCTCGCCTTTTCGCTTTGACCACTATATCGTCAACATAACACTCGATTTCCTTGTGTATCATGTTGTGGAAGACACTCGTCATTGCCCTTTGATATGTGGCCCCAGCATTTTTCAAGCCAAAGGGCATCATCTTATTGTAGAAGTATCCAATTGGTGTCCTAAAGGTTGTATGGGGTGTGTCTTTGGGGTCCATAAAGATCTGATTATACTCATTGTAGGCATCTAGGAAAGAGAAAAGTTGGTTCCACGTCATTGAATCTATTAGGGCTTCCATATTTGGTAGGGGAAATTCGTCCTTGGAACAGGCTCTAGTTAAATCTCTAAAGTCGACATAGCACCTGCGATGAGGTCAGAAGAGGTTAGTTCTGGGTTGCGCTCTAAGGTCTCGATCAAATAGCTAAGTTTAGGGTACTAACCTGAGTTGTCCATTTTTCTTCGATTGGTACTATGTTAGCTAACCATTGGGGATGCGCTATGGGTTTGATGAACCCTACTTTTAGGAGTTGTTCGACCTCTTCCTTAATCTTCAGAGCTATTTCTGGTTTAAAGATCCTTTGTGGTTGCTTCTCGGGCCTGAACTTGGGATCTATACACAATGAATGTCTGACAAGGGCCAGGTCCAGGCTTGGCATCTAGTCATAGGACCAATCAAAGATGTCTTGAAATTCTTTAAATAGTGCAGTCAACTTTCCCTTATCCTTGGATCCTACCTTGGCCGATATGTATAACGGCTTCTTCTTTTTTCCCTTTACCACTAGGTCTATTTCCTCTAAGGGTTCTTCCACCATGTCGATGGAATCCGTCATGCACTTGGGAGGTGCCTGGACTTCATCGCAATATTCTAAGATTTCCTCCCTTGGTTCCTCTATTGTTTGCGATTCATGTTTTGATCGCAAGGTGATGAAATTACAACAATGTCATTCTGTGGAAATTGCCCAGTGAAATAATTCTCAAGAATGGCCTTTTTGGTTACCGGTGCCTCATCACCTTCACAAACTGCGACGATGGTGTAGTAGCTCTTCCCGTCGCCGCCGGTTACTCATACACACCCAGTTCTTTTCTTCTTTTCCGCTACCGCTGAGGGCTTACCTCGTGCAAGGTCTGGTAGCTGCAATCCTTCTACCTTGGCTATCCTCGTTTCCTCTTTGTTTGCCAGCTTCGTATAATAAGTTGTGCTTGTAGGCGGGCTTCCAATTTGTTGAAAGGGACCTTGGGGTTCGGGATCCTTATTACGCGTCCCTTGTGCTTGGCTTTTATGCATTGGTCATATTGAAGGGATGGGAGATCCATCATATGGATAGCCTAACCCTGCAGGAAGGTTGGGCGAAATTTCAAAAATTTCTTTATTCCCATCCGGGAATCCTATTCCCAATTTAGAAAACTACATTATCAAGGTTCGTTCTTGTAACCAAACCAGACCAAATCTAAAACCAAGATTAGGGAGGGATATACCTGATACAGAATCCACGCAAAAAGTTCCTCCCAAAGTAGGTGTTCATGCCCAAAGAGTGTACCAAATCCTCCCTCCACTGAACATCACACAACTTAGGATGAGGTAGGATCAGCAGGTAGTTCTCCACCAAGAACTTGTGATTCTTCAGCAAGAATCAAATAGGGTAGTGAGTATAGCTTCAAAATTGTTTTTTCCAGCAAGAAACAATATCAAGATCAAATCTTGATCAGATCCAAGAACGGGAGATCTAACAGGGTAGGGTGGCAAGAGCAGGAAGAAAAAGAACTGAAGGCAAGACCAGTCTAACTGAGTTGTCTTCTCTCTGTGTTGTGTGTCTTTTTCAGGTCCACCCTGCTCTCTATTTATAACCTTAAAGAGATAATCTCCTAATCTGATTAGGAGTTTCCTTATCCAAATCTTTATTTGGATCTGCACTCTTTAAGTGATAAGGATAATCCCTTATCTTATTTGTAGTTCAAAATCAACTTATTCCTAATCAAATTAGGAGTTTCGTGATCCAAATCTTTATTTGGATCTGGAGTCTTTAAGTGGATAAGAGTTATCATCTTATCCTTATCTGCTGATCCAAACCCAGATCTTCCTCTATTTAATTAATCCAATTAACCCAGTTTGAAATGGGCTTTTAGGCCCATTAAGCTTTCAGACTCACTTCCTTTTAATGCTCGCTAGCTTGGCTCTCTTTGTATGGCGTGGGACCCTTACATTGATTTACACATCAGCCACAGGGGTTCAGCCTAGCCTCTGTTACAAGGCCTGGCCGAATTCACTGCTGAATACAGTGAACCCCTGAGTTCATCACCATGGGCTCTTAATGGGCCCAACATTTACACTAAATGATCCTTGGGTCCAGCCATCTTATGAAGGCCTAAGGACTATGGGCAGATGCAAGATTAGCCCAACAAGTATAACCCTCAATGGTCTTAAACTTAACCTCTCAGCCCTTAATGATCAAATACTACCCAAAAAGAGAGGACATCTTCCTCGTCTACAAGGTACAGTGTTGCACTCTCTACTCACATGGATCTCGGGAATCAAAACCTTTTGCAAACATTTTGAAACCATAATATATATAAGTATATCTCTATATAAATATATTTTGCAAAACCAAATTTCAAAACATTTGAAATCCACTGCCGGCAGTTTAGGTTTCCATTAGAGATAGTGCATTTTCCCGATCATTCACTTTGTCCGACAAAGGGGCTTATCTTGTCACTATGATCACCCACTCAGATGAATTCTCGGACTGTCCCAACATACCCAAGTTTTGACCCCCTCTAAGGATCTCACAAATTGGCATATCAACAATATCCCAATCCGACACCTAGTGCAGTATCATAATCGAGTCTAGGGGTCAGGTGTAACATTCCAATTTTGTCCATCTATTTCCAAGGTTTAGGGCAATACAGGAATTTTGGTTCGGTTCAGGGTTTCAAGAAAATCCACACTATCTAACACATATGTTGATGGGACCAGGGCTAGACCATGTATTAGAGGTCGCCCTTAGAGGACATGGTAGGCGGTCCTTCCTGAGATGACCTGGAACTCCTACGTGATGGAGAACGGTCTGATCGCTACCTGTAACTCAATAGACCCCTCTGTGACATATGCGATCCCATTAAAGTTTGTTACCTCCATGGGCAGGCCTTTGATGAACCCCCCACTCTTGTTGAAACATATAAAGGCCGATTGTGGTAAGGGTCAGCAGCCAACATGTCTTCCGATGTGAACTCCACACTGGTGCGATCGGTAAGGTTCTAATGGTCTCCTAAAGACTTCTGCTAGTGCTTCGATAGCCAATTTCCTTGTCGAAGTGCTTTCCCCCTACTTAATGAGGAAGTGTTGGAGCTTCTGGCTTTGTGCGAGCCTTTCTATTAGTGCGTCAGGTTGGTATTGACCCGAGGCCCCAACAAAGTTGACACTCCCCCCTTAGACGTGAGCTGGGAGGGGATCAATTTCCAACTGTGCTGGGTCTCTTTTCATGAACTCATCTAGTTTTACCTTCTGTACAAATAGCCTTCTTAAAGAAAAGTAGTCCATTAGATCATGATGTGGTGATTGGTGCTAATTTCACAACCTCCCACCGTGTTTGTTCTTTTTTGGGTCTACTCTTGCTAGCGGTAGTGGCAAATTGATTACCCTATCTTCAGCTAGCTTGTTCATTACCATGATCACCTCCTCCCTTGTACAGGGGAAAGGAGGGATCAATAGGTCATTCCTCTTTCCTTGGGTAGCATTGCGATAGTAGGGCCCCTGCCTAGGTCCTCCATTGTTCTGGGGCTTCAGATCAACTACATAAGCTTCGTTTCTTCCATATGCCCTAGAGTTGGTGTATACTAGGTTAAAGTGTTATTGATTGTGCGCATTGTTCTCTTTGTGCACATCCGTAGCTGACTGAATGTTTCTACTTCCACATTCTCAATACCTATCCTGTAGGTAGGTTGCATCCCTTGCACACATTGTTTGACGAAGCTTTTCTCCATGGCGTGTTCGCCAAAGACAGAATAGGTCTTCTCCTAGACACTGCTTTGTATTTCTAAAATCAGCCATTGTTAGCTTCCTCTCCAGAGTGAACCATTTTGACAAGAACCTTCTCACCAGTTCAACCCATGAGTCAATACTCCCGGCAGTAAGGTTGACGACCTAGGTGTATGCCGAACCGGTCAAGGATTTTGAGAACTCACAAACTTTGAGATCCCTATCGAGAACGAAGGATACCAAGACGTCCTCAAACTTGCTTTTGTGTTCCTGCGGGCTCCTCTTCTACCCGTCATACTATGGCCCTAGAAAAGAGTTTTGTGGAGTAGTAAATGCAAGGGATGCACCCAGCCTATAGAATAGGGAATGAGAATGTTGAATTCGAAACCTCCGTTGAACAATGGAAGTGCACAGAGAGAATATCGCACACCATTACCAACCCAACATCAACAGCGTCGTAGTATGCAAGGAATGAAATATACGTCATTGTTCATAGACCCCAGAACACCAAGGGGTCTAACCAGGGGCATTACTATCACAACGGAAACTAGAACCGATGGAATGGCCCACTACCACCACCCAGAATCAACCCCGAGAAATAAAGACATGGGAGGAGGTGGTGTAACTACCATCAGTCACAACACCATGATTTAATGGACCGCTTCACTCTCCAACGACTTTTCGTGCAAGAGGTAAAGCTAGATGATGTCGTTAAGAGAAAGCCGACCCAGGTGAAGATTGACCCCCTCCCTGCACACTTGCAAGGGGCTAGCATAAATGAGGTTGGGTCATTAGGAGGTGACCGCCCAGACACGCTGAACCTCATCGCATGGGGGTAGCATAAACGGTTTGAGCAGAGCCCAGACTTACAATAGTTCCTCAGTAAACAAGGGGCTACTATCATGACGCGACAACTTGCCATCAGGGCACTAGTGGAAGCTTTCAGAAGGCCACTAGAACCTCATCGCATGGACAAATCCCATGTAGAGTTCACCCCGGATGACATGTTGGCCACAAACCTCCATCTCAACCGGCCTCTATACATCATAGCGAAAATAGGGGATATGAGATGTGACGCTTGTTGGTTGACAAAGGAACCTCGATGAGTTTGATCTCCCTTCACACACTAAAGCTTATGAACATATTGGAGACTGTTACAGGAGGTCATAGACTTTAATGGAAATGCTTCTGTCATGAAAGGGTCGATTGAGTTATCGGTGGCTATCGGACCATTCTACATCAACTAGGAGTTCCAAGTGATTTCTTGAAAAACGACATACCATGCCCTATTGGGGTGGCCCCTGATACATGGAATGGCATTTGTTCGGTCCACCTACCATCAATGCTTAGAAGCCAAGCACAAAGGTCGAACCATCAGGATCCTAGCCACTCGTGTCTCGTTCGATAGAACAAAGACCCACCTACAGGATGCAATATACTATATGGAGTTTTCCAAGGAAGGGTAAACCAAAGAGGCCAAAGTAGAAAGTGTCCAACTACTGAACCCAGTGAGTGAGCCTCCGATGGCCCCAGAAAGGAAGAAAAGGTCCAGGTGTGTGCGGGTGACTGACGAGAATGGGGAGAGCTACTATTCGATCGTGGAGGAGTACGAGGACGCTGACATCCCCGACCACGAAGAAGGCCATCCCGGAGGTATATATATATATATATATATATATATATATATATATATATATATATATATATATATATTAAAACAGGTCCTACCATGTCAGCATAGCTCTCCTTTAAGAGAAGCTATTTATCTATTTTCTCCATTTTTTGTATTATTTCTTACTTTCTTTTGTTATAAAAATATAAAATAGTAATCATTGCTTATCTTGATTAGATTAAACAACCAATGAGATGCACTTTCCCATAACCTAAATAATCTCTTCTCCTAAAATTTCTCCTAAACTACCTCCCCCACTTTCTCCAAAATTATCACTAATTCCTATTTATCTACAAAATTATCTCTAATTCAGTAGAGAGTTCCTCTCCAAAATTATCTCTAATTCCTATGTATCCTCTCCCCTACTCTTTATCTATATCTAAAGAAAGTTTGGATTAAAAAATTTAAGAATTATTTAAACATTCTAACAAAATTATATAATAACTTTAAAATATTTAATAATAACTAACAATTTAAATTATGTTTTTTCGGAATATCAATTTAAATGTTTTTCAAATATTTAATAATATGTAATATCTTTCACGAAATTATGTTTTTCGAGAAAATAACTTTCAAAAATATTAATATTTATTAATAATAATTTTAAACTCTTAATCTATATTTATTATATAAATATATATACTAAGATTAATATTTATTGTATTTTAGTGATTATTTATTATTTTTTGTGATAAATGTATTTTCAATGATTATGTATAAATTTATTTTGTTTTGTTATTTAAATGAAAATTTTCAATAATTATTGGATATTAAACCAAGGTTTTCAAATGTGACCCAGAGAATGAACTGGTTAGGAGTCTGGTTCCCAGGTTGAACAGTCAATTGTTTTGACAAAAAAAAATTTTAAAAAAAAAGGTCAAAACCGTTTGAACAATTCGAACGGTTAACCGCCCGGGTCAACGGTTTGTTGACCAAAATCAATGGTTTCGGGGAAAACGGAACCAGTCACCCGAGCGATTCCCGATTTTTCAGTCAGACCATCTGGTCTGGTCTGGTTTTGAAAACCATGGATTAAACTACAATTATTGAATTTTTTAAATTTAATTTGTTGTACTTATTGTATTTATTGTATTTTTGTTATAACTTAATGATTAATTAATATTTATTAGAGATTAAACTATTATTTGAGATTATACTATTTATTGACTAAGTTAATATATTTTTAGTACTTATTGTATGTTTTCGCTATAAATTTTTAATAATTTTTTGAGATTAAACTATTGTTATTTATCGGAGACAAGACTATTAATTTATCTAAAATTATGAGTGTCCATGAGTTGGTTTGGACCAGTCGTGGGCTATTTGGCCAACCAAATTGACCTGGTTAGGTTGGGGAGTTGGTGAGTTGAACCCGATTGACCTTTTGTGAAAACTAACTAGTGTGCTGTCGTAGGCACCCAAAAATAATACTTATACTCCTAAAAATAAATGCAGTAGTGTGAGTAAGGATCGTTCCCATAGAGAGTATCTAACCTAGTTTGTGTGCTCCGTGAACAAAGATGGAGGGGGTTGTATGTAACGAACCAGAATTAAAAAGAAAGAAAATCAGAATTAAAAAGAACGAAAATCAAATGAGAAACAATGCAATTCAGAGTACTGAAATTAATCAAAAGAATGAGTCTTGTTCATCGATGCAAACAACCGATGGTCCGCGGGTCGTGCCAGGCCCGTCACGAGCATGCGGGCCTAGGGTTTTATGTCCACGAGCCAGCACGGCATGGCACGACCGAGTGGGACATGGTGCCCGTGGCCCGCGGACCGGTACAACCTATATATATTATATATATTTATATAATATTATGTAAATTATAATTATATAATAATATATAGCATATAATATATTAATAAAATAAATATTTTTAAATTTTATTGTACTAATTTATTTAATTAATGTATATATAAGCAATTTTATACACAAATTTCATATAAAATTAAAATTTTAAGTTTTTTATCAATTTTTTTAAAAAAATAGCTTTGACTCAATGCACAGCCCGACCTAGCCCAAGGCGACTGACGGGCCAGCCCGGCCCGTGACACGGGCCTGCATGGGCTTGGGCTGTGGGTCGTGCCGGGCCGACCCCCAAATTTTTCACCGGGGAGGGCGGCACAGCCCGTGACAGCCCACGAGCCAGCACAGCACGGCCCGCACTTTACACCTCTAATTATAGGTACAAGGTGGTCACTTATCAAAACAGAAGAGGTATCAAACTAATACTATGTGAATGCATGTAATGAGTCCATAAGTCATCACACATCTTAGCTGAAACAAGTTGCGATGAACTTTGGACCCACGCAGACTTGCAATGAGTTTAAATCCATCACAAAACCGCGATGAGCTCCGGAACCACGCGGACTTGCGATGAGTTTAAAGTTATTATAGAATCGCGAGGAGCGCAAACTCACCACAAATCATAAACAAATAATATAAACACATGCGTCATTAAGTAACGCGCGTGACGGGACACCTCGTGAGCCTAACGAGGGTGCGCAAGCTAAATAGTGATGTCACCCGTACCACATCTTTTTAAAGGGGTTACGAACGGAAGTAGCACACGTGTATTATGAGAATCCTCGAACGGAAGGAAAGTTCATCCTTGAAATTGAAGGAATGAAAGATCCATCGTATGGACGCCCGGATAAAGCAGAATAGAATGGGCGAATTTAAAAATTTCTTTCCTTCCTACAACTGAGAATCACAATCCCTATTTTAGAAAACTAATTTTCAATGATCAATCTTGAATCAAGAACCGAACCAGATCTGAACAAAACAATAGGAGAGGGAAATACCTGATATGGATAATTAGTATCCCCCAACGAAAGTGTTCATGCCCAAAAAAGTCACCAAAAACTACTCCCACTGAAGATGGCGCAATGTAGGACGGAGAAGAATCAGCAACGTTCTTCACAAGAACTAGATCCTTCGCAAGAGCCCACTGGACGGCAGGTGAGCACAACTTCTTTCCAATTCTTCACAAAGAACTGAAATAAAAAACGCTTCTTGATGACTCCCATGTGAGTGGAGATGAACTGCTAAAGGCGGCGGCGGAAGGAAGGAGGCGGCAGGGAAAAATCAGCACAGTCTCACTATATGCTGATTTCTCTCTTCTATGTTGTATCTGTATCTGGGATGAGTTTGTTTAGAGGCTGCCGCCCCCTCCTCCTTTTATAATCCTAAAGGGATCAGCTCCTAATCCTATTAGGAGATCATGATCAGCCCTCCAAATTTGATTAAGAGTTTCTAGTTTTGAATCATATTCAAATCTGGACTCTTACTGAGTGGATAGGGACTTTCCCTTATCCTTTAAGGCTGGTTCATATCTCAGATTCGCCCCATTCAAGCTAATCTAATTAGCCCAGCTCCTATTGGACTTTTGCCCATTAAGTGTATGTGCTAACTTAAGCCTTCCAAATTGCTGCCTAGTTGGGCTTTCTCTGTATGGCGTGGGACCCAAATGTTGATCTACACATCAGCCACAAGGGTTCGGCCTAGCCTCTATCACAAGGCCTAGCCGAATTCACTAGAAAGCCCAGTGAACCCCTTAAGCCCAACATATGGACTCTATGGGACCAACACTTACACTAAGTGGTCCTTGGGCCAAACCACCTTGTAACACCCAAGGACTGTGGGAAGATGTAAGATTATCCCATCAGGTTTAACCCTCAATGGCCTTACACTTAACCTCTCAGCCCATAATGATCAAACACTGCCCGACAAGGGAGGACCTCTCCCCCGACTGCAAGGTACAGTGCTGCACTCTCCTCTTACATGGACCCCAGGGATTAAAACCTTTTGCAAACAATTTTGGAAACCTATAATATATATTATATCGCATAAATATATTTTGCAAAACAAAATTTCAATGATTGAAATCAACTACCAGCAGTTTTGGTTAACATCAAAGAGAGTGCATTTCCCCGATCATTACCTTTGTCCGACAAAGAGGCTGATCCTGTCACTATGATCACCCACTCAGATGGGTTCATGAACCATCTCAACATACCCAGGTTTTGACCCCCTCTAAGGGTCTCACTGATTGGCATATCAAAGATGGCTTAATCCGCCATCTAGTGCGGTACCATAATCGAATCTAGGGGTCAGGTGTAACATTCCAGTTTTGCCCACTAATCGCCAAGGTCCAGGGCAATACTGGAATTCTGGTCCGGTTCAAGGTCTCAAACTGATCCCACACTACATGTACCTTGGGTCTCACCCTGGTGGCAGAGACGGGCCACCCCAACCGACTTGGCAGCACATCAATGTCAGCCTTATCAGGATAGGTCTCCCCAGACCGACCCACTGACTGTGAGAGTTCTAAACCAACACAAGTTTCATAAGTGTCCGGTTTTAAGGGTATTACACAGAAACACACCACATAACATGAATCAAATATGCACTTTATTCATTTACAATAAATGTCATAAGTACATCAAACGGATTGGAGCTAAGGGCATACAAAACTGTCTAACAGCTCCCACTTGCACTTAGGTTCAATCTGGAATAAGCCAAAGTCCCATACTTTCCATGCGTTTCTCAAACACTTTCTATGTGAGTGGCTTAGTCAATGGATCTGCAACATTCTCTGCTGAAGCTACCTTCTGAATCAGGACGTCCCCTCTACCAACAATCTCCCATAGTACGTGATACTTCCTCTCGATGTGCTTCGATTTTGAGTGGGCTCATGGCTCCTTAGCCTGAGCAATAGCCCCATTGTTGTTGCACAGTAACGGGATGGGTGATGTGCTAGATGGAACTACTCCCAACTCTTGGATGAACTTCTTCATCCACACGGCTTCCTTGGCAGCCTCACTTGCGACAATGTATTTAGCTTTGATTGTGGAATCCGCCGTGGATCCCTATTTGTTGCTTTTCCAGCAAACAACACACGATCCTATCATGAATATGTAACCAGGTGTAGACTTTCTATCATCTGGGTCTGATTGGAAGTCAACTTCGGTATACCCTTGGATCAGTAGTGATGTACCATCGAATACAAAACAGAACTCTTTTGTCCTTTGAAGGTACTTAAGTATGCATTTCACAGCGGTCCAATGCTCCTGCCCTGTTGGCCTGAAATCTGCTTACAACACTCACCGTGTGAGCAATATCGGGGCGAGTGCATAGCATGGCATACATGATGCTCCCCACGGCTGAGGCATAGGGAACATTCTTCATGTCCTCGATCTCCTCAAATGTCTTGGGAAACATCTTCTTAGAGGGATTAACTCCGTGCCTGAAAGGAACATTTCCCTTCTTGGAGTTCTCCATGTTGTACATTTTGACGATTTTGTCAATGTAAGTAGATTGGGATAATCCTATTATCCGCTTCGATCTATCTCTATAGAGTCGAAGACCTAGTATATAAGACACTTCTCCAAGATCTTTCATGGAGAATTATTGTGAAAGCCATACTTTGACCGAGGTCAACATTCCCACATCATTCCCAATGAATAGGATATCATCCACATATAGAACCAAGAATGTAACCTTATCTCCACTGGACTTCCTGTATACACAGGGCTCATCCAGGTTCTGCTCAAAATCAAACGTTTTGACGGCAGAGTCAAACCGGATGTTCCAACTCCTTAAAGCTTGCTTAAGTCCATATATGGATCAATTAAGTTTACATAACAGGTGTTCCTGACCAGCCGCAATGAAGCCTTGCGGCTGCTGCATGTAGATATCTTCATTAAGATTTCCATTCAGGAGCACGGTTTTGACATCCATTTGCCAAATCTTGTAGTCATGGTATGCTGCTATAGCTACCGGATCCTAATGGATTTAAGCATGGCACAGGCAAAAATGTTTCTTCATAATCGATACCCTCTTTCTGAGTATACCCTTTCGCCACCAAGTGAGCCTTGTAGGTCTCAACATTTCCATCGGGGCCCTTCTTCCTCTTATATATCCATTTGCAAGCTTTTACCCCAGTGGGCAGATCTACTAGAGTCTAGACACCATTGGCCTTCATTGAGTCCATCTCAGCTCTCATGGCATATACCCACTTCTGGGAATCTATGTCCAACATAGCTTCCGCGTAAGTCCCGGGATCCTCCTCACTAGTCAAGGCTTCCACTAGGTAACTATCCTGGTCATAGCCATAACGGACTGGTGGCCTAGATACCTGGGTAGATCTTCTAGGTTGGTCACTACCTGGAACATGTGGGACATCTCCTATTACTCCTAAGCTCTCCTCATCAAGAACAACTTCCTGACGATGATTCTTTAGGATGTAATCCTCCTCCAAGAAATGGGCATTCCGACTACAGAACACCTTTTGTTCTCCTGGGTCATAGAATAGATAGCCCATAGAGCTTTTGGGGTAGCCTACAAATAGGCAACGACTGGTTCGGGATTCCAATTTGTCCGGGCTCGTTCTTTTAACGTGTGTCAGACAACCCCAAATCTTCAAGTGTCTGACACTTGGTTTCTTTTCACTCTAAAGTTCATATGGAGTGATCGGAACCGATTTGGTTGGAACCCTATTCAGCACGTAAATCGCAGTCTCTAATGCGTATCCCCAAAAGAATGTGGGTAACTCCGAGTGTGCGAGAAGTGATCGGACCATATCAAGTAAGGTCATATTCCTTCTCTCTAAAACACCGTTAAGTTGTGGTGTAGCAGGAGGAGCTAACAGTGATTCTATCCCATTGACGTTCAGGTAGTCTCTGAATTTGTCAGAGAGATACTCGCCACCTCGATCGGATCGAAGGGTCTTAATTTCTCTCCCCAACTGTTTCTCGACCTCTTGTCTAAACTCCTTGAACTTTTCAAAGGATTCAGACTTGTGTCTTATTCGGTACACGTAACCATACCGCGAATAATCATCGGTGAAGGTGATGAAGTATACGTGTTGGTTACGACTCCTAACATTCAGGGGCCCGCATACATCACTATGTATAAGGTCAAGTGTACCCGTACATCTTTCAGGCTTGCCGCCGAATGGCCGTTTTGTCATCTTACCACGAAGGCAAGGCTCACAAGTGGGAAGATCTTCTATAGTTTGAAAATCCAAAGGACCAACCTTGTGATTCGGTCAATACTGGTGGGTGTCGAACCCAACCAAAGATAAATAGTCTTTCTCTGGGTTAATAATTTGCAGATAGTGATGAGATTACATTCAACTTCTATTCTAATGGGACTCTTGGATCTTGAATTCAAACTAGGTTTCTTTAACAATTCGGGCTTGCTTCAAGACTCTTCTGCGAAATGGGCATCAGCTTGTGAAATGGGCCTTGCTACGAAATTGCTCCGACTTTGGGCCCGAATTCGTCTTCGATGCGGAATGATTCTGCCAAAACCCAAAACATAAAAGTTGTGGGCCTTTTCCTTATCTTTCTAGTTCTTCTTGAAATGTCCAAATCGGAATCCGGAATTGAGAGTTATGCCCATATCACTGATCGGTGCCGAAACTTTGCAAAGACATCTGATTAGCCTTGTTTTCTTATAATCGCCTATCTGCTTGCCCTGAATCGAAATACAAGAGTAATGAGTCCAATTTGGTACCAATTAAGTGCAAAATACTAAATATTGAGGGATAAAGATATGCCAAATTTTATTCTCATCAAATCCCCCCACACTTAAACCTTGCCCGTCCTCGGGCAAGTCAGAATTCAAGTAAAAAAAAGAGAACAATAACAAACTAGCTATCCTACCAATTTTTAAACTCAACTCTCCTTCGTCTTTCTCTACAAATATTCTAGGTTAATTATTGCAAATCGTTAAATCAACACAACCAAGTCATACATGACCCATTCATCAGTCAATCCAATTTTTGCTACTGCAAACCAGGTAGTAAATCAGGGAAAACCTTTTTATCTTCTCTCTCTTTTTATTTTCTTTTTCTCTCCTCTAAAGAAGTGAGTGCATTTTATGCTCCATCTCACTTTTGGATTACTTGGTCAGTAGGTGCATTTTATGCTCCATCCTACTATTTGAATTACTTTGTCAGTAGGTGCATTTTATGCTCCATCCTACTGTTTGAATTGTTAGCTAGTAGGTGCATTTTATGCTCCGTTCTACTATCAGATGACTTGGCTGCTAGGTGCATTTTATGCTCCATCATACCATTTGTAGCAATGGTAAGTATTTGCCCTGTTTACTTAAACCTGAATTTAGGACTAGCTAAAAAGGGAATGGCTTCAGAAAAGTCGTGTACTCCTTAATTGTGTCTCATTACTAGGTCCACAAGAATTTTCCCAAAATATTGTTTCAATTGATTTCAAAAGAGTTGAGTGTTTTTTTTTTTTTTTTTTGAAATGAAACGGTTAAAGCCTGTACGCCCCCCCCCCCCCCCCCCCCCACCCCACACACACACACACACTTAAAACTTAATAAAAGGTGGAAACTAAAGGGAAAACAAGTAGAGAGAAAAAAAAAAGAAAAGGAACAAACTTCCCTGATAAAGTGGAAGGTGGGTGGGGAGAGAGTTTTATGCCCTACTCTTTATAGGTCAGACTTTCGAAGGGTACCTCTTCCACATTGTATACCTGAAATCCTTCATAGAAGGGTTTTAGACGGTGCCCATTTACCTTGAACCTCTTGTCTGTGGTCGGACTCTGAATCTCAACTGCTCCATAAGGTAAGACGTTAGTAACAGTGAAAGGTCCAACCCATCGAGATCGCAACTTATTGGGAAAGAGTTTAAGCCTGGAATGGAAAAGAAGAACTTTCTGGTCAACTACAAAATCTTTCCTTGAGATCATCTTATCATGGAAGGCTTTTGTCTTTTCCTTGTAGATTCGAGAGCTCTCAAAAGCGTCATTGCGGATCTCTTCTAGTTCTTGTAGCTGCAACTTCCTTTGTTCTCCTGCCTCATCCATGCGCATGTTGCATTGTTTGACCGCCCAGTATGCTTTATGTTCCAGTTCCACAGGGAGATGACATGGCTTGCCGAATACCAAACGGTAGGGAGACATACCTATAGGAGTTTTGTAGGCTGTGCAGTAGGCCCATAGTGCATCATTGAGTCTTAGACTCCAATTCTTCCTTCTAGGGTCAACCATTTTTTCAAGTATGGATTTTATCTCCCTATTTGACACTTCGGCTTGTCCGCTTGTTTGTGGGTGGTATGCAGTGGAAATTCGATGGGTCATATTGTATTTCTTGAATAGAGCTTCCACCACTCGGTTGCAGAAGTGAGTGCCTCGGTCACTTATTATCGCCCTGGGCATTCCGAACCTGGAGAAAATGTGGGACTTGAAAAAATCTACAACAACCTTCGCATGATCAGTCCAGGTAGCTTTAGCTTCTACCCATTTTGAAACATATTCTATAGCTAGTAGGATGTAAACATTACCGAAAGAGGAAGGGAATGGGCCCATGAAATCTATACCCTATACATCAAATATTTCACATATCAGTATAGGGGTAAGGGGCATTTGGTCTTTATGGCTTAAATTACCTGTCTTTTGGCATTGTTCATAGGCCTTGCAGAACATATAAGCATCACGAAATAGGGTAGGCCAAAATAATCCGCACTCCAGTATCTTACGTGCTGTCCTCTTTGGGCCAAAATGGCCCCCACAGGCATATGAGTGGCAGAAGTGAAGAATGGAGGGGATTTTGGGGTTGGGCACGCACCTTCAAAGGACCTGATCGGAACATTGCTTCCACAGATATGGGTCATCCCAAATGTAGTACTTGGCATCGCTTCTTACTTATCCCTTTGAGCTCTTGTTAATTCTCCTGGTATGGTTCTAGTAACCAAATAATTAACTATATCTGCATACCATGGAGTTACTTCTTGAATCACGAAAAGGTGCTCGTCTGGGAACTCGTCTTTCAAGGGTGTTGCCTCTTCACTTGTAGTCAGCCTACTAAGATGGTCTGCAACCAAATTTTCTGCACCATTCTTGTCACGGATTTCAAGGTTAAATTCTTGTAGTAGGAGAATCCAGCGGATAAGCCTCGGCTTTGCTTCTTTCTTAGCGAGCAAATATTTTAGGGCTGCATGATCAGAGTAAACAATCACCTTAGTACCCAACAAATATGAACAGAATTTTTCTAAGGCAAAAACTACAGCCAAGAGTTCCTTCTCTATTGTTGAATAATTGCATTGGGCAGCATCAAGGGTCCTCGAAGCATAATATATTGCATGAGCGGCTCTTCTAGCCCTCTGTCCTAGAACAGCACCGATGGCATAATTGCTTGCATCGCACATAATCTCGAAGGGAAGATCCCAATTCGGTGGCTGGATGACTGGGACTGAAGTCAACAATTCTTTCAGCTTATCAAAGGCTGCCCTACACCCTTCATCAAAATCAAACATCACATCCTTCTGGAGTAAATTACATAAGGGGTGAGTTATCTTGGAGAAATCCTTGATGAATCTCTGATAGAATCCTGCATGTCCAAGGAAAGAGCGAACTTCCCGAATGTTCGTGGGATAGGGCAGGGATTTAATAACATCTATTTTTGCTTTATCAACTTCGATTCCCTTAGAAGAGACTACATGCCCTAGAATGATGCCTTGGTCGACCATGAAATGGCATTTTTCATAATTCAGCACGAGGTTCTTTTCTATACACCTTTCAAGTACCTTTGTAAGGTTAGATAAGCATGAATCAAAAGAATCCCCATACACTGTGAAGTCATCCATAAATACCTCTATAATGCTTTCCACATAATCTGAAAATATACTAACCATACATCTTTGGAATGTGGCGAGAGCATTGCAGAGACCGAATGGCATGCGCCGATAAGCAAAGGTACCGAAGGGGTAGGTGAAGGTAGTCTTTTCTTGGCCCTCAGGTGCAACTGGAATTTGATGAAACCCTGAATAACCATCAAGACAATAATAATGAGATTTGCCAGCTAGTCTTTCAAGCATTTGATCGATAAAAGGGAGCGGGAAGTGGTCTTTTCGGGTTAACGAATTCAGCTTCCGGTAATCTATACACACCCGCCACCCATTTTGAATTCGGGTAGGCACTAGCTCACCGTCTTGATTTTCGACCACCGTCATACCTATTTTCTTCGGGACTACTTGTACCAGACTTACCCACTTACTATATGAAATGGGATAGATTATCCCGGCATCTAGAAGTTTTAAAACTTCTTTCTTCACTACCTCCATCAGCGGTGGGTTTAATCGGCGTTGGGCTCCGATTGCAGGTTTGGAGTCTTCTTCCAAGAGTATTTTGTGCATGCAGGCAGATGGGCTTATCCCCTTGATATCAGCTACAGTCCATCCGATCGCTTCCTTGCGTTCCTTAAGTGCTTGAATTAGTTTCCTTTCTTCCAGTGCATCGAGTTTGGAGGAAACTATCACAGGTAGTGTCTCCCCCTTGCCTAGGAACATGTACTTTAGGTGCCTTGGTAATGATTTCAGCTCTAGCTGGGGTGCCTGCACAATAGATGGAAGGAGCCTTGTGTGAGATAGGGGCAAACTAATGAAAGAAGAATTACGAGCAAATTCAAAAGAGTTCAGTTCAGAAGTCAAAGTTTGCAGTTTTGAATTCAGCATAAACTTCTGCTTTGCTTGTTGCAGTTGATCAGGCCCATTGTTAAGTGCAACTCTCAGTGTGTCTTCATCTTCTAGCTCAAAAGTCTGCTGCACTAAGGAGTCAATAACATCTCACCATTGAATTCCATGGTAAGTGTCCCCTTATGCACATCGATTTTTGTTCTGGACGTCTTAAGAAAGGGTCTTCCTAGCAAAATTGGGGTCGAGTTGGAAGAGTTATCTTCTTCCGTGTCGATCACATAAAAATCGGCGGGAAAGACCAAATTATTAACTTGGACTAGGACGTCCTCTAAGACTCCCTTCGGGTATGTAGTAGACCGATCAGCAAGTTGTAAGATCACGCCCGTTTCTTTTAATGGTCCGAGATTCATGGTTGTATAAATAGAATGGGGCATGACATTTATTGAAGCTCCTAGGTCTAGCATAGCTTTTTCGATCTGTACATTTCCTATCTTACAGGGAATGGTAAACATACCTGGATCCTTGCATTTAGGGGGCAGTCTTTTCTGGAGAATGGCTGAAACATTTTCTCCTATATGGACCTTCTCATCGCCTTTTAGCCTTCTCTTAGTAGTGCACAGCTCCTTGAGAAATTTGGCATAGCAGGGTACTTGCTTAATTGCATCAAGGAGGGGGATGTTTACCTCAACTTTGCGGAAGGTCTCGAAAATGTCTTTGTCTTGCTCCTCCTTCTTGGATTTTGCAAATCGACTAGGGAAAGGTGGAGCGATGACTATGGATTGGGGTGGCTTTCCACTTGAATCCGTTTGGGATGGTGTCTCCTTTCTAGTTGTATCTTTGGATGTTTCATGATAGGGTTCATTCAGTTCCTTCCCGCTTCTCAACGTGATAGCGCTAGCATTTTGTTTCGGGTTGGTCGTGGTCTGAGAAGGTAGCCTCCCTAATGATTGGGATTCCATTTGACTCATAGCTGTCGCTAGCTGGCTGACCTGATTCTCCAGGTTTCGGATACTTGTCCTTGTCTCCTGTTGAAATTGTTGAGTATTAGTTGCAAGGGCTTTCACAATTTCATCGAGAGACATACCTGAGTTGGGGGAGGCTGAATATGGTGGAGCCGACGGCCTGGTTTGATGCTGATGTTGGAAGCCGAAGGGCTTGGTTCCAAAGTTCAGGTTGGGATGATCCCTCCATCCTGCATTGTAGGTGTTCGAGTAGGGATCGTATCTCTTTTGCGAGAATCCCCCAACAGCATTATCTTGTTCGTAAGGTTCATCTTGAAGCGTAGGGCACATGTCAGTTAGATGTCCCAGAGTTGAGCAAATCCCGCAAGCCTTCACCGTTTGTGTATTACCTGTGGCCATTTGACAGATAAGAGAGGTCAGGCTTGCAATTTTATGTTCTAGGGAGGAGATGTTTACCTCATTAGCATGAGTTGTTGGAGGGTTGAGCCTATAGCCGAACTGTTGAGAGTTGGCTGCCATGTTTGAGATCAACTCTCTTGCTTGTGTAGGAGTTTTGTTCACCAACACTCCTCCGCTTGCTGCATCGATCATACTCCTATCCATTGGTAGTAACCCTTCGTAAAAATATTGGATAAGGAGCTGGTCTGGAATTTAATGTTGTGGACAGCTGGCACATAGTTGCTTGAATCTCTCCCAGTATTCGTAGAGAGTTTCTTCTGATGTTAGTGGCTCGGGAGGTAGGGAAGAACTTCTCAAGGAATTGCCTTTTCATATCACTCCATGTGGTGATGGAACCGGAGGGTAGGTAGTACAGCTAATCCTTAGCCTTATCAGCTAGTGAGAAAGGAAAGGCACGCAGTTTGATCTGTTCCTTGGTAACACCTTGAGGCTTCATGCTTGAGCATACTACGTGGAATTATTTTAGGTGCTTGTGAGGGTCTTCGCCTGTAAGTCCACGAAAAGTAGGGAGTAAGTGTATAAGACTTGATTTAAGTTTAAAGGGTACCGCTAGATCTGCATATTCGATGTAGAGAGGTTGTTGGTGCAGATCCGGTGCAGCTAGCTCTCTAAGGGTTCTTTCTTCGTTGTTGGCCATGACTTCTTCTTCAGAATGGTTGGATGGCTCAACGATTTCTGCAGCTGACTTCACTTCGGAAGTGGGGAGTGATGCTGATTGGTTGCGGCGTTGCTTGGCTTCTTTCCTTAAGCGGCGAACTATTTTCTCGATCTCAGGGTCGTAGTGGAGTTCACCTACACGAGAAGAGCGAGGCATAAACCAAACAAAAGGAAATAAACCTACTTAGGATGCCAATCCCCGGCAACGGCACCAAAATTTGGTGGGTGCCGAACCCAACCAAAGATAAATAGTCTTGCTCTGGGTTAATAATTTGCAGATAGTGATGAGCAAGGTCGTTCTCCATAGGGATTTGGTGGATTTATTTCCAAGTAGATGGATTAAGGGGGATTGTAAAGCTAAGGAAAATAAGAAAATAGCAGAAAATATTAGAAAACAAAGATTAAATCGATGGGGGATGGCTTCCGGTTGAAGGGACAAGTTCAGCTTTGATTCGTAGCATTGATCCTTGATGCAAAGATAGATTCATATGCTTATGAATAAATTGGTATAGCTATTAACAAGCTCTAACAGCCAGCCTCTACTCTTATTATTCGACAACCAAAACAAGCTCTTTGATTGCTTCCCTTATTAATAGGCAGTCCTAAACAAGCTCTTAGGATTTAACCTATTAATAGCATTAAGAGGGGAGAGACCCAATTCTAGTCAGCGATCTCACAAGCTCGGATCGTTTAAACCATATCAGATATTTTCCTAACATAGATCGAAAACTTTTTTGCAATCAATTTATGTTAGTTGCCACCATGATTGAACTTACCAATCATATACGAAACTGGAGGTTCAATCGGCCACGGATTATTTCCATTGAATGAGCAAGGGGCCATTCTTGCTTTATCAAAAAAAATAATCCTCATAGTTAATTCGCAGAAAACATATGAGTACCCATAAACAATGAACTGAAATAAAAATCAATTAGATCTCACAATGTTACAGAATCAAGGATTCCCTAACCCTTCAACCAGAAGTAAAAACTTACAGACACTTCATGATGAAATCGCAGCTTCCAGATGAGAAAGGGGGGCGAACTCTTGCTTTTTCCTCCTTGGTTGCTGATTTCTCTCTCTGAAGACTGAAGCTCTCTCTTGGAGGAATTGATGCCTGGGTGCTGGTCCCCCCCCCCCCCCCCCCCCCCCCCCTTTATATAGATTTGGGGAGAGGGCTGCTCTCCAACTCCCTTAAGGAGATTATCCTCAAACTGGAAAGTCCTAGTCTAATTTGAACTTATCCTACCTAACTCTTATCTCTTATCTTTTTAGGATTACAATTTGAGAATTTAAATTTGATAAAACTCTTTTATTGAGATTACATTCAACTTCTATTCTAATGGGACTCTTGGATCTTGAATTCGAACTGGGCTTCTTTAACAATTGGGGCTTGCTTCAAGACTGTTCTGCGAAATGGGCATCAGCTTGTGAAATGGGCCTTGCTGCGAAATTTCTCCGACTTTGGGCCCGAATTCGTCTTCGATGCGGAATGATTCTGCCAAAACCCAAAACATAAAAGTTGTGGGCCTTTTCCTTATCTTTCCAGTTCTTCCTGAAATGTCCAAATCGGAATCCGGAATTAAGAGTTATGCCCATATCACTGATCGGTGCCGAAACTGTGCAAAGACATCCGATTAGCCTTGTTTTCTTCCAATCGCCTATCTGCTTGCCCTGAATTGAAATACAAGAGTAATGAGTCCAATTAGGTACCAATTACGTGCAAAATACTAAATATTGAGGGATAAAGATATGCCAAATTTTATTCTCATCAAATACCGATATGGCCAAGACAGTAATGCCACAGACACGTGGGAGTAACAATATCACAAGTTCTCTTGGGAACGCCAAAAGACGTAGTTTCAGCTATGTTGGTTTTCAGAGAATGATGCAGAACATAGAGACCGTTCTCCAATTCCCCGTATGCGATGAATTTGTTGTTTCTTTTAATAGTAATCATATTACTAAAGAAAACAGAATATCCATCAGCACACAATTTTGAGACAGAAATCAAATTTCTTCTTAAATTATGTACATAAAGACAATATTTAAGTACAAGTGATCATTCTCTAAAAAATAATTCTACGGTTCTGATGGCCATAGCTGCAACGCTTGCAGAAGTTCCCAAGAAGAGCGGTATCTCTCCTTCACTCAGTCTTCTGCTTATTCTGAAACCTTGCAATGTGTTACATGCATGAGTCGAAGCCCCGGAGTCAATACACCAGCAAGCAGAAGTAACCAACAAATTGGTTTCTATGACACAGGATTCGGGATTACTTTTCTTGGATTCCAGGTAGGCAGGACAGTTCCTTCTCCAGTGGCCGGTCTGGTGACAATGGTGACAGGCATCGGATGCCTTGTCGTACAACCTGATGCCCAGATTGGACTTAACATTTGTGAACATCCAAATTGAATTTGAACTTCACTTCATGGCTGAAATGGAGTGAAGCCACAACCCATCAAAGAAAATAGCATGGGAGTGATGGGCCTCCAAAGTTCAAGAAACACAACAAGACATGACTCACACCCAAAATGAAGACAATCTAGGTACATTTTACGAGAGAGAGGGAAGGTATTAGGCACCCCTCTCCCACAATTGATAAGTAGTACCATTCCCCTAATTTAGTGAAAAGAAAAAAAAATGGAAAGATTTAAGTCCACAAGAACGCTAGTAATTTTATGCATGAAAGAGGGTGATTGTCATAAAGGATTCTTCCCTCAAATGATTTACCCCTCCCATTCTCAATTCGGGTGTGGGAAACCCTTAAAGGAGCAAAGGATTTGGCAACAACATGCCACTCTCCTTCTTTGTCGAAGGTTCCCTTCATTCCTACCAAGCAAATGGGAAAGGGAAAGCACAAGTGATTCAATCTCCTATGAAAATCCCTTCCAATTGTTATTTCCAATATAAAAAAAAAATCAAGAAAGAAATCATTTAACCTAGACTAAATCAAATTGAAAAATTATGAAAGTGAATAGATTTCAAAACTGAAACAAATTCAAATTCAGCCAAAATAAAACACTATAAGACAAGGGATATTCATTCAAAGTGATTAAATAATGTTCTAATGATTCCTACATCTATCCACCATGAAAAACTACTCAAAATAATTACATAATGTCACCTACATGAAAAGGGTTACATGCTGAAATTAGAGATACCTATGATACCAATAAAGTTCAAGAAAAAATGTATAGAAAAAGAAAAGAATGAGATGAGAAGCTCATATCTTTGTGGCCTTTTGACAAACAATTAGTGATGGATGATATGAGCTGAAATGTTGATGGTGCTGAAATGCTTGATGGTCTTCTTTGCTTGGGCCGAAATCTAGTTTTCTTCTTCCTTTTACTCCTTCACATGGCTAACCCTCTTTAGCATTGCCCTTGCTTCTCTCTTGGTTGAATGGCTTGTCTTGGCTTCTCTTGGTCGAATGAGATGGTTTCCCTGAGATTTTGGTCGTGAGATGGTGGTGGATAGGAGACTTTGGTGATAGAGTGAGAAGGGAGATAAAGGGATTTCGGTTTTGCTTTGGGTGTGAGAAAGGTTAAGGGAGAAAGGAAATGGGGATTTTGGTTCAGGTTAGAATGTGAGAGAGAGAGAGAGAGAGAGGAGGAGGAGGAGGAGGAAGAGGGAGGAAGGTAGAGATTTCAGCTGTGGTGTTGTTGGTTGAAGGTGGATGAAGGTTTTCTTAGTAAAGTTTGGTCAGGAAGATTGGGAAGGATGGGGAGGAGAGTTAGGAGAGAAGGTGAGGTTCGATTAGGGTTTCTTTACCTGGCCAAAATTGAGGAGATCTTTTCCTTCTCTTCTTCCTTCTTCCTCTTTCTTCTTCTTCCTTATTCCTCCTTCATTTACACGAAAATGGGATGTTCTCTTCCCCTTTTTTTTTGAGGGGCTGAGATCGAATAGGGGTTAGAGATGGAGGAGAATGGGGGAGTGAGTGAGAGAGAAGGATGAGGCTAGGGTTTTTGGTTGTTGGGTATGAAGGAGAAGAGATGAGAGCCAAGGAGTTCGGTGGTGGAGGAAGGAGGTTGAGAGAGAGGAGGAAGGTGGAGTTCGGTAGGAAGAGTCTTGGGGAGAGAAGACCGAATGTGAGAGAATCCCTCTTCAAAAAAGATGGTTTTTTTACTTGTCTTTAGGGTTTTTTTATTGGGATAGGGTTTGCTAGGTTGGTTCAGTTAGGGATTGGTTTAGTCTCATTAGAACCAAACTAGACTTAGCTTGGTTAGGTTTGGACTGAATTGGAAAGGGTTTATGGTCTAGTTTGGTTTAAGAAAGAATGGTTAGGGTTTTAGGGTTTTGGGTAAACTCTCAAAATGATGGATGGCTAAGATGATTTGGTTCCCATCTAATGGCTAGGAGGATTGCCACATATATTTTTCTTTTTCTTTTTCTGTCATGGGCTCTTCCTCCCTCTTTGACCGAATTTAAGACTAGGGGACAACATACCTTCAAAGGCTCCCCCCCTTGTCTCCCTTATTTATGGCTAAAATGTGGGAGATCTAAATTTAAAATTTAAACTTAAAATTTGAAAGGTAAATATGAAGGGAGGCAATTAGGATTTTGAAATTTAGGGTTTTGGGGGTGTGGAAGTTAAGGTTAGGCCGATCCTATGGTGGTGAAGCAAGGGGGCTCAAACCTAAGGCTAGGATTGATTCTAGGTTTAGTGGGGGGTTTAGGTGATTTCCCAAGAATGTGTAGGGACTTAAATGAAAAACAGAAGGTGGATTTTTGCAAAGAGAAGGCAAGTCCAAGGGGGTATGATGTGTAGGATTCAAGGGTTGAGATTAAACTCAAGATGTTAAGGTTTATCTCTAATAATGAGATCGCACGAATTGGAATCTTCATAGATGAAGGGATAAAATGGGGAATTTTGTAATGAAATTTTCCAATGGGGTTCTAAGGTGTCCGAAAAGGGTGATGATAGGGTTTGATGGCCTTGGGGAGTGCACCAGAGTGATAAATCATGATTTGGAGTGTGTCGAGCAACAGGGGCGTTAAATCAGGATTTTTCTTGATGAAAGGGTAAAATAGTCATTTTGGGTCTAAAAGTGGATAAGGGTTTATCCAATTTTAGGGTCCTACACAGAAGCATACCACACAACATGAATCAAACATGTACTTTATTTATTTACATTAAATATCAAAAGTACATCAAAACTGATTGAAGCTAAGGGCGTACAAAACTGTCTAACAGATGGAGTATCTCGGTGAAGATCTCGAATTAGGAGAGTGGTGGCTAATGAGGATCGTCTATTTGGGATCTTCTTAGATGAAGGGTAAAATGGGTATTTTTGGGTCTAAAATTTGTCAGATGGTCAATCAGGTGATTGATGAAATTTTTAGTGAGGTTTGGGTGAATTTGGGAGTGGTGTTATGATCGAGATCTAAGATTTCGAGAGTAAAGAGTAACGAGAATTATCAATTTGGAGTTTTTGTGTATGAAGGGGAAAATAGGGATTTTTGGATCTAAAATTTGGGTTGTGGGTATCCTGAGGTCCTTGGAGTTTAATGGAAGTGTCCAATGACTTTAGAGGTGTGGGAATCGTAAGGATCTAAGTTATGAGTATTTTGGCCAACGAAGGGCTCAAAATGGAATCTTGGTT
This sequence comes from Nelumbo nucifera, assembly GCF_055504915.1. Taxonomy (NCBI): domain Eukaryota; kingdom Viridiplantae; phylum Streptophyta; class Magnoliopsida; order Proteales; family Nelumbonaceae; genus Nelumbo; species Nelumbo nucifera. Next base: position 83,531,368 of record NC_142650.1, read on the forward strand.
TTATGTATGGGTAAATAAGGGTATTTTTAGTTGGACTTTGGTGAAGTGGCATGGATTTTGAATTATGAGGCTGTTAGGAGGGTTTGATCATGTTGGATATGTGTGGATCGTAGGTTTTGGGTTTTAAAACGTGGCGAAGTGTCAGATGTATTGAAATGGAATCTTTAATGGATGAATGGTGAAATGAAGTGATTTAGGGATGAAATTTGGTGTGATTGGATGATAAATGAATTTGTTTCATGTGATAAAGTTTCATTGGGTAACAGGTGTGGTGGTGTGGCATAATCGTGACCATTAGTAGGGAATCTTGTTGATTTAAAGGTGGATTTGGGGGTATTTAAGTTGAGATTTGGTTTCTTAAAGTTTTGGCATGTTTCGAGGAAGTTGGTGAGGTCTGATCAGGCATCTGGGGTGAAAAAATTGGGTTAGAGAGGGAACTAAACAAAAATTGGGTGCTAACAACGTTAGTTAAGTATTCACTCTGCATCGATCCCAAGTTTAAGCTCGTGAAACAACCACAAAGAATCTTCATACAAGAAATACCTTTAAAGATCAAAGAGGAAGTCGAATGACTCCTAAAAGTAAGATTCATGAAACCAATTGCTCACCCACAATGGTTAGCCAATGTCATCTCAATCAAGAAGAAAAATGGCCAACTAAGGTCAATACCTAAATCCTAACATGTTAGTTCATTACTATCAGTAAAGGAGTAGTGCACTAACACGTTAGTTCATGACTATCAGCAAACCACCATAGAACCCTACCCATGAACCATCGCAAAACAGATATAGGAAAATGAAAGAAAACAAAATAGCTGGAATTGAAAGAGTTAAGAGAGATTGTGAGGGAGAAAATGAGAGAGAGGATAGAAATGAAAGGGACCAATTGATGGGGAGGAGAGAAGAGAGAGAAATGACAAGCCCATATATTAAAAAGTCCACATGTTAAGAAAAAAGAGGAAAAGAGGGGAGAGAAAGAGAAGAGAGGAACACATATCACAATTGCGCATGTATCTTAGAAGGCCACACACCACATGAATGGCACAATAGCTACTAAAAAGAGAATGCTTGATGGTACACCATCTTTATCAAACCACTAACTTATTGAGTTTAGGCGAGTGATTATTGGACTACAGAAATCCAAGACAACCACTCATTGGATAGTCCTGGAACTCCTGGATTGAGGAGCTATCTTTATTTCTAATTAATAGCTAGGTCCAGGAGCTTTCTTTGTTAATTATTTATTATTTTTTATTAGTCATTAGTTATTTTTATTAATTTTAATTGTGTTACTTATTATTTATTAATTTATTATTCTTTATTTGTATTATTTTGAATTTCATAAATTATTTGATATGTAATAGTGCAAATTGAACTCAAATTTATCAAATAGTTTGCTCTGGGGTAAAATAGTAAAATTAGGGAACTTCAGATGTTGAATGGTTGATCCAACACAAACAACTTTATCTATTCAGAGCATTTAAAAAGTAGAAAAGCATCATGGCTCTTTTCAGATTTTAAACACTTTTAACATCTTTTTAACTTTCCTGATTTCAATTTCAGAATTATCAAACTCCACCTTAAATCGATGTCATAGACAACCATTTTATTGCATTGGCTGACTATACATTTTTTACTAGTTGGCCCATCCATAAGGGATGCAATTTTCCCCATCCCTGGCTGACTTATGGAGATTGCCTTGGCAAGGGAGAGGATTAATAAGGATCCCCAAACGAGGATGGGGAGTGAAGTCCCCGCCTCACCTTGACCCTAGTTTTATATATTAAGTTTTATTTACTTTAAATCTATTATACTATATATAATATTATTTATAACAATATTTATATTGTATATATCAAAATATATTTAAAATATTATTTGTATTTAAAAAATTTCTTTATTCTAAGTAAATATATTTCCAAAAGTGCTTTTAATTAAAAAACCAGGGATTGGATCCTTGCTCTCCATCAGGGATATCAGATGGAGGGCAACTTATATCCCCAACAAAGGTTAGGATCGGGATAGGGAATATGGCCCCTACCTTGAACTTGCCCAATTGCCATTCCCTGCCATATATATCCATATATACATTAAAAGGGAATGCGCCAATCTAGCACTTTCCTACTTTCTAGTTGTTTTTTGAAAGGCACTTATCTTTTTCTTTTTTTTTTTGAATTTTCTAATTTTAAGATTGAACAAAATAACTCCAAGTGGCCAATCAGCTTTAACACTTTTTATCTCCTCTCATTAACTCACCATTAATTCTCTCTCCTCTCCATTACTCCATTAAATTACCTAAAATTCATTAACTTTTTCAATACCCATAGCCATTTAATTTAACTATAACTTATATATATTAGATATATTTATATTAAATTATAACTATTAATAAAAATAATCATATTAAAATGGAGATACTCAATGATATATTATTAGGCTACATAATCTACTTCCATTTGAAAGATAACTAATTTTTAAGTTAATTAATCAAGTAATTTGCATTTCACAAAAAATATTATTTACTTCACTTAACAACTAAAACCAATGCTTTAGAAAACTAACTTGGAGTCTAAATAGTTATTACCTCTAGGTTATGAGCCAACGTTTTAACTATCCAAGTTGTACTAGTCAAACAATGACACATCATCCATTTATATATGTATAACATGATATAATATAATTACATTTTGTATGTATATATGTATGTATGCATGTATGTATGTATGTGTGTATGTATGTATGTGTGTATGTGTGTATGTATGTATGTATGTATGTATGTATGTATGTATGTATGTATGTATGTATGTATGTATGTATGTATGTATGTATGTATGTATGTATGTATGTATATTATTTTAGGTCTAATTTGTACTTTTTATTTTAGTTTTAACTTTTTTATAACGAAAAAGAGTCAAAAATTGAAATTTGAGGCCACAAAATAAGTTTTTTTGTATAGTGGGGTTGCAAAGATCACGAAAAGTTACCCAAAATAAAAAAAAGATCACCCCAATCAAATAACTAAGCACAAAGTTAAGTCCTTTAGAAGTTTTCATTACATTGTATATTGTAACCCTGACCTAATGACTAGGTCAAAAGAATTAATGGTTCAACCACATAGGCAGAAACAGATTTTGGCCAAATCAACGGTTTTTGACTTAACAGATTTTAGGAAACCAAGAATTAGAAATAATATAATTACATTTTGTATGTATGCATGTATGTATGTATGTGTGTATGTATGTATGTATGTATGTATGTATGTATGTATGTATGTATGTATGTATGTATGTATGTATGTATGTATGTATGTATGTATGTATGTATGTATGTATGTATGTATGTATGTATGTATATTATTTTAGGTCTAATTTGTACTTTTTATTTTAGTTTTAACTTTTTTATAACGAAAAAGAGCCAAAAATTGAAATTTGAGGCCACAAAATAAGTTTTTTTTGTATAGTGGGGTTGCAAAGATCACGAAAAGTTACCCAAAATAAAAAAAAGATCACCCCAATCAAATAACTAAGCACAAAGTTAAGTCCTTTAGAAGTTTTCATTACATTGTATATTGTAACCCTGACCTAATGACTAGGTCAAAAGAATTAATGGTTCAACCACATAGGCAGAAACAGGTTTTGGCCAAATCAACGGTTTTTGACTTAACAGATTTTAGGAAACCAAGAATTAGAAATAAGCGGTGATGGTTCAAATGGTTTAATTGTTTGAGTCAATAACAAGTTTAAAACATTGTAAAAATTATAATCCATTTATATTTCATTTGAAAATAATAAAAATTAATCGACCATAGTAAAAATAATTTATTAAAGTACTTAAATAAAATATAAATTATTAGAAAATGTTATTATTGATAAAAAGTAACAAGATAAATTAAAACTAATATCTATTTAAGATTAATATAAAACCAATACAAAATTATCTAACAATTATTAGTTTTATAATTAAACTTAATAAAGATTAATAGAAGTAAAAATTAATAAAAATTTATTAATCTTAAATATAGTTTAACTAATTTTTTGGTAAGAAAATATAGTTTAATTAGTTTAACAATCTTATGAACCTCCCCTATGTTTTGACATTAACAAAAACCTCCCATATTGTTTTGAAAAAAGGTGTAAATACCATCCATCTATTAGCATTTGAAATAGAAAATGTTGATGTAATGTATTAATATCTTTAAATATCAAATTTACCCTTAACCAACATCTTAAGATGTAAATTTACTAAAATACTTTCTTTGTCCAAGAAGAGTAGAGAAATTTATTCTTTAAAGTTGTTAGGAAAAACAAATTAGTGGAAAGGTAAATTTGAAATTTCAATGTCTTTGTTACTAAAAAGCTAAGGGAGATGAGGTGTTTGCATTTTTTTTTTCAAAATTAGAGGGGTCAAAACACAAGGATGGTTTATAAATACAAAAAGATTTAGCATTAAATTACAAAAAATAATATAAATATATCTAGAGCATAGGAAGTTAAACACTATCACCAAAGCACAACTTGAATTATAATGAAATAAACTACACATAACCCATCTTGAATGGAGCATGTTTAATTGGAAACCAGCAGGGACCCGTGCGATGCACGGGAAAATATGAACACACATTTTTTAATAAATTTGTGTAATTATTTGTTCAAATTATAGTTTTCCATTTCCCATAGTCATTTATCTTTAATAATTTTCAATAATTTGCAATGAAAATTATATAAATTTTCAATGGTTTTCCAAAATCTATCAAATGTAATAAATTTTCCTAAAATTTCCAAAATATTCTAATAATATTGTTATTTAAATTCTTAAAATATTAATTATTTCTATTTTTCTACTTTTATTTTTTTAAAATTTATTACATAATTTCGTTATTTTAACTATTTAAAATTTTGTCATGTTAAATATTTTGTTATTAAAATATTTAAATAATATATAAAATATTTAAAAATTTTCATCATTTGAATTTTATTTATTTTATTATTATTACATAATGTTAAATATTTTTATATTATGTAGCTATTTTTATTGTTTTTATTTAAGATTTTTAGTTATTGAAATATTTAAATAATGTTTTGTTTTTTAATGTTAAATTTTTATTATTTGAATAACATTTAAATTGAATAATTCGTAAAATTATAATTTATATTGCTACTACATAATTTCATGATGAATTTTGTAAAAATATTGAATTATTAATAATATGATTATTATTAAATCTATTAATTTTTTGTGTTTTAAATAAATATTTTAAATTTAGTATATAATTTCGTTATAACATTTGAATAATTCTAAATTTTTTTAATTGAAACTTTCTTTACATAGATATAGATAAAAAGTGGGGGAGAGGATAAATAGGAATTAGAGATAGTTTAGGAGAGAATTAGAGATAATTTAAGAGATAAATAAGAGTTAGAGATAATTTAAGAGATAAATAGAAATTAGAGAATTTAGGAGGAAGTGGGGGAAAGTGGTGCCATGTTAGAAAAGCAAATCTCTGTTTCTTTATGGTTGTTAGAAATAGTTAAGCATATGTGATTTCTTTATTGGTTTAAAGGATAATTATATGGATTAAAAAATAAAATATTCAAAAAAATATAAAATTAGGAAGGGGTTTCTGCAAGGAAAGGTATGGGAGAACCAGTTTTAATATATATATATATATGTCTTGGCTGTTTTCTTCAAATTTTTCTTACTAAACCGTGCATCGCACGGGTTTTGACTAATATATTGAAACGAGATAATCAGCTGACCGGGTTAGGCCTTGGGTTTTCGTAGTGGATCGTTTAGTCTCAATCGATACGAACCTGCACGCTACTGGGCGCGCTGACAAGTGACAACCTTCCTCTTCCAGCAGACATTCTTCTATCTTAAACCGAACGCTTCCTCTGAGAGTCTCTTCCTCAGAAGACGCCGGAGACTGCGGCCAACCGCCAACCCGGTATTGTCTTAAGATTTCTCTCCTTTTTTTTCTTTGTTTGATACTTGTTATTTGATTGTTCTCCGTGGGTTTTTTGCCTTGTTGGAAACATCTTTTTTCTCTCGCTATAGATCTTATGTGCTTTACGTTTCTAGAACTGTAAGAGATTTTTAGGGTTGAAGATGAGGATTTGGAGGTGGATTAGATGGGAATTGCGAAATGTACCTTCTCAACTGATTTAATTTGCAATTTCTTGGAGTTTAAGGAATAGGCGGGATGGAAGAACTAATATAATCAGTTCAAAGCTTCAACCATCAAACGGTGTATGTGAAGATCATTTAATAAAGCGGGGAACATTTTTATTTATTTCTTTTGCTTTTGGTGTCTTCCAATTTTCAAATGGATTTAGGGATAATTCTTATATTTGTAGAATGAAACATATCTTTTGGTCTTCCCCAATTCTGTATGGTACATTATCCTGTTTGTGTAGATTATATATGCATTTAGTTTCTGCCTCTTTCTTGAGGGAAGTCTTTGGAGAAAGAGAAAGACTTTTTGCGATCAAATAAAAAAAATGTTGGATGGTAAATCATTTCCTACTACATTGCTCCTCTCTTATAATAGAGTCTGAAATTATTTCCTTTGTAGTAATGCATCTGCTCCTGTCAGGAAACATAAGAGATATGGTGCCAGATTGAGTATCATTGTTTAGCCGTAGGGGAAGAGTATTATGGAGATTACGGCTTTTTATGGTATGCTGGGGACTCTAAAACGAATGAAATGCACTATTTTCTGAAGGGGTACAAGAAGAAGGCAAAGTAATGACAGCTGAAATACACTCTATTTGTAGGACTGCTATCTTGAAGAACTTTGAGACTATCAGATTCTGTGATTTTGTGTGTTGCTGGGAGTAACTAATTTATATCTCACATATGCTTTGGTTTCTCTTTCTCTCTTCAATTTTTTTAGTGTACAAAGGCCTATACTTGATGGATATCATGCAATGGAATAATTCCTTTTATGACATTAATACATAATTTACTTTCCAGATATAATTTGGTTAGCTTTCACGGTTTCACCTGTGGATATAGTACTTGATCCTCATGACTTTACTCATTGATATATTAGGTTTAATATCAATCCTATACTTAGGGGGTCATTGCTTGGTGCAATGGTTTACCTTGGGATGACAAGCATTGAAATGCAGGTTTCAGTCTGAGAGTGCCCACTTTCTGCAAAAAAGCTAAATGTTAGGTCCTTATCTAGCTTACTCTTCCCAAGATCCCAAATAGCCAGGATTGACACCAAGATATGGCTCTTTTATTATTTTTATGCCTGATTGTAATGGTTAAAAAACTCTTGATGCTGATTGCTCTTTTAATGTTATCTCTTTTTATTAATTTCAATACTAAACTTAATGTTAATTTTGTGATTGGTTTTTATTTAAGTGTTTTCCTTTTCTTTTTATGAAAGTTAGTTGTGGGCATTGGATTATATCTTATTTATTTTTTTGAATTTTGGGGTCTTCTCATTTTGATGTTATTAGTCTTTTCATTTAAACTCTACTTTCCTTTCGCTACTAGTCTGTCACTAAATTGTATTAGTTTTTCTCATTTTAGATTTGCCCACCTAATTCTTGGGCACCTATTTTCTACTTTATTTTTCTTTCATTTTTTAATACACACTTCTGCCATCATTAATCTATATTGTGTGGTCAAGCTTTTCCTTGGAACAACTTTGCAATTTTTACGCATTATTCATTCTATTCTCCTAACTTCCAAAGTACTTGCTACCAAAGTGGTCAAGCTTGTGTGGTCAAAGCTTTCTATATATATATATATATAGAAAATAACTATAGAAATAAGAGGCCTTCCTTTTCTTTTTTTGTTTGAATGAAAGAGATGAGGGCACACAAAAACATGCAGGGTACTGATGGTAAGATGGTTACGTATATATTTTCGGCCTTCACAAGATTGTTAAGGGCCTAAAAGCAATGGCCAGCTTACCCAACAGATAAAGGAGTGAATCCAAAACCCAAATGGAAGAGAGATACTTTTCAAAGTTCCTGAAACTATCTTCCTATTCAACTGTGATGAGTTTTCTGAATACTCAATCCTTTGGGTTGGTGACCTCTAGGGGTGGATTTGAGCTGAGCCAAGCCAGATAGTACGAGGCTCGAGCTCGAGCTCAGCTTGAGTAAAAAATTCATAAGCTCGAGCTCGTCTCGGCTCGAGCTCGATTTTGAGAAATAATATTTTATAAAAATAAAAATATATATATAAAAATATTTTTTATTTGATATTTAAAAAATTAAGAATTATAATATTTTTATTATATATATATTATTTTCTATAATTTTATTATATATATCATTATATATATTATATATTAAATATCAAATATAAATATTTGAGCCGGCTCGCGAGCCTCACGAGCCGAGCTCTAGTAGGCTCGAGCTCGGCTCGTTTCATAATTGAGCCAGTGATTGGGTTCGAGCTCGAGCTCGAGCTCGGTTGAAATCGAGCCGAGTTGAGCTTTTCAGGAGCCGAGCTCGAGCAACTCGTGAAAAGCTCGGCTCGTTGCCACCCCTAGTGACCTCAAGCTTTTTTGGATTCAGCTATGACAAATAATTTCTCGGGCCTCCTAATAGTTCGTGTGTCATCGATGAGTAGCAATGTTCAAAACGGCCTTTTAGGCTTAGTGCTTCAGTTGCAGGAAATGAAAACAACAATTTAAATCTGAACTATAATCCCAAGAAACCTTTTTGTTATTTGCCCCTATGCTATGCTCTTTGATTTGAGTTAGCGGCTGGTTTAGGAGGTTGGATGGCTGATGTGGAACTGAAAGACAGGGTAGAGAGAGGCTGCTTACAGACTGGTGTCTTTAGCTTGGTTGCAGCAGTAGAGAAAATAAAGAAACAAAGGGAAGAAGAACGAGAAGAAAAAACGAAGAGAGAGTGAAGAGAGAGGGGAACAACGAGAGTGGAAAATAGATTGGGGTGAGACGGCTATAGTTAATGTTCTGTTGCTGAGAACAGAATTGGGGCAGAAGGGGAAGGAAGAAAGAAGTAAAAGAGAAGCGCAAAGAAGAAAAAGAGTGGAGAGAAGAAAGAGAGTGAGGTGGTGATTGTTGTAAGGTTCGATTGTAGATTAGAGGGAAGAGAAAAAAAGAAGAGAAGAATAAGAAGAAAAGGAAAAGGGAAGGGGCGGTGGTGAGCTGCTACCTGGTTCAACCAAGAGTTGGGAAGATGAAGGAGATTAATGGTAACTAGTGGAGGTGTGGTTCAGGCTCTGATACCTAACTGATGCAGCACCACCTGTTAGAAGAAAAGAAGAAACAACAAGAAGAGTAGTAGTATAGAGAGGAGAACAGTTGAAGGTGAGAAGAATTTGAAAATTTCAATTTCTCAAAATGTAACATAACCCTAATACATAATGTTAGGCTTTGTAAGAAACTTAAAATTGAAAATTATAAGTAAATCCATACTAAATATAAAATAACAAATAACCCCTTACTAAAAAGAAATATTACAAATTAATTTGGCAAAGAAAAGAAGCTTTAAAAATGAACCCAAATCCTACATTAAGTTGATTTTTGATGGGAGTAGCCAAGGAAACACAGGGCCCTCTGGAATGGGAGGTGTATTGAGAAATGAGTTTGGAGAGGTTATTCTTCTCTAATTAGGTCCTTTGGGCTTTGGGTATTCTGTTAAGGCAGAATTTCTAGCTGCCATACAAGGAGAGTATCATGCAAATGAATTGGGTAGTGGTGTAGTGGTTGAAGAATTCTGAGGATGTTGTGGTTCTACAAGAATGAATTAAAGAAATTCAAGTGGCTGACAAGGAATATGTCTAACAATACAGTGGGTGGGGAGATCAACAAATACCTTTGCTGATTGATTGGAAAAATAAGGGGAAAATAAGGAAGCTTTGTTCTAGGCTCCACTATAATGTTGTATTAGTCTTCATGTATTTTATGCTTTAATTTTTATGTAATCTATTTGGAGAGGCGACAACCTATGCCTCTCCAAGGGGCTTTCATGTAATTTGGAGAGGTGACAACCTGCGCCTCTAGTGACAATTTTGATAGTATATGTTGACGACATTATTGTCACAAGCAGTGATCTGGAGGAGATAGATATGCTCAAGAAGTCCTTGTAGTAAGACTGTAGGAGTTTGAAATCAAGGACTTGGGAGAACTAAGATACTTCCTGGGAATAGAAGTTGCAAGGTTTGGACTTGGTACAATGGAAATATGTTCTCTAGATTTGTTGTAGGAGATAGGAAAACTTGGGGTGAAATCTGTAGATACACCCATTGATTAGAATCATAGAATTAGTGCATTAGATGGTGAACTGGTTAAGGATGTATGGGGGTATTAGAGATTTGTGGGCCGATTGTTATATCTCTACATGGCACACCCAAATATTTCCTATAGTGTGGTTAGTCAGTACATGCATGCCTCATTGGCTACTCATTGGGAAGCTATTGATAGGATCCTTGTCTAAATGAATCATCTTGGTCGAGGTGTGTGATGTGCTAATCATGAACATGTGAAGCTGGAGGCATATACAGATATAGATTGGGTAGGATACTTGGATGACAAGAGATCTACATGTTAGACAGTGTATGCCCTTAGCTCCAATCAGATTGATGTGCATAAACATTTATCTATAAATGAATAAAGTACATTGTTGTTTCATGTTTATATTGGTATACATTTTTGTGTATTACCCCTTAAACTGGACACTTAAGAGACTCATGTTAGTTAAGAATGTTCTCAACCATTGGATAGACTTGGGGAGTTTATCTTGACAATGCTGACATTAATGTGCTGCCAAATAGTTGGAGTAGCTTGTCTTAACTGCTAGGGTTGGACCTAAAGCACAGACAGTGGGTGTTTGGAAGAGACACTGAACCCGGACCAATTTCCAGTTATGCCCTGGACCTTGGAGATAGATGGGCAAAATTGGAAAGTTATACATTACCTCAGACTCGATTATGTTACTGCACTAGGTGTTGGGCTGGGTTGTTTTTGATATGCCTAACCAGTGAAATCCATCAAGGGTCAAATACCTGGGCATGTTGGGGTAGTTTAGGAAATCTCCTGATTGGGTGACCATAGTAATAGGATCGACCCCTTTGTTGGACAAAGAGGATATCAGGGTTTACACTTTCTGATAGAAACTTAAACTGCCGGCAGTAGATTTTAACTTTATTTGAAATTTGATTTTGGAAAATGTATTTATATGTTATACTACTATTTTATGAAAAAGGTTTTAATCTTGGGATCCATCTGAACAAAGAGTGTGATACTGCATCTTGCACCCTGGGGAGAGGTCTTTCCCTGTCGGGTAGTGTTGTGATCATTATGGGCTGCGAGGTTAAGTGTAAGAGATCATTACATGGCTGATTACCTGATGGGCTTTATCTCACATAAGTCCATTATCCCTGGGTTTTCATAGGGTGGCTGAATCCAAGGATCATTTAGGTGTAAATGTTGGGCCCAAACTGAACCAATGCTGATTGGGTCAGGGGTTCATCGCCTTGAGCAGTGAATTTGGCCTAGCCTCTTTCAGGGGTAGGGCCGGACTCTTATGGACTTGTGTGAGACATTTGTGGGGTCCCACGCCATACAATATCAAGCCCAAAGTGGCCATGCAACACTTAGGGATGTGAGCCTTTACGAAAAATGGGCATAAGGCCCATTACTAAATACTAATATGATTAGTTAAGTGGTCATATGACAACTTAAGTTGTCATGTTATTTGGGTTGAAACTGGGTATGGAGCACCTATCCTTTTAAGAGGATAATGCTTATCAATTAAGAAAAGAAAAGTTCTGATCCAAATCAGATTTGAATCATCTCTTAATTAGATTAGGAGTTTGCTCCATTAAGAGCACCTATCTTCTTGTTCTCTACTCTTCTCTATTGTCTCTCAAGAAACCCTAATTTGACTTAGGCTTTCAAGAACTGACTTTTGTTTGTTTTCTTCTGTGATTTTGCAAAAAAAAAAAAATTGAAGAAATTCAGGCTCACACGTCCCACTTGATCCAAACAAGTTGGATAGAAGAATTTCTAGAACAAGTGTTGCTGAACCGGTTTCTCCTATACATTGTGCCATTTTCAATTGGAGGCCAATTTTGGGACTGTTATTGGGCGTGAACTTCAATCTTGGGAGCTGTAATTTGTGTTCTCCATATCAAGTATAATTTTCTTTCAATTTGGTTCCAAATCTGGTCTGGTTCAGTGCAAGATTGATTCAAAAAATTTAGTTTTCAAAATCACAAGGAAATTGGTTCTCGGGATGGGTTAGAAAAATTTTTGAAATTCGCCCAACAATCTAGCATGGTTCGGCCATCCATATGATGGATTCTAACATTTTCAACCCTACATTAGGCTTTTGTACATTTGTTGGAGCCAATTTGGTTTCACGGAAGAGTAAGAAACAAATTGTGGTGGCCAGATCTAGTGCAAAAGCAGAGTACAGGTCCATGGCTCATGGTGTTTTGGAACTTCTCCGGCTTAGATCTCTATAAAGTGAGATTGGTATCAATGTGGAGCAGCCTATGATGCTATAGTGTGACAAGTTGTTGTTAATATTGCATACAACCCGCTTTAGCATGTGTTAAGACTGCTGAAACAGAACAATAGGAAATGGTTAGCCAGTTTTACAAGAGAAGGCCACGTCAACAGCCTAACTAACTGACCATCCACTTGTAGTGGTTTTAACAGAAAAAGAAATTTAAGAATGTAAGTGAAGGGAATTCTGTAAAACAATATAAATAATCAAAGACAAGGGAGCATCATTCTCTCACTCACTCTCACATTCTCTCTCTAATTCAAGAGGTTGGCTCCCTCGAAGAGCTCTGTGTTAGATAGGTTCCTAACAAGTTGGTATTAGAGCCAACATGATCAACACGAGAACAACCCAAGTAGATGCTCGGGTGGATTAGATGGAGGTAGAGATCCATCGGATGTTAATAGACCTCAATGAAATGAAGGAAGGATTCACCGCTCTCCTCAATCGACTGGATCAAATGTCACCAAACAACAACAGGTAAAATCAAGAAGAGCGTAACAATGAGAATAGCGGTAGAACAAGACTTGGAGCAATGGGAGCAACAAGAATAGACTTTACTGTTTTCTCAGGCGGCGATCCGACTCCTTTGATTCTTAGAGCAGAGCGCTATTTCGATTACCATGAGACATCCAGGCAAGATAGGGTGGCTGTAGCTTCTGTGCATTTGGAGGAGAAGCTATCTTATGGTTTCAGTGGTACCAACGGGGGCACCCTCGCCAATCTTGGGCAGATTTCACCGATGCCTTGACCATCGCTTTGGATCGTGTGGGTTCGAGGGTCACGATGAAAATTTGGAAACACTGCGACTGGTGGGATCAGTTAAAGATTACTAGATGGAGTTCGAGAAGCTGGCCGTGTGGGTCCAAGGGTGGATGGAAAAAGCTCTGGTGGGAAGCTTTGTCGGTGGCCTGAAGGAAGAACTACGACTTTAAGTAAAGGCGATGTAGCCTACTTCGGTCATAAATGCAACAGCTCTGACAAGACTGTATGAAGACAAGTTCGCATGAGCAAGAAGGATTCATCGGCCATGGGGGCAATCAACCAGACCGATAGCGCCGAACAAAGAGAATGGGATACTAGGCTTAGGCCCAACCATCCCATTCAAACGATTGACCTGGGCCGAAATGGAAGCCCGTAGAGATAAAGGCCTGTGCTACAACCGCAAAGAAAAATTCAGACCGGGCCATTGGTGCAAGATACAACAATTGTTTCTTCTCCAGACAAAGACCGAGGAGGAAGACGACTTAATTGGCTACGGAGAATCTGAACCCGGATGGGAAATACAGCCGACTGGGACAGCCAAAATATCCCTGCAAGCCCTCATGGGACTTGTGTCTCCACAGACAATGAGAGTATCCGGGTTAATCCAAGGACGCCACGTGTCGATCCTCATAGACAACGACAATTCCCTTAATTTCATTACTCAGATTTTGTGGATAAATTGGAACTTTTGGTTCAACCAACAGAGGTCCTTTACAATACATGTAGCCAACGGTAATAGCCTATCTTGCAACAGTATATGCTTGGGCTTGCCCATGAAGATTCAAGGGCATCAATTCTCCGTGGACCTATATCCCCTTAATCTCGGTGGAGAAGACATGGTGCTATGTATCCAGTGGTTAAGGCAATTAGGGCCCGTGGTTTGTCATTGGGCTTGCCTCACCATGGACTTCACATCGGGTGAATCTATAGTCCATTTACAAGGACAAATGTGCAAAGTCCCAAGGCCCATCATTCTTGCAGCATTAACAAAACAAATGGGGGATCCTGATCAGCCCATATTCATGCACATTGATTTGAATTGGTCCAGCCTATTCTTAGCTAACAGCAACCCAAGTGGGCCTGAAGGCTACCACAGCTACCTACAACAACTCCTCCAGCAATATGACAGCGTGTTTGGAGTACCCCAAGAGCGCTTCCTCCACCCTGGGAGCATGACCATCACATTCCTCTCATGCCAGGAGCCACACCAACCAAATGTAAGACCCCATTGATACCCTTATTTTTCAAAAATTTGAAATTGAGAATCAAGTTCAAGATATGCTTGAGAAAAGAGCAATACAGCCCAACCATAGCCCATTCTCTCACCGGTATTACTAGTTACTAGTTAAAAAGAAGGATGGGACTTGGCGATTTTGCATTGATTATAGGGCCCTTAACAATATCACCATTAAGGACCGATTCCCAATACCGGTCATTGATGAACTACTTGATGAACTCAATCGGGCTACCATATTCTCAAAGTTAGATTTACGGGTCGGGTATCACCAAATAAGGGTACATATGGAGGATATTCACAAAACGACTTTTAGGACACATGATGGCCACTATGAATTCTTGGTCATGCCATTTGGATTGACCAATGTTCCAATGACATTTCAAGCCTTAATGAATGACATATTTCAGCCATATTTACGTAAATTCATTCTTGTATTCTTCGACAACATATTGGTATATAGCCCCAATTGAGAGGAACATCTGAACCATCTGCAGGTTACACTTGCAACACTTAAGACCCATTCGCTGTTTGTACAATCTCAAGTATATTATCTGGGACATGTAGAAAATGGGACTGTAGCTGTGGACCCAGATAAAATCACTAGTATAGTGGGCTGGCCGCAACCCAAAAATGTGAAAGATTTGAGGGCCTTCTTGGGCCTGACAGGTTATTATCGCCGCTTTGTCAAAAGCTACAGCCTAACATCTGCCCCCCCATTGACCCAATTACTAAAACGGGATGCTTTCCACTGGTCAGCCCAGGCCCAACAAGCCTTTGAGCAATTGAAACATACAGATTCGACACCACCCACATTAGCATTACCTGACTTCACAAAAGATTTCATCATTGAATGTGATGCATCCAGTCAAGGTGTTGGGGCTGTCCTCATGCAAGAAGGCCAACCAGTAGCCTTTTTCGGCAAGGCTTTGACATCACAAAAGTGGGCCAAGTCAGTTTATGAACGGGAATTAATAGTAGTGGTTCTAGCAGTGTAGCGTTGGCAATCTTACTTGCTTGGTAGACGATTTGTCATCAGGACCAACCATCAAAGTTTGAAGTTCTTGTTAGAACAGACGATCCTATCACCTGAACAACAACGATGGCTGCCCAAATTACTAGGGTACAACTATACAATCGAGTACAAAGCGGGGTCTACTAACCGCGTGGCCGATGCCCTCTCATGGCACCCACAATCATTTCAGTTACTCGTGTCATCCCCAACCTCTCCACTCATGGATCAGCTTCAAAGTGAAGCTCACTCCCATGCTGGATTACAACAATTAAAGACCCAAGTATTGGAGAAGCCGTCACAACACCCATGGTATACTGTCAAGGATGGTCTACTTTTCTTCAAGGGTCACCTGGAAATCCCAGCAGATTCTGCCCATCTTTGGAAGCTCCTTGAACTACTTCATGGCTCGCCCACAGGTGGTCACTCCAGTGTCCTACACACTCAGAAACGCATTGCCACACAATTCCATTGGAATGGCATGCGTTCCTCGATCCAAAATTTCATAGCTGAATGCGTTGTGTGTCAACAAAATAAGATAGCTACTACAATACCAGCAGGCCTCTTGCAACCACTTCCAATTCCAACTCAAGTTTGGGATGATATATCAATGGACTTCATCACTGGGTTGCCTGTTTCCACCGGTAAAACTGTTATCCTTGTGGTGGTTGATCGATTGACTAAATACGTCACTTTCTACCTTTATCACATCCATTTACAGCAGTCACAGTTGCTGAAGTGTTTCTCCGGGAAATCGTACGTCTTCATGGGCTTCCCAGATCAATTGTGTCTGACAGAGACTCTATTTTCATGAGCCGTGTCTGGGCTGAACTTTTTCATCTACATGGGGTTAAGCTCTTCAAATCAACTAGCTTCCACCCCCAATCTGATGGACAGACCGAGGTGGTTGATAGGAGTCTTGAAACATATCTCAGATGTTTTGCTGGAGATCGACCAAGGCAATGGGAGAAATGGATTCAATGGGCTGAATGTGGTACAACACCACTTTCCATAGTGCCACCGGGATGACTCCCTTCAGAGCTCTATATGGTCGGGACCCTCCTCTACTTATGAAAAGGGGACTACGACAGTGGCAGCCCTGGAGGAACAATTAATACAACGAGAAATCATCTCCTACAAGCACAACAATGGATGAAGCACAGTTATGATAAGCATCACAAAGATGTCTACTATGCAGTGGGTGATTGGGTGTGATGCTGCGCAATCCGGGCACTCTTAGCTGGCAGCTGACTAGCTTCTGGCTAGCGACGGACGGTACCTGAGAAGAAGACGGTGAAGGATTCTTGGGGGACTTGCCCGATGGGAATACTCCGATGCTTAAGTTAGAACACTGGAGAAAGTAACAAAGAGTGCGAAGAAGGCTAAGAGTGCAGGTCGCGCTGGATCACTGAATGTTCGAGATTAGCTCGAGAGAGAGTTAAGATATATTCTAGGTGTTCAAGATACCTTTTCCCCTTCGACCAAGGGGCTCTTAAATATGGGCGTTCTTGTCAAATTGGGCGTAACCGCCACTGGACCTCTGTTGTAGCTGTTATCTGCCAAGGTTGTGCAGGTAACTGTTGCAGAGTACTACCCAATCGGATGAGTGACACGTCCCAGAAGGACAAACACGCCACCATCTGTCGAGAGATGTGGGTGCAGTATGTCGGGCTGGTAGGGACTGCGCCGTCAGTCAGGAGACATGGTGCAGTCTGACGGGTACGGTCTTGTCAGATAGAAGCTTCCTGAAAACGTCGTGTCACTTAGTAGCAAGTTGCCTTGTAGCGAGCTATCCCGTAGCGAGCTCCCAGGGGTACTTCGAGGTGATTCCTCTTGAGGTTGCCCCTTAGGGCAGTTTTTCTGCCTAAGTGTTGGAGCGAGCTGGTTATCTTAGCTCGCGAGCTGGGATAGACTTATCTTGGAGTATTCCCTTTCAGTACATCGGGGGTCCTCAAGCTCGCACTATAGCGAGCTCACCCTATGGCGAGCTGTGACGTAGCGAGCTGTCCTGCGGGCTGGTTACTTGGTCGCGGTCAGGCTGTGGTGCTGAGCTGCTACTTGTGCTGAGTCATGTCCACGTGTCACCGTCTCAGGGGGTCGGGTCAAATCACCCTCCATCAATTTCCCCCCACTCCTCGGGCTAAGGGTGCTACCTTAGCGTGAGGAGTTGAAGAAGTGTGACGGGTGGATTTGACTCAATGTTCAAACTTGATTGACTGCTCGCATTAAATGTGCGCACGGAAGTCAGGGGATTTCTGGACTTTTCGAATGCCGAAAAAACGTGCCGAAGTGGCTCTTAACTCCGGAAATCGTGCAACTGTCATTACCTTAATCATGGGAGACGTGCAACCAGTCACGTTTCGGTTTCGGAAGACGTGCGATCAGCTTGACTGTGAACCGTCAGATCTGTCTTAATCCGAGCCGTCGATTTGAGGGCACAGTAGCTATAAATAGGAGGGCCCCAGGCCTCATTTTCTTTTATGCTAACTTGCCTTGTTTTCGGATTCTGAGGTCGCTTCTCCATCTAGTTGCCCGAGCTCTTCTTCTGCTCACACCGTCTCTTCGGTTCATCTCTTTCCTGGTGAGTCTTATCATTTTGTCAGTATGTCTGGGTATCCGTACCACGTCTTCTCCTGGGGTGATGACCAAGATGACGCCCCCTCGAGCTCAGGGGGAGCTTGGGGGCAGGCTCCGGAAGCTCGGGAGGCTTCTGGCGAAACTGCTTCTACCTCTTGGGGCAGGGAGCCAGATAGCTTTGGTCCTTCCTCCATGTCAATGGAAAGACTTAGGACCTTGGTTCTCCAATTTAACCTCCCCAGAGACCTTGTCTATAGTCTCCCCTTCGGTAACTATCCCTGGGAGCACGGTCCTGATGAGATAGTGATCTTCCAGGAGTAGCTCACCGCTGGCCTCCGTCTTCCTCTACATCCTCTGATAGTGGAGGTTTTGAATCACTTCAACGTCACCGTTGACCAGCTTCACCCCAACTCCATCCGAAATGTAGTTGGAACTATCTCTTTATTTTATGAGTACTGTCTTCCCCTTCTTAACCTTGACATCCTTTCCACCATTCTGTGCATTAAGAATGCTTCTCTCGGAGCGCCTCCAGAAAGGCGTTCCTACTATTTTTCTTCCCGCCACGGCTTCAACCTCTTATACGAGCTGCCGAACAGGATCCCGGCCTGGAAGCGGAACTATTTTGTAGTTTGCAACATCGAAGGGTGGCCCTTCCCAACTCACTGGAGGGCCGCCATCCAGGATTCGGGGGTTGACTTGGACCCCAAAGTTCGGGAAACGCTGCAATCCTGGGCAGCGGTTGGCTTCCATTGGTTGGACTACTTGACCGAGGACAAGCTCGTGCAGGTCGGCCTAAGCCCTGGTAGGTTGCCTTTTAGGTCGCGTAGTGTCTTGCAAATTTTTTTTTTACTGGACTAATACCTTGTGATTTTTGGCAGCCATCATGTCTGGTGTAGACACACGCCGCCTTCTATCCAGCAACCAGAAGCGCAAGGCGAAGAGGTCGCGTCCTGTCCGAGCTTCCACTTCTGGGAGCACTGAGTTCGAGACTGCTGATCCGGCCTTCGCTTCCCCACCGTTCGAGGTTCCACTCGCGGGAGTTGCCACGGAAGGTGGCCTTGAGGAGGGCGAGCTCCCGGGGTAAGGGCAGTTCCCTCCGTCTGGGCCATCCTGCCCCTTCCCCTTCCCGCAATTCCCTACTGGGAACTGGGAGGGTGTTAATGACTTCATCGTGGCTGCGCGAAAGAGCCGAAGGGCGGTCTGCCACGAGGAGATCGCCAGCTGGGGAGAGATGGACCCCAAGGAGCTCGCTAAGCTAGCCTCCGCTCACTGCATGGTGGTAAGTGGCCTTTTTCTTCCTTCTCTTTCTTTTCTCTCCTTTTCTATTTTCTGACCTTAGTCTTTTGTTGGCAGGTGAACTCCGCCATCCACGCCATGGCCCTCCAGACCAACATTCACTCCGACGATGCTCGTGCTCAGAGGTCAACCGTGTAGAAGCTCTAGGGCGAGCTCGGCCGGGCTCGAGGTGATGTCCTCTAGGCTCAAAAGGGGAGCGAGGCCCAGGAACTACTCGTCTAGGACCAGGAGGCGTAGATCGCCCGACTATTTGAGTAGAGTACTCGCTACCGGGAGGAGTCGTCGAGGGTGGCAGCGGAGAGGGAGCTTCTTTGCAAGCAGGTTCGAGACTTGGAGTCCACGCTTTAGGACCGAACTCGAAACTTTGACTCCATGGTGGAGGTTGAGCGGGCTAAGGCGGTGTGGGACTTCAAGGACTCCCAGGAGTACCACGACCTCCAAGTGGAGTATGGCTCGAGCTCCTACTGCTTTGGATTCAAACTCTGCCGCTGGCTGGTCTGAAAGTTCTCCGGGCTCAACCTCGACGGCTTAACAATGAAGGTCTGGATCCTGAGACGGCGGACCTAGCGGAGGAGGAGGAGCCTGACTCTCCAGAGGACGATGACGAGGTGGAGGTGGTGGATCCCTGAGGCCGGTTGCTCTTTTGTTTTTCTTCTCTGAATGGATTCTGGTGGTTCCCGGGTGTCAGAACCTGGTTTTAAATCTCTTTCTTGGGCAGTTGGGCCCTATTTGGCTTTTGTTGAACTTTTCCCGGGTTGTTAAGCCCGGTTTTTTATTTATATAAATTAGTAATGAAATTTTTATATTTTTCTGCTAAGTATGGTGTGCTCTTTACTTTCTGCCGAAGAGATTTTATCATTCGAGCTGTCAGAGCTACATACCCGAAGTAGGATTTTTCGGTAGTTGTTACCCCGCGCTATCCCTTGATGCTTGAGATATTTTTATAGTATACCCCGAAGTAGTTACCATGTATGCCTGAACTGTATCTTCACAGGTCGTTCCTTGTTGGGTTCAACCAGCATACCGAGACGAGCTACGCTTCATAGGGTTCAGACCCGAGTTGCCTACGCCTCTGGTACTTAACCGTTTAATTGGCATATTAAGTCTTCCACAGTGCCGAGGTCTTAGTTAGCTCGGCGTATTAACCCTTAGGCTAGGGGTAGTTCGCCCATGCCATAGAGGCGACTGGGTCTTACCGCGCCGAGGTCTGCGTTATCTCGTCATTTTTGGCCCTTAGGCTCTGAGAGTGACTCATAGTCTACTCAGTAGTTCGCCCATGCCATAGAGGCGATTGGGTCTTATCGCGCTGAGGTCCGCATTAGCTCGGCATTTTTGGCCCTTAGGCTCTGAGAGTGACTCGTGGTCTACTCAGTAGTTACAGGTAATACTGCCTTAAGTTGACAATATTCCATGCCCGAGGTACTTGTTTCCCTTCTAGGGTTTCGAGCTCGTATGTTCCTTCCCCGAGCACCCGTTTCACTCGGTAGGGTCCTTCCCAATTCGGTCCGAGCTTGCCAACACCGGGCTCAGGTACCATAACTTTATGAAGGACCAGGTCGCCGACGCAGAGGTTCCGCTTCTTGACCCTAGCGTTATAGTACCGAGCTACTCTTTGCTGGTAGGCTGCGGTCCTGATATATGCAAGGTGTCCCTTACTTCGTCATGCAGGTCGAGGTTGGTACGTAGCTCGTCTTCATTTGCCTTGTTGTCATATGCTTCTAGTCGTAGCGAGGGAACCTCGATTTCAGCTGGGATGACTGCTTCAGTGCCGTAGGTGAGGTTGAAGGGGGTTTCTCTTGTGGCGGTCTTCACTGTGGTTCGGTAAGCCCATAGAACACTGGGTAGCTCGTCTTCCCATAGTCCTTTAGCTTGGTCTAACCATGCCTTCAGTCCATGGAGGATAGCTCTGTTCGTAACTTCTGCTTGACCGTTTGCTTGAGGGTGTGCGACTGAAGTGAAGTTCTGTTGGATTCCCATGTCTTGGCACTAGTTTTGGAATTTAATGTCTTCGAACTACTTACCGTTATCAGAAATCAGTACCCGAGGTAACCCGAAGCGGCACACTATATTTTTCCAAAAGAAGTTTTGTACATTTCGAGCTGTGATTGTCACGAGAGGTTCAACTTCTACCTACTTGGTGAAATAATCAACTGCTACCAGTAAGAATTTCCTCTGGCCTGTCGCTGGTGGAAACGGTCTGAGTATATCGATGCCCCATTGTGCGAAGGGCCACGAGCTGGTGAGATACTTGAGGTCGGCAGCAGGCTGATGGTGGATGTTGGCATGCTTCTGGCACTTGTCACACTTTCTGACGAGCTCAATAGCATCTGCTTTCATTGTTGGCCAGTAGTACCCCTGTTGTAGCGCTTTTTGGGCGAGGGCCCTGCCCCCCAAGTGTCTGCCGCACAGGCCCTCATGAGTGTCGCGAAGCACGAGCTCGGCTTCGGAAGGCTTTTTTGAAGTGTTTGCCACAGACGACGCCAAATGATGCTGCGCAATCCGGACACTCCTAGCTGGCAGCTGACTGGCTCCTGGCTGGCGACGGACGGTACCTGAGAAGAAGATGAAGGATTCCCGGGGGACTTGCCCGGTGGGAATACTCCGATGCTTAAGTTAGAACGTTGGAGAAAGTAATAAAGAGTGCGAAGAAGGCTAATAGTGCAGGTCACGTTGGATCACTGAATGTTCGAGATTAGTTTGAGAGAGAGTTCAGATATATTCCAGGTGTTCAAGATACCTTTTCCCCTTCGACCAAGGGGCTCTTAAATATGGGCGTTCTTGTCAAATTGGGCGTAACCGCCACTGGACCTCTGTCGCAGTCGTTATCTGCCAGGGCTGCACAGGTAACCGTTGCAGCGTACTACCCAATCGGATGAGTGACACGTCCCGGAAGGACAGACACGCCACCATCTGTCAAGAGACGTGGGTGCAATCTGTCGGGCTGGCTGGGACTATGCCATCAGTCAGGAGACGTGGTGCAGTCTGACGGGTACGATCTTGTCAGATAGAAGCTTCCTGAAAACGTCGTGTCGTTTAGTAGCGAGTTGCCTTGTACCGAGCTATCCCGTAGCAAGCTGCCTTGTAGCGAGATATTCTTGTTGCAAGCTACCTTGTAGCGAGCTCCCAGGGGTACTTCGAGGTGATTCCTCTTGAGGTTGCCCTTAAGGCAGTTTTTCTGCCTAAGTGTTGGAGCGAGCTGGTTATCTTAGCTCGCGAGCTGGGATAGACTTATCTTGGAGTATTCCCTTTCAGTACATCGGGGGTCCTCAAGCTCGCGCTATAGCGAGCTCACCCTATGGCGAGCTGTGACATAGCGAGCTGTCCTGCGGGCTCGTTACTTAGTCGTGGTCAGGCTGTGGTGCTGAGCTGTTACTTGTGCTGAGTCATGTCCACGTGTCACCGTCTCAGGGGGTCGGGTCAAATCACCCTCCATCAGGGTGTTTCTTAAATTGCATCCTTTCAGATAGATTTCAGTAGCAAGCGGGAAGTGGAATAAACTCAGTCCACGCTACTTTGGACCATTTAAAATCCTCTAGAGGATAGGGTCTGTGGCATACAAATTGGGCCTACCGGCAACATCAAGATTACATCTTGTATTTCTAATCTCCTAGATGTGAATCAGTCTTCTAATATCAGGTTTAAAATCAGTAATTAATAGTGCAAAACAGATCTGAATAATAGTGCAAGAGCTGTGTATGTCGAAGAGAAGAGGTAAGAGAAGAAGAAGTCGAATGAATCACCCTTCTCCTCTAACTCTATTTTATTAATCTCCAAAAATTAATGATGACAAGTATGCCCTTAAGTGGGTGGCCAACTTGACAATTACATAAAGAAAATAAAACAAGAACAAATAACAGGCCCATTAAGTGAGGCCCATCAACATAAAATAAAAGATAAAAATAAAGGATATCACACAAGCAGCTGTTAGGGCCCATTCGGCCCAGTCAATTTCATCAACATAAACAATCAAGAAGGTCACCAGAGTGTTATTTCTCTTTAAGAACAATGTATGATCAGATTGTGTTTGAATGTAGCCAAAGGGGACAAGAGCAGCCCGAAATCTCTCAAACCAAGCCCGAGGAAATTGTTTGAGACCATAAATGGATTTGTGTAGTTTACACACCTTGCCTTTCATTTCTTTCCCATACACCCCTGGAGGTAGAGACATATAGACTTCTTCATGCAGATTTTCATTCAAAAAAGCATTTTTAACATCAAACTGGTGTAGGGGCCAGTCAAAGGTAGCTGCTAGAGAAAGCAAGACCCTGACTGAAGTCATCTTAGCTACAGGAGCAAAGGTCTCAAGATAGTCAATACCATACATTTGGGTGTAACCCTTGGCAACCAACCTAGCCTTATACCTCTCAACCGAGCCATCAGAGTGATATTTAATGGTAAACACCCATTTACACCCCACTGGTTCCTTCCCTTCCGGCAAGTCCACAATATCCCAGGTATGGTTCTTATATAATTCTTCAAGTTCAGTCATCATAGCATCCCTCCATTTAGGTTGAGATAATGCTTCCGGTACAGACCTGGGTATCACATGTGAAGAAACAGAAGCAAGAAAGGAGTAGTAGGAAGGAGAGAGAAGGCTGTAAGATAAATGTTTGGAGATGCAATGGGATGTACACTTCCGCTTGCCCTTGCGAAGAGCAATAGGAAGGTCAAGGTCAGGGACAGTCGAAGGTGGGTCGATAGAGGGTTGACATGTTTCCTCAAGAACTGTGGGAGTGGCAAGATGCTCTTCTGAAGGAGTGGAAACAACCTGCATGTCTGAATCTCCGCCTTTGGTAACACCTTTGGAGAGTAGGAGCAGAAGCAAGAGGAGGATCAGGGGTGGGTCTAGTGGAAGAGGTGGACACCTCGTGATCAGACTCACATGGGATGGGAAGAGGAACAACTGGAGACATAGCAAAGGGTTCATCAGATGTCTCCCCCTCAGGAGGAATACTAAAGAAAGGAGTCAACTCTGCAAAGGTGACATCCCGAGATACAAAGCGGGTGCCACGAATTGGATCAAAACAACAATAACCCTTTTGTGTAGAGGCATATCCCAAAAACCCACACTTATGAGCCTTAGGTTCAAATTTATGCCTTTGGTGACTATGAATATGCACATAACAAGTACTCCCAAATACACGGAGAGGGAGAGAAAAGAAATCCTCATCCGGGAAGAGAAGACTAAAGGGGGTTTTAAAGCCAAGGACCCGGGAGGGCATACAGTTGATTAGGTAGGTAGCAGTATGAACAACATCTCCCCAAAACCTTACAGGAACATGGGATACAAATAAAAAGGGATCTGGCAACCTCAACCACATGTCTGTTCTTTCTTTCCGCCACCCCGTTTTGTTGTGGAGTGTAGGAACAAGAACTTTGATGAATAACCCCAAAAATTTCAAGATAGGTGGAGAGGGTTTTCTCAAAATACTCTTTAGCATTGTCAAAGCCGAATATTTTGATACGGGTATTAAACTGGGTGAGAATGAGTTCATGAAATTTTTTCATAATAATTGGTACTTCATCCCGGGATTTCATGAGATAAATCCAAGTATAATGAGAATAATCATCAATAAAAAGGATAAAATACCTGTAGCCCCCCATGGTTGGCATGTGATATGGCCCCCACACATCAGAGTGAACAATATGGAAAGGAGAAAGAGATCTTTTATTACTGATTGATTAGGAATGTCTACAATGCTTTGCTAGCTCACATGACTCACAATGAAGACTAGATAAAGACACTCCTTTAAACATATCTTGGAATAGATGACTTAAAGCAGAAAAAGACAAATGACCAAACCGAAAATGACATAACAAAATTTTGTTAATAGACTCTGACACAACCGACTCTAAAGCAATTCCATGAGGTGGTCCCAAGGCTTGATCTGGTGTGTCCAACAGGTATATTCTGTTCGCCTCATGGCCACTCCCAATCGTCCTCTGAGACTGTAGGTCCTGAAAAACACAATGAGTGGGAAAGAAGGTTATGCTGCAGTTCATGGACTTTGTTAAGCTACTAACAGATAAAATGTTTGTGTTAAGCTTAGGAACATGGAGAATAGAAGATAAGAACATGGTGTCAGAGGTCTTTATATCTCCTTTACCAGAGATGGGGGCAAGTGACCCATCGGCAAGGGATATTTTCTCTTTCCCAGAGAGGAGATGATATGAACAAAAAAGGTTTGATAGGCTGGTCATATGGTCTGATGCACCAAAATCTATAATCCAAGGGAGTTTATGATTACCTGAAACTGAAGCATGATTTGCTAAGGCATATGTACCTGAGTGAGCAAAAGCCGATGAAGAGGATGTACTGTTGGAAGGGTGGGCTGAAGAAACTGTAGCTTCTAGGTGATTTAGGAGCCTCCCATACTTCTCAAAGTCTAACTTGATTGCAGCCAACTGCTCAATGGTTGATGTTTTCTCACTCTCCTTACTTCCCCCTTTAGGTACTCTAGCAGCATTAGTAGTCTTGAGTTTTCCCGCTTGACTGCCCTTCTTAGGATTGTTCTTAAACCTCTCAGGGAGTAGTCCAGGGTGAAGTTTCCAGCAGGTGTCCTTGGTATGCCGTGGTTTCTTGCAATATTCACACACCTGCTCTCCCTTTTTAGTAGGCCCCTTAGATTTCATTCCTGCATGTGCAAAGTGTTCTGTAGGTGGACTCCCCCTGTGATAGAGTAACCTCATCTCTGGCCAAAATATTCTGTCTGATAATATCAAACTCAGGGTTGAGTCCAGTGAGAAACTCGAACACCCTATTTCTCAACACCAGCTTTCTGTACATTTCAGCATCCTTTTTACTCTCCCATACCACAATTTCCATAACATCAATTTCCTGCCATAGGGATTTTAGTATAGAGTAGTAGATTGCTACACTCTTCTCCCCCTGTCTCAGGTTCTTCACATCACTTTTCAATTTGTACGCTCTTGCTACGTTCGGTTTCTGTGAATAAGTCTCAGTTACACTGTCCCATATCTCCTTAGCAGAAGACATCCAGAGATAGTGCTAGCTTATATGAGGTTGCATAGAGTTAACTAACCATCCTATAACGGTAGAGTTCTCTTGCATCCATCTCTCAAATTCAGGATCTGTCTCTTCGGGTTTCACCTTACTGCCTATGAGATACCCGAGTTTTCCTCTACTACAAACAGAAATTTTTATAGACTGTGCCCAGGCAAGATAGTTCGTCCCATCTAGCTTAATCGTGGTAACACCAGTCAAAACGGAATCTACTGGAGCAGGTCCAGAAACCGGCACCTGCTTGAACTCACTTCTGTATGTCTCCATTAATCAAACGGAAGTCAAAGAACTGAAATTTTAACTATGCAAACTTACTTGAAGTCAAACCAGAAATAGGGTGCTTGAAAAACTAGGGTTTTGCTCCGTCCAATAGATGGGAGGAAGAGAGAAGATGGTGCCGCACCAACCAGACTGACCGAAACTCTTCCTAACCTGAATTGCCCTCCTTTAACAGTCACAAGACACCTTCCAAGCACAGAGCGCCACACCCAAGCTTCACCTTTCCTGGTAACCTCAAAAATCTCTAGTTGGCTAGGGTTTTGGGCAACAGCAAAACAACATCACTTCTTGTCAAAATTTGGCCAGAACTTAAATCTCCAAACCCTTCTACCAACTGGGCAAGTGATTCTCTATACTATAGAGAACCTATCTCTCCATACACTCTCTTGATTTTAGAGTGTACAGGAACGAAGAAAAAGGAAGAAAGAACTGTACCTGCTCTGATACCAAGATGTGAATTAGTCTTCTAATATCAGGTTTAAAATCAGTAATTAACAGTGCAAATCAGATCTGAATAATAGTGCAAGAGCTGTGTATGTCGAAGAGAAGAGGTAAGAGAAGAAGAAGTCGAATGAATCACCCTTCTCCTCTAACCCTATTTTATTAATCTTTAAAAATTAATGATGACAAGTATGCCCTTAAGTGGGCGGCCAGCTTGGCAATTACATAAAGAAAATAAAACAAGAACAAATAACAGGCCCATTAAGTGAGGCCCATCAACATAAAATAAAAGATAAAAATAAAGGATATCACATAAGCAGCTGTTAGGGCCCATTCAGCCCAGTCTCTTTACACTCCTTACTGAAGAAAGGGCCTAAGCCAGGAGCCATTACAAGTGTTACCCTACCCACATTTTCAGATGAAGGACAAGTGCAGACTGAGCCAGCCCGCATCATTGACTTTAGATGGGTGCGCTGTGGTGGTAGAGTCATTTCGGAAGCACTAGTTGTATGGTCTAAACTTCCAGAGGGGGATACCACCTGGGAGCCTTAAGGCCTATTTGATTCCTCTTAACTCTTATCTCTTAAGAGGAATCTTTTAACTTTAAGAGAAAAATGGTTGTTCGTTTCCTCTTATCTCTTATCTCTTAAAGTGCAATTATACAATTTTTTGTTTTCCAATGATACCCCCAAAAAAGAGTTTAGAGGAAAGAAAAGTTCACCAATACCAATATACCTCTTAACGTAATTATTGCACTTTCAGATGTCAGACTTCAGAGCAAATGAACAGGCCCTTTCTTGGATCTGCAAACGAACTTTCCCACTTTAGACCTTTAGGGCAAGGTCTCTCTAAAGGAGGGAGGGATTGTTAAGACTGCTGAAACAGAACAACAAAAAATGGTTAGCCAGTTTTACAAGAGTAGGCCATGTCAACAGTCCAACTAACTGACCATCCAGTTGCAGCGGTTTTAACAGAAAAAGAAATTAAAGAATGTAAGTGAGGGAAACTCTGTAAAACAGTGTAAATAATCAAAGACAAGGGAAATAGGGGGGGACCTTTCAGCATCATTCTCTCTCTCTAATTCAGGAGGTTGTCTCCCTCGAAGAGCTGTGTTAGGCAGGTTCCTAACAGCATGATAGGAGTATAGGACCAAACACATCGAGGTTGACAGATACTTTATTAGGGAGAGGCTGTCCTTAGGCGAGGTGTGTTTGCCTTATGCCACATCAGAGTTGCAGTTAGAAGATGTCTTCACTAAAGGAGTTGCAAAGCACAAGCTTGAACATGATCTATGCAAGTTGGGAATGATTTACATCTTTTCCCAACTTGAGGGGGAGTTTTGACAGTTCAGCTACTGGGCCAACAACTCTATGGGCCCAATTATCTTTTATATTTTTATTACCTATTATGTTTCTTTTAGTTGTTGTGCCTAAGCCCTCTTGTTCTTTTAATTTTTAAGGGGTGTTTAGTCTTTGTACTACATCAATTAAATATAAATACAATTAGAGGAGGCGACTAGAGAACATTTTGCCTCTCTCCTCATCTTTCTCTCATTCTTTTTCTCTTCTTTGTCCTTAACAAAACCATTGTTCTTTTAATTTTTTAGGCAATATTTCTTTGATATTTCAGTTTCTACTATCCCATTCTTTCTCGACAATCAAACAGACCATTATTTTAACTTAATTTCTAGTGACCAAGACATTTCGTCAAGGCTTTAATTACTGTACACTTGATTTCTTCCTCTTAATGCTTTATATATTAAATTTACTATCCTTTACCACACAATGACTTTACTTTTTGATGTTTAATTATTATTCATATGTGAATTTTATTGCTTCTATTTAGATGTTGCTTATTTCCTTTTATAGGTTAAGCCATAATGGCAGGGAGAAATCACATGCCTCGTCATATTCCTGAAGGTCCATATGCTCGAGGTCCTGTGCCTCGACCACCCCATCCTGCATTGTTGGAGGAAGAACTTGAGATGCAGCATATTGAAATCCAGCGGCTCTTGGCTGACAACCGGCGGCTGTTTGAAGATCGTCTGGCACTGCAGCAGGAGCTAGGTGCTGTAAAGGAGGAGCTTCATTGCTTGAATATTGCCATTGCAGACATCCATGCTGGGAAAGAAGCACATTCACAGGAACTGATTGAGAGAGGTTTGAAGCTGGAAGTTGATCTTCGGGCAACTGAGCCTTTGAGAAATGAAGCTGTTCAATTACGAGCAGAAGTTCAGAAATTGAATTCTGTTAGGCAGGATCTGGCTGTGCAAGTTCAGAGCCTTACACAAGATTTAGCAAGGTTTCAAGCCGATAGTCAACAAATTCCTCTCTTGAGGGCAGAATTAGATGGTTTACATCAGGAGGTTATGCGTGCTAGGTAATAATCAACAATATTGATTGAATTGCTTAGTTTTTTTGTTGACTTGTTTTATTTTTTCCATCTTTCCTGGTCATTTTTCTTCACTGCACTTTCTGTACTGTATTACCTTGGTAAACAACTCTAAAAGCACTATTCTTTTATAGGACTGCTTTTGAATATGAGAAGAAGGCAAATGCTGAGATGGTGGAACAGAGGCAAGCAATGGAGAAGAACTTGGTTTCCATGGCTCGTGAAGTTGAAAAACTTCGTGCAGACCTTGCAAGTGCTGATGCCAGGCCATGGGCTGCTGGTATATCCTGTCTTTCACCCCTTTATATTTTCTCCACTATTAGCATGTATATTCTTTATTGATATTCCTCATTCTTCCAATCCATATTTCAGATTGAGTATTTCTACTTATAGAGGTTTTATTGTTTCTGTTTTTATCCTAATACTTTATCATTCATGTTCTGGTTTCTCAAGGTGGTTCTCATGGAATTAAACTTAGTAGCCCTGAAGGGCACTTCCTTTCTTCCTATGGGGATGGATATGGGCTTCACTCGGTATGGCTGATTATCTTATTTGCCTTTTCGCTAATTACCAGTCAAATTGTGAACATGTACCAACTTTAGGAATGAACTATTGTATCTTGTCAGTTTCTTGAGATTTTGGTTTGCTGCTTCACAGGGTGTTGCTGATAAGGGTCCATTGTATGGTGGTGTTAGATCTGGTTCATGGAGTGCATTTGACAAGTCACGCCTTGCACATCGCTGAGATCTGAAAGATCTGCAGTTTGAAATGATAAAGCATGACCTAGACCTTTTTCTTGGCTGTTTACATGGCAATATTCAATGGTTAAGGGTTAGGTTCAACAATTTCACAGCACAGTGATCTTTGATCTCAATATTGTTAGACATAATAACCTGACTTATTATTACAAGACTTGTTATGTACCCTTTACTTGTATCTACTAAACACTACGGTACTAGTTCAACGTTTTGTTTTGGACATTCTTGTCTATTTCTGTCTGAAGGTATTCTTCTTTTTCTAAGATCTTATTTATTTGTGCCTTGTGCTTTGATTGGTCCTCTTCTGAATTGGAGATCCTATTGAAGTAGGTAATGTCTTAATTTCATTGAATATTTTTGATCATAAATGGTGTTCCAGATCCCACATCTGTTCTTTTATTATTGTTAGCTTTCTAGAACCATTAGAGAACTCTTTTATTTTCCACTCTTGACCATAAGTATTTGGATACATATCGATGATGCTGTTACGGGGTGAAATGGTCGAACAGTATTTGTATTGCTGACTCAAATAGTAGAAATGAGGCTTTGTTAAGTTGAATTGAGTTGAGTTGGTTGGCTGTGACATATGGACAGAAATGCCAGTGGTATATGGAGACTGAAATGCCAGTAGTAGATACTGTATACAACAAGCATTTGATGTTCTGACCTCTCTGTGATGCATTCCAATATGAAAGCTCATCTCCTTAAGCAAACATGAGACTATTTTTGAACTTTGAGTAGTGAGTATATAAGTATATTGTACCTCTATGTAAGCTTGTCTACTTATATGTGCGATGGTACATCACATGGTTTGGGGCTTTGTTATGGTTTGCTGGATTTCAGAATGAATTGTGAACTTCTAGATATTATGTGTAGTATAAAGAAAATCTGTTCAAAACATATTACTAGTGTTGTAGTTATGTGAGATCCACCATTAGAGGTGGTTCTACTAATTTGGTGCAAAGACTTTTAAGAAAGCAGTGAAATGAGAAAAAAAATTCTATTTCAAGACGTACTTCTCCAAGATATTCAATATTGTCAAGATGTGTAGTGCATCACGGTATTTCCTTGGCTGCATAGAAGAAATCTTGTGCATTATTTCGGGGGCAGTGTTCATCTCTATATTATAGCTAGCATCTAATAGAGGACAGTTTCGTATTCTTGTTGGATGTAGTCACTTGAGTATTTTCTTGCACACTTATATGATCATTGAAATTTAGGGGGCAGATGGCATTTAAAAGTGCATGATGTGGATGATTGTGGTGTTAAAGTATATGAACATGTGAGTTCTCATTTATGTACTGGATATGGATAACTGATTTACTGGTTGAAGGTGCATGCATTTACTTGGAGTTGTTTGGGTATTACCCAACATTGATACCTGCTATCTAGGATCTTAGGAGGGGTGGACTGGATAAGGACCTGACCTTTGGATTTTAACACAAAGTTGCCTCTCTCAGACTCAGGTGTCCGGGGAATGGGGTACACCATTTGACTGTTGAAGTGGACTGTTGTCTTTAGGGATGAATGGTAGTCTGAAAATAATCTGTTTGCATCTATTTTTTATATCTCAGATGTTTATATGTTCTGTTGATGTTATATTTTAGCAGTATATTTGAAGTTTTGTTCTCTAATTTTGAGATCTAATCTTATATTTGTTTGAGGTTTCTTGGATGAGGCATATTTTAACTTGGGATCATTTCATGTTAGATTCATGGCAATTACTGTTCATTGTGTAACTTGTTTTCTCTTCACAGCTCTGGTCCATTTATTAGGTGCAGTATAAGCTCAAAATTAAAGCTCCATTTTGTTTTGACCTTATGGATGAAGAAGAAACAGAGATGATTGAGATTGTGGATGTATGTCATGACGTTCTGGGTCTCAGTATGCCTTCATTTTATTATGTTGTGGGAGATTAAATGGTGACGTATTTATCTCTCTTATTTGCATGCTGATTAGAATTGGGAATGCTATTTCCTTAAAGTGGGCTTGTTTGGTTAAAGGATCAGTTAGATTTTGGTGGTTAGTGGAGCATTAGTGGCATAACAGAGGAGATATAAATTGTTGTTTATCTAGTTCTTTCCTAGAGAGTAGTCATTGAAATTGATCATTGTCTTTTTTTTTAATTGTAAACCATATGAGTGGATTGAATGGTGGCATATGATACTTGTAATAAATTAAGTTCAAGAAGTGGTCCTTTATCTCTCTTTTTCCTATTCATTTAATCCTTGTCTTTTTCCCTCTAGATTTATTTTTGTTATGAATTCCTAATTTTTAATTTGTTTGGTTTGCCATTTCCTTATAATTAAATGGCTATATAGACTGGATACCTACAAGAAAAAAACTAACATTATCCACTTTAAGTTGAGATGCTCCTGGAATATCTGAGGAGATATTTGTAGTCTTGCAGTGAGATGATCAGTTCACTACATGGTTCCTTAGGCAAGTATTTTCCTTATTCTATGTTTTCTTCTGTGCTCCCATTGGTTAGTGTTTTGTTTTCCAGACTGAACTTATGTCTGATCTGCTTATATTTGTCCTGTTCTAAAATATTTAATTTGTATTTTACCTGATTTCTTTTATGTCTTAAAACACTCGAACAATTTAGTAAATATTATTACTGGTTTTCATATAAATAAGTCATCTCAAGTTTCTTCCTGTTGTGTCATAGGCTATTTATTGTCTTTGTTTTCATCTGGATGGTGCAGCATATTCTTTTCATATACCTTATTCAAGAGTGTATGTGGGTCATACATGCTAAGTGCAATCTATTAGCTTCCCTTGCTTTTGCCTTGTTCAGGATGGTGGGAGTATGGTTGTTATGAGCAGTAGTGCTTCAAAAGAAAAGTTGCCTGGAAATTTATGCTGTAGAATGTTGTGTTCATGGTTAATGATGCTGTACTAGGTTTAAATGTGGGAAAGAAACAATTTGGAGCTGTAAAACTGAATAGCCACTCTATTATGGTCATTTGTTTATGTTATTTTCATTTGTTATTCAATTCTCTAGAATTTGAGCAATTAGAATGTACAAAGCAGTTACTCAAGGGCATGAACAATAATAGTAGAAAGAAAAATGTCGTTTCAATGAATTGCTCGAGGCTGTTCATAGTTTCTGTTCTGCAAGTTGAAGGTTCTGAAAGGACTGTGTCAAGGGGTAAAATAACCTGGTTCAGGTAGTGAAAAAGGATCAATTGGTAATTCCTTAATAGATATGTGGTCTTGGGTAGATTGCCTGAAGGAACTGAATTTTGCTTCTTACCCAATTTAGGTGCGATAATGATGACATTGAGCGTATTAGAAGGAAAAATGATTGAGTGGTTACTTGTACCAGTTGTTCTCTTTCTCAGGCCAAGAAACCTAAATTTCCTTTTGAGTGGCACATATTAAAGGTGATTGCTGTAATGACTACTCAAAATCTTGTCTTGGAAGCAAATCTGGGATCAAGGAATACCTTACGTGTGTGTGTAAAGAGTAAAGATATAAGTTAACATTATATAGTCAAATTTAACTTTTATGACCTGCACAAATATCAAGGCAAGTATCTGCTTTATATAGTTCAGATATATTCTTGCTGATTGATTCTACTGCTTCAAGTTGGTCAGGTATTCTATACCTCAGTTCTATTAAATTTGGAGATACAGATATCAAATTCTAAGATTGCAAAAATAATCCAAGGGTTGAGGATATTCATGATGGTTGAGATCAGCTGGATTTGTAGGGGTTGTCAATGAAGAGGGTTTAGAGTCAATTGCAGGTCAGAGAGATTTTTTGAGTAATTATTGAAGCTGCTTTGGATTGCAAGGTTGGAGAGGTTCCTTTTATTTAGTTTGGTCTTCAAATTGGATGGTAGGGCATCTATGGTTTCTTTGAGGGACCCAATTATTGAGAGAATTGATAAGAGGTTGGCAGCTTGGAATGCAATGTATCTTTCTCTTTGAGCTCTGATTACTTTTGTCTAGAATGTTCTCTTAAGCATCCGGGGGTAGTGGCAAAGAAATAGAAAAGATTCAAAGAGATTTTTTTTTTCTTTTTTTTTTCTTTTATGGGTAGGAACGAGCACGGAAAGGAAGTTTCATTTGGTTAGTTAGGGGAGACCAAAAAACAAAGTAGATCGGGCATTAGATGAGTAAGGCTTTTTAATAAAGCTCTTTTGGCTAAATGGCATTGCAGATTTGGGTGGGTTGGAGAGTGGAGTCTTTGCAGAGAGGAGTTATTGTTGGCAAGTATGGGGTGGTAGGATTTGGTTGGGAGGTGTCTTCAAATTATAGGTTGCGTGTTTGAAAAGGAATAATGCTATTCAAGCAAGAGTTTATAAGCCATACCATATTTGAGGTGGGAATGGAACAAATGTTAGATTTTGGGAAAATGAATGGTGTCGAATTAGAAGGCTTTGTGAAATTTGTCCAAGGCTGTTTTGGGTATTGGATCATAAGGTGCAAATTAACCAATGCTTTGAAGTGAGGGGGGAGCACATTGTGTGGAATCCAAAATTCAGAAGAGCGCTATTTGACTCGGAAATGGAAGAATGCATTTTATTGCTTAGTAAATTAGAAGAGGTTAAGATTTCAAGTGGTGAGAGGGATGTGATTTGGTGAAAGGAATGCAAGAATGGAAGATTCACATTTAAATCCTTATATTCAGCCTTAATAAGGGGTCAAGTTGAAAATTCTCGTTTGGGAGGTATCTGGGGTAATCCTATTTCCTTGAGAGTTGAAGCATTTGCGTGGTTAGTGGCCATGGATGATGGTATTTTAATTGCTGATTATTTAAAGAGCAGAGGCTTTGTCTTGGCTATTGGATGCTACACGTGTGAAGATGAAGAGGAATCTGCAAGTCATCTGTACATCTTATTCAAGGTAGCAGATTTTTGTTGTCACTTCTTCTCAGCTCTCTTTGGGGTTATATATGTTCAGCCTAATGTTGCAAGGGAGATCTTCTCAAACTAGCTGAGTTTTCAGGGTAATAAGAAGGCTAAATTTGCTGGAATTGCATTCTGTTTGCAATCTGTTGGGGTATTTGGAAAGGAGAGGAATAGAATATTGTTTGAAGATAAGTCTTGAAGCATTGAAAGAGTGTTGGCAGATGTGAGCAGATTGGTGCTGGTGTTACTAGACTTTGCCCGGATTTCAACATCAGAATTTGGAGAAACTTTTGGCAAGTGTTAGAAATGTTGAATGCATCTCCTTTGAGTAGTTGTAATGTTGGGTTTTGTCTCAACCCGTTCTTTTAATAAAAGTTCTTTTTTTTTATGTTGTTATAAAAAAAGATAATCCAACGAGGTCCTATATAGATATCTTAGCTACTTGAGTTATGAACAGCTCCTCCTAAGCCTCAGGCCAATAGCAGTAGTAATTGAGGTGGACTGACTGCATTACCTTCACCCAAGGTTTTTAAAACCGACCCGGAGAACGAACCGGTGAGGGGTCGGTTCCTGAGTCGAACGGTTGGCCTGTTTTGACAAAAAAAAAATAAAAAAATAAAAAAATAAAAAAAAAATAAAAAATGGTCAAAACCGTTCGAACGGTTAACCGCCCAGGTCAGCGGTTTGCTGACCAAAATCAACGTTTTTTGGAGAAAATCCAGTTTTGGGGAAAAACGGAACCGATCGGTTCCTGTTTTTTCCGGCCTGACCGTCCGGTCCGGTCTGGTTTTGAAAACCATGCCTTCATCTCTAACTTGTTCTCATCCTTTAGATCTTCACAAAATATCTGATAGGACCTTTTTTGGCCATCCATGCATCTTGGTCGCCAACTTTCCAAATTCAATTTGATAGTCTCTAATCAACAGTACTGGCTTCAGTTTGGAGACTTCATCATAATCATCAAAACTTGATGGGTTGAAGTGCATGGAGCTTTTGTGAAATTGGGCCATGTTACTTGGGGGTAATCTTAAAGAAACCATTGGAACCACAAGATAACCCCCCATCTAAATGGAAGGAGGCAATTGAAACACGCCGATTCTTAGGGGTCTCATGATACTCAAAGTAGCGCTCGACTTTCTAGATTCATGTGATTGGGTAATTGCCAAAGTATGTATGGATGTCAATTCTTGCATACCTTCTAGTGTTTCCTCTACCACGATGGTTACTTCCTTAGCTGGACCCATCTTCATCACTGTCCTTGTTGAAAGTTGCTAATGATACTATCTTCTCGCATTGAATGATAATAGTTGATAAGGACTCCTTCAATTGTTGTGGTTCTACAACCAACCAATGTAGGCCATTCTCTAAGCGAGTCATTTGTTCATCCATCGTCAACAATTTGGTTTGTGGCATTGATAGGCTGTAATACCAGATTGTTGGGTTACCACCCAACTTAGAGGCTAATCGAGGGAGTTTGGCCTCCTAGAGAAGAGAAGAGAGGAAGATAAAGTGAGGGTAATATGTGCTTAGTTTTACTAGTATCCATGTTATATAGCCATATGTCACTCCAATTGGCCAACTAATTAGCAGATTGACAAATCCTTGTTGAAAGGATTGATTTGTGCCGAAAAGGGTTGAGCCTTGCCGGATTTACAGGTATAAAAATTAAATCTTTCATCAGCCCAAGAATAGAGAATTTGAAATTCTCATGGAGAAACAATTTTCTCCTAGGATTGATTTACGGTTAGGTGATCAAATTTGATGTCCAAATTAAATTGGGAACATGCCTGATACAAATACCACAAATTGCAGCTTCCAAACTGGTAGTTCATGCCCAAAATTTAGGTTCAAATCGAGTCTCAAGCTAAAGTTGTTGCAACCCCAAATCAAGACTTTGATCTAGCTGTTAGACAGTGTATGCCCTTGCTCCATTTAGATTGATGTTTAGATACATTTATTGTAAATGAATAAAAGTACATTATTGTTTCATGTTGATATTGGTATATTTCTATGAAATTACCCCTTAAACTTGGCACTTATGAGCCTTGTGTTAGTTTAGAATGTGCTTAGTTGTTGGATAGACTTGGGGAGTTTATCTTGCCAAGGTTGACACTGATGTGCTACCAAAGAAGTTGGGGCAGCTTGTCTCAATTGCTAGGGTTAGTCCCAAAGCACATGTAGTGTGTGTTTGGATGAAACACTAAACGTCTGAACCTGTACCATTTTCTAGTTATGCACTGGGCCTTGGAGATTGATGGGCAAAACTGAAAAGTTACACATAATATCTAGACTTGGTTATGGTACTACCCTAGGTGCTGGATTGGGCTGTCTTGGATATGCCAATCGGTGAGATCCATCAAGGGTCAAAACCTGGGTATGTTGGGGCAGTCTGAGAATTCACCTTAGTGAGTGATCATAGTGATATGATTGGCCCCTTTGTTGGACAAAGTGAATGATAGGGTTTACACTCTCTGATGGAAACCTGAACTGCTGGCAGTGAATTTCAACAGTGTTTTGAAATCTGATTTTGCGAAATATACATATGATATATATATATAATACATATATATATATGTTTGCAAAATGTTTTAATTCTCGGGAACCATCCGAGTAGAGAGTGTGACATTGCACCTTGTAGCCAGGGGAGAGGTCCTTCCCTATCGGGAAGTGTTTGATCATTATGGGCTGAGAGGTTAAGTGTAAGAGACCATTAAGGGTTGATTACCTGATGGGCTTTATTTTACTTAAGTCCGTTATCCTTTGGTCTTCATAGAATGGCTGAATTCAAGGATCATTTAAGCGTAAATGTTGTGAGTGGAAGACAGATTATAGATCAAGTCCTCATTGCCAATGAGAGTGTGGAGAGTTTCAAGAAGGATAAAAAGAAGGAGGTGGTTTGTAAACTGGATTTGGAGAAGGGATATGACATGGTGGATTGGGAATTTTTGAGGAAAGCCATGACCAAATTGGGGTTTGGGGCTAGATGGCGTAAATGGATCATGGGGTGTGTCCGAATTGTCATTACTCAGTACTAGTGAATGGGACAATGGTAGATTTTTTCCCAGCCACTAGGGGTATAAGACAGGGTGGCCCCCTATCCCCTTTCTTGTTCTTACTTGTTGCTGATGTGTTGGGAAGGTTGATTCACAGTGCAGACTCTAGGGGCCTCATTAGAGGATGGAGGGTTGGTAGGGAGGGCATCCCACTCACTTGCTTACAGTTTGCTGATGATACGACCTTGTTTTGTAAAGGAGGTAATGTGAGGTTCATAAGGAATTTGAAATTAGTGATTCAACTTTTTGAGCAAATGTCAAACCTGAAAGTGAACTTCGGGAAGAGTTGTGTAGTGGGTGTGAATATGGAGGAGGGAGAGGTTAGGGAGAATGCAGAAGTGCTTGGGTGTGAAGTCTCAGATTGGCCTTTGAGTTATTTAGGTTTGCCTCTAGGTGATAATCCCAAGAGAGAGTGTTTTTGGAGCCCGGTGGTGGAGAGATTTGAAAAAAGGCTTGCTTCTTGGAAAAAGAATTATCTCTCCCTTGGTGAAAGGACTATACTGATCAAGGCCACGCTAGCAAACTTACCCATTTATTTCCTTTCAGTGTTCAAAATTCCAGTGAAGGTTTCTAGTAGGTTGGAGAGATTAATGAGAGATTTCCTTTGGGAGATGGGAGAGGACAAGAGGGACCATAGAGTTAGCTGGAAAATGGTGACTAGGAGTAAAGCTTGTGGAGGTTTGGGGCTCAGGAATATCGGGAAAAGGAACTCGGCCCTCTTGGGAAAGTGGTTGTGGAGGTTTCCTTTGGAGCAGGAGAAGCTATGGGCTAAAATAGTGGCAAGCATACATGGGATGGAGCAGAAAGGATGGGATGCTGGAATCAGAGCAAGGTCCACAAGCAATTCACCTTGGAAAGCCATTCATGATTTGCTTCCAGTCTTCTCCCCACTTGTCAAGTATGATTTGAATTCTGGCACTTGCATAAAATTCTGGGAACAAACTTGGGTGGGGAATGTTCCACTTAAGGACCAGTTTTCTTGTATTCCTTCTTTGAGTTAAAAAATAAGCCAATTTCTTTTTTCATCACCTCTTCCTCTTCAAGTTCTGGGTTTGGGTGGAACGTGGGATTGAGGAGGGCTGTGAGGGACTCTGACCTCCATAGTGTCTTGAGCCTCCTTGACCTTCTAGATAATGTCTTCATTGACCCCTCTAAGGTGGACTCTAGAACTTGGACCCCGACCTCCACAGGTTCTTTTTCTTGTTCTTCCTCTTTCAAAGTCTTATGTTAGTCCACCAGCCCTGCAACCTCCCCTTTTCCAGTTAATGAGGTTTGGTGCTGACCAATTCCTCTTAGGGTTGGTAGTTTTTGTTGGGAAGCCTATCTGGAAAGATTCAATATTGGTGATTTGTTTCAAAAGAAGAGACCTAATACATGCTTATCATCTCATTGGTGTGTTCTATGCAAAGCGGATGGGGAGATTGGTTTTCACTTACTAGTGCCTTGCCAATTTACAAAGTCAATTTGAGAATGGGCTTTTTCTCTCTTTGGGCGCAGGTGGAAACCCTCCTTCTGATCTGCAGAGCCTTTTTTCTCCTTTGTTCAGGTGGCGTGTGAAAAGGGGAAGGACTATGTGGAAAGGACTGAGGGCTGCAGTATGCTGGTCTTTATGGGAAGAAAGAAATCTTAGAATCTTCTCGGATGAAGAGAGAGGGGCTGAACAATTGAGGGTTGTGATCCATATCAGGGCTGTACAATGGATGAAATCTCTAGAGCTATTCACAGACTACACAATGGATGACGTGTTGAGGAAGTGGGGTGAGATTGCAAGCTGTATGAACTCCAAATCAGTTGTGAAGGTGTCTTAGACACCCCCACCTGCTGGATTCCTAAAATTGAACTTTGATGGAGTTGTAGGGGGAATCTTGGACATTTAGGGATTGGGGGTGTTTTTAGGGATGAGAAAGGGGTTATTTCAGCCATGTTCTCAGGTCCAATTGGAGTGGCGGATTCTCTTAGAGCTGAGATCTTGGCAGTTATGGAAGGAGTTCAGAAAGCTAAGGATATGGACGTTAGAAAACTCATAGTTGAAGGGGACTCGGTGGTGGTGATAGGGTGGCTAAAGAAAGACAACTGTGGATTATGGAAGTACAACAATGAGAGAAGAAAGTTCAAGTGTCTGGTGCGGGAAATGGAAATCAGTACGAGTTGGGTTAAAAGATCAGCTAACTCTATAGCTGATGGGCTAGCTAAACAGGGGATAGAAAGGGATGTAATGTTTTGGGCTAAGTTGTAACTAAATTGCTTTTTTTTTTTTTTCCTTTTCTTTCTTTGAGGACTTAAGTTGTTTTTGGAAGATAAGAGTGCTTGTCTTCCTTGCTGTAACTATTCTTGTGATATTCTAATAAAATTGTTGAAGTTGTTATTGATAAAAAAAAAAAAAAATCGGTTGGGTCATTTATCTTTTCGGGCTTTAAGTTTGTTTCCTAGTTTGTTTGAATCCATCCAGATGTCCAATTTGAGATGTGAAAGTTGTGAGCTTGCAAAGCACTATAGGACAACTTATTCATTAAGTAACAATAGAAGTAGTATTCCTTTTGAAATTGTGGATACCAATGTTTGGGGACCTTACCATATCACTGCCATGGGAGGGTATAGATATTTCTTGCTGTTTGTTGATGATTATACTTGGTTTTCTTGGTTCTATCTTATGCGTTCTCGAGATGAGGTTCTAGCATTGACCCGAATCTTTCATCAGATGATTTTAAACCAATTTGGGGTCAAAATCAAAATTTTTAGATCTGACAATGTGAAATAATATTCTGCAAACCCATTAGCCTCTTATTTGCTTGACCATGGGATTTTCCATCAGAGTACCTCTCCTCGTACACCACAACAGAATGGGGTTGTTGAGAAAGAATATACACATATTTGAGGTGGCCAGAAGCATTATGTTTACATCCAATGTGCCTATACGTTTCTGGGGTGATGCTAATCTTACAACGGTATATCTCATCAATTGAATTCCTTCACGGGTTCTTGACATGAAACCTTCTTTTACCCTTTTATATCCTGATAAAGAGTTATTTACCTTCCCCCTCAAAACCTTTGGGTATACTTGCTTTGTTCAGATTCTTGGACGTCATCATTCCAAATTTGATCCTAAGGCCTCAAAATGTATCTTCCTTGGTTATGCACAAATTCAAAAGGGATATTGCTGCTATGAACCAACTTCTGGGAGGAGATTTGTCTCTATCGATGTCACCTTCTTTGAGGATGTACCTTATTATCCAAAGGTTTCTCCTTAGGGGGAGAGTAGTGAGGTTAGGATTAACTCATTAGAAGTTCCTTTACCTATTCCATTAAGTGAAGAGGGATGTAATGGGGAGGGTTGTTAGAGGTGCAGGGATGTGAGAGTCTATCACAGACAGTGGAGGCAGGTTGATTTTGGTCATCAGTAGTCCAGGCCAACCCTAGTTCCTTCTGTAGATCCAGATCCAGGTACCACAGTCCCTTTACCAGATATTATAGATGAGATACCTTCCACCATTGAGCCTTCACCTTCATTGGATGACCTTGACCTTACCATTGTAGTCCGAAGGCAAACGCCGTTGCACAATATGCACAACTCACTGCATTTCCCAATTCTTGTCCTATGATCATTTGTCTCCCTCCTACAAGTATTTTCTTGCATCCATTTGCTGATATTCTCATTCCTAGAACAGTACAGGAAGCTTTGTCAGTTCCTGACTGGAAAGATTCAATAAAAGTATAAATGGATGCCCTCATCAGAAACAATACCTGGGAGATAGTTGATCAACCTAAAGGGAAGAAACTGGTTGGATGTAGATGGTGTTCACTGTGAAATATAATGCTGATGGCTCCGTTGAAAGGTATAAAGCCCGATTAGTTGCAAAGGGATTTACTCAGACATATGGTATTGACTACTTGGAAACTTTTGCACCAGTAGCAAAGATGACCATTATCAGAGTCCTATTATCTCTTGCAGCCAGTTACTCTTGGCCGTTGTATCAGATGGATGTTAAAAATGCCTTCTTCAACGGAGACTTGCAGGAAGAAGTTTACATGCAGTTGCCTTGACATGAAAGATGGTTTGCCGGTTGAACAAACCCCAGAGCTTGGTTTGATAGATTTAGACAAGCCCTTGAAAGGTTCGAATATGTGCAGGCCCAGTCTGACCACACCTTGTTTATTAAGAGTGGATTCTTCCTTAACCTTGCTTGTTGTATATGTGCATGATATTGTAGTAACAGGGAGTGATAATAGTGAGATTGAGTCCCTTAAGAAACTCCTTCATCAAGAGTTTGAGGTGAAAGATCTGGGAGAGCTACGATACTTCTTGGGCATTAAGCAACTCCTTCATCAAGAGTTTGAGGTGAAAGATCTGGGAGAGCTACGATACTTCTTGGGCATTAAGGTAGCTAGGTCCAAGCATGGGATTTTTTGTTTATCAAAGAAAGTATGTTCTTAACTTGTTGGAAGAAACTAGAAAGTTGGGTGTTAAGCCTGCTGGCACACCTATTGAACAGAACCACAAGATCAGTGCAGAGGGTGGAGAGCCTCTTGAAGATAAAGCTATGTTCCAATGGTTAGTTAGAAAACTTCTCTTTCTGTCTCACACGACCCAACATCAGTTATGCAGTCAGTGGTGTTAGTCAGTATATGCACTCTCCTAGAACTACTCACCTCCTTGCAGTTGAGAGGATATTGGCATATTTGAAGAGGTGCCCAGGCAGAGGCACTTTGTTCAAGAATAATGATCACATGAAGATAGAAGTTTACATAGATGTTGATTGGGCCGGGTGTGTTGATGATAGAAGATCTACCTTTGGATATTGTTTTTTTGTAGGAGGTAATCTTGTCTCTTGGAAGAGTAAGAAACAAAATGTTGTTTCTCATTTCAATGCTGAAGCTGAATATAGGTCCATGGAAAATGGTGTGGCTGAGATTCTATGGTTGAGATCATTATTTGAAGAGTTGTGTATTGTTTATGAGAAGCCCTTAATGCTGTACTGTGATAATCAGGCTGCCATTAATATAGCCCATAATCCGGTACAGCATGATAGAACTAAGCATATTGAAGTGGACCGACATTTTACCAGAGAAAGGGTTACATCTCAAGAAGTATGTCTTCCGTACATCACCTTCGACATGCAGCTCGCAAACCTTCTCACCAAGGTTGTTCCAAGGAAGAAGTTAGAGGCAGATCTATGCAAGTTGGGAATGCCAAATATCTATTCCCAACTTGAGGGGGAGTGTAGAGAACACTAATGTGGACCCCACTAGTGTGGTCCCCACACCATAGTGTTTGTATGTCAGCAATTAGTTATGATTAGGATTAGTCTATTAGTTATGATTAGGTCCTTAGGATTAGTATTTGAGCTTTATCTTATCTTATCTTGCCATGTAAGCAATTCAGTCCTTTTACAATTATGACACTATGTATATAAATTTAAGAGTGGGGCGGCTGTTTCTAATACAACCACTATCTCTTCTCATAAATCTCTCTCGAGTTCTCTCTCTCCTTCTCTCTTTTTCTATTTTCTTCATCTTTTCTTTTAGTTTCTTTTCAA
Source organism: Nelumbo nucifera (assembly GCF_055504915.1). Lineage (NCBI taxonomy): Eukaryota > Viridiplantae > Streptophyta > Magnoliopsida > Proteales > Nelumbonaceae > Nelumbo > Nelumbo nucifera. Next base: position 83,575,095 of record NC_142650.1, read on the forward strand.
AACCTAACACTAGTTGCAATCTTGTACGACTACTACCCGGACTGGCTTAGCGCCAGTGCCTCGGGATGTTGGAGTCAGTATTAAAACAAAATGGTTTTGAAAATCATTTTCGGAGGTCCCATCACCTCCATTTCCTTAGCTGATGGGTGGGGACTCCAATTCAGCCCAAGTGAGCCGTTTCCCTATGCTCACTAGGGGGGTTGTTCTTATAGAGTTTGATGTAGCTAATTTTCGGGTGGCAAAGATTAAAATCGTTGGTGTAAAGCTTGAGAGTGTTCCTTGCTCAATTGACATCCTAGTTAATGGTTTTTGGATCCAAGTCTAGTTGGTGATGGAACCTGAAGAGTCACTTTGGAGATTTGGAGAGAAGGGTTAGAGGTTGAAGATGAAATTGACCTAGCAACTTGGAGTGCACGTGGTGGTAGAGGAGAGGAGAAAAAAATAATTGAAAGGCTTGTTTACTATGGAATGGGAACAATTGAACTAAGGGGCCCAAATCAAGATGGACCTTGAGAAAGAAAATATTTCAAAAAATTTGAATTTAATTTTAAAGATGCTAGCGTTAAATCTTATGATGAAATTGTTAAAGTTTGGACTGAGTTGACCAGTGATTTAAAAGGCGTGCCTAGGCACATAGGCGAGGCGCATTTTAGGGTAGGCGCCTCACCCAAGTCCTAGGCGTAGCCCTTTCAAAAGGCGCACGTGAAAGGGCTATGCCTGATGCGCCCCGCGCCTCAGCCCAGTTGTGCGCCTTTTGAAAGTTTGATGCTTTTTTGCTTTTTTTTGAACCTAGCGGCTGCGCCCCTGGACCCCGTGCCTCACCCCTCGAGGCAAGCCCAAACAAGTCCATGTTAGGATCCTAAATTCTTTCGAGAACCTCCTATTTGGTAATGTTGTTCATTCATTCATCCTACTACAATATCTTCTTAAAAAGCAATTAAAATTATAAAATCATTATTTTTTGTGTGAGAACTAAGAATCTAGGACCCTAACATGGACTTGTTTGGGCTTGCCTCAAGGGCTGTGGCACAATGGCGGCTTGTAGAATTAGGAATGTAATATGTTTTACATTACATTAGCTACTTGAAGTAACGCAATTGAGGAAAAAAAAGAGATTGTTGGGTTTTGCATGCTTAAAAATGTTTTATATGTTTGATTTTATTTTTAAATTTTCATTTGAATACACTTTACATTTTATGTATTTTAATTTTAGATAATAGGTTTTTTAAAACATTTATTAAAATTTAAGTTTTTATTTTTTATTAATATTTATGTTTAATATTTGTTATTTTTTTTTTTCATTTTTTGAATTATTTGTCATTTTTTTAATTTTCTGACATTTTTTTTGATTTTTTAGCATTGTTTTTGTATTTTTGCACCTTGTTTCAAAAAGGTACGTGCCTCACCTTGCGTTTTTAAAACATTGGAGTTGACCAAGTCTAACCCTATTGGGGGCCTAACCCATTTTAAGATGAAGATTAGGAAAGTTTTGGACCCAACTACTTTGAACCTAGTGGGTGGTATCTCAGGCCGTGTTGTGGGTTCGTTTAGAAATTTTAGCGAGTCTGAGTAGGTTGGTCATGTGCAGCATGACTTGCAATCGACTAGGGACCTTAACCAACGTGTATCATTATCCCAAACCAATGGAACTGCTTGCTTGAAGCCTTTTTCTCGCCTAAAGACTTTACTCCTGTGGATCCCAAGACCAAAGGCAACATTCATTATCTCTTCTGAGGCAGTTGTCAAACCCCAACTACGTCAGTAATAGATTAGAGGACAAGGGAATTGAGGATAATGGTTGTTTGGACTACAATTAGTTGGAGGATGATGTTTGAAACTCTGATACAAAGCTCGATTTTTTGGCGGACAACATGGTTCATGGACAAACTATTATGGAAATCGAGTTGAATATAGACATTCTGTTTGCTTAAGTAGAGGAAGCTACGAAGGAAATCCCTTTTTTGAATCTGCTGGCAATCGGTAATGGCCTCATTCAGGTGGAGTACAATGAGGTGTTGGGGTGGGAAACTGAAGTCCAAACAAGGGGTTACCGGAAGCAAATGTACAATTTAGGCAAGGTGTCCATAAGGGTTTGGCAGAGTACATATAGGGTTAGAAATGTTACAGAATGCTCCCTAGCAGTTGCCCCAGTTGGGAAAGATAGCAAGCCCCAATTTGTCAATCAGAAAAAGATATTGTCCTTTCCTAATGTGTCTAAACCCTCCCATATAGTTAAATTGGGTATATTTTTTATTCTGTTTTAGCTACTAACCCTTGTTCTGTGCCTGAAGCTTTCATTTCAGCTTCCTGGGAGACCATCTTGTTGCAAGATGAGATTAGAATAGTGGGGGAGAAGGAGATTAATAGGGAGGGTGGAGTTTGTGCAGAAGAGGAGGAATAGACAAGGAGGATTTGGGAGATGATAAAGGGTTTCTTTGAGGATCTGAAGAGAAAAGAATTAGGGGTGGAAGATATAACAGAGGTGGAGGATGTAGGAAACAGGGATGAGGTTTGTGGAGAGGATTTTGGTGTGTCAAATATGAAAGAGGTTAAATTTGTGGAGGATTAGGTAGGGTTAGGAAAAGAGCAACCATTAAAGCACTATTGAGGAAAGAAAGGCCAGATATTCTCTTGATACAAGAATCTAAACTTCTTGTTTTTAGTCATTGGGCAAAAAGCATTTGGAAAAGTAGGGGTCTCAAATGGCAATATCCCCATCATAGGGGTTCTTGGGAGGGATAGTTAAATTGTGGAACAATGAGTCTTTGATTGGTGTTGAAGAGCTGGTGGGCAAATTCACTGTATCAATCAAATTTCGACAAGTGGCTGATGGTTTTGAATGGGTAATAGCAAATGCTTATGGTCCTAATGGGTATAGGGAAAGAAATGAGTTTTGGGAAGAATTGGAGGATATTAGAGTATTGTGGGATGGGTGTTGGTGTCTAGGGGGTGATTTCAATGTTATGAGATTGACAGGGAGACTAATAGCCCAAGATAGAGGATAAGTATGAGTATGAGGAAGTTTAATCAATTCATTGATGGTTTTGAGCTCAAGGAACTTCCTATGGCCTACAACAATTTTACTTGGTCCAACTTTCAAACCATCCCAATATGTTCCAGATTGGACAGATTTATACTCACAATGGATTGGGGTGATCATTGTGGTGACCTAGTGATGCAGTAGGGCTGGAACAAACTATCAGAAAACAGAAATGAGAGAGGAAGAGAGAGAGAGAGAGTAGAAAGGGTAGAGAATGAGAAAAGAGAGAAATCCCAAGGAATCACTCCAAGGGGTCCTAGAATCACTCCAGGGTTTGTAGGAATCACTCCATACAGCAAGAGAGCTCTTAAGAAATCTTCATTCATTCATTAGCTTAGAGTGACTTGTGGCCCGGAATACTGTTCACCATAATTACAAAAATGCCATTCCTTGTCTTGTGCGTCAAGAAACATAATAGCTTTCTATCTACTAATGCAAATAAACTGAAAATTGAAAGATAGGCCTTACTAAACTAGATGAACAAAGATGTTATAGCCTAGGCCCCACACAGGACTAGTTAAAATGACAAAAATACCCATACTGTCCAAATACACAAAAATACAGAATATTTAAGAAAATTCCAAATTTGATTCTTCTGCTCCTGTATTATTCTCCCCTAGTTCAAAAAAACTCGTCCTCAAGTTTTGAAGAACTTGAGGATGAAAAGTTGATGTACCCCAATGACAAAAGGAGTAGTAATTCCCAAATCTACTACAACCAACACTTTTGCATCTTGCACCTGAATTTCTTCAACTTGCTCCACTTCTATCTCTTCTTGATCGTTAGCCTCAAGTTGACCATGGGTGTTGGAAGTTCCTTCTTCAACAATTCTAATATTTCCCTGGCCAGCACCCTTTTGATCTTTAATGTTTACAACTTCTATAGGTTGAAATTCTTCATTCACAACTTTAGGTTTAGGACGGGCATCAGCATGCAAGAAATCATCTTCTTTATCTTCAACTTTGTACTTTCTTCTCATTGGCTTCAAATTCTTTGTTGTAGCCAGTTGCTTCTTCTCTATCTTGAGAGCCAATTCAAAGGCATGATCTGAGTCATAAATCTGAATTGTAGACAATTCATTCTTGATACCATCCCTTAGTCCATTCATGAAATAAACTGATTTGTGCCTTTCACTTTCTGTAATGTCACATCTAATATATAATTCATCAAACTTGTGCATATATTGAACTACAGATAGCGAACCTTGCTTGAGATTAGTCAACTCCACATATAATCATCATGGAAGTATTGTGGAATGTACTTTTCTTGCAAATACCTCCTCATTTTTGCCCATGTGGTAATAGGATATACACCTCTATTTTCTAGTCGTTACTCAAGAGTTCTCCACCATACTTTAGCAATACCCACAAGCTTCATGTGTGCAAATCTAAAACTTTGGTTTTCAGACATATCATGCCAATCAAAATATTCTTCTAGTATAGCAATCCAATCAAAGAATGTTTGCCGGTCTTCATCTCCCTTGAAAGTAGGCACTTCCCTTTCTCTCCTAACATTCTTGAAAACCTTACTAGGATGCCAGTTGAGCAAGGAACGTTCTCAGTTGATTGAGACATTTGAAGTGGTGACCTGTCCACGTGGTGGGAAAAGTGGTTCATCATGCTCCGAGTCAGGTTTTAAACATTGTCTAGTCATACACCAAAATCAAGTGGTTGTTTGGTACTGTGGTCATTTATTGAAGAAACATTTTGTATAGGATTTGTCTTGAAAAATGAGAATAAACGTTTATTTATTGTTTTTTGACAGTTAGGTGCCATTAGACACCATTAGGTGCCACATAAGCTGAACTGTAAATAAACAGCTGGGTGTTGGGGGAACCATTAAAAATGGTGTTTTCTGAACAGTTGGTTCTCACATAAACTTAGACAAACGTTTATCTAATAAATGTCTTACCAAATAGAATTTTGGAATAAATGCCTATGTGGCGATGAGCTGGTACCGTTTTTCAAATAAACGGCTATAGAACCAAACTCCATCCAAGTCAAAGGGATAATTTTGATCTTTAAAAGTAGGCTTCAAGAACAAGAAGAATATAGAACCTATAACATCAACTTTTCAAAGATCTAAGAAACTCTTCTGTGAGATGCCTCGAACTATTTTGACCCTAGTGTAACTGGATTTGTTCTTATGACACCAAAAAACCATAAGATAAAGCTTTTTCAAGAATAAAAAAGACTCAAATATTATGAATCACTACTGGATCAGGATTTATGATTTCTTTCTCTTCTATGATTTCTCTCTTCCATGTCAGTATTGATCATTACTTGCTATACATCCATATTGGCATCTTGAGAATTCTAAAATTTTTAGATATGTGAGGATAATTTTGTCTCTATATGATTGAATTGCATTTCTTAAAATATTAGACCCATTGACTTAGCTTTCCTTTTCTGTTATTTTATTTTCAAACAAAGTTTGTTATAGTTTAAAGTTAGTCCTACAGTATAAATGCAACTGCCATGGATCTTATTGCATTTGTCTTGAATTGTGTTGGCACTGGTATTCTTTGCGGCTTTGAACTTTTGATCCTTGGACAACAGCATCTGTTAAACAGTATATCTTTATTATTTTTCTTGCTGGTGTGATCTGTGGATGTTCTAATGGTCACTATATCATTATCACATTCCATAATCTTAAACTGATAAAGCTGCCAATAACGGATTTTACTGATGTCCTTTTTCCTTATTTTGCAGATTGAAAGGCATCCTCAACTTCCGAGAGTATTGAAAAAGCAGCACGTAGATTTCCTCAAATTGGCAGATTGAAGGAAAAAGGTAAATTTATGGTCTGCAGATTTATCAGATGACCATCCGTTTAATATTTTATGGGGCATGGTTCAGAGGTTACAGTAGTTCCTCCACTTGTTTAAGCAGGGGAGACATCAGAGGAGCATTGCATGGAGGATTAAGTAAACAATATGATTGACTTCTTGGTTCCCTTGCCAGCCACTGTTCCTATCTACAAAAGGGATTATTTTGTGGCAGGAGAGAAGGAAAATCAAGTGGAGGATTGTGGCAGAAGGAACCAAAAGATGACGTTTATGTGCGGTCCACATGTGCAAGGTCACTGGGCAAAAGGAATTGATGCCACTGCTGGAATTTTCCATCGATGGAATTAATGTCAAATGACAATGTAGTTCAATTATCTTGAAGGTTCTTTTCTGGGTCTGCAAATCAGTCTAGACATTGATTCTAGGTTACAGTTTACGTGATCCTGCTTGTTGCTGAATTATATCTCTACACCCTTTAAGGTGTTGACTTATTTTGGTTCTTTTAATTTCTTTGAACATTCCATGTGCATTAGGGGGCCGTTTGATGACAGCTGAAACTGAAATAGGTGCTGAAAAGATTCCACACTTGCTCAAAATCAGGGGTACTGCTCTGGCATATAATAAAACTTTGGAAAAGCAATGTCGAGAGATGTAGTAAGATTAGCAAGCTTTGTAATGTGCAAATGCATGGTTATTGATGGAAAAATTAAGATATGTATGAATATACTATAATGGTGTGCTTGGTTTGAAAGAGAAGGGTGGAGAAACCTGTACAAACCTTGTATGGGTTTTTCTAGCTTTCTCTTCCTTTCCCTACCTATTCTTTCGAATCAAATACAGCTTAAAAGTCTTAAGGTATTAATGACATTTTCGAAAAAGGGTGTACCACAACCATTTCTAGTGATTGTCACATGGCAAGGGTGCAATTGGCTTAGTGCCCATTCATTCCTCACATGCTGGTTGTCGTTAACTCATTGTGTATCGTGCTGTATCAATCGTGAGTTCGGATTTCCTCACAAAGTTGCTCCTCATGCCCACCTCACAACCCTTGCAGCTGCGTTGGGAACATTTCATGGGATGATGTTCCCAATGCACGGTTACAAGTGTTGTGAGGTGAGTGAGGAAATCCTCTAACTTGTAGAAAAGATGGGTATTGGATTGACATAGATTGATAAAGATCACGTGCCGGTTGCATAATTTATGTTTTCTGGTTTTAGGTTTCTCACTTTCTTGAGTGTCTGACAAACCACTTGAGATCTTGCATTGAAAACCGGAAAAAAGCTCATTAGAATTGAGAATAAGCGGATTTTATTGTCTTAGTAGATTCATGGATCTTTACAAAAAGTTAGAGAAATAAAAAAAGCATAAGAAAACTATTTTAAATGTTTTTGATGATAAGAAAGAACTGTAATATGTATCTATTAATGATATGTCAAATCCATTGGTCATCCACAACTTTATGTTAAAAATGTTTTTTTCTTATATCTTTGGTAATTAAGTATTTTAGTAAAAAAATAGAATAAGTATTTTAGTACTTGAAATTTATGAATTGTGTATGACATGATGTCTATATTAGAAATTCCAATGTAATTTTTTGATTAATAGTTTTTGTGAATTATTAGTTAATAATTTAATTTACAATGATATGTAAATAACAACATTTTGATTATTCATAGAAATAAAAAATATTTTTTACAAACTAGTCTTTCTTTTCTTAATTTACATTAGTGTTTTTCAGAAGCTAAACCCATCACCGTAATTTGTTTTAGGTTGGTTTACAAAATCAAAACAAATAAAATATAGAAAAATTGATCAAGTAATTAAAATATGTTAGTCTTGTATTTCAGGTCTTGGATATTTTGATTTATGGACTTGTGCATTTTCATGTATCTAGTATGTCTTTAGATTAATTTTATAATATAGTGGGTGATGTATTATTAGAAAAGTTATGTATGGTATCTGTTTCCCAAACTCTTGTTTTTGTAGATTGTAATGTATTCGTTCTTGTAGACTATTGATGATGTGGACAGAAAGGCAAATTACATGTAGTACTTCAAGTATACAGCAATAAGCACAAGAAATACCAATCTGAAAACATCAAAGAAGTTTGATTTTTAGGGATTTTAGATATGAACTTGAAGTAAAACTCCTCTTGGAACAGTTTCACTACAGTAACAATGGCAGCAAGTTGGCCTCCCGTGCAGACACACAGCGATGGAGGGATTGGAAGGTGCCAAAATGGGTTCACTCTTCAAAACCCAAGCTCCCAATGCTTGAAAACCTTAGATGGGGCTGAGCTACAGCTTAAACAAGAGAGAAAGAACTAAAAAGACCCCTACAAAAACAATCCCCTTCGCTTTTATAAGACTCACTGGCTTGTGGGACAAGCTAGTTAAAATATTTACACATAAGCCCCCAGAATGTTTCCCTCTCACCAACAACTCCTTAAGAATAAAACTAACTTCAAATGAACTCCTAAAAGATAACTTTTGCTACAAAAAAGACCCAAGAGACCAAAACCTAACAGAAATGCACCCAACTGCCCTTGACAAAAAATTGGCTTATAAAATGATGAAAATACCCCTGGTCCCAAACTATCAACAAAGCTACCCAAAAACAACAATTTGGGATCCCACTACAAGAAAAACATGCAAAACAGAATACATACACATTTTTTTCTTTTTTTTTTCTTTCTTTTTTTCCTTCTTTTTTCTTTTTTTTTTCTTGCCTCTTCATTCCCGTCGAGTTAAAAAGGGCTCGACCCCGTGCGAGTAGCAATTTTAGTAGCCTTGCACATATTTCCATCTAGCTTCATAAACTCCTCTTCACTAATCCAAGAGTTCTCAATTAATGGTTTTCCTTTCCACTTGACCAAGAACCTAAAATAGGCCCCATTTCGAGTGTTGGTGACTCGGACATTTTCTACACCCTTTACTTGTTCAAACTCATTAGAACTATTGGCCCTTTATGCTTGTCCTCGCCTATCCTTTGTTGCTGGTTCTAGGTCCCCATGGTAATCAAAGAGGTCCGCTACATTAAAAATGGGTGAAATGGACAAATCAGTTGATAGCTCAATTTCGTATGCATTGTCACCAAACCGTCTCAGCACTTAACATGGACCAATATTTTTCTGCTTCAACTTATGGTAAGTCCCAACAGGAAACTTCTCATGTCGCAAATAAACCATGACTAGATTGTTGTTCTTGGTAAGTCCCAACAGGAAATTTATCATAACAAAAATAGAATCATTACCTGTAGCTGTTCTTGGCAACCCCAACACAAAATCCATAGTAATATCAGTCCATGGTGCTTCTGGTATGGGTAAGGGAAGATACGAACTTATATTTTGATGCTGCCCCTTCGATGTTTGGCACTTGTGACATCTATCAACATAATAGAACACATCCTTTTGTAGCCTTGGCCAAAAGTACCTTTTGAAGGCCATTTCAAGTGTATTTTTGCAACCAAAATGTCTATTGCAATGCAAATCAACAATGAGTAATGCCTTCAAGGATCCTGATGGAATACATAACCTATTGCCCATGAATAAGTAACCATCATTCCATACAAACTTGGCTTGAGTATCCTTGTCACCATCTATATAGCTTCTACAAATAGGGCCAAAATAAGGGTCATCTTGGTATTGGTCTTTGAAGGAGCTGAATCCGACAACATTAGTAGACATTGTTGACACCAAGTGAACTCTCCTACTAAGAGCATCAGCTACCCAGTTTTGTTGTCCAGTCTTACGCTTCAAAACAAAATTATATTGTTGTAGAAAGTCAACCCATTTAGCATGTCTTCCCCTTATTTTCTGTTGGGAGTTAAGGTGTTTCAATACTTCATGTTCTGAATACAACACAAACTCATGGTGGATAAGATAATGCCTCCAAAACTTCAATGCTTGTACAATGGCATAAAACTCAACATCATTAGTGGAATACCTCATTCTAGCATCATTGAGTTTCTCACTAAAGTAAGCAATTGGATGGCCTTCTTGGCTAAGGACAGCTCCAATCCCAACATGGGATGCATCACATTCAACTTCAAAGAGCTTGTTAAAATCAGGTAAAGCCACTATTAGAGCCTACGTCATCATCATCTTTAGCTCTTGGAAGTTTTTCTCAACTGTGGGAGTCCAAATAAACTCACCTCCTTTCAAGCATTCAGTAATGGGTGCCACAATAGTGCTGAAATTCTTTATAAACCGATGATAAAATGTTGCTAGCCCATGGAAACTACGAATTTTAGTTAAGGTCTTTGGTGTTGGCCACTTTTGAATAGCTTGAACTTTTTCTTAGTCCACCTCAATTCCCTTGGCTGAAACAACATATCCCAAAAACACCAACCGATCTGTCATGAAATTACATTTCTTTAAAATTATATATAGCTGATTTTATCTCAAGACTTCTAGGATTGCTCTCAAGTGTTCTAAGTGGTTGTCATGATCTTTGTTGTGGATGAGTATGTCATCAAAATAAACTACCACAAACTTCCCCATGAACGGCCTTAAAACTTGGTTCATGAACCTTATAAAGGTGCTAGGAGCATTAGACAACCCAAAAGGCATAACCAGCCATTCATAAAGACCTTCCTTAGTCTTGAATGCAGTCTTCCACTCACCCCCCTCTTGGATACGAATTTAGTGGTATCCACTCTTCAGATCTATCTTTGAGAAGACTTGTGATCCAGCCAATGTGTCTAACATGTCATCAAGGCAGGGTATGGGAAACCTGCATTTAACTGTAATCTTGTTAATGGCATGACTGTCAACATACATACACTAATTACCATCTTTCTTTGGTGTGAACAAAGTTGGTATAGCATATGGGCTTAAACTCTCATGGATCAGCCCCTTCTTCAACAACTTTGTTACTTGTCTTTGGAGCTCCTCATGCTCCTTAGGGCTCATTCTATAGTGGGGTAGGTTAGGCAAGGTTGCTCTCAGCATTAAATCTATATGATGTTGTACATCTCTTAGGGGAGGAAGGCCATCAGGTAGCTCTTCAGGCATCACATCAGCATACTCATGAAGTAGCTTCTTCACCAACTCTGGAACAGGTGTTTCTTTGCTAACTTCTTTTGCAACCAGCACGTAAACAACATCCAAATTCCCATATTCTCGAGCCAATTTATTTGAGGTGAAGAGAGTAGCGGTTGGCTTTGTTTCCTTCTTTGGAAATGAATCAAGTTGCATTGGTTTATGAGTTATCTTCTTATTTCCTTTTGCAAGTTGCATTGGTTTAAGAGTTATCTTCTTATTGTCCCCATCATGAATGGTCTTACAGTCATATTGCCATGGGCGACCCAAGAGAATTTGGCATGCATCCATTGGGACAACATCATACCATACCGATTCTTCAAATGTATTACCGATAGAAAAATTAACTAGGCATCTAGAAGAAACTCTTACCTCATTTTCTTTGTTGAACCACGAAATACGATATAGTCGGGGGTGTTGAACAATCTTGAGCTGTAATTTATCCACCATCTCTTGAGAAACAAGATTCTCGGTACTCCCACTGTCAATAATCAAGTTACACAACTTCCCACCAGCTGTACAACGTGTTCTAAAGATATTCTTTCTCAACCAGTCCCCTGGTAGTGGTTCTTGAGGTGCAACCATAGAGTGTCATATCACTAGAGCCTCACCCTCAATATCCCCATCCAAGTTTTCTTCCTCTAAAGCATTAGCTCTAGTAGTTTCAGCCACTTATCCATCCTCAACATGGCCTATATCATCTTGTTGTTCATCAGTGACTTCATCAACTAGATGTGTTTTCCCTTCAATCCTTCTATTAGGATATTCATTTGAACGATGTCCCAACTTCATACACCTAAAACATCTAATAGTAGGCTGTCCTTAACTGCTCTTTGTTGCATTTGAAGTCCCTTGGACTGTAGGGCATGCTTAGTTGATCACACGACCCCTACCAGCCCCAACACTTCAACCTACTAATGAAGATGTACCTTGTACAACACTTAGCCTCCGCCCTGAGCTCCGACTCAATTGAGCTTCAACCTTTAGAGCTAGCTAATATGCATCCTTTATCTTATATGAGCAATGTAGGCTGACTTGATCTTGTATTGGCAACCTCAAACCGTTGATATATCTACTAACCTTTTTCTGTTCAGTTTCTGACATATTACTCCGAAGAGTTAATCTATTAAACTCTTTTTTGTACTCCTTTACACTCTTTTCCCGTTGCCTTAAATTCTGCACCATTTGATAAAGAGTTTGCTCATAGTTTGGTGGTAAAAATTGGGATTTCAACTTCTCTTTCATTCTTCCCCAGGAACTAACCTTTCTTTTCCCCTTCCTTTCTCTGTCGCTTTGGTAATTTTTCCACCAATCTAAGGCTGTCCCATGCATCTTTGTTGTTACAAGCTTCACTTTTCTTTCAGAAGGGATGAGAGATCCATCGTATGGATGCCCAAATCTTGCGGAATAAAGGGGGCGAATTTCAAAAATTTTTCTCTCCCTTCAACTAGGAATCGCATTCCCTATTTAGAAAATCATATTTTCAAAGATCAATCTTGAACCATAACAGAACCAAATCTGAACCAAAAGGAGTAGGAGAGAAGTATACCTGATACAAAGAAATATTATCTCTCAATGAAGGTGTTCACGCCCAAGGAAGGATCCAAAGACTACTCCCACTGAAAATGGCGTAGTGTAGGATGGAGCAGAGTCAACAGTGTTCTTCTCCAAGAACGTTGTCCTTCGCAAGAAACAACAGGATGGCATGTGAGCACAACTTCCTATCAGTCCTTTCCTACGAGAACTAATATCAAGATCAAATCTTGACTTCTCCCACAACTGGAGATCGAACTGGCAAACTTGGGCGGCAAGAAGAAGGAGGCGGCGAGAAAGAATTCTGCAAGGTTGCTTAATTCTTCTTTCTGTGATTTCAGCTCTGAAGAGGATGTGAGTAAGTGTGTCTTCTAAAGGCTGACGCCCCCTCCTTCTTTTGTAACCCTAAAGGATCAGCTCCTAATCCAATTAGGAGTTGCTGATCCAAATACATCCCTTTAGGTGATAAGGATAAACCCTTATCTTATCTGTAGATTAGATAAGCCTTCTCCTAATCTCATTAGGAGGTTTCTAGATCTGAATCATATTCAGATCTGGACTCTTTGAGTGGATGGGGTTAAGACCCTATCCTATCTGTTGATCCATCTTAGAAACCGCCCATATTTAACTTATTAAATTAGTCTAGTTCGAAATGGGCTTTAGACCCATTAAGCTTATGTGCTCACTTAGCTTTCCTAACTGTTGCCCAGTTGGACTTCCTTGTGTGGCGTGGGACCCAAGCATTGAACATCAGCCACATGGGTTCGGCCCAGCCTTTGTTACAAGGCCTGGCCGAATACACTGTTATGGACAGTGCACCCCCTGAAACCCATCAAATGGGCTCTATGGGCCCAACACTAACCCTAAGTGGTCCCTGGGCCAAGCCACCTTGTAACACCTAGGGACTGTGGGCAGACACAAGATTAGCCCATCAGGTATTACCCTTAATGGTCTTACACTTAACCTCTCAGCCCATAATGATCAAACACTGCCTGACAAGAGAGGACCTCTCCCTCGGCTGCAAGGAACAGTGTTGCACTCTCTGCTTATATGGATCCCGGGAATTGAAACCTTTTGCAAACCTTTTTGAAACCATAATATCTATACTCTTATCTCATATAAAATATATTTTGCAAAACAAATCTCAACGATTGAAATCGGCTGCCGGTAGTCTTGGTTTCCATTAGAGAGAGTGCATCCCCGATCATTACCTTTGTCCGACAAAGGGGCTGATCCTGTTACTATGATCACCAACTCAGATGAATTCTCAGACTGTCCCAACATACCTAGGTTTTAACCCCCGCTAAGGATCTCACTGATTGGTACATCAAAGATAGCCCAATCCGACACCTAGTGCAATATCATAATCGAGTCTAGGGGTCGGGTGTAACTTTCCAGTTTTGCCCATTAATCTCCAAGGTCTAGGGCAATACTGGAAATTTGGTACAATTCAAAGATTCAATTAATCCTACACTGCATGTGCCTAGGGTCTAACCCTGGTAGCTGAGACAAGCCACCCCAACTGACTTGGTGGCATATCAGTGTTAGCCATATCAGGATAGGTCTCCCCAGACCGACCCACTGGCTGTGAACATTCTAAACTAACACGAGTCTCATTAAGTGTCATGTTTAAGGGTATTACATTGAAACATGCCAAGGGAACATGAATCAAATATGTACTTTTATTCATTTACAATAAACTCATAATGTACATCATTTTGATTGAAGCTAAGGGCATACAAAACTGTCTAACAACTCCCACTTGCACTTAGGTCCAATCAGGTACAAGCCGGAGTCCCATGCTTTCCACGTGTTTCTCAAACACTTTCTGTAATAGTGGTTTTATCAATGGGTCTGCTACATTTTCCGCTGACGCTACCTTCTAAATCTGGACGTCCCCTTTTCCAACAATCTCCCGTAGTACGTGGTACTTCCTCTCGATGTGCTTCGACTTCGAGTGGGCTCGTGGCTCCTTAGCCTGAGCAATGGCTCCATTGTTGTCACGCAACAACGGGATGGGTGATGTGCTGGACGGAACTACTCCCAACTCGTGAATGAACTTCTTCATCCACACTGCTTCTTTGGCAGCCTCACATGTGACAATGTACTCGGCCTCGGTCGTGGAGTCTGTAGTGGACCCTTGTTTGCTGCTTTTCCAGCAAACAACAAACGATCCTATCGTGAAAACATATCCAGATGTAGACTTTCTATCATCTGGATCCGACTGGAAATCAGCATCTGTATACCTTTGGATCTGTAGTGAGCTACTATCAAATACTAGACAAAACTATTTTGTCCTTTGAAGGCACTTAAGTATGTTTTTCACAGCAGTTCAGTGCTCCTGCCCTGGGTTGGCCTGAAATCTGCTTACTACACTCATTGCCTGAGCAATGTCCGGACGAGTGCACAGCATGGCATACATGATGCTCCCTACGGCAGAGGCATAGGAAACGTCTTTCATTCCATCAATCTCCTCAGAAGTCTTGGGAGACATCTTCTTGGAGAGAGTGACTCCGTGCCTGAAAGGAACATTTCCTTTCTTGGAGTTTTCCATGCTGTATCTTTTGACTATTTTGTCAATGTAAGCAGATTGGGATAATCCTATTATCCGCTTCGATCTATCTCTATAGAGTCGAAAACCGAATATATAGGAGGCTTCTCCAAGATCTTTCATGGAGAATTGCTGTGAAAGCCATACTTTCACCGTAGTTAACATTCTTACATCATTCCTAATGAGTAGAATGTCATCTACATACAGAAAAAAGAAGGTAACCTTATCTCCACTGTACTTTTTGTAAACACAGGGTTCATCAGGATTCTGCTTGAAGTCAAACGATTTGACAGTAGAGTCAAAATGGATGTTCCATCTTCTAGAAGCTTGCTTAAGTCCATAAATGGATCTTTTAAGTTTACATACCATGTGTTCCTAACCTGCAGCAATGAAGCCTTGCGGCTGCTGCATATAGATATCTTCAGTAAGATCTCCATTCTGGAATGCAGTTTTGACATCTATATGCCAAATCTCATAATCATGGTATGCTGCTACAGCTAGCAGGATCCTAATGGATTTAAGCATGGCCACAGGCAAAAAGGTTTCCTCATAATCGATGCCCTCTTTCTGAGTCTACCCTTTCGCCACCAGACGAGCTTTGAAGGTCTCAACCCTACCATGGGGGCCCTTCTTCCTCTTGTAAATCCATTTGCAACCGATTGCTTTTACCCCGGAGGGCGGATCTACTAGAGCCCAGACTCCATTGGTCTCCATTGAGTCCATCTCTGTTCTCATGGCCTCCACCCACTTCTGGGAATCTATGTCCAACATAGCTTCCGCGTAAGTCACGGGATCCTCCTCACATGTCAAGGTTTCCACCAGGTAACTATCCTGGTCATATCCATAACGGACTGGTGGCCGGGATACCCGAGTAAATCTTCTAGGTTGGTTACTACCTGGAACTTGTGGGACATTTTCCACTGCTCTTGAGCTCTCCTCATCAAGAACTATTTTCTGACGATGGGTGTCCAAGATATAATCGGTTTCCAAGAATTGTGCATTTCGGTTGCAGAACACATTCTGCTTACTTGGGTCATAGAATAGGTAACCCACAGAGCCTTTTGGATAGCCTACAAATAGGCAACGGCTGGTCTTGGATTCCAACTTGTCTGCACTCGTTCTTTTAACATATTCTGGACAACCCCAAATCTTCTAGTGTCTGACACTTGGTTTCTTTCCGGTCCAAAGTTCATATAGAGTGTTCGGAACAGATTTGGTTGGAACTCGATTTAGCATGTAAATCGCAGTCTCTAATGCGTAACCCCAAAAGGATGTGGGTAACTCTGAGTGTATGAGAAGCGATTGGACCATATCCAATAAGGTCCTATTCCTCCTCTCTGAAACACCGTTAAGTTGTGGTGTAGCAGGAGGAGCTAATTGTGATACTATCCCATTGTCCTTTAAGTAGTCCCTGAATTCATCAGAGAGATACTCGCCACCTCGATCTGATCGGAGGGCTTTAATTTCTCTCCCTAACTGTTTCTCGACCGCTTGTCTGAACTCTTTGAACTTTTCAAAGGATTCAGACTTGTGTCTCATTAGGTACACGAAACCATATCGTGAAAAATCATCGGTGAAGGTGATGAAATACATGTGTTGATTCCGTGTCCTAACACTCAGGGGACCACATACATCAGTATGTATAAGGTCAAGTGTGCCTATACATTTTTCAAGCTTACCGTTAAACGGCCGTTTCGTCATCTTGCCTTGCAGGCAAGGCTCACAAGTGGAAAGATCTTCTACAGTTAGAAAATCCAAAGGACCATCCTTTACCAACCTTGTGATTCGGTCAACACCGATGTGGCCAAGTTGGTAAAGCCACAGGCTTGTGGGATTAACTGTATCACGGGCTTTCTTCTTGGGGATTTCAGCCGACGTAGTTTCGGTTATGTTAGTTTCTAGAGAATGATGCAGAACATAGAGACCGTTCTCCAGTTCCCCGTATGCGATGAATCTATTATTTCTTTTAATAGTAATCGTATTACTAAAGAAGACAGAATAATCATCTGCACACAGTTTTGAGACAGAAATCAAATTTATTCTTAAATTTTGTACATAAAGACAATCTTTCAGTACAATAGTTCATTTTCTAAAAAGTAACTCCACGGTTCCTATGGCCACGGCTGCAACAGTTGTAGTAGTCCCCAAGTAGAGCATGACTACTCCTTCAGTCAGCCTTCTGCTTACCTTGAACCCCTGTAGTGAGTTACACGCATGAGTTGAAGCCCCAGAGTCAATACACCAGGACGCAGAAGCTACCAATAAGTTGGTTTCTATAACACAAGTTTTGAGATTACCTTTCTTGGATTCCAGGTAGGTGGGACAGTTCCTTTTCCAATGGCCGGTCTACTTGCAGAAGTGACAGGCATCCGATGCCTTGTCCTTCCTCTACTTCTTGGGTTTGGCAGCCTTCTTCTGAGGCTTTTTCTTTGCCTTTCTTTTCTTGCCCGATTTGCTAGTTTCAACGAGCATGGCAATGGGCTCATCCTTTTTAATCAATTCTTCGGCCCTCTACAACATATTGCTGAGTTCCAACATGCTGACGTTCAGCTTGTTCATGTTGTAATTCATGATGAATGGATTAAAGGATGGAGGCAGAGAGTTGAGAATAGCATCGATCTGTGTTACTAGATCCAGCCCGGATCCAAGAGCCTCCAGTTCGTTGATATAACCCATCATCCAGAGACAATGGTCGTGAATCTGTTGGCCCTTGGACATCTGCGCGGTCATGAACTGTTTCAAGACCTTCTGCCTAGTAGAATGATTATGTTCTTCGTACATTGTCTTGAGACTGTCCAATACATCCTTAGCAAGTTCGATCTGATCAAACTGCCTCTGAATTGGGTTGTCCAAGGAGGCAATGATATAGCAGCGGGCAAGGGAGTTCTCTTCTCTAGGCCTCAGAAGCCCTATCTCCCGGATGATCCAGGGCATGATTCTTGGCTTCCTTATCCAATTTCTCAGAGGTTAAGACCAACATAAGGTTCCTGTACCAGTCGGCATAGTTTGGGCCCTTCAGCTTGTTGTCATCAAGCAGTTTTGCAAATTGTCTGTTCGCCAGTTTCTGATAAAAGAGCAAACATTAGTCCATAACCTAATTTGATTAATGTTCATTACATAGATATGGATTTTAATCTACATTCCATTCCCATTTATTCATCTCTGAGATTTCCCCCCTTTCTCAATGACGGAGACTGCGGGTTGTCTCTGGAAATGTGGGAAATCACATAGGATGCATGGAGCCAACTGTTTCAACTGCATAGTTTGACCACCTTTCCGTGAAGGATCACATCCACTCATCATATGAGTTTTCCCTTTGGCCTCTGTTAGATAAGGTTCGGAGCCGTTTTTAGGTAAACCTTTCTATCCAGTGAGTGCTTACCCATCATATTCGTGAACTCCAAGGTACCGTAAGAGAGTTCCCATTTTCTGGTGAAGCCCCCTCCCACATCGGTCTATGACGCCCCTATCATCTTTCGAAACACTTAGACAAGCTCAATAGCAAATGGATAGCCCATTTTCTGGTGCGTTTCCTCATTACTAAAGGACCCATCCTCATGCTAATGATGGATGGCCTTTAGAGAGTTCAACATATGAATCTCCCTATCACATGCACTCATAGTAGTTGGAGGGAATAGTCAATTACGCCCTAGTTTGATCTAGGTCAAACCAAAGTGGCTCCCACTGACTTTCATAAAGCCAGATTTCGGTGGGCCTAAATCGGCTAGGGTTCCGCACGTAACCTCTCCATGAGGTGTGGGGCCCACCACTGAGGGAGGTCATCCAATGACCAAAAGGGATACCATGGCAATGATGTGCATTCAGCCATGGTGTGCGCAAGAGCCACTGTCGATTGAGCATGGGCCAAACACTTATGGCCCATGTACGTAGCACATCACACATCATACATCACATGCAAGGATAAATTGATCCAATCAATTACTTATTTGTAAAGCCCATTTGAAGCCCAATTTAAGTCCATAATATTAATCATTAATATTATCTAGGTATATGGGACAAATTAGGGTTGATGGATTCATCAGTTTTAACTATTTAAAACTGGGCCTTTACAGGTTGGGCCGAATTAACTATTTAATTATTATCAATCCTTGGGCTCATATGTGGGAAATTAGGGCTGACTTTCAGCCTTGATTGGACCCTAGATTCGGTCCAAACAATTTGAACTAATCTTGGTTCGAATGGGTCTAGGGTTTGATCTTTAATTAAATCTTTAATTCAAGAAAATAATATGAAATTAAATACTAATAAAAGAAAAACAAGAATTTGTCAAATAGGGCTGTTCACAGTTTGCAGTTTCATAAACTGCAAATCGCCGATTGCGATTCTCCCATCTGCAAAATCTCCTTCCTTGCGCCGCCATCTTCGATCCAAAATAAAATAAATAGAAATCCTAATTTCTATTAATAATTACATCAGATCGAATACCTATACATTCTGTCTAAAAAATAAAAAAATTATTTTACAGACCAAAAGTAATAAAATAATCCACAATTTGCAAAATCGCAGGTTCCTTGCGCAAATCAAGACTTCGATCTCCTCTTGTATGAACAATCCATAAATCAAGAAAATCATAAAGAACAATTCTAAACACTAATCAGATTTATATAAAATTTAATTTCAGATTATTCACCCATAATTTTGGGAACAAATTTCCCAAAACCCTTATCTGCGCAAATCGGGTAGAACGCCTTCTGCCCATTTGTGCAGGTTCAGATCTGAAACAAATTGGTTCAAGATTTGAACCATGGCTCTGATACCATTGAAGGGATGATAGATCCATCGTATGGATGCCCAAATCTTGCAGAATAAAGGGGGCGAATTTCAAAAATTTTTCTCTCCCTTCAACTGGGAAACGCATTCCCTATTTAGAAAACCATATTTTCAAGGATCAATCTTGAACCATAAACTGAACCAGATCTGAACCAAAAGGAGTAGGAGAGAGTATACCTGATACAGAGAAAAATTATCTCTCAATGAAGGTGTTCACGCCCAAGGAAGGATCCAAAGACTGCTCCCACTGAAGATGGCGTAGTGTAGGATGGAGCAAAATCAGTAGTATTCTTCTCCAAGAACCTTGTGCTTCGCAAGAAACAACAAGATGGCACGTGAGCACAGCTTCCTATCAATCCTTTCCTGCGAGAACTGATATCAAGATCAAATCTTGACTTCTCCCACAACTGAAGATCGAATTGGCAAATTTGGGCAGCAAGAAGAAGGAGGCGGCAAGAAAGAATTCTGCAAGGTTGCTTAATTCTTCATTCTGTGATTTCAGCTCTAAAGGGGATGTTAGTAGGTGTGTCTTCTAAATGCTGCCGCCCCCTCCTTCTTTTGTAACCCTAAAGGATCAGCTCCTAATCCAATTAGGAGTTGCTGATCCAAATCTTATTTGGATCAGACATCCCTTTAGGTTATAAGGATAAACCCTTATTTTATCTGCAGATTAGATCAGCCTTCTCCAAATCTCATTAGGAGGTTTCTAGATCTGAATCATATTCAGATCTGGACTCTCTGAGTGGATGGGGTTAAGACCCTATCCTATCTGCTGATCCATCTCAGAATTCGCCCATATTTAACTTATTAAATTAGTCTAGTTCGAAATGGGCTTTAGGCCCATTAAGCTTATGTGCTCACTTAGCCTTCCTAACTGCTGCCCTGTTGGGCTTCCTTGTATGGTGTGGGACCCAAGCATTGATCTACACATCAACCACATGGGTTCGGCCCAGCCTTTGTTACAAGGCTTGGCCGAATACACTGTTATGGACAGTGCACCCCCTGAAACCCATCAAATGGGCTCTATGGGCCCAACACTTACCCTAACTGGTCCCTGGGCCAAGCCACCTTGTAACACCTAGGGACTGTGGGCAGATGCAAGATTAGCCCATCAGGTATTATCCAAAATGGTCTTACACTTAACCTCTCAGCCCATAATGATCAAACACTGCTCGACAAAAGAGGACCTCTCCCTCGACTTCTAGGAACAATGTTGCACTATCTACTTATATGGATCCTGGGAATTGAAACCTTTTGCAAACATTTTGAGACCATAATATATATACTTTTATTTCATATAAAATATATTTTGCAAAACAAATCTCAATGATTGAAATCGGCTGCCGGCAGTCTTGGTTTTCATCAAAGATAGTGCATCCCCGATCATTACCTTTGTCCGACAAAGGGGCTGATCCTGTCACTATGATCAGCCACTCAGATGAATTCTCATACTGTCCCAACATACCCAGGTTTTGACCCCTGCTAAGGATACATCAAAGACAGCCCATTCCGACACCTAGTGCTGTATCATAATCGAGTCTAGGGGTCGGGTGTAAATTTCCAGTTTTGCCCATTAATCTCCAAGGTCCAGGGCAATACTAGAAATCTAGTCCAATTCAAAGATTCAATTAGTCCTAAACTGCATGTGCCTAGGGTCTCACCCTGGCAGTTGAGACAAGCCACCCCAACCGACTTGGTGGCACATCAGTGTCAGCCTTATCAGGATAGGTCTCCCAGACCGACCCATTGGCTGTGAACATTCTAAACTAACACGAGTCTCATTAAGTGTTCAGTTTAAGGGTATTACACAGAAACATACCAAGGGAACATGAATCAAATATGTACTTTTATTCATTTACAATAAACTCATAATGTACATCATTCTGATTGAAGCTAAGGGCATACAAAACTGTCTAACACTTTCTTCATTCATTTCTTTCCAATCAAAATAATTTTCAATACTGTGCAACCAATCTAGAAGCTCTTCAGGTTTCAACTCACCATCAAACTCGGAAATATGAAGTTGAACACCATGACCTTGATTAGATTGTAAAGCTGGCACTATTCGGTCTTCCCACCGCTGGTTGTTATTCCTTCCATGTTGATCACCTTTAGGTTGCTCAATGTCTTCACTTGATTCTTCACTAATAATGTCAGTGAGTTGATCATCAACTCTAAGGAGCTTGTCTTCTTCTTCCTAGCCCTAAATCATTCGCTACGTCGCTATCCCTAGCAGCATTTTGAACTACAAGTTGAGCAAGATGTTCAATCTATTCTTGTAGTCATCTTATAGCCTCTTGGAAAACCTCTATAGTGACATGTTGTGGTCTTCTACCACCCCTACCATGTCCACCCCTTGCAGCCATGATAATATAGAAAACACAAGAAGGAGATGAACTTTGAAGCAAACCCAAGGAAAGAATTTGCTCTGATACCACTTGATGTGGACAGAAAGACAAGCTACATGTAGTACAACAATAAGAACAAGAAACACCAAGCTGGAAACAACAAAATAAGTTGGATTTTTAGGGATTTCAGACCTGACATGAAGTAGAACTCCTCCTGGAACAGTTCCGCTATAGTAACAATGGCAGCAAACTGGCCTCCCACGTGGACACGCAGCGATGGAGGGATTGGAAGGTGCCAAAATGGGTTGACTCCTCAAAACCCAAGCTCCCAATGCTTGAAAACCCTAGCTGGGCAGAGCTATAGCTCATATAAGAGAGAAGAACTAAAAATATCCCTACAGAAACAACCCCCTTCTCTTTTATAAGACTCACTACTTTGTTGGACAATCTAGTTTACACATAAGCTCCCAGAATGTTTCCCTTTCACCAACAACTCCTTAAGAATAAAACTAACTTCAAATGAACCCTAAAAGATAACTTTTGTTACAAAAGATCCAAGAGACCAAAACCCAACAGAAATGCACCCAATTGCCCCTGACTAAAATCTGGCTTATAAAATGACGAAAATACCCTTGGTCCCAAATTTTCAACAAAACTACCCAAAAACAACAATTTGGGATCCTACTGCAAGAAAAACATGCAAAACAGAATACATACACACATTTTTTTCTTTCTTTTTTTTCTTGCCCCATCAATTGAATTATACAATTGTTATGTATTTATACTTTATTCATAGTTATTTCAAACTTCAATTTGTATCAATAATATATTTATTGATTTGATCTTTCTACCATATCCATGCCTGCCCAAAGTGTATCAAGATAGCCATTTCCAAGCCTTTTGATATGCAACCTTGATGCTATAGAAATTCAAATACATCCTCAAAATACATTAGTAACATTGAATTTGATCTTGAAATAAGGTATAGACTTAAGAGGGTAACCATGATAGAATTTTCTATGGAGTTTGCAATCTTCTTCCTTATGAAATTATATATGAGTCTATTTCTATCGGTAAAAGAATAACATATGATATTCATGCATTTTTAGTTTATTTTATTCATGTCATATAACATCTGAATTCAATAGGAACATTAATGGATAATTGGCCCAACCCCACATATTTTCTTTTGATTTGTAAAGAACATATATTAATATAAAACTCATATCGAACTCATTCATTGTGGAAAACCTAAGACTAGATATCCAAGAAATAGAAGAAATTAAGTCTTTGTTTCTTTGTTGAGAGCATTAACATTGCCTACCTAAAGAGTAGTAACTATGTATAACATCATCCCTAACTAGTAGGGTAGATCAAGGTTGTCTATTTAACTAATTCTTAGGGATGAGTTGTATTGGGGTTTTAATTTATTATGATGTTTCTTTTTCTTCTTTGTGGATGCTTGGCCAATGCCCCAATAGTTGAGATGGTCATCACTTAGGTGGCGTTTGATTGCACTTTTTAGAGGTTTGAATCTGAAAATGCTATTTTTCAAACCTCACCCATTGTTTGGTTGTACCTCTTAAACTGGGTCTGAAATTGATTTTCAGATCTAAAAATCATAGACCTTGGGCCGACTCTTAACGTGCTTAGACGCGTTTCAGAGCTGTCCCAATGTCCAAAATATCCTTACATTTTTTTGTAAATGACCAAAGTTACCCTTGATAACCCCAAAACCTAGAAAACCTAAACATTTTTGTGTTTACGAACGATCCCAAAGCGCCACTGGTGAGTCAAGCTCGAGGAAGAACGCTGCTGTCCAAGCTCCAGGAAGAACACCTCTGTCCAAGCTCTGGGCTCCAGGTAGTCATTCTTCTTCTGATTCGTTTGATTTGTTTTTGTTTGATTTATTTATGTTTGTTTTTTTATTTTTCGGAAGATGAACTGTTGTTTGTTTTCTTTGATGATTTTTGGAAGATTGCTTTGTTGAACGGGAGATGAACTGTTGTTGTTTGTTTGCTTTTACGTATGTTTTTTTTCCTCTTTGCTTTGGCTTTTGGAAGATGAACTGTTGATGATTTATTTATGTGTGTTTTTTTTAAGTTCCCACATTTTTATTCGCCTTAGTTATTCCACTGTTGATGATTTATTCTGGCACATTTTTATTCGCCTTAGTGGATTGTAATATGAAGACGCTTTAGGACGATTTTTTTTGTTTTTTTCTTTAAGGAAACACGAACTTCATACACGGATCTGTAACAAGAAGGTGATACAGATTTTTCCACATTCTAAACATAAGAGAAACAGAAAGAAAATAAGGCCAGTTATCTAATATCATTACCAATGAATTTTCCTCCTGAATCCCAAGGACGAGTTTCAAAGGACTTCCCAATGATACTGCGCTTCTGGTTTATACTCCCATTCTCACACCAGTACTCTGGAAAGTAATCCAAAAATGTTTTGCTTCCTAGTGTATCAACTCCATTGAAAAGGAAGCTTCTGATCAAACCTTCGCATGACTCTCTCCAATCAACTTCTTCAGAACTTGGTGACCTGGATCCTTCTCTGCTCTCTATGATAGACATTTATGCTGTGCTTCACGATTACAGATAACCTGAGAAGCATCCATCTCCTTTGATGCTTGGTCCATCAAAGGAGATGGATGCTTGGTCCTGAATCCAGAATATAAAATATTATGTTTGTCTTGGCTTGATGTGAACTTGGTCCATATCACAATTGGTGAGAAAAATCTCAATGACTCACTTGTAATCTTCCCTCCCCATGGTAAAATATTGGTATACTGGAGACCAAGGGCATTAAGTTTTTGTAGTACTTCTGTTTGTAATCACTGTGGTTCATAACATCGAAGGTAGGATTAAGGTCCAAGACAACTATATTCATGTTAGCTGTGGTGAAAAAGTTGGCACAAAATATAGGTAGATCAAGCTCAGGTTCAGGTAAAACAGCAAGATCCAAAATCTGCATTGTTTCACTCTCTTCAATGCTATGACTGCGGAGGAGTTTGATATTGGGAGCTTGAAAAGCTAGCATCTATAGCTCTGTTTTTCCATCCATGGCCTTCATGGAATTGAATTTCTCTTGTAAAGGCGAAGGAACCAAATGGGTTCGTCCTTTTGTTTCTTCCAGAGTGAAGCCAACAAACTTCTGGTAAGAGAATGCAGAGACTTCCACAGAAGGCCAATTGAATAAAATTTTGGTTGTAGAAAATCCGAATATCGCAACCGCTCGAGGAAGAGATGGCACTTGGATGCAGCGTGCATCGCTTTATTATGTATTTATTTATTTTTATTTGATCATTTTAATTTTTATTAAATTTTAATTTGTATTTTTTGTTGAAGATATTTTTAATCAATATTATTAATTATTAATTAGTAACCATTGATTTTTATTAAATTTTAATCATTTTATTATTTTTAATAGTAAGTAACTATTTTTATCATTTTAATTACGTTATTTAATTATTTTTATTCATGTTAGTTCAATATTATTATAACTATTAATTTTTATTAAATTTTAATCATTTTATTATTTTTTAATAGTGAGTAATTATTTTTTATTATTTTAATCACATTATTTATTATTTATTAATTAATTTTTCGTAATTATTATGTATTTAATTTTTTGTTATTTGCATTAGTTCAATATTATTATAACTATTAATTTTTATTAAATATAATCAATTTATTATTTTTTAATAATGAGTAATTATTTTTTATTATTTTAAATATGTTATTTATTAATTATTAACAATTTTTTTGTAATTATTATGTATTTAATTATTTTTTTATTTGCGTTAGTTCAATATTATTATAACTATTAATTTTTATTAAACTTTAATCATTTTATTAATTTTTTAATAGTGAATAATCATTTTTTATTAATTTAATTACGTTATTTATAAATTATTAATTATTTTTCATAATTATTATGCATTTAATTATTCTTTATTCGTGTAAGTTCAATATTACTATAACTATTAATTTTTATTATTTTATTATTTTTTAAGTGAGATTATTTTTTATTGATTTAATTACGTTATTTATTAATTATTAATTATTTTTCGTAATTATTATATATTTTATTATTTTTTTGTATGATTTCAATATTATTTTTGAATTTGATAAATTATTTTATATGAAATAGTACAAATTGAGCTCAAATTTACCAAATAATCTATTCTAGGGGTAAAATAGTAAAAACAATGCATTTCAGATGTTAAAAATTTGGTCAAACACAAACAAGCCAAAGTATTCAGAGCATCTGAAAAGTAGAAAAGCATCAATGCCTCTTTTCAGATTTCAGACTGTTTTAATATCTTTTTAACTTTTCATATATGAATTTTCAGATTTATAAACGCCACCTTAGTGTTAGGGGTGGCAATTTCTAAGCCGACCAACTTAACCCATCCATCTATCATGCGTGTTAATATGGGTAAGGAACCCATTAGGGTTAGGGGAAAATGGTTAGTTCATGGGTACCTATAGGATTGTCACCACTCAATTTTTGCTCAATTTTTTCTCGAATCCCCCAATCCATGCCCTAAGCACCTGATCACACCTTAATGTTTTTCTTGAAAGGCCTAAAAACTCTAGAAACCCAATCATCAAACTTGCACAATCTTTATCTAATTACCTTGATCAAGCTCCTTCTAACACTCTTACTAGCATATCAAATCAAACCATCTAGTTTAAAGCCCTAGCATACTTGTTCAAGCCAAATTCTAGATCTAAAGTCCTAGGTCTTATTGCCCATTGAGTAAAGATTAAAAGCCATCTGGGAATGTCAACAACTATTGCGACTATATCTATTACAGTAGTAAAGTTAGCTTTTGGGCAAGAAATGTTAGTTTTGAAAGCTTGTCTTTACATTTCGTAGTTAAGAAGAGATTTTATTTGTCTCTAAACTTATTAGTGATGGATATTCTTTTCTTGTTGGTAATATGATTACTATTAAATTGAATTGTAAAGTCATAGTTAGTGGAGAAATAGAGAATACCTCTACATACTACATCATTCCCTAGAAACTAATGTTATTGAACAAACAATAGTCACCGTTTCAATGAAAAGAACTCGTGAAACTATTAACCCTACCTATTTGTGGCACTTCAGACTTGACCATATTAATAAAGAAAGTATCACAAGACTAGTTAAGGATGGTCATTTAGATTTTCTAAACTTAAGAGAATTTTATAGACTATGAACCATGCCTACAAGGCAAAATGACTAAAAGGCCATTTACTAGAGAAGCTCATAGATCCATAGGTGCATTAGATTTGATACGGATAAATGTATATGGTCCTATGAACATAAGGGTACGTGGTGGATAAGTTTACCTTTACTAATGATTCTTATGGTATGGGTACATATGCTTGATGTGACACAAACCTAAATCCTTTGAGTTCGAAGTGTAAGGGGATGAACTTATATAATACTAAAGCGTCACCATGGGCTATCAATAGTAACAAGACTAGTTTTTATGGTTATTTAGTTAGTAGTACTCACCTAAGGAGGGCCATAGACTCTTCTTGTAGAGGGCAGCCACAATGCTCTTTACCGCTAAACCTTGAATTGTAGATACCTTTCGTAAGATGCAAAACAAAAACAAATAAAGTAAATTATAGTTTAGGGAGAAAATAACTAAAAAGTTTATCATATGGTCGATATTGTTTCCCCTGAGATGACACAAAGTAGGAGCTCGTGGGCATGGAAATCAAAGTGAATATGTTCTCTACATTGTAGCCCAATATGTGTCATCATCAGAGAAACCTAAGGACTTAAGCCCTTAACCACTTGGAGAATATTCTAGAATTCTTAAGTCATTAACCGTTTAGGGGATGCTCTAGAATTCTTGCCTATGCATGAGGTGAGCCCTATTCTTGTCTATAAATAGTAGGGCTCATGACGTGAAAAGGGACTTCTATCATTCTGACCATTCTATCATTCATCTTTCCACCATTTGGTTCCATTTTCTTTGTCCAGACATAATTCATTCCCTAAGCTTTTTAACCCTAGCATCATCTTGCCCTTTATTACTTAAAACTTTCATTTTCACTTAAACAAACTAGTATCATCTCTGATGCCATTAGTATTTCCAACATCCTACTCACTATCTCCAGAACTTGGGTCATCTTTATAGTGCCATACCTATACAAGTAATTCAAACAAGATGTTAAGAAGCAATTGGATAAGGAGATCAAAACCCTTTGGTCAGATCGAGGAGGTGAATATCCCTTAGATGAATTCAAGAATTACCTTAGGGAAAGCAAAATACTTTCATAGTTAACCCCTCTAGCTACACACAATTAAATAGTGTATCTAAAAGAATGAATTGAACATGATTAGATATGATTCGATCTATACTCGTTCACTGTGAACATCCCAATTGAGTTTGGGGTTCACTCCATGGCTGAAATGGTATAGAGCCACCACCCATCAATGCAAGGAACATGGGAGTGACGTGCCTCCCAAGTTCAAAAAACAAAACAAGACTCTCATGTGCCCAAAGTAAGGTTATTCTACGTACTTTTTAGGGGAGAGAGGGAATGTGTTAGGCATCCCTCTCCTATATTCAACATGTAATACCATTCCCCTAATTAAGTAAAAAAAAAAAAAACTAGAATGGATTAAGCCAACAAGAATGCTAGTGAGTTTGCCTACCAAAGAGGATGGTCACTATGGAGTTGTTTCCCAAGTGATTCAACTACATGGCATCCTCCCTCTTTATCCAAAGTTCCTTACACTCCTACTAAGCAAATGAAAGAGGCCAAATCACAAGGGATTCAATCCCCCATGAGCAACTTCTCTAAAGCAGTTCTCAACCCAAAAAATAAACAATCATGATAGCCAAAAAAAAAAAAGATTCCAATTAGGATGAAAACAGAATTAATAACACCAATAAATATACATTCTTTCATTCAAAAAAGAATTCTAAAATGCATGTCCACTTAACTAATCACAACCGAATTGGACCCCTATTAATATAAGTTGATTTCGGCACTGTTTTTTGGTTCAAAACATGCCCAATAAACACTAAAAGAACATGGGATAATCATTGAAAGCTATCAACAAACTATACTAATTTTTCCTACATCTAATCACAAGAGAACTAAACTTCAAGAAAATTGCATAACAACATTCAATAAATAAAATTGACAAATCTGAAATAAGGGACTACCTAGAATATTAGTATAAGAATAAACAAACAAGTAGCTCAAATCGGCATGTTTCACTTAACTTAGACAAAATCAAATTAAAAAGCTATGAAAATGAACAAATTTCAGCACTGAAATAAATTCAAACTAAGCTAAAATAAACACTATAATACATGGGATATTCATTTAAATTGAATAACAAAATGCTCTAATGATTCATACATCTAATCACCATATGGTCAACTAAAGATAATGCATGAAATTATCCTATAAGCAGAAAATGAAGTTTTGAAAAAAATAAAACTAACTACAAAATCAATAGGATGCATAAGGAAAAAAAATAATATTAAGAATGAATAACAAAAATGAAAAGAAAAAAAAATGAGTGAGGTGAGAAGATCAACTTTTTTGTGACCTCTGATCAAATGGATAGTGGGGGGATGCAATGGACTGGATTTTTTCCACCAGATTTGCACAAATATTGTAGAGGAATCCCCTTTCTAGTTTTCTTCTTGGGATTGTTTTGCTCCCAAGACCCTTGGACTGGATGTCTTCCTTCTTCCTTCTTGCTTTTCTTTTCTTTTTTTTTTTTTTGTTTCTACCTTAGTGGAAATGTACTAAGTTTTCCACACAAGCTCTCTCTCCTTTTTGTTTTGTTTGGGGTTGCTTGGACTAAATGAGAAGGATGGAGGTAGTGGGAGTTCATTGGTTGAGGTGGTTCAGTGGAAGGAAGAAGAAGAGGGTGAGTTCGGTTGGGTTATGTGGGGATAAAGGTTTGAGAGAGAGATCAATGGCTCAATCCAAAGGGGAGGAGAGTTCTTGAGGGTTTGGTGGTGATGGAAAGGAAAAGAATGAAGCTAGGTTTTGTTGTGAGAGGAAAAGGATGGAAGGTAGGGGAACGAGAGCTAGAGAGAGAGAGAGATCAATTGGTTCAGCTCATACCTAGGCTGAAAAGGGTGAAGGTCCTCCATCTTCTTTTCTTTCTTTCTTTTGTTTTCTTATTCTTCTTTCTCTTATTCTCTTATCCTTTCCTCTTTCTTTCTTCTTGGCCGAAAATCCCTGTTGATGTTTTCTTTTTCTTCATTTTTTGATGGAAATGGAGAAGTAAGAAGATGGTATTCGGTGGTGTTGTTGATGGAGGTTAAAGGAGATGGAGATGGGGGATAGGAAGTAGGAGGCATTGTGAGAGGGAGAGATCTTGAGAAGGGTTCGATGGTGGAAGGTTTTGATGGCTGGTTTCATGTTATGAAGGTTCATTCATGGAGGTCTTGGGAGAGGGAGAAGAGAGGTGGGAGGAGGCTAGGGTTCCATGTGAAGGGATGGGAATCCATCACATGGATGCCCAAGTCTTGCGGAATGGATAGAGGAAATTTCAAAAATTTCTCCCATCTTTGCAGGGAATCGAATTCCCTATATTTAGAAAAGCATGCTTTTCAAGGATCAATCTTGAATCAAGAACCAAACCAGATCTGAACCAAAAGGAGTAGGAGGGAGGATGTACCTGATACAGAGAAGCAATATCTCCCAATGGAGGTGTTCACGCCCAAGGAAGGATCCAAAATCTGCTCCCACTGAAGATAGCGCAGTGCAGGATGGAGCAGAATCAGCAATGTTCTTCCAAAAGAACTTGACCCTTCGCAAGAATCAACTGGATGGCTTGTGAGTACAACTCCTACCAATCTTTTCCCAAAAGATTGGAATCAAGATCAAATCTTGATTTCTCCCAAGAACTGGAGATCGAACTGAAGGTGATGGCGGCGACAGGAAGGAGGCAGCGAGAGAGAATTCGCAGGGTGCAGAAATCTCTCTTCTTGTGATTTTCAGCTCTGAAGAAAATTGAACATCAACCCGTAACAATTGCCGCCCCTTTCTCCTTTCATAATCTTAAAGGGATCAGCTCCTAATCCCATTAGGAGTTGCTAATCCAAATCATATTTGGATTAGAAGTCCCTTTAAGTGATAAGGGATAACCCTTATCTTATCTGCAGATCAGATTAGCCATCTCCTAATCTAATTAGGAGGCTTCCAGATCTAAATTTCATTTAAATCTTGGACTCTCTAAGTGGATAGGGTCTAGGCCCAATCCTATTAGCTGATCCATATCAGAATTCACCCCTTTTAATTGACTGATCAAATCAGCCCAGTTCGAAATGGGCTTAAGGCCCATTTAAGGTTATGTACTCACTTAGCCTCCTTCCAAACTGTTGCCCAGTTGGGGCTTCCTTGTATGGCGTGGGACCCAAACATTGATCTACACATCAGCCACATGGGTTCAGCCCAACCTTTGTTACAAGGCCTGGCCGAATACACTGTTATGGACAGTGCACCCCTTGAAACCCATCTTATGGGCTCTATGGGCCCAACACTTACCCTAAGTGGTCCCTGGGCCAAGCCACCTTGTAACACCTAGGGACATGTAGGCAGATGCAAGATTAGCCCATCAGGTATTATCCTCAATGGTCTTACACTTAACCTCTCAGCCCATAATGATCAAACACTGCCCGACAAGGGAGGACCTCTCCCTCGACTGCAAGGAGCAGTGTTGCACTCTCCGCTTACATGGATCCCGGGAATTAAAAGCTTTTGCAAATCATTTCGAAACCATAACATATATATATATATATCTTTATATAAATATATTTTGCAAAACAAAATCTCAACAATTGAAATCAGCTGCCGACAGTCTTGGTTTCCATCAGAAAGAGTGCATCCCCGATCATTACCTTTGTCCGACAAAGGGGCTGATCCTGTCACTATGATCACCCACTCAGATGAATTCTCGGACTGTCCCAACATACCCAGGTTTTGACCCCCACTAAGGATCTCACTGATTGGTACATCAAAGACAACCCAATCGACACCTAGTGTAGTATCATAATTGAGTCTAGGGGTTAGGTGTAACTTTCCAGTTTTTCCCTTCTATCTCCAAGGTCCAGGGCAATATTGAAAATCTGGTCCGGTTCAAAGGTTCTATTAATCCTACACTGCATGTGTTTCGGGTCTCACCCTGGTAGCTGAGACAAACCACCCCAACAGTTGGTCGCACACTAGTGTCAGCCTTGGTAGGATAAATCTCCCTAGACTTACCCAATGGCTGTGAACATTCTAAACTAACACAAGTCTCATTAAGTGTCAAGTTTAAGGGTATTACATAGAAACACACCACAAGAACATGAATCAAATGTGTACTTTATTCATTTACAATAAATTCATAATGTACATAATTCTGATTGAAGCTAAGGGCATACAACTGTCTAACACCATGGAGGAAGGAGATGAGAGGAAGAAGGAGATGCAGGCTAGGGTTCAGTCTAGAGAGAAGGGAGAATGAGTCTTGGAGAGAAGAGAGTGTGTGTGAGTCCCCTTCCCTTGGTTCGGTTTTTGGGTTTTAGTCTAGTTTTTTTTTCCTTTTTTTAATGTTTTTTCGTTTAAACCGAATGGGGTTAGGCTAGTTTGGTTCGGTTTGGGTTGGATTAGGATGACTTGGTTGGGTTAGAACCGAACGGGGGGAGTTTGGTTTGGGTTTAGTTTGGTCTTGGTTAGGGTTTTCTAGGTTTTATGTATAAGGCTTAAAAATAATTATCAAAGAAAATAATAAGGCTTAAAAATATGGAGGATTGGGATTTGTTGATTCCAACCCAAGGGGTGAGAGGCTTCTAAATTTTTTTTCTAACTTTTCTTTTTCTTTTTTTTTTCTTTTTCTTTCTTAGGACAAACCTAGACTCCTTCCTATCTATGTTCGGCCTTTTCTCTATTCTATAAATGGCTAGACAAGCTTCCTTAACTTTCTCCCATTTGTCACCCTTATTAATGACCTAGAATGGGGGAGCTCCCAATTTAAAATTTAAAATTCAAATTGAAACTTGTTTGATTGAATTTTTGAGAGGGAATGGAGAGGGGAGCAGCTAGGGTTTTAAAAATTAGGTTTTGGGAGTGTTTTCTAAAGGTTGGGCCGATCCTAGAACCTGCTCATCACACCTCAGAACCTACCCATCGCACTCCAAAACTTTTTCATTGCACCTTCCTTTCTACTCATCGCACTCCAAAACCTGTTCATCGCACCTTCCTTCTTGCTCATTGCACTGAACTTGTTCATCGCACCTTAGAACTTGCTCACCACACTCTAGAACTTGTTCATTGCACCTTCCTTCCTGCTCATCTTACTCTAGAACCTGTTCATCGCACCTTAGAACCTACTCATCACAGTCCAAAACTTGTTCATCACACCTTCCTTCCTTCTCATTGCATTATAAAACCTGCTCATCACACCTTAGAACTTGCTCATCACACTTCAGAACCTGCTCGTCACACCTTCTTTCCTACTCATCGCACTCCAAAACCTGTTCATTGCACCTTCCTTCCTACTCATTGCACTCCAGAAATTGTTTATAGCACCTTCCTTCCTACTCATCGCACCTTCCTTCCTGCTCATCGCACTCTAGAACCTGCTCATCGCACTCCAAAACTTGTTCATAGTACCTTCCTTCCTACTCATCGCACCATAGAACCTGCTCATCGCACCTCAGAACCTACCCATCACACCTTATCTCAGTCTTATCACACCTAAATCGCACCCATCTGCCCTTTATGCGCCTGTTATTGCATTGCACCCTCCATTGCATGTGCATTGGATCTCTATCGCGACTATCCTTCAATACCATAGAAAAAATTTACAGTTCCCATCTGGAAGGCCCTAAAGGGGCCTACCACCCAGAAACTATGAGGCTTTTACAAGCCCCTTGTTTTTTTCCTTTTTTTTTTGTTCTTTTGGGTGTTTTCTTTTTTTTCTCTTCCCCCCCTTTTCCTTTGGTAATCTCGCAAAATTTGTAGTTTTTTGCTTTCTTTATAACTAAGTGTAATTAGCATTGTTTTTGGGTAGGAGTAAATTGTATTGGTTTCTTGTTCTACTCTTTCCTCTCCTTTGTTTTAGTTAAAAAGCATCAAGAGAATATAGCTTCTATTAGATCCCCAAATGTGGCCACATGGCTGCATTCTCCCCTTATTCTTTGTTTTTTTCCTATTCATTTTTCTTGCATGCTTGAACACTCATAATTTACATACTCTCATGTAGATAGAATTAGAATCCCATTTTACATTATTAGGAGAAGGATAGTATGTGTGTGCCTCTAGAATTTGGTTCTCAAATGCTCCACCAAAACCTTCAAACTAGCCACCAACCAAAGAAGCCAACTTGTCCATGTGTGGAGGTTTGAAGGCTAGCAACTTGATTAAAACTTTTAAGTCTAGAAACCACCTAATAATTTCATTCATTGAACCTATAATACCCATACATAGAAGCCTTCAATGAGAATAGGATAGCGGAACTGTAGTCTAATTAGGACTAGGACACCGTGAGTGTTGCACTATGTGGTTTCCATCTTTAGAAGTAGGATAAAAAAGTGAAGGCCAAACTCTTTCAACCCGTTAAAAAAATAACAAAAATAAAAGAAGATTTGATCTTCCATTAGAAGACACTTAAACACCCTAAAAGTTACTGAAGGCAACACCTAGGCCCAAATTTCCAAATGATATCCAAGTCTAAGCTAGATCCCAAGTAAACTTCAACATATCAAAATCTTGAATCAAAGTTAAATAACAATAATAATGTAAGATAAAAAAATCAAAACCAAATAAATAGAGAAAAACAAATGAAAATCAAATCTACAAGTTTCATCTAAGATTCAAACTACAATAATAAAAAAATAAGGATAAGAAATCTAGGAGTTAAGAACAAAATCAAAACTACAATTATTAGAATATGAAACTCTCATCTAAAATGATCATCTTCCGACTCCAGGTTTTTGTTCCCAATCTTGGCTAAGTAGATGGATAACTCTATGAGCTCAGCTCTTGAGAGGTAGCATCAAAAGGCCATTTTGACCCCTTATATTATTTGTCTAGTATCCACCTCTTGGCTAAGTAGATGCATAACTCTATGAATTCAACTCTTAAGAAGTAGCATTAAAATGCCACATTGACCCACTCCAGGAGTATCTAGTAGATATATATAATAAAGGGTCTAACCCTCCCTTGACCAATATAACATCAAAAGGCCACTTAGACCTTCATACCTTCAAAACTCTAGGATGTCAAGTAGGTATACATATGGTGTAGGGATTGATATTCCCTTAGCCAGTATCAAAAAGACATTCTCATGATCCTTCATAAACTTTAAAGCTCAAATATCTTTCTTGCTCTTCTCCAAACTAAGTAGATGTTGACCTAATGAGTTTGCTCTTAAGGAGTAACATAAAAAAGGTTATTGTTTCATAAGAGTGATGCAGGAACTAATTACTCTTAGCATTTCCTTTAAGTCTTAACCTTTTCCAAAACCCAAAATTATTTTCTAAATTAGAACTTGTTCCTAACTACAACACTAGCTGCTCATGTTCCAAAGTTAATAATAAAAAATGAGGGGAAAGAATAAATGTATCAAATATCATCAAATCCCAATACCTAACTCATAATAAAAATCTATTTCCAGAATCATCCAACATATAATTCTATCAAATCAACAAAAACACAATAAAGGAAAAACTCATGAAATGAAGTGAAATAACATGGTCAAACCATTAGTTTATATTGTAAGGATTATCAAATAAAGTCTCTTTATCAAATCCTAACTCACATAATTTCAAGTCATGTAAAAAAATCAACATTTCATAAACTTGAGAAAATACCAAAGTCCATGAATACTCTTTCAATTTTATTAAAACCAAAAAAGTTAATTAAGTTTGCTCAAACCCCCAAAAGGTTTTTCAAAGTTTCTTTGAAGAATGGATTTTTTTACCAACTTCAACTTCAACCTAGGTCTTTACCTTCTAAATGTTTTATCCAATTTTCGATAGAAATCCACCAATTATAGACATTCCCCTTGCATAATCTTGCCTAGTTTTCTATAGATCCTTTCACATCCTTGCTAGGTCTTCTTGACCCACTCCAAGGAAGCTATATTATCAAATTACCTACACAGCTAGCCTTCTTAGGAGCCTTCCAATTAATAGCTAGATGACCATAGAATATGGTTAATTCCTTCCTTTTGACCAACACTTGTGTAGACACAAAAACCCTATAACTTCACACCAAGTCTATTACATTAACCTCATCCATAGAACCCTATACCCTTGCAAGTTAGGTTTAATCTTGACCCATTCTTTCTTAGGATCCAATATCTAGTTAGCTAAGTTATAGAAACCTCGATAGCTCTAGGTGCATACTAGGGGCAGATCGGCTTTGTCATGGTTTTCCATTGTTTTTTCCTGCACTTCATCATTTGCATGAGCATATCGCATGTCATCACATGTTGCATCCCTAAAACTAGTTCTTAGCCCACACTAGTCTATTCCCACCTGTTAGATGCCAACAACCTGGATTTATACCCTCATAGAACCAACAACATAGGTCCTTGAGGCAACCAACTTTAAAACATCTACCTAGCCTAGCTCTAGTAGAGTAAAATAAAAGGACACAACACAAATCAAACAAAAGTTCAAATCCCTCTTAAATTAAAAAGAACCCTTTCAGGATCATCATGAAGCAAGCCTCTAATCAACCTCCCACCAAGCAAGAGTTGTCACTTGTGCTTTATCAAGAAGAATTGGTCAGGATGAAAGAAGACATAAAGGACATAAGAAAATCCCAAGCAGAAGAGATAATTGGGTTCAATGCTTTGTGCCCTTACCCCAACCTTGACATTCCTAAAAATGTTAAAATCCCAAAATTCCATAAGTATGATGGATCTAGTTGTCCTAGAGCTCACATCGTTCTTTATAGTATGAATATGTTTCAACTTGGTTCTAATGAAAGATTGTAAGCCCAACTATTTTCTAAGAGCCTAAAAGGAGCTACTTTGGATTGGTATACCCGATTCAACCTAGACACTTGGAGGACATGGAGAAAATTGGCAGAACAATTTATCAAGAGTTTTGATTTCCACTCATCACTGACATGGGGTGATCTAGGACACCTTATAAGGATTGGATGAAAATTTCTTTGTGTATTTGAAACAATGGAAGATTGTGTCTATCAAAGTAAAGGAACCCTTGCAAGAGGATGAAGTGATTAAGATTTTTATCAAGTCACTCAAAGAACCTTTCTATTCATTAATGATAGGACAAGCTTTCTAAGACTTTCATCAATTAGAAAAGGTCGGTGCATGCATTGAACCGGGAATTAAGTACAAGAGAATCCACCTAGCATCTACGAATCCATTAGTTGAGATCAAAGAACCTACTATAGTTGCCATCAAACATCAATCTTCCTCCTCAATACAAAAACGTCAAACTTTAACTGATCCTTTCAAAAGAAGAGTCAAGAAATGATTCTCTCCCTCCCTCTTTCTTTCTCAATTGATTGAGAATGGATATTGGACACCTTTGTCACCAAAACCAATTCCCAATCACCTACCAAAGAGCGTCAAGATGGGTGAGTATTGCTCTTATCACCAAGGACCAGAGCACTCAACAAACAATTGCATAGTACTCAAAGGCAGCGTCCAAGATCTTATCGACATCGGACAATATCCTTTAAAACATAACTAAAATATGTAATCAAGTTTGTAACCTTTTCAAGAACTACAATTGGTCTGAACCCACACAAGGAGTACGTAGGCAGCATGGGAAGTGGCGCTTGGGTGTGACTCGGATAATCAAATAAAATTAAAATCTTAGGATTCTCAAATTAATACCTTTTAGCATCTTCTCCTAAAAGCCCTAAGCTTTCTACCCAAACACTTTCTAGGTACCAACCCTTATAGTGTAGGCATTGCTTACATCAACCCTGTATTACATGCACACATATTATGCACAACTTCACTAACATTCATTCCATGCATGTCTGTATTCCATCTAAAGTCTAATGCTCCCAACAGGAAAGATGACCACACCTACCAGAGATCAATTCAAAATCCAATAAGAGATCGAAGAACTTTGAAAAGCAGTTAACCTATTATCCTTCAAAGTTGATTGGCTAATCTCCCACATAAGAGCAATACCACCAGTTTTTGTTTCGAATCCTACGCCACCACCTCAACCATCCAAGAAAAAAGTAAAGAACTTTAGCCCATTACCTTGCCAACTTTCAAAACTTTTGTCCATCTTGGTCAAGAAAGGATACCTTCATTTATTGTCTTGGAAGACTCATGCAGATCTAAAGAATTTCAACCAGAAAGCTTATTGTGCCTACCATCAAGGACTAGGACATGATACTAATGAAAATTGAATACCCATCAAAATTCATCGAAATCTCTTGCTTTGTTCGATCCACCTTTGAGTATAATCGAATACCCATCAAAATTCATCGAAATCTCTTGCTTTGTGCGATCCGCCTTCGGGCATAATCAAATAACCATAAAAATCTTTCACTTTGTGCAATTTGCCTTCGGGCATAATCGAATACCCATAAAAAATCATCAAAATCTGTCGTTTCTTGTGATCTGCCTTCGAACATAATCAAATACCCATCGAAATTCATAAAACATCTCTCGCTTCGTGTGATTTGCCTTTGGGCATAATTGAATACCCATAAACAACTTTCGCTTCGTGCAGTCCGCCTTTAAGCATAATTGAATACCTATTGAAATTCATCAAAATCTCTCACCTTATGCGATCTACCTTCGAACATAATCGAATATCCATTAAAAACTCTAGCTTCATGTGATCCACCTTCAGGCATAATCGAATACCCATTGAAATTCATCAAAATTTCTCGTTTCATGCGATCCGCCTTTAGGCATAATTAAATACCCATCAAAATTCATCAAAATCTTTCACTTTGTGTTATCCGCCTTTGGGCATAATCAAATACCCATCGAAATTCATCAAAATCTCTTGCTTCATGCGATCCACCTTTGAGCATAATTGAATACCCATCGGAATTCATTGAAATCTCTTGCATCGTGTGATCCACCTTTAAGAATAATCGAATATCCATTGAAATTCATCGAAATATCTCGCTTTGTGGGATCTGCCTTTGGGCGTAGTCGAATACTCACAAAAAATCATCAAAATCTCTCGCTTTTTGAAATCCTCATTCGGGCATAATCGAATACCCATCAAAATTCAAAAAAAAAAACTTTTGCTTCATGCGATCTACCTTTAGGCATAATCGAATACCCATCAAAATTCATCAAAGTGTCTTGCTTCATGCGATCTGCCTTTAGGCATAATAGAATACCCATTAAAAATTATCAAAATCTCTTGCTTCGTGTGATCTGCCTTTGGGTATAATCAACTACCCATCCAAATTCATCAAAAACTATCGATCCATGCGACTCTCACTTTGTGCGGTCCACCTTCGGGCATAATCACATACCCATCAAAATTCATCAAAAACTTTTGCTTTGTGTGACCCTCGCTTCATGCAATCTGACCTTGGGCATAATTGAATGCCCATCAAAATTCATCGAAATCTCTCCCTTCGTGCGATCCTCCTTCGGGTATAATCAAATACCCATCAAAATTCATCAAAGTCGTTTGCTTCGTGCGACCCTCACTTCGCGCGATCTGTCTTCATGCGTAATCGAATACTTATTGAAATTCATCAAAGTTTCTCACTTCTTGAGATCTACCTTCGGGCATAATTAAATGAAACCTAATTTTTATATTTAAAGGAAGAGAAGTATTATTCATCATTTACTACTTGACAAAAATAGGGCAGTGATAGTGGCAACCCAATTTCCCCTTCTCTCTTCCTCTTTTTTCTTTTTCTTTTTCTTTTTCTTTCCTCTTCTTCCTCCTTCTCTTTTTCACTACTTCCGCCCCTCCTTTCTTGTTGTTGGTGTCCATTTTCTTATTATCTTCTACCCCTATACTCCAGTCATCATAGTGGCGATCTTCACCTCATTTTCACTCAAATTTTTGATGGTTTCTTACAGTCATTTTGAGATTATTCTCATTTTCCATCATC
Organism: Nelumbo nucifera; assembly: GCF_055504915.1. Taxonomy (NCBI): domain Eukaryota; kingdom Viridiplantae; phylum Streptophyta; class Magnoliopsida; order Proteales; family Nelumbonaceae; genus Nelumbo; species Nelumbo nucifera. The sequence goes on from NC_142650.1 coordinate 83,615,263, forward strand.
CACATTGGTTCTTCTAGTGTTCTGGCTCCCTTCATTTTCCATATAAGCTCTATTTCGTTGTCCATTGAATAGAGCCAACCACAACAAGATTTACCAGAAGTATTCCTCTTAAGTTTAGGTGAAGCTTGCAATGGAACCACCTCCCCTTTCATCAACATCTTAGACATCACCTCCAGTCACCATTGTCATTCAAAAAGGAAACCTAAAATCAATTGAAACTCCCCTGGTGCAGCAGTGAACCCGGGCCAAAATACGACTAGGTAAGCTTTGTCATCTTCTCCTACATTTTGTTTTCTCATTTTTTACTTACATTTTCATGCTTTCCCGAGTTGAGTCCTATGTGTTTTGCCATGGGATAATCCAGATCTGAATGGGAGGGGTGAGTAATCGGAGCTAGCAATGAGGCTATCATTGAGCCAACTCCCATAAAATCTCTGACACTGGCTCAATTTTGTCATGGCTCCTTCCTATTGCTTCAACCATTTCTTTCTTTTCTTTTTTTTTTTCTATTTCAAATGAAGGGTCTCTACTAGTTCTTTGAGATCTAGAAATTGGACTTGTGCGATTTCTTTTTCTTGTTATCATTTTCTCTAAGGATAATCCCTAATTCCAGTATATTGTTGTTATTCATTTCACCTATCATGTTATTCCTACTTTGAGTGGAGGACTAATAAGTATTCCTGCTCCTAGGCATCTCATTAGGATGGTGTTTGTTGTGTTGGCATGTTGAGAATTGATAAGGTAGTGGTGTTCTCTTAGCTCAATGGTTAATGACTTGTTTAGAATAGGATTGAGGACTGATAAATTTTCCTGTTATCATAGTTATAGGATTACTCTTGTTAGAATTGAATGCTTTTTTTTTGTTAAAAAGCCTAAAATCTTGATGAAAAATATTAGATTCTTGTGGTTATTAAGCCTTAGTGTACTAGAGTTAGAGAAGGCTGCTGATGTTAGACTCCCCTCGATTGGAAACTTGATTAATCATAGAGAATATAAAATAAATGACAACAAAATGATAAAGTAATAGGAAGGAAGAGAAAGGAGAAAGGTGAGTGAATTACCAGAGGGGAGCCAAGTTGGTGCTTTTGTGAATTAGAGATGGGAAAGAGTGAGTGGCTGATTTAGAATAGTGAAAGAAAAGAAAAGATAAAAAATAATGAACAAAATAAATAAACAAATAAATATAAGAAATAATGAGAAGGGCTTGGGAGAAAGTAGGCTAGTAAATAACTAGTGATTGAATCTACAAATAGGATTTCATATGAAAATGACCAAAAAATAAATAATTGATAAAAATAAAAGAGAGAAAGTAAAAAATAAATAAAAAATGATAAACAAAATGGAAATAAAAAACTAGAAAAATTAAAAACAAAAAAATGTAAATAATGAAAAAGTAAAAAAAAGGAAAATATAGGAAGATTCCATTCTTTTGTGATGATTTCTTCTTATGATTTGCTTTCTTTAGTTTGCTTAAATAGTTGCTTATTTTGTGTTTATGCTTGTTTGGGAATTCCATGTGGGACCCACCTATTGGACCTGGGAGAGGGGTGCCTAACCCCTTCCCTCTCCCATCCGAGTCTTACTTGGACGGGTGTAGTCAGTGCTTAGGCTTTGGAGTCACTATTTGATAAAAACTTTTAGTTCGTTCATTCCTAAAATCAATTATAGAGTTCAAAAATCTTTTGCCTTTGATGCATGGCAGTATGTCCAGAATCATAGAAAGCTAGATAAGTTGTGACCAGACCACCTTGTCCTCAAACCACCCTTATGAAATCTAAACTGTTACTAGGGGCATTACACTTACTTTAACATCGTACACTTTTCACCACATAGTTTTCATTGCCCGAATTATTGAAGTTTTAACGCGCAAGTAACTCCTATATGAAGGACTCTTATTACCTATCAAAATGGCAACATACACTATAGCAATCACATGACCGTTGTAAAGTTTTCAAAATGGTTTCCTAAAATGATTTCAACATTAAACATAAAAATTCAAAACCCGTATAAATCCAAAGCAAAAGCCAAAATCCATATTAAATTAGTAAGCAAACTTCCATCAAATATTTAAATTAAATAACCGATTTCAAAAATCAAAACCTGTAAAAATTTAAATCCATCAAATATTTGAATCAAATAACCATTTTAAAAAATCAAACCATAAAACTTTAAATCAAAAGCCAACGTTCATTTAAATCAAATAACTAAAACCCACAATAATTCAAATATTTAAATCAAAAACTAATTTCAAAAATCAAAAGACATGAAAATTCAAATCAAAATTCAAAATCCATTAAATGTTTAAATCAAAATCAAGACCTGTAAAAAATTCAAATAAAAAACCAAAATCCATATTAACTTAGTAAAATTCTATCAAACATTTAAATCAAATAGAAAATTCAAGCTTCAATATCAATTATCAAAAACCTAAATCCATAAAACTCAACAGTCTTTCAAACCAAAATTTATAGGCTTTCATGAAATCATCAATTCAAATGCCACAAAAAGGTCAAACCCATACAAACCCAACCTATAAGCATCTAACAAATAACAAATTTGAAGTCCATAAAAATAATAAAAAAAAACATAAGAAGCTTCATCCCATACTAAAACATATCAAATTCTTCGAATCATCAATCACCAATGCATGCATTAATAAAAAATCAAACATCAACTAATGCTAGCTATTTTCGAGATGACACCACTATGTTTTTCATATTTGTTTGACAATTGCAATTGCCTTCCAAGGCTTGGGATGGTACAACACCTTCCAAGCAAAGGTTTTGCACTACATTAACTTCAACCTTGACTGAAATTCCAACAGCGAAATATCCTCCTCCAAACACTTGGCCCTCACAAAAATCTTCATGTGCTTCTTTTTCTTTGTTGTTCGGCAGCTTGTTACTTCCAACAAAGTGGGGCAGCTGTCAGTACCCAATTTTTTCTTGGTTCCTTCACCCTACCTCTTCGTACCATCCTCTTAGACCCCCAAAACTTGGAAACATAACCAAATCAACTTGAGACTTTCAAAAACACGAAATGCCCTCATTTGACATAATCTACTGGGTAAATAAGAAGCTTGACATCAATGTCCAATCAAACATCATCCCCAGACTTGGAAAACTATAACTTAGTTACACATTAGTTTTCATGACTAAACTGCAAAGATCCACCGTTTCTTACACTAACTCCCATTGTAACAGCCCCGATCTATGTGATATTCAAATTCCAACTCCAAAATCAAACCCAACAAATCCATCACCTTAAGATCACTAGGAAATAATTAACTAGCACATCCTAACACGAATCTACGACAACCAACCATAAAAACATCAAGATCCCATTTTGATGGTCCTGAATGATTACCAAGATTGACTATATCTTTCTCATATCAGAACCATCCACTTGACTCCTCACCCTAATCCATGCCTACCTACCAAATTGTAAATCAAAATTCCCTCGTTTGACCCATCAAGCCTTGATCTTATTTCAACAAATTTCATTAATTAGAGCTTACCATCAATCATCCCAACTTCATATGACCAATCAGACCTTACCACTATGTTCGAATACCCAAAAACCCTACCACATTAAATTTCACAACCAAACACCTCCATTTAATTGTTGAGAAAATAAGATTCCATTTCAGACCCTCTTGTTGATTGGAAAACCTTAAGCTAAGACCATGATTTGAACAAAATCAATCAATCTACACCTCTGATCAAAGATCCATCACTTCCATTAGATTTAGGACGTTCAAAAGTTCCAACCCACCAAATTTCATCCCAAAATTCCCCCATTTGGCCCTTCATCAAACAAAGATTTTATTTAAGCAAATCTCATTGATCCGAACTTGTTAGCCATAAATCTCAATCATCCCGACCCTTTTTGACCAATCAGGTATCACCACTATGCTCAAAGAACCACAAAACCCTAGAATATTAAATTTTATATCCTAATTCATCCATTTAACCATTAAACTAGAAAGATACCATTTCAACGCATTAAATTAAATTACCCCTTCCCTATCTGAAGCTTCAAATGGGTGATGGCTGATGTCAAACCCATTCTTAACCCATTAGAACACTTGGACCAATGAAATAGAGCCTAATAGACTAAAAAAACTCCAAAACCCAGAGGTACCCCCACTTAAAACCAAGAAAAGACAAAATAACATTTTAAAGTTAATTAAATTTATATTTTCTACCACTGATAGCATCAAATACGAGATTGCCATGATAGGCACGCCCCAAGCTCCCATTGGGCGTACAAAACCCATTAATTTAAACATGATTTCATAATCACATTTTTTTTTTGGTCTTTCTGGGTTGCTTGAGGTTCTGAAATGTTGGAGAACCATCGTTTGCGATTTGTTCTTGACTGAGAATAGAGGCAAAGAGGCAAGGGTCTTAGGGAAATTAGTACCTAAGGCCCAATAACATCACCTCAAAATTAGTCTCAAGAGAAGTTGAAAGCATGTTCCTCCAAATTTAAGAAATTCCTACAACCATTTTTGTTCTTCTTCAAAAGAAATTGAGCTTGAACAACTCCCATATTGTGTTGCTACAACAGCTTGGAGAGAGGGCTGCCTAATACTTTCCCTCTCCCAATCCTTAGGACTTAAAATTTCTCGGTAAAGTGCTTTTTCCATGGAGAATGGAGTCACTATCAAAGAATTAAATCAAAATTTTAAAATCTGAAAATCAGGGCCCATTTCTTCTAAAAAATGGGTGGCGACTCCATCTTTTTGAGCCGACCATTCGCTTCTCGGAGCTCACAATTGGTGACTCCACTGGGGATTGAAATATTCAAATCAATATCAAAACCATGAAAATTCAAAATCCATCAAATATTTAAATCAAAATGAAGATATGTAAATAACTCAAAGCAAAAACCAAAATGCATATTAACTAAGTAGAACTCCATCAATCATTTGAATCAAATGATTGATTCAGGATTCAACATCAATTCAAATGTCACAACATAAAAAGGTCAAAACCCATACAAAATCAACCTATAAACATCCAACAAATATCAAAATTGAAATCCATAAAAAAACTTAACAAACTACAACCAATACCAAAACCTATAAAATCCTTTGAATCATCAATCACTAATGCATGCATTAATCAAAAATCAAACATAAACTAATGCTAGCTATTTTTTGGATAGCAACACTATGTTTTTCTCGTGTTTGTTTGATAGTTACAATTTACTTCCAAGGCTTGGGATGGTATAAAACCTTCCAAGTAAAGGTTTTGCACTACATCCACTTCAACCTTGACTGAAATTCCAGTAGCAAAATCTCCTCCTTTCAAACAGTTGTTCCTCACAAAAATCCATGTTCTTCTTTTTCTTTGTTGTTTGACAGTTTGCTACATCCAACAAAGAGGGGCAGTTGTTAGCTCCCAATTTTTTCTCGGTCCCTTCAACCTCTTTGTACCCTCCTCTTAGACCCCAGAAATATGGATACATAACCAAATCAACTTGAGATTTTCCCAAACCCAAAATACCCACCTTTGACATAATCCATAGGACAAATAAGAACCTTGAGATCAATATCAATGTTCGATCAGACATCATCCCCAGACTTGGAAAACTACAACTTAAGTTATACATTAATTTTTATGACTAAACTACAAAGACCCACCATTCATCACATCAACTTCCTTTCTAATAGCCTCGACCTATACGATATTTAAACTCCAAATCCTTAAAATCAAATCCAACACGTTCATCACCTTAAGACCACTAGGAAGCAATCAACTAATGCATCACACCATAAATCTATGATGATTAACAACAAAAATACCAACATCAAATTTTGATGGCCCTAAACGATTGCCAAGATCGACCATATCTTTCTCAGATCAGAACTATTTGCTTGACTCCTCACCCTAATCCATGCCTACCTACCAAATTGTAGCTCAAAATTCCTAGTTTGACCCCCCATCAAGCCTAGATCCTATTTTAGCAAATCTCATTAATTTGAGCATACCATCCATCATCCCAACTTTATATGACCAATCAGACCCCATTACTATGTTCAGAGACCCAAAAAACCCTAACACATCAAATTTCATGACTAGATTCATCCATTTGATCATTAAACTAGAAAGATACCATTTCAATGCATCAGATTAAATTGCCACATCATCTGTCCCAACCTGAAGCCTCAAAAGGGTGATGGCTGATTTTAGACCCATTCTAGGCCCACTTGTACCAATGAAATACAGCCTAATAGAACCAAAAAGCTCAAAACCCCAAGATATCCCTACTTAAAACCAAGGAAAGACAAAATAACATTTTGAAGTTTATCAAATTTACATTTTCTACCACTGACAGCCCCAAATACGTGACTGCCACGACATGCACACCCCAAGCTCCCATTGGACACACAAAACCCATGAAAACTACCCCCAAATCGAAGAAAATGTTTCCCTAAATAGGAAAGCTTGACCGGACATCTATTTCTTTGAAGAATCTTTGCCTATTTGTGTGAAAAACCTCTATTGAATCCGAGGCATTGTATCTAAACGAATTTAGACCTGACCCTCCTCAATTTCTCTATAAATATTGATCTAATTTGAGCTCAAAAGAAGGAAGAAGGAAAAGGAAACTTGAGGGAGGCCTCCAGAGAGAGTGAGGAAAAGAGAAATGGGGAGAAAACCAGAAAAAGAGAGATCTAAAGAAAAGAAGAGGAAAGAAGACCATTTTTCCAACCTCTATAATCCCAAAATCCTTGAAGATCAAACTTCAAATCCACCATCTGTTTTCACTTGCAAGGTTTGAAACCAAAAAGCACACCATCCATCTCAATATCTTATTCATGCTTCTTGAACTTGCTTCCATTGCTAGAAAGCTCTAGTAAGGTACATACGAAAAGGTAAGTCTTTCATTTTGACTTTTAAAACTGGTTTCATAATCACAATTTTTTAGTTTTTCTACGTTGATTGAGGTTCTAAAATGTTGGAGAACCATTGTTTAAAATTTATTCTTGACTGAGAATAGAGGCAGAGAGGTGAGGGTCTTAGGGAAATCAGTACCTAAGACCCGATAACATCACCTCAAAATCAGTCTCAGGAGAAGTTGAAAGCATGTTCCTCCAGATCTAGGAAATTTCTACAACCATTTATGTTCTTCTCTAAAAGAAATTGAACCTAAATAACTCCCATATTGGGTTGCTACAACAGCTTGGAGAGAGGGGTGCCTAATACCTTCCCTCTCCCAATTCTTGGAACCCGAAATTTCTCGGTTGTATGCTTTTTCCATGGAGAACAGAGTCACTATCAAAGACTTAAATCAAAATTTTCAAATATTAAAATGAGGGTCCATTTCCTCTAAACAATGGGTGGCGAAAATGTGTTGAGCCGGCCTTGAGCTTCCCGGATCTCATAATAGAGTTTGGAGGTATCGATAGATGCATGATAATGAATAACTTGAATATTGGGCGTATTGGGCGATGAGGATGGTCCATTCGAAGTCTTTTTATGTGAACGGTAAAATGGTCATTTTAGGCTCTGAAATGTCATGGATCATCAATTGGGAGGTTAATGGGGATTTTGATTAGGTTTGATGGCATTGGATGGTGATTTACAATGTAGTTCTTGAATTCAGTCGATTAGGATGGTTTATTCAAAATCTTTTTAAACGGAGTGTAAAATGGTCATTTTGAGATATGAAATTTGATAGATGGTCAATCAGAAGGTTGATGAGGGTTTTGATAAGGCTTGGAGGTGTCAAATGGAAATTTTGGATTTGGATAATTGCATTTAATGAGAGAAATCGATTTAGAATCTTTTTAAATGAAGGGCCAAATGGATATTTTTGGGTCTGGAATTTGTTGGATGGTCAATCAGGAGGTTAATGAAGGTTATGATAGGGTTTGGAAATGTTAGGAGAAGTGTCATAATGGAAATTTAAGATTTTGGGAGTAGAGAATATGAATGGTCGAATTGGAATCTTTGCATATGAAGGGCAAAACAGGGATTTTTAGATATAAAATTTGGGTGGTGGATATCTTGGGATATTTGGGGTCTAATGGGAGTATCTGATTGTTTTAGAGGTTTCTACCAATGTGGGGACTCAATGAAATCTTGGCTTGATGGATGGGTTAATAGGGAATTATAGGTTTAGCTTGGTATAGTGGCATAGATTTGAATTACAAGGCTGTGGAGAGGGTTTCGTCATGTCAAGGATGCGTTGACCATAGGTTTTTGGTTCGAGAAGTGTCGTAGTGCAAGATTTGTCAAAATGGAATCTCTAATGGATGAATGGCAAACTCAATGAATTTAGGGCTAAAATTCAGTATGATTGGTTTTTCAAAGGTTTTTTTTTTTCATGTGATGGAGGCTGATCGTGTGGTGGGTATGGTGACATGGCATAATTGTGACAATTGGAAAGGAATCTTGTTGGTTTAAGTGCAGATTTGAGGGTATTTAAATTGATATTTGGTTTCCTAGGGTTTTGGCAAGTTTTGAGGAAGTTGGTGAGGTCTGATTGGGTATCTAGGGTGAAAAAGTGAGTTAGAAAGGAGACCGAGCAAAAATAGGGTGCTAACATTCACTTAAAATGGATAGCCCATTTTCTGGTGCATTTCCTCATTACTGAAGGACCATCCACATGCTAATGATGGAAGGCCTTTAGAGAGTTCATCATATGAATCTCCCTATCACATGCACTCATATTAGCTGGAGGGAACAGTTAATTACACCCTAGTTCTGATTTTAGGTCAAACCAAAGTGGCTCCCACTGACTTTCATAAAGCCAGATTTTGGTGGGCCTAAAACGGCTAGGGTTCCGCACGTAACCTCTCGATGAGGTGTGGGCCCACCACTGAGGGAGATCATCCAATGACCTAAAGGGACACCATGGCAATGATGTGCATTCAGCCATGGTGTGCGCAAGAGCCACTGTCGATTGAGCATGTGCCAAGTACTTTTGGCCCATGTACGTAGCACATCACACATCCATACATCACATGCAGGGATAAATTGATCCAATCAATTAACCATTTGTACGGCCCATTTGAAGCCCATTTTAAATTCATAATATTAACCATTAATATTATCTAAGTACATGGGCCAAATGGTTCAGCCCATTTAGCTTTAAATGTTAAGTGGGCTTTTAGCAGTTTTAACCTTTTAAAACTGGGCCTTTACAGGTTGGACCGAATTAACCATTTAATTAAACATCAATCCTTAGGCCCATTAGTGGGAAAATTAGGGCTGACTTTCAGCCTTGATTAAACCCTAGATTCGGTCCAAACAATTTGAACCAATCTTGGTTCGAATGGGTCTAGGGTTTGATCTTTAATTCAAGAAAATAATCTGAAATTAAATACTGATAAAAGAAAAACAAGAATCAGTCAAACAGGGTTGTTCGCACAATCCATCCTGCAAAATAGAGGTTAGATCACAGTTTGCAGTTTCATAAACTGCAAATCGTAGATTGCAGTTCTTCCATCTGCGAAATCTCCTTTTCTGCACGACCATCTTCGATCCAAAATTAAAATAAATAGAAATCCTATTTCTATTAATAATTACATCAGATTGAATACCTATACATTGAGTCTAGAAAATAAAAAAATATTATTTACAGACCAAGAATAATTCAAGAACTGCAAAAACGCAAGTTCCCTGCGCAAATCAAGATTTCGATCTCCTTTTGTACGAACAGCCCATAAATCAAGAAAATCATAAAGAACAATTCTAAATAATAATCAGATTTATGTAAAATTAATTTCAGATTATTCACCCATTAAATTTGGGAACAAATTTCCCAAAACCCATATCTGCGCAAATCGGGTAGAACACCTTCTGCCCATTTGCACAGGTTCAGATCTGAAACAAATTGGTTCAAGATTTGAACCTGGCTCTGATACCATTGAAGGGATGAGAGATCCATCCCATGGACGCCCAAAAATTGCGGAATAAGGGGGCGGATTTCAAAAATTTCTCTCCCTTCAACTGGGAATCGCATTCCCTATTTAGAAAATCATATTTTCAAGGATCATTCTTGAACCATAAACAGAACCAGATCTGAATCAAAAAGAGTAGGAGAGGATTATACCTGATATGGAGAAACAGTACCTCCCAATGGAGGTGTTCACACCCAAGGAAGGATCCAAAATTTGCTCCCACTGAAGATGGTGCAGTGCAGGATGGAGCAGAATCTGCAATGTTCTTCTCCAAGAACTCTGTCCTTCGCAAGAAACAGCAGGATGGCACGTGAGCATAGCTTCCTATCAATTCTTCCTCCAAGAACTGATGTGAAGATCAAATCTTGACTTCTCCCACGGGTGGAGATCGAACTGGCAAAACAGGGCGGCAAGAACAGGGAGGCGGTAAGAAAGAATTCGCAGGGTGCAGAATTCTCTCTTCTTGTGATGTCAGCACTGAAGAAAATCTGATTGTGTGTCTCATAAAGGCTGCCGCCCCCTCCTTCTTTTGTTAACCTAAAAGATCAGCTCCTAATCCAATTAGGAGCTGCTTATCCAAATCATATTTGGATAAGACCCCTTTTAGGTGACAGGGATAAACCCTTATCTTATCTGCAGATTAGATTAGCTTTCTCCTAATCTCAATAGGAGGTTTCTAGATCTGAATCACATTTAGATCTTGACTCTATGAGTGAATAGGGTCAAGACCCTATCCTATCTGCTAATCCATCTCAGAATTCGCCCCATTATTAACTAATAAAATAGCCCAGTTCGAAATGGGCTTTAGGCCCATTAGCTTATGTGCTCACTTAACCTTTCTAACTGCTGCCCAGTTGGGCTTCCTTGTATGGCGTGGGACTCAAGCTTTGATCTACACATCAACCACAAGGGTTTGGCCCACCTTTGTTACAAGGCCTGGCCAAATACACTGTTATGGACAGTGCACCCCCTGAAACCCATCAAATGGGCTCTATGGGCCCAACACTTACCCTAAGTGGTCCCTGGGCCAAGCCACCTTGTAACACCCAGGGACTGTGGGCAGATGCAAGATTAGCCCATCAGGTATTATCCTCAATGGTCTTACACTTAACCTCTCAGCCCATAATGATCATACACTGCCCGATAATGATCATACACTGCCCATAATGATCATACACTTAACCTCTCAACGGTTGAAATCGGCTACCGGCAGTCTTGGTTTCCATCAGTGAGAGTGCATCCCCGATCATTACCTTTGTCCGACAAAGGGGCTGATCCTGTCACTATGCTCACCCACTCAGATGAATTCTCAGATTGTCCCAAAATACCCAGGTTTTGACCCCCGCTAAGGATCTCACTGAATGGTACATCAAAGACAGCCCAATCCGACACCTAGTGCAATATCGTAATCGAGTCTAGGGGTCGGGTGTAACTTTCTAGTTTTGCCCATCAATCTCCAAGGTCCAGGGCAATACTGGAAATCTGGTCAGTTCAAATATTCAATTAATCCTACACTGTATGTGCCTAGGGTCTCCCCTGGTAGCTGAGACAAGCCACCCCAACCGACTTGGTGGCACCACAGTATCAACCTTGTCAGGATAGGTCTCCCCAGACCGATCCACTGGCTGTGAACATTATAAACTAACACGAGTCTCATTAAGTGTCCAGTTTAAGGGTATTTCACAGAAACATACCAAAGGAACATGAATCAAATATGCACTTTTATTCATTTACAATAAACTCATAAAGTACATCATTCTGATTGAAGCTAAGGGCATACAAAACTGTCCTTTTAGGAATTGATTTCTTAATGTATTGAAAAATTGCATTTTTTGGGTTGATCTTGCAATGAATCGGTCCAGGTTTGAAACCAAATCAAAATGGGAGATTAGACTTGATATGGATACAACAAGTGCAGATCGCAAGGTGGAAGTTCACACCTAATATCAGTCCCAAAACTAGCCTCCAACTGAAGATGACACAGTGTATGGGAGAAGCCGGTTTAGCAACACTATTTTTAGCAAAACTACTATCCAACTTACTTAGGTTGAATGGGATCTGTGACCTGATTTTCCCAACACTTTTCTTACTAAAATGAATAGGATAAACTGATAAAAATCATTTCTTGAAAAGCCTTGGTCATGATAGGGTTTCTCGAAGAGAAGAGAGAAGAGAGAAGAGGAGAGAGCTTGAGGATATGTGCTCCCTTAATCTAATTAGGAGATTATACAAATATGATTTGGATCTGGACTCTTTTAAGAGATAAGCATTATCCACTTAAGAGGATAGGTGCTCCATACCCAAAACCATACCCAGCTCTGATCCAAATCACATGAAAAATTAAGTTGTCATGTGACAAGTTAACTAATGTAATTAGTAATGAACCTTTGGCCCACTTTCTTCAAAGGCTCACATCCCTAAGTGTTGCATGGCCACTTTGGGCCTGATATTGTATGGTAGTGAACCCTTGACCCAATCAACATTGGTTCAGTTGAAGAGATGAGAGATCCATCGTATGGACGCCCAAATCTTGTGGAATAAAGGGGCGAATTTCAAAAATTTTTCTCTCCCTTCAACTAGGAATCGCATTCCCTATTTAGAAAATCATTTTTCAAGGATCAATCTTGAACCATAAACTGAACCAGATCTGAACCAAAAGAAGTAGGAGAGGAATATACCTGATACGGAGAAATACCATCTCCCAACGAAGGTGTTCATGCCCAAGGAAGGATCCACAGACTGCTCCCACTGAAGATGGCGCAGTGCAGGATGGAGCAGAATCAACAGTATTCTTCTCCAAGAATTCTGTCCTTCGCAAAAAAACAGCAGAATGGCATGTGAGCAGAACTTCCTATCAATTCTTTCTCAAAGAACTGATGTCAAGATCGAATCTTGACTTCTCCCACAACAGGAGATCGAACTAGAAGTCTGGCGGCTGCAGGATGGAGGCGGTAAGAAAGATCTTTGCAGGGATTGCAGAAATCTTTCTTCTATGATTTCAGCTCTGAAGAGGATGTGAGTATGTATCTACTAAAGGCTGCTGCCCCCTCCTTATTTGTAGTTCCAAAGGATCAGCTCCTAATCCAATTAGGAGTTCCTGATCCAAATCTTATTTGGATCAAAACATCTCTTTAGGTGATAAGGATAAACCCTTATCTTATCTGCAGATTGGATCAACCTTCTCCTAATCTTATTAGGAAGTTTCCAGATCCAAATCATATTTAGATCTGGACTCTCTGAGTGGATAGGGTTAAGGCTCTATCCTATCTGCTGATCCATCTCTTATTTCGCCCATATTTAACTTATCAAATAAGTCCAGTTCGAAATGGGCTTTAGGCCCATTAAGCTTATGTGCTCACTTAACCTTCCTAACTACTGCCTAGTTGGGCTTCCATGTATGACGTGGGACCCAAGCATTAATCTACACATTAGCCACATGGGTTCAGCCCAGCCTTTGTCACAAGGCCTGACCGAATAAACTGCTATGGATAGTGCACCCCCTGAAACCCATCAAATGGGCTCTGTAGGCCCAACACTTACCCTAAGTGGTCCCTGGGCCAAGCCACCTTGTAACACCTAGGGACTGTGGGCAGATGCAAGATTAGCCCATCAGGTATTACCCTCAATGGTCTTACACTTAACCTCTCAGCCCATAATGATCAAACACTGCCCAACAAGGGAGGACCTCTCCCTCGGCTGCAAGGAACAGTGTTGCAGTCTCTGCTTATATGGATCCCGGTAATTAAAACCTTTTGCAAACATTTTAGAAACTATAATATATGTACTTTTATATCTCATATAAAATATACTTTGCAAAACAAATCTCAACGATTGAAATCGGCTGCAGGCAGTCTTGGTTTCCATCAGTGAGAGTGCATCCCCGATCATTACCTTTGTCCGACAAAGGGGCTGAACCTGTCACTATGATCACCCACTCAAATGAATTCTCAGACTATCCCAACATACCTAGGTTTTGACCCCCGCTAAGGATCACACTGATTGGTACATCAAAGATAGCCCAATCCGACACGTAGTGCAATATCATAATCGAGTCTAGGGGTCGGGTGTAACTTTCTCGTTTTGTCCATCAATCTCCAAGGTCCAGGGCAATATTGGAAATTTTGTCCAGTTCATAGATTCAATTAATCCTACACTGTATGTGCCTAGGGTCTCACCCTAGCAACTGAGACAGGCCACCCCAACCGACTTGGTGGCACAACAGTGTTAGCCTTATCAGGATAGGTCTCCCCAGACTGACCCACTGGCTGTGAACATTCTAAACTAACATGAGTCTCATTAAGTGTCCAGTTTAAGGGTATTACACAGAAACATACCAAGGGAACATGAATCAAATATGCACTTTTATTCATTTACAATAAACTCATAAAGTATATCATTCTGATTGAAGCTAAGGGTATACAAAATTGTCCAACACTCTAAGTGTTGCATGGCCACTTTGGGCCTGATATTGTATGGTAGTGAACCCTTGACCCAATCAACATTGGTTTAGTTTGGGCCCAACATTTACACCAGAATGATCCTTGGATTCAACCACCCTATAAAGACCCAAGGATAATGTTCACTTGTAAGACAAAACCCATTAGGTAATCAGCCCTGTAATGGTTTCTTACACTTAACCTCTCGGCCCATAATGATCAAAACATTGTCCTATAGGGAATAACCTCTCCCCTAGCTGCAAAGTGTAGTGCCACACTCTCTGCTCAGATAAATCCTGGGATTAATGTTTTTTGCAAACCTTTTTCATAAAATAGCAGTATATAACCTATAAATACATTTTGCAAAATAAGATTTGAAAGACTTGTGAAATCCACTACTAGTTATTTAGGTTTCTATTAAAGAGAGTATAAACCTTGACATTCACTTTGTTTGAAAAAGGGGCCAATTCTATCACTATGATCACCCGCTCAGGTGAATTCTTAGACTACCCCAACATGTCTAATTTCATGACCAAACCCCACCATTTGACCATTAAAAAAAGTAAGATTTCTTTTCAAATCCTTTCATTAATTGGAAAACCATAAGCTAAGACCATTATCCAAACTAAATTAGTCAAGCTATACCACTGAAAAGATCCATTACTTCCATTAGATTCAGGATGTTCAAAAGCACCAACCCACCAAATTTCATCCCAAAATTCCCACGTTTCACCCTTCATCAAACAAAGATTCTATTTCAGAAAATCTCATTGATTCAAACTTGTCAGCCATAGATCTCCATCATTCCGATCCTATTTGACCAATCAGACATCACCACTATGTTAAAAGACCCAAAAAACCCTAAAACATCAAATTTCATGACTAGATTCATCCGTTTGACCGTTAAACTAGAAAGATACCATTTTGACACACTATATTAAATTACCACATCATCTGTCCTAACCTGAAGGTTCAAAAGGGTGATGGCTAATGTCAAACCCACTCTTGACCCATTAGAACACTTGCACCAATGAGATAGATCCTAATTGAAAAGGCCCAAAAACCCCAAGATATGTTAGACAATGTATGCCCTTAGCTCCAATCATATTGATGTATAAATACATTTATTGTAAATGAATAAAAGTACATAATTGATTCATGTTATATCTAGTGTGTTTCTGTGTAATTACCCTTAAACTGGACACTTATGAGACTCTTGTTAGTTTAGAATGTTCTCAACCATTGGATAGACTTGGGAAAGTTCATCTTGCCAGGGCTGACATTAATGTGCTGCCAAATAGGTTAGGGTAGCTTGTCCCAGTTGCCAGGGCTAGACCCAAAGCACATGCAATATGTGTTTGTTTGAAGCATTGAACCCGTACCATTTTCTAGTTATGTCCTGAACCTTGGAGACTAGTGGGCAGAACTGGAAAGTTACACCTAACCACTCGATTATGGTATTGCACTAGGTGTCAGATTGGACTATCTTTGATATGCTAATCGGTGAGATCCTTAGTGGGGGTCAAAACTTGGGTATGTTGGGACAGCTTGAGAATTCACTCGAGTGGGTGATCATAGTGATAGGATCAACCTCTTTGTTGGACAAAGTGAATGATCGGGACTGCACTCTCTCTGATGGAAACCAAAACTACCGATAAAGAGAGCCAAGTTAGCCAGCAACTAATTAGAGACGTGAGCCATTTACTTAATGGGCCTAAGGCCCAAGATTAATTTGATTATTTAGGGGTGTCACATGACAACTTAAGCAGTTATGTGACATGGGTGAATATGGGTATGGATCTGGGTTTGGATTAGGAGATAAGAGAAGAGGATAACTCTTATCCACTTAAAGAGTCCAAATCCAAATAAAGATTTGGATTAGGAAACTTCTAATTGGAATAGGAGAGCTGCTCTTTAAGGTCTATAAAAGGAGAGGGCAAAATGCTCCAGTTTACACACACTGCCCTCAGTTCTCTCTCTCCTTCTACTCTTGCCGCCCGAACCCTAATTTGACCTCCATTCTTGAATTGATAGAAATCAGTTCTGATTCTGATTTTTGTAAGAAAATATCAGATCTAATTCATGCTCACCTCTTTTGCTCGATCCAAGTTATTGGATTGTAGTTCTTGCTGAAAGACTGCATTACTGAACCTGCTTCATCTCAAGCTACACCATCTTTAGTGGAAACGGGTTTTGGTACCCTCTTTGGGTGTCAATATATACTTTGGGAGCTACACGTGTAGATTCCATATCAGGTATTCCTTTCCCTTTCTTTTGGTTTTAGATCTAGTCTGGTTTGGTGTAAGAACGATCCTTGAAAAGTGTAGTTTTTCTAAAAATGGGAATACGATTCCAGAAATGGAGAAAAGAAATTTTTGAAATTTTGCCCAGCCACCCTGCATGGTTCGGCCATCCATATGATGGATCTCCCTTCCCTTCAGTGGTATCAGGGCCAAAGGTTCAATCTTGAACCAAAATAAACTAGATCTGAATCAAGAATCAAATCAACAGAATTGTTCTACCCAATTTGCGCAATTAGCAATTTTTTGAGAATTTGGTTCTCAGATTTTGGGCGTTTTGATATGAAATTAGTTCATTATTATTTTGCAATAATTATAGAATTGTTATATCATTATTTCTTGAATTCTTGGGCTGTTTGTGTGATGGAGAACGAATTCTTTAACGGCGCCAAGATTTGCACACCTTATAATTTTGTTTATTCAATTTTGTTCTATAAATATATATATTTTTTTAATTTTTAGACAAAATGTATAGGATTTATTCTGATGTAATTAATAGAAAATTAGGTTTTTCTATTGTTTTTACATTGGAAGATTTGCTAAAGAGCACGGAGGAGGAATTCTATAATCTGCAATTAACACTTTTCTTGCAGGTTTGCAGTTCGTCTGGATCAGATTTGAACCATTACACTTGCAGCCCTATGTTATGTGTTTTCTTGCTGTGATTGAATTTCAATTTTGGCTGTTAATAATTTCATATCAAAATCTTGAAAATTGTAACATGTTTTGGACACCAAACCTTAGGCCGAATTGACCTAGTTTGGTCTAAACTGGTTGGACCGAACCCATGGTCCAATGGGGTCTGTTATCAATCCCATGGGTCAGGTTTTAAGTGGATTAAATTTGGTTATGGGTCAAGGGTTTGATTGCCCATTACATGATACAATTTGGCCCTCCCTTGTAAGACCTAATTTCTGTTAAGTTAATGCAACATCAGCCCAACTTTCAGCATAACTGCTATATGGGCCAAACTGCCTTCTGTAGTTTAGCCCATATACCTAGATGTTATTATTTGATAACACATGGGCTTAATGGGATGGTAGTGTGCTAACTAAAACTAATTAGGGTTTTACAATTATTTATTTGATTGGACCAATCTATGGATGTGAATGTATGTGATGTGCTGAATGTGATTCGCACATGGGCCATAAGCACTTGGCCCATGTTTAATCGTATGTGACTCTCTGTGAACATCATTGATGAATGCACATCATTGCCATGATGCCCATCAGATCATTGGATGATCTCCCTAGCCCATTTTGGGCCCATTTGCATATGACTTTATGAAAGTCAGTAGGAGCCACTTTAGTTTGACTTAAATCAAATCTAGGATTTATCTTAATTTGTTCCCTCCAGTTAATATAAGTGCAAGTGATAGGTAATTTCATATGATGAATTCTCTAAAGGCCTTCTGTCATTAGCATGAAGGCGGGCTGAATCAACAATGAGGATATGCACCATAAAATTGGGTTATCCATTTGCTGGTCCGGTTGGTTGGATTGCTTCATAAGATGATAGGGGCGCCATAGACCGATGTAGGAGAGGCCTATCCTAAAATGGAAAGACTCTTTCATGATACCTTGGGGTCCACGATATGACGGGTTAGCACTTACTAGACAGAAAGATTTAAC
This sequence comes from Nelumbo nucifera, assembly GCF_055504915.1. NCBI lineage: Eukaryota > Viridiplantae > Streptophyta > Magnoliopsida > Proteales > Nelumbonaceae > Nelumbo > Nelumbo nucifera. The sequence continues at coordinate 83,633,549 of NC_142650.1, forward strand.
CTCAAATGGTAATGAATCTTGTCTGATAGAGGCCAAAGGGAAAGCTCATTGGATGAGTGGATATAATCATTCATAGAAAGTGGTGGGGTTTTGCAGCTGAAATAGTTGACTCCATGCACCTATGTGATTTCCCACATTTCCAGAGACATGTACCATGTCTCCGTCATTAAGATAGGAGGAAAATCTCAAAGATGTATAAATGGAGATGGAACATAGATAAAAGACCTTTCTATGTAATTAACATGAATCAATTTTAGGTTGTGGACTAATCACTATTGCCTTTTATCAGAAATGGGAAACGGACAATTCGCTAAGTTATTGGATGATAATAAGCTTAAGGGACCCAATTATGTTGACTGGTTTTGTAACCTTAACCTGATTTTGACATCCAAGAAATTAGACAAGGTTGCTAAGAACCCTGCTTTGGAACGTCCGGGTGACGGGGCTTCTGAGGTTTGCAAAAGAGAGTATCAGGAATGGGAGAAGAAAATTCTCTTTCCCAGTGTTACATTATAGCATCTTTAGATAATGCTATCTAGAGGCAATTCGATAAGATCAAAGTTTCTAAAGACATCCTGGATAGTCTAAAGACTATGTATGAGGAGCATAATTGTTCTGCTCATTAAAAGGTCCTCAAATTATTGATGACCACCCAGATGATCGAGAAGCAATGGGTCCATGACCATTATTTAAAAATGATGGGTTATATTAACGAACTGGAGGCTCTTGGTTCTCAACTAGATGAGGACACCAAAACTGATGCAATTTGAAACTCTCAACCTCCCTCCTTTAACCGGTTTGTCATGAACTACAACATGAACAAGCTAAAAGTTAGCCTTCAGGAACTTAGCAATATGTTGCAGAGGTTCGAAGAACTGATAAAGAATGATAAATCGATAGCCATTCTTGTTGAAAGTGGCAAGTCAGGCGAGAGAAAGAAGAAGGGCAAGAAGAGGCCTCAGAAGAAAGCAGGCAAGCTGAAAAAGCAGAAGAAGGACAAAGCATCAAATGAACATCACTTTTGCAAACATAACGGGCATTGGAAGAGGAACTGTCCTCAATATCTGGAAACCAAGAACAAAGAAGGTAATTTCGAATCTCTTGTCATAGAGACCAATATGTTTGTCACTTTTGCATCCTAATGTATTGACTCTAGGCTTCTACTCATGCATATAACACATTGCAGGGGTTCAAAGAAAGTAGAAGGCTGAGTGATGATGAGGTGACAATTTACTTGGGGACTTCTACAACAGTTGTAGCTACAACAATAGGAACTATATAATTATTCTTCAGAGAGGGATTTTATTAAACTTAAAGATTGTCTTTATGTACTAACTATGAGAAGAAATTTGATTTTTGTTTCAAAATGGTGCAAGGATGGTTATTCTATTTTGTTTAGTAATATGATTACTATTAAACTGAACAACAATTTCCTTACTTATGGAGAACTTAACAATTGTCTCTATGTCCTTTGTCCGTCTTTGGAAACAAATATAACCGAAACTACGTCGGAAATTATCCCCAAGAAAAGATCGCGTGATACAGTTAATCCTACATGCTTGTAGCATTACTGATTTAGCCACATTAATATAGATCGTATCACAAGGTTGGTAAAGGATGGTCCTTTGGATTTTCTAAATGTAGAAGATCTACCAACTTGTTAACCTTGCCTTCAGGGTAAGATGACAAAATGATCATTTGCGGGAAAGCCTGAAAGATCTACATGCACACTTGAACTAATACATACTGACATGTAACTAGCACATTTATTTCATAACTTTCACTGATGATTATTCTTGGTATGGCTACGTTTACCTAATGAGACATAAATCTGAATCATTTGAAAAGTTCAAAGAGTTTAGACAAGAAGTTGAGAAACAGATGGGGAGATAGATCAGGGCCCTTCGATCAGATCAAGGAGGCAAATATCTCTCCAACGAATTCATGGACTACTTAAAAGACAATGGGATTGTACCATAGTTGTCTCCTCCTCCTACACCACAATTAAACAGTGTGTCAGAGAGGAGAAATCAGACTATATTAGATATGGTCCAATCACTCCATGTTCATTCAGAACTAACTATATCCTTTTGGGGTATGCATTGGACATTGCGATATACATGCTGAGCCCGATTCCAACCAAATCCGTTCCCAAGACTCCCTATGAGCTTTGGACCGGTAAAACACTTATAGATTTGAGGTTGTCTGGCACATGTTAAAAGTACAAGTGCTGAAAAATTGGAATCCAAGATTAGACATTGCCTATTTGTAGGCTACCCCAAAAGCTCTATAGGATACTTATTCTATGACCCAAGAGAGCAAAAGGTGTTTTGTAGTCAAAATGCCTACTTCTTGGAAGAAAATTACATCCTGGACAATCATTGTCAATAAATTGTTCTTGATGAGGAGAGTTCGGGAGCAGTGGGAGATGTCCCACAAGTTCCAAATAACACCCAACTTAGAAAATCTACCCAGGTTTCTAGGCCTTCAGTTCGTTACGACTATGATCAAGAATGTTACTTGATGGAAGTAACGATCAGTGAGTGAGATCCCCTGAATTATACTGAAGCTATGTTGGACATAGATTCCTTGAAGTGGGTAGATGCCATGAAAGCCGAGATGGACTCAATGGAAACTAACAAGGTCTAGACTCTTGTAGACCCACCTCTGGGGTGAAAACAATTGGTTGCAAATTGATCTACAAGAGGAAGAAGGGCCCTGATAGGAAGGTTGAGACCTACAAAGCTCGACTTGTGGCAAAGGGGTATACTCAGAAAGAAGGAATCAATTATGAGGAAACCTTTTTTCCAGTAGCCATGCTTAAATCCATATGGATCCTACTAGCTGTTGTTGTAGACTATGACTCTGAGATTTGGCAAAGGGATTTCAAAACCGCGTTCTTGAACAGAGATCTTACTAAAGATTTCTATATGCAACAACCACAAGGTTTTATTGCTGCTGGTCAGGAACACATGGTTTGTCAACTAAACCAATCCATCTATGGACTTTAGCAAGCTTAAAGAAGTTAGAACATCCGATTTGGCTCTACCGTCAAACAGTTTGACTTTGAACAAAATCCAGATGAACCCTATGCTTTTAGGAAATCAGTGGGAGCCTAGTTTTGTATGTAGACGACATTCTACACATTGAGAATGGTGTAGGAATGTTGACTATTGATGAGAATAGAATTTATCACATTTTTATCCCCAAAATTCTGTCTTTCATACTTAATTATCACTTAATTGGACTCATATTCCTTGTATTTCGGTTTAGGGCATGAAAGAAGGCATCAGGAGCAAATAAAGGCAAATCGGATGATTTTTCACAGTTTCGGCACCGTTCAGTAATCTGGGCATAACTCGCGTATCCAAACTTAGATTGGGCTGATTCAAGACCCACTGGAAAGATAAGAGAAAAATCCACAACTTTTGTGTTTTGAGCTTTCGCTGATTCGTTCTGCATCAAAGTCAAATCTGGGCCCACAGTCGGGGAAAATTCGTAGGAAGGTCCAATCTGCAACTGAAGCCCAACTTGTAGAAAAGCCTAGCTGAAGCCCAATTCGCAGAAGAGGTCTAATACGAATCCAAGAACAAGAAACTGAAAAGAGTCTTTCCAGATCTAAATTCTTGATGTAATCTTAGAAAGATAAAGGGATTGAGTTCAATAGATATAGAGATAAGAGTAGGATTAGAATAGGACTTTCTATTCTTGTAAGATAAACTTCAAGAGGAAGTAGGAGACCACCACCTCCCCTTTAAGCTATATAAAGGAGGGGGCGGACCAGCCTTAGCATCACTCAATCTCTGGAGGGGATCATGAATTGCATTGAGAAATCAGTCAAGAGAGGAGAAAAGAAATCATGAAACAGAGGAAAGGTGATCAAGAATTCAAGAAACTTCAAGAAGAAGGTGGCGGCAAGAAGAGGAGATCTCAGCACCATGGGCGAATTCAAGAGTTCTTTCTTTCCCTTTGTTTGCTTTAATTCTCTTATCATGAACTGATTTGTTTCTTGCTAGGGTTGTGGAAAGCCTAACCATGTTAATGAATATATTTTTATCTCTATGATTTATCCAAGATTATGATTTCCATATAGTCTATGAATTATTGTGCTTAATGCAATTAAGAGCTTGGCCACCTCTTAATTGATTTGTGTTATGTGAATGAATCAAGAGAAGAATTCACATAATCAACTGAATAATTCATAGTGTGAATTGAATGGTATATAGAGATATATATACATAATTCATTTGAATTTAATGGTTTTTCTTGGACTTAATGCATTTCCATCTTGAGAGCTCTACTCGAGAGATCGAAGGGTTACCTGATGGACGTAGTTTTAGTATATCTCGAGAGAGAATATTAAATAACATTGGAAAGACTTCAGCTTATGGGAATGACAAATAATCTTGGTTAATTGAACCCATCAATATTGATTACATTGGTTAGGTGACCAAAAACCCTAGTGATTTCATCCATTGCATATTCGGTTAGTGATCACCTTTGTTTCTATTATCTTTTTCTAGTTTTTATTTTCAGTAGATCTTTCTCAAATCTGAAATTCGATTGTCCAGATAATTAGGGAAGATGGTGGTTCTAATACTTATTTTGTTAAATCCCTGTGGGAACGATATTTTTATACTACTTGATAACTAGTGCACTTGCTAGGGTTATATATTTATAGCTATCAACTATGGTAAAGGTATGGCTTCTGCAACAATTCTCGATGAAAGATCTTGGAGAAGCCTCCTACATCTTGGAACTTCGACTCTATAAAGATATATCAAAAAGAATAATGGGATTATCCTAATTTACTTACATTGACAAGATTGTCAGAAGATACAACATGGAGAACTCAAGAAGGGATTTGCCCCTTTCAGACATGGAGTCACTCTCTCCAAGGGTATGTCTCCCAAGACTACCGAGGAGATTGAGGGCATGAGAGAGGCTCCCTATGCCTCTGCCATAGGGAGCATTATGTATGCCATGTTGTGCACTAGGACAAACATTTCTCAGGTTGTGAGTGTAGTAAGTAGATACCAATAAAACCCAGGACATGAGCATTGGACTGCTGTAAAGAACATACTCATATACCTTCATAGGACAAAAGAGTTTTGTCTAGAATTCGATGGTAGTTCACTACAGATCATCGGGTATACTGATGTTGACTTCCAATCAGATCTAGATGATAGAAATTCTACATCTGGTTACATCTTTATGATGGGGTCTTATGTAGTAAGAAAAATAATCCATGACCCAAGCCAAACACATTGTCGTAAGTGAGGCTACCTAATGAATGAAGTTGTTCATCCTAGAATTTGGAATCCTACCATATCACCCATTCCACTATTGTATGACAACACTGGTACTGAGGGAGATTGTTGGTAGAGGGGATGTCTAGATTCTAAAGGTAGCATCAATAGAGAATGTGGCAGACCCATTGACTAAACCACTGACACAGAAAATGTTCGAAAAACACATGGAAAGTATGGGACTCCGGCTTGTACTCGATTGGACTTAAGTGCAAGAGGAAGTTGTTAGACAGTGAGTGTATGCCCTTAGCTCTAATCAGATTGATGTACATATACATTTATTGTAAATGAATAAAAGTACATAATTGATTGATGTTATATCTAGAATGTTCTCAGCTGTTGGATAGACTTGGGGATGTTTATCCTACCAAGGCTTACGCTAATGTGCTGCCAAGTAAGTTGGGGTAGCTTGTCTCAGCTTCCAGGGTTAGACCCAAAGCACATGTAGTATGTGTTTGTTTGAAACATTGAACCCATACCATTTTCCAGTTATGCCCTGGACCTTGGAGACTGATGGGCAAAACTGAAAAGTTACACTTAACCCCTAGACTCGATTATGGTACTGCACTAAGTGCCGGATTGGGCTATATTTTGATATGCCAATCAATGAGATCCTTAATGGGGGTCAAAACCAGGGTATGTTGGGGCAGTTTGAGAATTCACTCGAGTGGGTGATCACAGTGATAGGATCCCCCCCTTTGTTAGACAAAGTGAATGATTAGGAAACCAAAACTTCTTTCAGTCGATTTCAAACTTGTTTGAGATTTGTTTTGTAAAATAAACTTCTGGTAGTTGATTTCAACCTTGCAGTTGAGGGAGAGGTCCTGTCTTGTCGGGCAGTGTTTGATCATTAAGGGCTGAGAGGTTAAGTGTAAGACCATATAGGGCTTTTATTCCTTATGGGCTAATCTCACTTAAGACCATTGTCCTTGGGCCTTCATAAGATGGATGAACTCAAGGACCATTTATTGTAAATGTTGGGCCCATTAAAAGCCCATACAAATGGACTCAGGGGTTCACTATGCTCAGCAGTGATTTCGGCAAGGCTTTGTCACAGAAGGTAGGCTGAACCCAAATGGGCATTTGTAAGGCCAATGTTAGGGTCCCATGCCATACAAAGAGAGCCAAGTTAGCCATCAACTGATTAGGGATGTGAGCCATTTACTTAATGGGCCTAGGGCCCAAGATTAATTTGATTAATCAGGGGTGTCACATGACAGCTTAAGCAGTCCTGTGACATGGGGCGAATATGGGTATGGATCTAGGTTTGAATCAGCAGATAAGATAAGAGGATAACTCTTATCCACTTAAAGAGTCTAGATCCAAATAAAGGTTTGGATTAGGAAACTTCTAATTGAATTAGGAGAGCTGCACTTTAAGGACTATAAAAGGAGAGGGTGAACTGCTCCAGTTTACACACACTGCTCTTAGTTCTCTCTCTCTCCTTTTGCTCTTGCCACCCTAACCCTAATTCAACCTCCATTCTTGAACTGATTGAGATCAGTTCTGATTCTGATTTTTGCAAGAAAATATTAGATCTAATTTGTGCTCACCTCCCTTGCTTGATCCAAGCTATTTGGTTGCAGTTCTTGCTGAAGGACTGCATTGCTGAACCTGCTTTATCTCAAGCTGCACCATATTCAGTGAAAGCGGGTTTTGGTACCCTTTGTTAGATAGTTATGCCCTTAGCTCCAATCAAATTGATGCATCTTTTGACATTTATTGTAAATGAATAAAGTACATAATTGATTCATGTCATTGTGGTGTGTTTCTGTGTAATACGCTTAAACTAGACACTTATGAGACTCGTGTTAGTTTAGAATCTTCATGGCCATTGGATAAATTTGGGGAGATTTATCCTGCCAAGGCTGACACTGATGTGCCACCAAGTTGGTTGGGGTGGCTTGTCTCAGCTAACAGGGTGAGAATTGAGGTACATGCAGTGTGGGTTTTCTTGAAACCCTAAACCAGACCAAATTCCAGTATTGCCCTGGACCTTGGAGATAAATGAGCAAAACTAGAATGTTGCACCTGACTCCCAGACTTGATTATGGTACTGCACTAGGTGTCGGATTGGGCTATCTTTGATATGCCAATCAGTGAGATCCTTAAAGGGGGTCAAAACTTGGGTATGTTGGGACAGTCCAAGAATTCATCTGATCATTGTGACATGATCAGCTCCTTTGTCAGACAAAGTGAACGATCGGGGAATGCACTTTCTTTGATAGAAACCTAAATTGCCAGTAGTTGATTTCAAACGTTGAAATTTGTTTTGCAAAATATATTTATGTAGAGATATACATATATATATTATGGTTTCAAAATTTTTGCAAAAAGTTTTTAATTCTTGGGATCCATGTGAGTAGAGAGTACAACACTGTACCTTGCAGCCAAGGTAGAGATCCTCTCTTGTCGGGTAGTGTTTGATCATTATGGGCTGAGAGGTTAAGTGTAAGACCATTGAGGGTAATACCTGATGGGATAATCTTGAATCTGCCCACAATCCTTGGGTTTTCAAAGGTGGCTGGACCTAAGGAGCATTTAGTGTAAATGTTGGGCCCATTAAGAGCCCATGGTGATGGACTCAGGGATTCACTGTCTCCTACAGTGAATTTGGTCAGGCCTTGTAACAAAGGCTGGGCTGAACCCATGTGGTTGATGTGTAGATCGATGTATAATCTGATTAAGATTAGCTGAAAGGATAAGATAAGTCTTATCCATTTAAGAGTCCAGATCCAAATATCAGATTTGGATCAAGAAACTCTTTCCTAATTAGAATAGGAGGCTGATCCAAAGAAGACTCTAAATAGGGGGCAAATTCCTCAGTTTTAACACACAACAATCTACAAAGTTCTTCCCTGTTCTTTCCGCCCCTACCCAGTTCGATCTCCACTTGTGGAAGTGATCAAGAATTGTTGTTGACATTGCTTCTTGGTAGAAGGAGCAATCTAAAGTCGTGCTCACCAACCCCTATTGATCCTGCTTCATCACACACTGTGTCATCTTCAGTGGAAGCGGGTTTTGGTTTCCTCCTTAGGTGTGAACACCTTCATTGGGAGTTACTACTACTTCATATCAGGTATATCCCTCACTTCCTAATGGTTTCAGATCTAGTCTGGTTTTGGATTCAAGAGCAATCATTGAAAATGCAGCTTTCTAAAATAAGGAATGTGATTCCGGATGGGAGAGAGAAATTTTTGAAATTTCGCCCAACCTTCCTGCAGGGTTCAGCCATGCATATGATGGATCTCTCATCCCTTCACCCTCTTTGGGCGTGAACACCTACTTTGGGAGCTACACATATGGATTCCATATTAGGTATTCCTTCCTCTTTCTTTTGGTTTCAGATCTGGTCCTGTTTGGTGTAAGAATGATCCTTGAAAAATGCAGTTTTCTAAAACTGGGAATTCGATTCCCGGAAGGAAGAATAGAAATTTTTGAATTTTCGCCTAGCCTCCCTACATGGTTCAGCCATCCATATGATGGATCTCCTATCCCTTCAAGATATCCCTACTTAAAACCAAGAAAAGACAAAGTAACATTTATAAGTTCATAAAATTTATATTTTTTGCCTAATAGTCCCAAATACGAGAATGCCATGATAGGCACGCTCTAATTTCCCATTGGATGCACAAAACCCGTGAAAATCACCCCTAAATCAAAGAAAATTTTCACCAAATAGGAAAGTTTGACTACGTATTTGAAGAATCTTTGCCTAATTATGTAAAAAACCTTCGTTGAATCCCAAGAATTGTAGCTGAATGAATTTACACCTGACCCCCTCCCTTCCTCTATAAATACTGACCTAATTTAAGCTCAAGGAGGGGTGGGAGAGAAGAGGGGAAAGAGAAAGGAAGGAGGAGAAAAACCTGAGGGAGGAAACCTGAGGGAGGCCCCTAGAGAGAGAGAGAAAGAGAGAGAAACAAAGAGAGAAGAGAGCTTTCTCCTAGGCCATATATTGCCTCTTGTTCACCCAAAATTCGGAGGTACTTTGAACATCAAATTCCAAACTCGCCTCCTCCATTTTCAAGCGGAAGTTATTGCAACCAGAAGCACCCCTAGCTCAAGAACCCATTTAAACTTCATTTTATCTCATCCCTAGCTATTGGAAAACTCCCGTCAAGGTACATACGAAAGGTAAGCCTTTCATTTTAACTTTTAAACCTGATTTCATAATCACTATTGTTTTTTAGTTTTTCTAGGTTGCTTGAGGTTTTGAAATGTTGGAGAACCATCATTTTCAATTTCTTCTTGACTAAAAATAGAGGCAGAGAGGCGAGGGTCTTAGGGAAATCAATACCTAAGACTTGATAACATCACATCAAAATTGGTCTTAGGAGAAGTTGGAAGCATATTCATCTAGATTTAAGAAATTCCTACAACAATTTATGTTTTTCTTCGAAAGAAATTGATTATGAACAATCCCCTTATTGGGTTACTATAATAGCTTGGAAAGAGGGGTGCCTAATATCTTTCCTCTCCCTGTCTTTGGGACATGAAATCTCTTAGTTATGTGCCTTTTCCATGGAGGATGAAGTCACTATCAAAGACTTAAATCAAGTTTTTCAAATCTAAAATGAGGGCCCATTTCCTCTAAAAAATGGGTGGCGACTCCATCTTTTTGAGCCAGCCATGAGCTTCCCGGAGCTCATAGCCGTGTATCAATGGTTGCCCCAATAGGGCGTGGTATGCCATTTTTCTTGAGATTAGCTGGAATTCCTAGTTGATGAAGAAAGTTCCAATGGATACTGGCAATTTGATCGACCTCTTTGTGATAGACATATTTCTGTTAAAATTTGTGACCTCAATGGGCAGACCTCTTACAGTTTCTTTTTGTATGTTCATGAGCTTTAGGGTATGGAGAGAGATTAGGTTCATAGAGCTTCCTTGATCAATTAATGAGCACTGCATCTTGTACCCCCTATTTTGGCCATGATATATAGGGTTCAGTCGTGATGGGGGTCTGTGGCCAACATGTCATCTGGGGTGAACTTCACATGGGACTTACTTATGCAGTGGGGTTCAAGTGGTCTCCTGAAAGCTTTCACTAGTGCCCTGATAGCGAGCTATCGCACCGTGGCATTGGCCCCTTGTTTGCCGAGAAACTACTACAGGTTTGGGTTTTGGTCAAACTAATGTATCAACATGTTTGCATGATCACCTCTTGATGATCTGACCATGTTTATACTGCCTCCTCGGGAGTGCGCAGGGGGTCGGTTTCTACTTGCATTGGCTTCTTTTTAACATCCAACTTTACTTTTTGCCCGAAGAGCTGTCGGAGGGTAAAGTAGTCCATTAGGTCATGATATGGCGACTGGTGATAGTTACACCATCTCTCCCCGTGTCTTTCCTTCTTGGGGTCAACCTCGGTTGGTGGTGGTGGTAGGTTGATTACATGGCCTTCTACGAGCTTATTCATGATCATGATTACTTCACTCTTGCTACAAGGGAAAGGAGGAGGGGGTGTTGGTAGCAGGCCATTTCACCAATTTTGGTTGCTTCCACGATAGTAGGGCCCCTGGCTGGGCTCTCTAGCATTTAGTGTCTATGATTGATAGCTTATGTCTCGTTCTTGGCATATTGCGACCCTGATGAGATTGGTTGTGACACCGGGGTGGTGACAGTCCACGCTATTCTCTCAGCACATTTCCAAAGCTGGTAGAAGGTTTCAAATTCAATGTTCTCGATCCCCATTCTGTATGATAGGTGCATCCCTTGGATGCACTGCTCCATAAAGCCTTTTTCTGTCATGTGCTCTTCGAAGACCAAGTGCAATAATTTTTGGAATTACATGATATATGTCTGGTCTTCTCTAGCACATTGTTCTATATTGCGTAGATCCACCATCGTCAACCTCTGCTCGTGGGTGAACCACTTGGACAAGAACTTCTTAGTTAACTCTACCCATGAGTTGATGCTCCCTGCTATTAGGTTGACAAACCACGAATAGGCTGGCCCGTTCAAGGATTTAGAGAACTCTTGGATCTTTAAGTTTCCATCCAAGGCAAATGCTCCTAGTGCGTCTTCAAACTTGTTAACATGTGGGTTGGGTTCTATTCTGGCTTTCTTCCACCAAGTCCTAGATGTATTCCCTTATCTCCATTCGACTGATAGGTGCGTCCGTCATCGCATTACTTCGTGAGACTATGTGAGGTTGTTCGACGACGGAGAAGCGAGTGCTCTGTACTTTGTCTAGTGTGGATGCAAGGTTGGCTCTGAAAGGATACTCCGTCGGACATATTCCCTTATCTCCATTCAGCCACTGTTGTTTTCTATAGGAGTAGTTGTAGGGTGTTTCTCATTTCAGCCTACATTTGTTATTAATTGTTGAAGTGAGTTTCATCCGGGATAGGGGAAAGGTTGATTCTGTGAGCAGCCATCCTTCGCGATCAAGGATGAACTAGAGATTTTATTGTAGGTGGTGTGATAAGGCTAAGTGTGATGGTCTCTTTAAAGGGTGAAGAAAGGCTTGGATTCTTGGGTAACAAAGGTAGGCTATGATCTTTTGTTGACAAAATTGTGTTTATGTTATGGTCTACACTCCCTTTTAAAAAGCGAGATCCCGATGCCCTGAAGGGAAGGAGCCAAAAAGGATCTGACTCTTATTTGGAAAGGGGATCTTTGATTTGGAGTCAGTTGTTAGGGGGACAATGATAGGGGTTTTCCATGTGTCTCATGAGATCTTTCAAAGATGAAGTTTCCTTTCGTCTAAGGATTCTCATAATACACCTGTGTTACTTACCTTCCTGGGTCTCCTGTATTAACGTGGCGTGAGTGACATCAGGACTAGTCTGGCGTGTTCTTGCTCAGTCTTGCTGGATGTCTTGCTACAAGAGATTTTGGTTGATGGTGTTTTCGTCCATTGTGAGACTACAATTCCTTCAAGCTCATCGCATGTCTGTGATGAGTTGTGGACTCATCACAGATCCACATCGGCTTGTGTGTCTCCATGGGTGTTTTTGTGGTTCTAGTTTGGTACCTTCATTGCAATCGCTGTCATGATGGACAACATGTACTTACAAATGAACCATATAATAAAAACAACAACCAAATGATGCTAACAAGAGGAGAAATTAATTAAGTGGCAGATCTGAAAAGACATGAAATCTCCACATCTGCGAATCGTAGATATCGATTTCCCCATCTGCGAAATCTCCTTCCTTGCGCCGCCATCTTCGATCCAAAGTAAAATAAATAGAAAACCTATTTTCTATTATAATTACATCAGATCGAATGCCTATACATTCAGTCTAAAAATAAAAGAAATTATTTCTGCAAAATCACAAGTTCCCTGCGCCAATCAAGATTTCGATCTCCATGTGTACGAACAGCCCATAAATCATGAAAATTATAAAGAACAATTATAAATAATAATCAGATTTATAAAATTTAATTTCAGATTAATCGCCCATCAACTAGAAACAAATTTTCTAGAAAAACCTTATATCTGCGCAAATTGGGTAGAACGCCATCTGCCCATTTGCGCAGGTTCAGATTTGATCCAATTCGGTTCAAGATTTGAAGTTCTGATACCATTGAAGGGATGAGATATCCATCATATGGATGCCCGAATCTTGCGGAATATAATGGGCGAATTTCAAAAACTTCTCTCCATTCTATTGGGAATCGTATTCCCTATTTTAGAAAAATCATATTTTTCAAGGATCAATCTTGAACCAAGAACCGAACCAGATCTGGACAAAAGCAGTAGGAGAGGGATATACCTGATACGGAGAAATAATATCTCCCAATGGAGGTGTTCACGCCCAAGGAAGTAACCGAAAACTGCTCCCACTAAAGATGGCACAGTGCAGGATGGAGCAGAATCAGCAGCGTTCTTCACAAGAACCAGATCCTTTGCAAGAATCAACTAGATGGCACGTGAGCACCTCTTCCAATCAGCCCTTTCAAAAGGACTTTCAATCTTGATCACTCCCACTGAGAACAGGAGATCGAACTGGCAGATATGGCGGTGGTAGGAAGGAGGCGGCAAGAGAGATTTAGTGCAGTAATGCTGAATTCTCTCTTTTGTGATTTCAGCACTAAAGAGGATGTGAATATGTATATCATCTAAAGGCTTCCGCCCCCTCCTCCTTTTATAAGCTTAAAGGGATCAGCTCCTAATCCCATTAGGAGTTGTTGATCCAAATCATATTTGGATCAGAATTCCCCTAAAGTGATAAGGGTAAACCCTTATCTTATCTGCAGATTAGATTAGCCTCCTCATAATCCTATTAGGAGGTTTCCAGATCTGAATCCAATAAGATTATGTGCTCACTTAGCCTTCCAAACTGCTGCCCAATTGGCCTTCCTTGTATGGCATGGGACCCAAACATTGATATACACATTAGCCACATGGGTTCAGCCCAGCCTTTTTGTTACAAGGCATGGCCGAATACACTGTTATGGACAGTGCACCCCCTGAAACCCATCACATGGGCTCTATGGGCCCAACACTTACCCTAAGTGATCCCTGGGCCAAGCCACCTTGTAACACCCAGGGACTGTGGGCAGATGCAAGATTAGCCCATCAGGTATTACCCTCAATTGTCTTACACTTAACCTCTCAACCCATAATGATCAAACACTGCTTGACAAGAGAGGACCTCTCCCTCGGCTGTAAGGAACAATGTTGCACTCTCTGCTCACATGGATCCCAGGATTTAAAACCTTTTGCAAATATTTGGAAACCATAATATATATACTTTTATATCTCATATAAAATATATTTTGCAAAACAAATTTCAATGATCGAAATCGGCTGCCGGTAGTCTTGGTTTCCATCAGAGAGAGTGCATCCCCGATCATTACCTTTGTCCGACAAAGGGACTGATCCTGTCACTATGATCACCCACTCAGATGAATTCTCAGACTGTGCCAACATACCCAGGTTTTGACCCCCGCTAAGGATCTCACTGATTGGCATATCAAAGACACCCCAATCCGACACCTAGTGCAGTATCATAATCAAGTCTAGGGGTCAGGTGTAGCTTTTTAGTTTTTCCCATCAATCTCCAAGGTCCAGGGCAATACTGGAAATCTGGTCCGGTTTATAGATTCAATTAATCCTACACTGCATGTGCCTTAGGTCTCACCCTAGTGGCTGAGACAGGCCACCCCAACATTTGGCAGCACACCAGTGTCAGCCTTGGCAAGATAAATCTCCCTAGACTTACCCCACGGCTGTGAACATTCTAAACTAACATGCGTCTCATATGTTTCCAATTTAAGGGTATTACACAGAAACACACCACAGAAACATGAATCAAATTTTATTCATTTACAATAAACTCATAATGTACATCATTTTGATTGGAGCTAAGGGCATACAACTGTCTAACATGATGTTAGGTCAAGCAAAAAGGATTGGGTCTTAACCCTATCCACTCATGGAGACCAAATTCAAATTAGGATTTGAATCTGGTAACCTCCTGATAAGATCAGGAGTGGGCTAATCTAATCTGCAGATAGGATTAAGAAGACTCCTTATCCAAATACAGATTTGGATTAGGATAACTCCTAATGAGATTAGGAGGTTTCTTAATCACTAAGTAAAGATGAGAAAACCCTAAATTTTGAATTACAAGAATTCAAATCTTAAGGGTATTCGCAGAACACACTGCTTCTTGAGATAGGATCTCAAAGAAAACCCTAGAGAGAAAAAAGCTATTCGCCACCTTCTGCTCTAGCTCTCTCCTCCAGTTTCAGCCTCCATCTACTGCCATTTCATTTTCTCTGTAAGAGAAAGATCAAGAAAGGTTCTTGATATCAATCTTTGCTGAAAGGTTGATCGTGTGTGGTGCTCATTGCGTCCATCGAGTTCTTCAGAAGGACCTGGTTCGTGGGATGAACACTATTGGTTTTGCTTCATTATCATTGCGTCATCTTTAGTGGAAGCAGTTCTTGGGATTTTCTTTGGGCGTGAACACCGACGTTGGGAGATACTGTTTCTCCGTATTAGGTATATCCCTTCCCTTCTCTTTTGGTTCAGATCTGGTTCGGTTTTGGTTCAAGTTAGATCCTTGAATATTGGATTCTAAATTTAGGGAATATGATTCCCAATTGGAAGAATGGTAAGAAATTTTTGAAATTTGCCCACCCATTCCACACTCTTTTGGCGTCCATACGATGGATCTTACCATTCTTTCACCTACATCATTCCCAATGAGCAGGATGTTGTCTACATATAGAACTAGGAATGTAACCTTATCTCCCACTGATTTTCTATAAATACAAGGCTCATCTGGATTCTGCTCAAAGTCAAACTATTTGATGGTAGAGTCAAATCGGATGTTCCAACTGAAAGAATGGTAGGATCCATCTAATGGACGCCATGAAGGTTGCGGAATGGGTGGGGCGAATTTCAAAAATTTCCTACCTTCTCCCAACTGGGAATCATATTCCCTGAATTTAGAATACAATATTCAAGGATCTACTTGAACCCTAATCAAACCAGATCTGTACCAAAAGATAAATGGGAGGATTATACCTGATCCGGAGAAGCAGTATCTCCCAAAGTTGGTGTTCACGCCCAAAGAATGCTCCAAGATCTGTCCCTGCTGAAGATGACACAGCTGTGGATGGAACAGAACCAGCAGGGTGCGTCCTACACACTGGATCCTTCACAAGAATCCCCTGGATGTACTAAACACTGAATTCTTTCAGTCTTTCTTGCAAGACTGATGTCAAGAACTGGTTTCTTGACTTTCTTTTCTGCAAAGATCGAATCTTGCAACAATACAGATGGCGGCGGCAGGAGGAGATCTCCAGAAACGAAAAGGCTGAACTGTTTTCTTTTCTGGAGAGTATGAGATCTAATCTCAAATCGCAGGAACCCTTCTTGCTTACCAAAACCCCTTGGATCGAAATCTGATTTCTCTCCCTCTTGGTACATTCGAAATCTCCTCCTTTCTTCTTGATTAATAAATCTCCTAATTAGGAGTTATCCCAATCCAAATCAGTATTTGGATAGGGGATATTCTTAATCCCTTTCCCAGATAGAGTTAGCTTACTCCTGATCTTATCAGGAGGTTACCAGATTCAAATCTGATTTGAATTTGGTCTCTAAGAGTGGATAAGGCTAAGAGCCCAATCCTTTTTGCTAACTTCAATCTCAAATTCGCCCCATTGATGGGTGATCATATCAGCCCACTTCGAAATGGGCTTTAGGCCCATTAAGTATTCAGTGTTTAATTAGTTTCCAATCTGCTGCCCAGTTGGGCTTCTTTGTATGGCGTGGGACCCAAGCATTGATCTACACACCAGCCACATGGGTTCGGCCCAGCCTTTAATAGAAGGCCCAGCCAAATTCACTGAAAATCTCAATGAACCCCTTGAGTCCATCGTATGAACCCTATGGGCCCAACACTTACATTAAGTGGTCCCTGGGCCAAGCCATCTTATAAAAACCCAGGGACTGTGGGCAGGTGCAAGATTAGCCCATCAGGTATTGTCCTAAATGGTCTTACACTTAACCTCTCAGCCCTTAATGATCAAGCACTGCCCGACAAGAGAGGACCTCTCCCTCGGCTGCAAGGAACAGTGCCGCACTCTCCTCTCACATGGATCCCGGGAATTAAAACCATTTGCAAACATTTTGAAACCGTACATATATATGTAAATATATTAATTTTGCAAAAACAAAATTCCAACGATTGAAATCAACTGCCGGCAGTTTGGTTTCCATCAGAGAGAGTGCATTCCCGATCATTACCCTTTGTCCGACAAAGTGGCTGATTCTGTCACTATGACCACCCACTCAGATGAATTCTCAAACTGCCCCAACATACCCAGGTTTTGATCCCCACTAAGGATCTCACTGATTGGCATATCAAAGGCAGCCTGATCCAACACCTAGTGAAGCGTCACAATCGAGTCTAGGGGTCAGGTGTAACTTTCCAGTTTTGCCCATCTATCTCCAAGGTCCAGGGCAAGACTGGAAATCTGGTCCGGTTCAAGGATTCAAGTAATCCCATGCTGTATGTGCCTCGGGTCTTACCCTGATGGCTGAGACAGGCCATCCCAACACTTGGTGGCACACCAGTATCAGCCTTGGCAGGATAAATCTCCCCAGACTTATCCAACGGCTGTGAACATTTAAAACTAACATGAGTCTCTACAAATGTCCAGTTTTAGGGTTTTACACAGAATTAAACCAAACAACATGAATCAAACATGCACTTTATTTATTTCCACTAAACAACAAAAGTACATCAAAATGATTGAAGCTAAGGGCATACAAAACTGTCTAACACCAACTTCTTGAAAGTTGCTTAAGTTCATAAATGGATCGGTTAAGTTTACACATAATGTGTTCCTGACTTGTAGCAATAAAGCCTTATGGTTGCTGCATATAGATATCATCAATAAGATCTCTGTTCAAGAACGTGCTTTTGACATCCATATGCCAAATCTCTTAGTCATAGTGTGCTACTATAGCTAGTAGGATCCATATGGATTTAAGCATGGCCACTAGCGAAAATGTTTCCTCATAATCGATTCCCTCTTTCTGAGTGTACCCTTTCGCTATAAGACGAGCTTTGTAGGTCTCAACCTTCCCATCGAGGCCCTTCTTCCTCTTGTAGATCCATTTACAACCAATTGCTTTCACCCTAGGGGGTGGGTCGACCAGAGTCCAGACTCTGTTGGTTTCCATTGAGTCCATCTCAACTCTAATGACATCTACCCACTTCAAGGAATCTATATCTAACATATCTTTTGCATAAATTAAGGGATCTTCCTTACTAATTGTGGCTTCCTTCAAGTAACTTTCTTGATCATAGTTGTAACAAACTAGAGGTCTAGAAACCTAGGTAGATCTTCTAAGTAGGGTATTATCTAGAACCTGTGGGACATGTCCCACTACTCCTGAGCACTCCTCATCAAGAACAATTTTCTGACGATGATTGTCCAGGATGTAATCTTCTTCCAAGAAGTAGGCATTTCAACTACAAAACACCTTTTGCTCTCTTGGGTCATAGAAAAGGTATCCTACAGAGCCTTTGGTGTAGCCTACAAATAGGTAATGGCTGGTCTTGGATTCCAATTTGTCGGTACTTGTTCTTTTAACATGTGCTAGATAACCCCAAATCATCAAGTGTCTTACACTTGGTTTCTTGTCAGTTCATAGCTCATAGGGAGTCTTGGGAATGGATTTGGTTGGAAATCGATTCAGCACATATATAGCAGTCTTCAATGTGTATCCCCAAAAGGATATAGGTAGTTCTAAGTGGACGGAAAGTGATCGGACCATATCTAATAGAGTCTGATTTCTCCTCTCTAACACACCGTTTAATTGTGGTGTAGCAGGAGGATATAATGGTGATACAATCCTATTGTCCTTTAGGTAGTCCATGAATTCATCGAAGAGATATTTGCCTCCTCGATCTGATCAAAGGGCCGTGATCTGTCTCCCCAACTATTTATTGACTTCTTGTCTAAACTCTTTGAACTATTCTAAGGATTTGGACTTATGTCTCATTAGGTACACGTAACCATACCGAGAGTAATTATCGGTGAAAATTATAAAATAACAGTGCTGATTGCATGTCCTAACATTCATGGGACCACATACATCAGTATGTATCAAGTCAAGTGTGCTTGTAGATCTTTCAGGCTTTACCATAAATGGCCGTTTTGTCATCTTACTCTGAAGGCAAGGTTCACAAGTTGGAAGATCTTCTATAGTTAGAAAATCCAAAGGACTATCCTTTACCAACCTCGTGATACAATCTATGTTGATATGGCCAAGTCAGTAATGCCACAGGCATGTGTGATTAACCGTATCACGTGTTCTTTTCTTAGGAATAATTTTTTACATAGTTTCAATTATGTTTGTTTTCCAGAGAAGTACAGAGGACATAGAGACCATTCTCAAGTTCTCCATGAGTAAGGAATTTGTTATTCAATTTAATAGTAATCATACTAAAGAGAATAGAATAACCATCCTTGCAAAGTTTTGAAACCGAAATCAAATTTCTTCTTAGTAAGGGTACATAAAGACAATCTTTAAGTTTCACAATGCGTTCTCTAAAAACTAAATCTACAGTTCCTATGGCTATAGCTGCAACAGTTGTAGAAGTCCCCATGTAAAGGATCACCTTGTCATAACTCAGCCTTCTGCTTTCTTTGAACCCCTGCAACGTGTTACATGCATGAGTAGAAGCCCCGAAGTCAATACACCAAGATGTAGAAGTGACCAACATATTGGTCTCTATGACAAGAGATTCAAAATTACCTTCTCTATTCTTGGATTCCAGATATTGAGGACAGTTCCTCTTCTAGTGTCCGGTCTGTTTGCAAAAGTGACATGCATCCAATGCTTTGTCTTTCTTTTGCATTTTCGGCTTGCCCTCTTTCTTTTAAGGCCTCTTCTTGCCCTTCCTCTTTCTCTTGCTCGATTTGCCACCTTTAACAATCATGGCTATCGACTTGTCCTTCTTAATCAGTTCTTCGGCCCTCTACAATATATTGTTGAGTTCCTAAAGGCTAACCTTTGTCTTGTTCATGTTGTAGTTCATGACAAACTGATTGAAGGAGGGAGACAGAGAGTTAAGGATGGCATCAATTTTTGTGTCTTCATCAAGCTGAGAACCAAGAGCCTCCAGTTCATTGATGTACCCCATCAATTTCATGGTGTGGTCATGCACCTGTTAGCTCTCGGTCATCTGTGTGGCCATCAACAATTTGTTGACCTTTTGATAGGCAGAATGATTCTAATCCTCATACATCATCTTCAGATTATACAGAATGTCTTTTGACACTTCGATCTTATCAAACTGTCTCTGGATCTGATTGTCCAAAGATGCTATGATGAAACCATGGGCAAAAGAATTTTTCTCCATTCTTGATACTCTCTCCTTCGAGCCTCAAAAGCCCTATCACCCGGACGTTCCGAAGCAGGGTTCTTGGCAACCTTGTTCAAGGCTATGAAACCAGTCAGCATAATTGGGTCCCTTAAGTTTGTTATCATCCAACAACATGGCAAATTGTTTGTTTGCCATTTCTGATAAAAGTCACACATATTAGTCAATGACCTAAAATTGATTCATGTTAATTACATAGAAAGGTCTTTTATTTATGTTCCATCTCTATTTATTCATCTGTGAGATTTCCCTCCTATCTCAGTGATGGAGACACGGTGCATGTCTTTGGAAATGTAGGAAATCACATAGGTGCATGGAGCCAACTATTTCAGCTGCAAAATCCCACCACTTTTTGTGAAGGATCCTATCCACTCATCCAATGAGCTTTCCCTTTGGCCTCTATCAGACAAGGTTCATTGCCATTTTATGTTAAACCTTTCTATCTAGTAAGTGTTGACCCGTCATATCATGGACCCCAAGGTATCATGAAAGAGTCTTCCATTTTAGGATAGGCCTCTCCCACATCGGTCTATGACGCCCCTATCATCTCATCAGAAAATCCAATTGATTGGACCAGCAAAATGGATAGTCCAATTTTATGGTGCATCTTCACCCACCAATTCAGCCTGCCTTCATGCTAATGATGGAAGGCCTTTAGAGAATTTATCATATGAAATTTCCTATCACTTGCACTTATATTAATCTAAAGGGAACAAGTAGAATAGTCCCTAGGTCTGGTTTAGGTCATACCAAAGTGGCTCCCACCAACTTTCATAAAGTCAGATTCAAATGGGCCCAAAACGGGCTAATGTTCTGCAAGGTTTCTCTTGGGGAGGAAACTGATCAGGGGGCTCATTGAGAAGGGAGATCATCAAATGATCTAAGGGAACCATGGAAATGATGTGCATTCTGCCATGGTGTTCATAGAGAGCCACGTATGGTTAAACATGGGTCAAGCACTTATGGCCCATCTACGAATCACATTCAACACATCACAAGCATTCTCATAAACAAAAATTGATTCAATCAATCAGAAGCTTGTAAAACCCTAATTAGTTTAAGTTAACACACAATCACTCCATTAAGGCCTATGAATTATCAATTAATATCATCTAGGTATATGGGCTAAACTGCAAAAAGCAATTCGGCCCATATAGTAGTTGTGCTGAAAATGGGCAGATGTTGCTTTAACTTAACAAAATTAGGTTTCTCAAGAGAGGGCCAAATTGTACCATGTGATGGGCCATCAAACCCTTGGCCCATAACCAAATTTGAGCCACCTAAAACGTGACCCATGGGGCTGAGATTAGACCCCATCGAACCATGGGTTTGGACCAAACTAGGTCAATTCGGCCTAGGGTTTGGTGTCCAAAACATGCTACAATTCTCAAGATTTTGATCTAAAATTTTTAACAGTTGAATATTGACAATCAATCATAGAAAAACACATAATCTAGGGCTGTAAGTGTGATGGTCTGAATCTGATTTGGACAAACTACAAACCTACAAGAAAACTGGTTAATTGCATATTGCAGATTTTTCTACAAAATTCTCTTCTTCTCCTCCACGCGCTCCAACATCTCTTCTAATGTGAAAAAAGTAGAAAACCACAATTTTCTATTAATTACATCAGAATAAATCCTAAAACATTTTGTCTAATAATAAAAAAAAATTATTTACATACCAAAATCAAATGAATAAATTGCAGGGTGCACAAATCTTGGCGCCAATAAAGAATTCAATCCCCATCACACCAACAACCCAAAGAATCAAGAAATAATGATAGAACCATTATAAAATTATTGCAAAATAAAATAAAATTAATTTCAAATCAGATCGCCCAAAAACTAAGAACCGATTTCTCAGTATACTGCAAATTGCGCATATCGAGTAGAGCAGTTCTATAGATTTTGGTTTAATTTCAGATCTGATTTAATTTCGGTTCAAGCTTGAACCTAGCTCTGATACCACTTAAGGAAGGGGAAATCCATCATACGAATGATTGAACCATGCTGGATGGTAGGGCAAAATTACAAAAATTTCTTTTTACCCTTTTGGGAATTGCATTCCTTGTTTTAGAAAAACTGTATTTTTCAAGGATCGTTCTTGAACCAAATCGGACCAGGTCATAAACCAAAAGAAAGGGAGAAGAATACCTGATATGGATTCCATACGTGTAGTTCCCAAAGTGGGTGTTCATGCCCAAAGAGGATACCAAAACCAGCTTCCAATGAAGATGGCGTAGCTTGAGTTGTAGTCGGTTCAGCAACGCAGTCCTTTAGCAAGAACTGCAATCCAACAACTTGGATCAAGCAAGGGATGTGAGCACGATGCAAATCTGATTTTTCTAGAAAAAACCAGAAACCAAGATTGATCAAGATCAGTCACCAAATGGAGAATGAACTAGGGCTTGGGCGGCAAGAGCAGAGGGAGAAAACTGAGAGCAGAAAGGTGATCTCTGGAGCAGTTCACCCTCCTCTATTTATAAGCTTTAAAGATCAGCTCTCCTAATCCAATTAGGAGCTTCCTAATCCTAATCTTTATTTTGATCTGGACTCTTTAAGTGGATAAGAGTTATCCTCTTATCCTATTGCTGATCTAAGCCCATATTCATACCTATATTCGCCCAAGTCACATGACTGCTTTAAGCTGTCATGTGACACCCTGATTAATCCAATTAATCATGGGCCTTCGGCCCATTAAGCAAGTGGCTCACATCCTCTTTTAGTTGTTGGCCAGTTTGGTTTTCTTTGTATAGCGTGGGACCCCAACAATGACCTCACATAAGCCCATATGGGTTCAGTCCAGATTCTATGACAAAGCCTGGCCGAATTCACTGCTAAGCACAGTAAACCCCTGAATGGACTCATTATTCTTATATTTCGATTTAGGACACAAAAGGAGGCGTTAAGTGGAAAACAAGGCTAATCAGGTAATTCTGGACAATTTCGGCGCCGTGTGGTAATTTGGGCATAACTCTCCCATCTGGACTCCGACTGAGATGATCCAAGTTGCGTTGGAAAGAAAAGGAAAAGATCTACAACTTTCATGTTTTGAGTTTTGATATATAGGGACTGAATCAAGATCAAAATGGGGCCCGAATTATCTGCAACCGTACTGCTGACATGCTGGAACAATTCCTTAGCCTACAAGTTTTCATCTAGGAATTCACCACTCTCCCACTTACACGAGAACAGGGTTTTATCTAAAGAGAATGATATAAAAAGAGGAGAAAAAGAGGAGATAAGGGTTTGAACCCTTGAAAGAAAATTGAAGAAGAAGGACTGCTGGAGAGAAGAGAAGGCTGCTGAATGTGAATTGGAGAAGGATCACAACAAGGAAATCGAAGATTGATTGCAAAGATTCATAAGTTATCTTCATCTTTGGTTCTGCAATTTGGTAACCTAGATTCGATTAGGGTTCTTGAGGTTTCTCAATTGAATCTTTCTTCTTTCTTTCTTTTATGCAACCCATAATGAGTTTTAATTCTGATTTGTAATTAAACTTGAGCAGATCCGATTGAGTGTGTTTTATTCTTGGGATTCTTCTTGATTAGGGTTTCAATTTATAGAAGAATCTTGGCCGAATCGTTCTTGCATCTTGGATTACTTGAATTGCTTGAGAAAGAGTTTAGGTAATCAGATCATCTAATCAAGAAACGGATTGCATGCATCTTAGAGATAATTTGCATGGTTCGGTTGGCAATCATTCATACCTGAATTGATGACCTGCGAATTCTTTGTTGTTAATGCTTCTTTGGTGATTAAATTTCTGATAGAGATATAGGAATTGTCATTCAGAGATAGAGTAGGCTGTGCTCGAGAGAGGCTGCTCATAAATTAGGGTTTCACAAACACAAGACTGAATTCACCTCGGTTGGACAACTTCAAGATCCATTTGCTGAATCAGTTCTATCAATTCTTGTATGCAATACTCTTCGTATCATTGAAAGTGGTTTGATCAGAAATTAATTAGGGTAGTTTGCTTGTTCTTAATTACATCATGAGTGGCTAGGTTTCTATTATTAGGGATTAATACTTGATCATGCATTGATTTCCAGTCATTAGTAAAATCGATGAGGTTCTTGCTATATTGTGTTATCTGTGTTGATTACTTATCATTGATTGATCACCAAGGATTCGTTCTTTAATCAAGATTATGCATCGAGAGATGATAATCGAGGTGGAACTAATAACACTTGTTCGGCCAATAATTAGGTAGAGATATCATTTGTTGGTAGGATTTCTTTATTGGTGTATTAACAACTGGTGTTTATGCAAAGAGGATTTCAATTGAGAGAATGAGAATTCCTTGATTGTAATTCCATTTAATTAAACATGGGTTTATCTAATCGACTCTTGAGAATGATCGACTAGTGCTTTTAGGGAACACCTTGGAATATAACAGCCCTCGTGAGATTTTATTAGTATTGAATCTTGATGATCGTGATAGGATTAATCCCTAGCAACTTTGTTATTGATTTTGTTCAAGTTCTTGTTTTTGTCATTTAATTTCCTTAATCAATAGTGCTAGTCTAAATTCTTTAATTCGCAATCCAATTGATTATTGCTTTAAACAAGTTGAGAAGAAATTAATAGGTGGCTAAATAATTCATTCCTCCTGGGAACGATTATGTACTCCTTACTATATTACTTGCATGACTCCGTACTCTTGCGAATAATGGTCAAGTTTTTGGCACCGTTGCTGGGGAATGAATTTTATTTAACACCATAATTAATTTAGTCTCTCTTGATTTAAAGTGCAGTTCTTTATTAGTTTTTGCTAACTTTTGTTTGTTTGTTTGCTTGTTTGCATTCTTTCTTTAGGTACTATTTCAGCGTATGCGAAGAACTCAAAGTTCACAACCCGAGCTTCTTCCTTTCAGACCTGAAATTGAGAAGTTTGTTAGAGAAAATAGGAAAGCTCAGCAAGTAAGGGTTCCAAAGATGGCGGAGGATAATGGAGGCAACCAAGCAGATTGACATGATAATGAGAGAATTGTTAGAGATTTTGCTATGCCTGGGCTGCATGGTGCACAACAGAGTATTGCAAGGCCAAACATCAATGCTAATAACTTTGAGATTAAGCCAGCTCTACTCCAAATGATCCAATCAAGTATGCAATTTTATGGCATGGGCAATGAAGATCCTAATGCTCACATTGCAAATTTCTTGGAAATCTATGATACCTTCAAATACAATGGAGTGTCAAATGATGCTATTAGGCTTAGGCTTTTCCCTTTCACCTTGAAGGATAAAGCAAAAGCGTGGCTAAACTCTCTACCACCGAATTCCATAACTACATGGGCACAGTTGGCACATGCTTTCTTGGCTATGTATTTTGCCCCAGCTAAAACCGCAAAGATCATCAAAGACATCATTACCTTTCAGCAATTTGAGAATGAATCATTGTGTAAGGCTTGGGAAAGATTTAAGGATTTGCAGAGAAGCTGCCCTCACCATGGCTTACTTAAGGGACTTCTGATTCAGACTTTCTACAATGGAGCCACTCGCACTACTAGAGATACTTTAGATGCTTCTTCAGGAGGTTCCTTGATGAGGAAAACTATAGATGCTGCTTTTGATCTCTTAGAGGAAATGGCAGCTAACAATTGGTTGTGGCCAGCCGAGCGGCTAAATCTACCTAGATAGGGAGGCAAATCAGAAGCAGACTCAATAGCATCCTTGTAGACTCATATTTCAACCTTTATCAAGCAATTGGGCACCATGAATGTGCAAGCCAACGCCATCAACAATTCTATGCAACTAATCTGTGAGTATTGTAATGGTATTGGTTAAGTTCTGATTGTTGCATTGGAAATTTTAATCTGGCAGGTGGAAATTTTATGGAGCAATGCAACTTTGTGGGGAATCAATTCCAAGGAAGGCAGGTCAACAACCCTTACTCCAACACATATAACCCAGGGTGGAGAAGCCACCCCAATTTTTCATGGAGTAATAATAACAACAATGCTGGTAACTCCAGTCTCCAAAACAACAACATGCCTAGACAACAAGGACCACTAGGATTCCAGCCACATCTTCAACATGATAGAACAACTTCTTTTGAAGCCAAGCTGGATAAATTTATGGACATGATGAATAGCAAGATGAGTAGCCAAGATGAGGCCTAGAGAAGGATGGAAGCTAAACTTGATCACATTGCAAAGAACCATTCATCTTCAATTCACAACTTGGAGGTGCAGATAGGCCAACTAGCTAATGTTGTTTCGGCTAGGAACCAAGGTAATTTACCAAGCAACACTAAGACTAATCCAAGAGAGCAGCTCAAAGCAATTTCACTAAGGAGTGGGAAAGTACTGGAGCCAAAGCAAGATGTGCAAGGTAAGAGGACAGGTACAGATATTGAGAGTCCTTCGTCAACCAATGCTAAAATCTATGATGAAGAACCCAGTGAAAGGTCAGAAGAGAACCAAGGTGACAAGGGGAATCACTCTAATGCCCAACCTTCACCCTTTGTCACACGAATCCCTTTTCCTCAAAGATTGAAGAAGCCGTAGACTGAACTACAATTTTCCAAATTTTTGGATATTTTTAAGAAGCTGCAAATCAATATTCCTTTTGTTGAGAATCTTGCCCAAATGCCTCAATATGCTAAATTTTTGAAGGAGATCATCAATAATAAGAGGAGATGGGAGGATGACCAAATTGTCCCATTGACTGAAAAGTGCAGTTCAATCATCACCAGCAAGATGCCTACCAAATTGAAAGACCCAAGGAGTTTTACAATTCCATGTGTTGTTGGTAGCATTAAGTTTCCTAAGTGTTTGTGTAATTTAGGTGCTAGCATTAATTTGATGCCATTGTTTATTTTCAGGAAACTTGGTCTGGGAGAATTGAAACCTACCTTGATGACTTTGCAGCTGGCGAATCATTCCATCAAGAAACCTCATGGCGTGGTTGAGGATGTACTTATGAAAGTGGACAAGTTTATAATTCCAGTGGACTTTGTTGTGCTCGATTTTGAGGAGGATCGTGATTGCACCTTGATCCTTGGCAGACCGTTTCTAAACATAGGGAATGCCTTGGTTGATGTGTATGAAGGAAAGCTGACCCTTCGAATTGGTGATGACAAAGTGGAGTTTAACATGTCCAATGCTATGAAGCATCCTATGGAGGAAGAACTTTGTATGGGAACTGATGTGATCAATTCATGTGTGAGAGAAGTATGTCAAGTTAGTGAGGTAGAACGATAATTTGAAGATGATGTAGTGGATGGCAATGGTTGTGACACTGAATTTGTTGCTACACCTGAATTACTGGTAAGAAGTGCTAACCCCACTCCTTCTATTGAGCAGCCTCCTAAGCTTGATTTGAAACTTTTACCATCACATTTGAGGTATGCATTTTTGCAAGATGATAATACCTTGCCTATTATTATCTCAAACAAGCTGTCGAATAAGCAGGAACAAAAATTGTTAAATGTGGTAAGGTGTAGGATTAAGGCTTTAGGTTGGCAGATTTCTGACATAAAGGCTATTAGCCCTTCTATTGTGATGCACAGGATTCACATGGAGGATGGATTTCATGCCATAGCTGAGAGGCAAAGAACATTGAATCCGCACATGAAGGAAATAGTGAAGAAAGAAATTGTCAAGCTTCTTGATGCAGTTATTATCTACGCTATTTCTGATAGTTTTTGGGTCAGTCCTGTTCAGTGTGTAACCAAGAAAAGTGGTATGACTGTTGTGAAAAACGAAAATGGTGAGTTTATTTCTAAGCGGGTAGTTGATGGATAGCGTGTGTGTATTGATTACCACAAGTTAAATGCTGCAACAAGGAAGGATCATTTTCCTCTTACTTTTATTGACCAGATGTTGGAAAGAATTGCAGGTCATGCCTATTATTGCTTTGTTGGAAAGAATTGCAGGTCATGCCTATTATTGCTTTCTGGATGGCTATTCTGGATATAACCAGATCTCTATTTTTCCAGAGGATCGAGAAAAGACCACTTTTACATGCCCATATGGCACTTTTGCTTATAGGCGAATGCCTTTCGGGTTGTGTAACACACCAGCTACCTTTCAGAGGTGTATGATGGCCATCTTTTCTAACATGATTGAAGACATAATGGCAGTATTCCTAGATGACTTTTCTGTTTTTGGTGATTCATTTGATCTGTGTTTGGCTAACCTTGACAGGGTTCTTAAAAGATGTGAGGAGACTAACTTAGTTCTAAACTGGGAGAAGTGCCACTTTATGGTGGAGGAAGGCATAGTTTTGGGCCACAAAATTTCCAACAAAGGTATAGAGGTTGATAGATCTAAAACAGAGATCATTGAAAAGTTGCCACCTCCTACATCAGTAAAGGGAGTAAGAGGTTTTCTTGGCCATGCGGGCTTTTATAGGTGTTTCATTAAAGATTTCTCATCTATTGCTAAACCTCTTACTAAATTGCTGATTAAAGATGTCCCTTTTGAGTTTGAAGATGCATGTTTGAATGCTTTTCACATGTTAAAATCAGCTTTAGTATTTGTACCAATCATCTCACCACCGGACTGGTCTTTTCCTTTTGAGATTATGTGTGATGCTAGTGATCAAGCTATTGGAGTCATGTTAGGGCAAAGGAAGGACAAGAAGATGCATGTTGTGTATTACACAAGCAGGACTTTGGCGGATGCCCAGCTCAATTACACAACCACTGAGAAGGAGATGTCAGCAGTGGTGTTTGCAGTGGACAAATTCAGATCATATCTGCTCAGCTCTAAGGTAATAATTTATACTGACCATGCTGCTCTCAGGTACCTTTTTGCCAAGAAGGATGCAAAGCCACAACTCATCCGCTGGATTTTACTCCTTCATGAATTTGATATTGAGATCAGAGATAAGAAATGATCAGAGAATGTCGTAGCCGATCACTTGTCTAGGTTGGAGGGTGCTGAGAAGAGAGAGGATGAGCCTGAGATCAATGAGAACTTCCCAGATGAACTCCTTCTAGCTATCCAACATTTGAGTGCACCCTGGTATACAGATTTGGCAAATTATTTAGCTTGTGATATTGTGCCACCAGATTTTTCTTATCAGCAGAAAAAAACGGTTTTTTTCGAAAATTAAGCATTACTTGTGGGAGGATCCTTACCTTTACAAGATTTGTGGTGATAATATCATTAGGAGATGTGTGCCTGAGGAGGAGATACTTGACATTCTTACTCCTTGCCATGACTCAGCATATGGTGGTCATTTTGGTGCAACAAAGACAACTACTAAGGTTCTAGAGAGTGGTTTTCTTTTGGCCTACATTATTTCAAGACTCTAGAGAGTTTGTTGCTAGATGTGATCGCTGCCAGCGAGTAGGAAATATCTCCAAGAGAAATGAGATGCCATTGACTTCTATTCAGGAGATCAAACTTTTTGATGTGTGGGGAGTTGACTTCTTGGGCCCTTTTCCATCCTCACATGGGAACCGTTACATTTTGGTGGGAGTGGATTATGTCTCCAAGTGGGTTGAAGCAGTTGCATCACCCACCAATGATGCTAGGGTAGTGATTAAATTCTTGAAGAAGCTTTTCTCGAGATTTGGAGTCCCTAGAGCTGATGGGGGTTCCCACTTTTGTAACAAACAGTTTGATTCTCTCCTCAAGAAGTATAATGTCTATCATAGGGTGGATACACCCTATCACCCCCAGACTAGTGGGCATGTCGAGGTATTTAATAGGGAACTTAAGAAGATTCTGGAGAAGACTGTCAATGGGTCAAGGAAAGACTGGGCTGCAAAACTAGATGATGCTCTATGGGTGTATCAGACTGATTACAAAACCCCTTTTGGTTTGTCCCCTTATAGGTTGATTTATGGCAAGGCATGTCACCTTCCTGTTGAGTTGGAACACCAGGCATTTTGGGCAATTAAGGCATTGAACTTCGATATGAAGACTGCAGGTGAAAAGAGAATGTTACAGCTTAATGAGTTAGACTACAAGCATATGAGAATGCCAGGTTATACAAGGAGAGGACAAAGAGATGGCACGATGCGCATACTGTTCGGAAGGACTTCCAGGTAGGTAATTTGGTTTTGTTGTTTAACTCTCGTTTGAAATTATTTCCAGGAAAGATAAAGTCGAGATGGAGTGGACCGTTCATAGTCACTCAGACATTTTCTCATGGTTCTCTTGAATTGGAAAACTCAAAAGGAGAGCGTTTTAAGGTGAATGGTCACCATTGCAAGCCATACTTTCAGGGTGAAGTGCTTAGAGAAAGGGAGATAGTGTCCCTTATTGAGCTTGTTTGATATTGCCATGCCGGGGAGTTTCCATTTCTATTATTTATTTGTCATTAGGGACAATTCCATGTTTAAGTGTGGTGGGGGATTAGGTGTGATGTTTAATTAATTACAACAGTCATTTCTTTTAAATTTCTCTGTTCTAGGCAAAGTTTTTGCAGAAATTGTGTGAACTATGCTCGGTATTAATGGTGTTAATCATTTTGAGAGTCAATGAAAGAATGCCACTCATGCTATTTTAGGACGTATCAAGTTAAAGGAATTTAGGGTGAATTTACTAAGTTGTACTGTAAAGTGCATAAATTTAGGAAGTCAATTTGGTGTGTATGATACTTTTGAGATGTGGATTAATGGGTAGTTCAGCAAGGTAGCTGATGAATGAAATTACATTTATTCCTTTGGATGCTACTCATTGCAACTGTAATGGAAGTCACCTTATTTAATTCTGAGACATGATTTAAGGTCAATTAAATTAAAATGTGTCTACTCCAATGTTTTTGGTTGCTTAGTAACCGGGAATCTTCATCACAAATGTCGATTTTCGCAGAAAATGATGATTGAGAATAAGAGTATGCAAAGCATTCTAAGTTTATTATATGTTGAGTAACCAGGTGCATTTGTTACCCACGTTTGTATTTGCATCAAAAGGCATAATAATAACTTAGGAAAGAATAAAATGCCCCACAAGTGGTGTCTTGAAAAGCTTAAGTGTGGGGGTTCTTGCAAAAAAAAAAAAGAGGTGGGGGGCTGACCTCAATGATCTCATGTGTTTGTTGGTGACTCTATGCTATTTAGTTAGTAAAATCCATGGCATTTGAATTTGCATTTCTAATTTCATTTGTTGACAATCTAGTTGAGTTGCTTATTATGAAGTGTTTAAAAAGTGTTCATATACTCATATTGATGTCTCTTGAATTTTTTGAATTTACATTGTGAGTTGGTGATTCATCCTGGATTTAGTTGACTTGTGTGCTCTTAACTAAAACATGGGTTGTGCATTAGTGAGACTCTTGTGGTTAACATAGAGAACCGAGCATAGTTGTATTTAATTTGATTTTTACCAAGATTTTGCTTGACTTGGGTCCTTGTTACTTGGGGACAAGTAACAGTTCAAGTGTGGGGGGATTTGATGAAAATAAAAATTATCATATTTTTATCCCTTAATTTGTAGTCTTTTATACTTATTTAGTACCTAAATTGACTCATTATTCTTATATTTCGATTTAGGACACGAAAGAAGGTGTTAAGTGGAAAACAAGGCTAATCGGGTAATTCTGGACAATTTTGGTGCCGCGTGGTAATTTGTGGCGAGCTCAAAATCGGGCCCAAATTATCTGCAACTGGACTGCTGACGTGCTGGAGAAATTCCTTAGCTGCAAGTTTTCATCCGGGAATTCACCACTCTCCCACTAACACGAGAACATGGTTTTATTTGAAGAGAATGATATAAAAAGAGGAGATAAGGGTTCGAACCCCTGAAAGATAATTGAAGAAGGATTGCTGGAAGGAAGAGAAGGCTACTGAATGTGAACTGGAGAAGGATCACAACAAGGAAATCGAAGATTGATTGCAAAGATTCATAAGTTATCTCCATCTTTGGTTCTGCAATTTGGTAACCTAGATTCAATTAGGGTTCTTGAGGTTTCTCTATTGAATCTTTCTTCTTTCTTTCTTTTATGCAACCCATAATGTGTTTTAATTCTGATTTGTAATTAAACTTGAGCAGATCCGATTGAGTGTGTTTTATTCTTGGGATGCTTGATTAGGGTTTCAATTTATAGAATAATCTTGGCCGAATTGTTCTTGCATCATGGATTACTTGAATTGCTTGTGAAAGAGTTTAGGTAATCAGATCATCTAATCAAGAAATGGACTACAAGCATCTTAGAGATAATTTGCATGGTTCGGTTGGCAATCATTCATACCTGAATTGATGACCTGCGAATTTTTTGTTCTTAATGCATCTTTGGTGATTAAATTTCTGATAGAGATATAGGAATTGTCATTCAGAGATAGAGTGGGCTTCGCCTGAGAGAGGCTGCTCATAAATTAGGGTTTCGCCAACCCAAGACTGAATTCACCTCAGTTGGATAGCTTCAAGATCTGTTTGCTGAATCGGTTCTATCAACTCTTGTATGTAGCACTCTTCGTATCATCGAAAGTGGTTTGATCCAAAATTAATTAGGGTAGTTTGCTTGTTCTTAATTACATCATGAGTGGCTAGGTTTTTATTGTTTGGGATTAATACTTGATCATGCATTGATTTTCAGTCATTAGTAAAATCGATGAGGTTCTTGCTATATTGTGTTATTTGTGCTTATTACTTATCATTGATTGATCACCAAGGATTCGTTCTTTAATCAAGATTATGCATCAAGAGATGATAATCAAGGTGGAACTAATAACACTTGTTTGGCCAATAATTAGGTAGAGATATCATTTGTTGGTAGGATTTCCTTATAGGTGTATTAACATCTGGTGTTTATGCAAAGAGGATTTCAATTGAGAGAATGAGAATTCCTTGATTGTAATTCCATTTAATTAAACATAGGTTTAGCTAATCGACTCTTGAGAAAGATCGACTAGTGCTTTTAGGAAACACCTTGGAATATAACAGCCCTTGTGAGATTTTATTAGTATTGAATCTTGATGACCGTGATAGGATTAATCCCTAGCAACTTTGTTTTAAACAAACACACATTACATTTGCTTTGGGTCTAACCCTAGCAGCTTAGATAAGCTACCCCAACCTACTTGGTAGCACATTAGTGTCAGCCTTAGCAGGATAAACTTCCCCAAGTCTATCCAATGGTTGAGAACATTTTAAACTAACACGAGTCTCATAAGTGTCCAGTTTAAGGGTAATCACATAGAAACACACCAAATATAACATGAATTAATTATGTAATTTTATTCATTTACAGTAAATGTATATGTACAACAATCTGATTAGAGCTAAGGGCATATATTGTCTAACAAACTGAGCTGGTCCATTTATGGATTCAAGCAAGATTCTAGAAGTTGGAACTTCCAATTTGACTCTATGGTCATACAGTTTGACTTTAAGCAAAATCCGGATAAACCTTGTGTTTATAGAAAAATAGTGGGAGAAAAGGTTACGTTCTTAATTCTATATGTAGACAACATCCTAGTCATTGGGAATGATGTAGGAATGTTGACTACGATGAAGGTATGACTTTCACAACAATTCTTCATGAAAGATCTTGGAGAAGCCTCCTATATCTTGGGACTTCGACTCTATAGAGATAGATCAAAAAGGATAATAGGATTATCCCAATCTGCTTATATTGACAAGATAGTCAACAGATACAACATGGAGAACTCTAAGAAGGGATTTGTCCCTTTCAGGTACAGATTCACTCTCTCCAAGGGTATGTCTCTCAAGACTCTTGAGGAGATTGAGGGCATGAAGGAAGTTCCCTATGCCTCAGCTGTAGGGAGTATCATGTATGTCATGTTGTGCACTCGGCTAGACATTGCTTAGGCTGTGAGTATAGTAAGTAGATACCAATCAAACATAGGAAAGGAGCACTGGACAGTTGTAAAGAACATACTCAAATACCTTCGAAGGACAATGCTAGTAATGGTACCTCCCTTCTTAATTACCCTCTTCCTCTCTATTTTTCTCTCTTGTTTTTTTCTATGTATTGTTTTTGTTTGTTATTATATATATATAATTTTTTTTTCTTTTTTTTTTACTCCATTATTTTATGAATCTGAACTCATTCTAGTTATTATATATTTTTCTTAGTCTATATATATTTTACACTATCATTATTTATTTGTTTTATTTTATTCCCTTTTTTGATATTATTATTATCGGCTTCTCTTTCCATCTCTTCCCTTCTCCTTTTTTTTTGACATTTGCTATGGATATTGAATGGACAGAATGTCGGGCATAAAAAGAAATAAACCATGTAATGAAGATGAGGGAGATGATGAGGAAGAAGGGGGAATCTTCTGATGTCTAAGAGCATCTTCTAAGCAAGATATCTGGTGAGCCATCTATGACACAACACGGGCCATTTCCATGACATAACTATCCATTCTTGCCCTATGTTCTACAAATTCTTGGTGCACCTAGGAGTGATATCTTTGTAGATTTTCTACTTGATTCTCACCATTTGCTAAGTCATTACGAGCCCTTTCTTATTGATCTTGTGCCTTTAGACGTTGCCAAAGACACACCTCTCCAATTTTCCTTTGTTGACTTCCCTTTGTAGTCGAAGGTTTTCCACTTCTAACACCTTCACCTTGACAGCCTGCCTGGCTTTGATGGTCATCCTATCATTGTGTTTCCCAATTCTTTCTTCAACCTCCTCATTATCTTTTGCTCGTTTATGCAACTCCAATACCACACTCATGTAAGGGTCAATAAGTGGATGATTCAAAGTGGATCTTGATAACATACTTGAGGAAGGTTGGTGAATTTTTATGGGTAATTTAGGAGGGGGAGGAAGGACTGATGCTACTTCTCCTAATTCAATCCATTGCAGATATAATTCATAACAAGTGGGGAAGTTTGCATGTAATAACAAGACAAACTCACTCTTGCTAATGACCCAATGTAATTCGAACCTCTTCTTCATCTTCTGCTCAAACCTATGGAAGTCAACCAAATCTTTGGATATGTCATCTAACATTGGGACAAACTATTGATGACCAAACTGGTGAACGCTTGGAATGGCACATAAGTGGTTGCCCCAATAACCCAACTAACACCATGCTATGCCGGTATTTAGAAGCCAACCTTGACTATTCACAATCGGATTGCAATAACAGTTGGATTTTAATCTCATAAGAGATTAAATCCATTGGGTTTGATTGGTCAATTACATGAGAAATTGCACCATGCACACTTGGTTGAAAAAATCAGTTTTTCTCTTACAAAAACCCAGTTTTGAACTTGTCCCACATTGGAAAATTATAAGTTTTGTTTTCAGTATTTCAATAGGAGCTGATTTGCACTCCTTAGAATTAGTAGATGAGAGTATGGGGATTCGATACCGTGCAACGCGCACGCACACGTGCGCGCGTGTGTGTGCGGCGCAATGAGGCGCTTTAAAGGCGCACTTTGCTCGCACTTCGCGCGCACCCGCATGGCTCGCGATGGACGGCTCTGGTTTTGGTGCGTTGATGACTGTTGATCACCGTTGATGAGATCAACGGTCACGATTCGATCGGGTGTGATCAAGAGGCACAATTCAAAGTTAACAGTCACCAACTGTTAACTACTTTTTGAACAGTTACAATGTTTGAAATTGTGATTGTTCAAGGTGCCTTCTCTAAACCAGCACCCACCTTTTCCTCATACCTCTTCACAAATTATTTAAGGAGCATGAATCAGAGTCCAAAACACACAATTTCGAAATTCACTCTCTCTCTCTCTCTCAGTCCGGTCTGCTACAGTCTCATAGAAGGTTTCTTTGGAGACTCTTCAACTTTGCTGGTTGCAGATTCTCACCCAAGGCTCTATTGTATCCTGGGAACGAATTTGCCTGTAACCCAACAGCAAACTCAGTAAAACTGAGTGGGGGCAAATAACGTTCTAAAGACAGTGTCTTCAAACGTGCCTCAGAGCTTCTCCTCCAAAGTTACAGTGACCCCATTTCTTCCCCAACAATTTTAGAACGTTATCCTGCAATGGAGGCGGAAGCAAGCATGACTTCGATCAAGATGATGAACCAAGATCTTGTTTGACTAGACCAGTTTGATGGAACAAATTTCAGCCAATGGCAAGACAAGATGATCTTCTTTCTAACCACACTGAAGCTATGCTGGACCCGAATCTGCAACCACTTGCTGAACCTACTGACAAAGACTCAGAGAAACTAAAGAAGGAAAGAGCAAAACGAGAAGAAGACTCACTTCTGTGCCGAGGACACATACTGAATGCTTTATCAGACCGGCTCTACAACTACAAGGAACTTACATCTCCAAAAGAAATCTGGAAGGCCCTAGAATTCAAATACAAGGTTCAAGAAGCAAGTACGAATAAGTATCTTATTGTAGAATACTTTGACTTCACCATGAATGACCATAAATCCATACTGGAGCAAGTTCATGAACTACAGGTGATAGTCAACAAAATTCGATCCCTTAACATCATCCTTCCTGAATCTTTCCAAGTGGGAGCAATCATTGCCAAACTTCCACCCTCTTGGAAGGATTACAGGAAGAAGCTTCTGCACAAGGCTGAAGAACTTACCTTGGAGCAAATTCAGCAACACCTTTGTATTGAAGAAGAGTCTCGAATTAGAGACAGTAGGGATAAGACCCTAACCGGTATGCTGAACTCTAAGGTAAATTTTGTGGAAAATGGATCGAAGAAGACTAACCCTGCATTACAAGTAAAGAAGAAGGATGGGAACTTCAAGAAGAGCAACAATAAGAAAGGATCCTGCTATGTTTGTGGAAAGAAGGGGCATTATGCCTGAGTCTGCCGACATCGGAAAGGCAGAACCAAGTCTGCAAACATGGTAGAAGACAATCTCGTGGCCATGATTAATAAAGTCAACATGGCAGAATCGTCTTCTAGATGGTGGTTTGATTCAGGCGCCACAGTCCATGTTTGCAAGGACAAGTCCTTGTTCAAGACATATGAAGAAGTGACTGATGGCCATGAGGTACAGATGGGAAACTAAACATGTGCCAAAGTTGCTGGAAGAGGCAGCGTAGAGTTGAACTTCACCTCTTGAAAGACATTGACTCTCCTGAATGTTCTCCATGTTCCTGACATTAGAAAGAACTTGGTCTCAGTAAATCTTGTTTGTAAGAGGGGATTCAAAGTTGTCTTTGAAACCGACAAACTAATCCTATCCAAGAATGGGATGTTTGTTGGAAAGGGATATGGTTGTAATGGCATGTTCAAATTAAGTATTAATGAAGGAAAAGATTCTGCTTATATTGTTGATTCTTTCTCTTTATGGCATGATAGATTAGCACACTTGAATTTTAAATCCATAAAGAACATGAGCAAACTAGGTATAATTGCTTACAACAATGAATCAACTGAAAAATGTGAAATATGTGTAAAATCTAAAATGGCTAAGAAACCTTTCCCTAGTGTTGAGAGAAATTCTCAACATCTAGAACTAATCCATTCTGACATCTGTGAACTCAATGGTGTATTAACTAGAGGAGGTAAGAGATACTTCATAACATTTATAGATGACTTTTCTAGGTACACCTATGTCTACCTTATGAGAACTAAGGATGAAGACTTTGACATGTTTAAACTATATAAGACTGAAATTGAAAATCAACTAGAAAAGAAAATTAAAATCCTTAGAAGTAATAGGGGTGCTGAATACTTTAAAAATGAGTTTAATTCTTTCTGTGAAGAATTTGGAATAATACATCAGTGTTTTGCTCCCTATACCCCTCAATAGAATGGCCTGGCTGAAAGGAAAAATAGAAAACTTACAGAAATGATAAACTACTTGTTGTTAAAAGCTAATGCACCCTTAAACCTGTGGGGGGAAGCACTCCTAACAGCCTGCCATTTACATAACAGAATTGTTTCTAGAGTTAATAACAAATGCCCATATGAATTATGGACAAGAAGAAAGCCTAATTTAGCATATCTAAAAGTGTGGGGGTGCTTAGCATATTATAGAGTTCCAGATCCTAAAAGAACCAAATTAGGACTCAGAGCTAAGAAAAGTATGTTTGTTGGATATGCAGAACATAACAAGGCCTATAGGCTTCTAGACTTAGAGTCCAACATAATAATTGAAACTAGAGATGTTGAATTCTTTGAAAATAAACTGCATTCTGAACCTACAGAAAATGACAGAGAAACTCAGATCTCAATACCTGTTGATAATAATGAGACTGAAAGAAAAAATGACACAACTGTAACACCTACAATAGGACTTAGAAGAAGTCAAAGACAAAGAGCAGAGAAACACTTAGGTTCAGATTTTATCTCTACTCAGTCAATTGTATTTTTGGTTGAGGCTGGTAGAGAGAAGATTTTAAATAAAATACCCATTGTCCTAAACATTGAAAATGATCCAAAAACCTATGGTGAGGCCATGACCTCTAGAGATGCTGCCTTTTGGAAGGAAGCTATAAATGATGAAATGGATTCAATAATGTCAAATAACACATGGGTACTAGTAGATCTACCTCTAGGATTAAAACCAATAAAATGTAAATGGGTGTTTAGAAGAAAATACAACACTGATGGAACTGTGTAAACTTTTAAGGCTAGATTGGTAGCCAAAGGATTTACTCAAAAGGAACAGATTGATTACTTTGACACCTATGCACCAATGGCTAGAACAACTTCTATTAGAACACTCATAGCATTAGCATCCATTTATCACTTATCTGTTCACCAAATGGATGTCAAAATTGCTTTCTTAAATGATGATTTAAATGAAGTGGTTTACATGGAACAACCAAAAGGATTTGTTCTTCCTGGAAACGAGAAGAAAGTCAATAAACTAGTTAAATCACTATATGGATTAAAACAAGCACCTAAACAGTGGCATGAGAAATTTGATTCTTGCATTCTAGCTTTTGGTTTTAAACATAATAGTGTTGATAAATGCATCTACTCAAAATTCACTGAAAATTATGGAGTAATTTCTGTGTCTTTATTTGGATGATATGCTTATTGTGGGTACAAATATGGTTGGCATAAATGAAACTAAAAACTACTTATCCTCTGTTTTCAAGATGAAAGATTTAGGAGAAGTAGATACCATCTTGGGAATAAAAGTTAAAAAGCATAGTAGGGGCTATGCATTAAGCCAATCACATTATATTGAGAATGTACTTGAGAAATTTAAGCATTTAGGGTTTAAAGAATATAGCACGCCATATGATTCTAGTATAAAGCTAGTAGAAAATACTGGTAGAGCAATTGCACAACTTGAGTATGCTAGTGCAGTAGGAAGCTTGATGTATGCTATGCTTTGTACCAGACCTAATATTGCATTTGTAGTAAGTAAACTCAGTCGGTTTACAAGTAACCCCAGTGCAGAGCACTGGAAGGCAATTGGGAGAGTTCTTGGGTATCTCAAGAGAACCTTGGAACTTGGCTTGTTTTATTGTGATTATCCAGCTATACTAGAAGGGTACACTAATGCAAGTTGGATTACCGGTAATGGAGATAACAAGTCCACATCTGGATGGATTTTTGTCCTTGGTGGGGGTGCGATCTCTTGGGCATCCAAGAGACAAACTTGTATATCTCACTTGACCATGAAATCCGAATTCATAGCCTTAGCGGCTGCTGGAAAAGAGGCTGAATGGATTAGGAATTTATTATTGGATATAAAACTTTGGCCTAGTACTATGCCTCCAATTTCCATTTACTATGATAGTGAGGCAGCTCTGTCAAGGGCCTACAGTGGTACCTACAATGGTAAATCCAGACATATAAGTCTGAGACATGAATTTGTTAGGCAACTGATTCAAGATGGAGTCATCACTATAACCTATGTGAGGTCAAGTAAAAACTTGGTTGATCCTCTTACCAAGGGTTTAACCAGAGAATTGGTAAGAATGACAACCAAAGAGATGGGATTAAAACCCTTTACTTAGTCACCTGTAATGGTAACCCAACCTGAACTGAAAAACCATCAGTATTGGGTTTAATGGGTAACAACAAGTTACAACAATGTGACTGTTAGCACTGACATTGAGAAATTTCCCATCACAACATAAACAGTGTTGTCCGTTATGATGAGAGGTTGAGATAAACTCTTAATGAAGTTCTGAAATGTGTCAAATAACAGAGCACATAGTGGAACTTCACCTATGTGAACATAGAAGTGGTGCCGCTTCACATGAGGGTTTGGGTTTGCTCTCGGGATTGTTCATGAAACTAGGAAAGAAGCACATGGCCATAACAGTGAGCAAAACTTGAAACTCTTGTAGAGACTGGACATTTTTGTGTGTATAGGTGTCTTCGGTCTGTCTTGAGAGTAATTGGTTTAAGGTCTTACGACTAATAACTTTGACAAGGCTTTGAGATAACTATACTAACAAGAGGTTTAAGTTGATAAACACTTTTTGTATGCATAACTGTGTCATAGTAGTTTGGATTGAGAGAGAACTATGTAATTGATCAATCAATGTGGGGGATTGTTCGATTTTAATCTCATAAGAAATTAAATCCATTGGGTTTGATTGGTCAATTACATGAGAAATTGCACATGCATACTTGGTTGAAAAAATCAGTTTTTCTCTTACAAAAACCCAATTTTGAACTTATCTCACATTGGAAAATTATAAGTTTTGTTTTCAGTATTTCAATAGGAGCTGATTTGCACTCCTTAGAATTAGTAGAGGAGAGTATGGGGATTCAATACCGCGCAACGCGTGCGCACGCGTGTGTGCAGCGCAATGAGGCGCTTTAAAGGCGCACTTTGCTCGCACTTCACGCGCACCCTCGTGGCTCGCGATGGACGGTTCTGGTTTTGGTGCGTTGATGGACGGCTCTGGTTTTTTTATTTAGAACCCTTTTATCTTATTTTTTATTTTTGAATTTTGATTTTTTTTGTGGTTTTGTTTTTGATTTATTTTATTTTTTTTCTCTTCGTTTTAGATCTTTGATTCTTGGTTTTTTATTATTAGTATATTTTTATTAATTTTATTTATATTTGTATGATGATTAATTTTCTTAATTACGGTAAAGAAATGATTTTGTTTGTTTTTTTGTTTTCTTTAGCCCCTCTTCTTCTTTCTCTTTTTTTCTTTTGAGGGATGCTGGTTAATAATTGTTAGCACCCGATTTTTGCTCGATCCGCTGCTTGAACCTCCAATTTACTTTAAATGCCCAATTAGACCCCTTCAATCTCGCTAAAACACCTAAAAACCCAAGAAACCCAACTTCCAGCCCAAAAGCCCTTAAATCTACTATTAAACCTGCCTAGTACCTATTCGGTGACCCCGATCGAACCCACTTACACCTCAACCATTAGATCAGACACAACCATCAGACCCTATTGTTAGACAGTGTATGCCCTTAGCTCCACTGGACACATATGAGACTCGTGTTAGTTTAGAATGTTCACAGTCGTTGGATAAGTCTGAGGAGATTTATCCTACTAAGGCTGATACTGATGTGCTGCCAAGTTGGTTAGGGTAGCCTTCTCAGTTGCCAGGGTGAGACCTGAGGTACATGCAATGTAGGTTTACTTGAAACCCTGAACCAGACTAGAATTCCAGTATTTCCCTGGACCTTGGTGATTAGTGGGCAAAACTGGAATGTTACACCTGACCCCTAGACTCGATTATGATATTGCACTAGATGTCGGATTGGGCTGTCTTTGATATGCCAATCAGTGAGATCCTTAGAGGGGGTCAAAACCTGGGTATGTTGGGACAGTCCGAGAATTCATCTGAGTGGGTGATCATAGTGACAGAATCAGCCCCTTTGTCGGACAAAGGTAATGATCGGGGATGCACTCTCTCTAATGGAAACCAAAGCTGCCAGCAGCCGATTTCAATCGTTGAAATTTGTTTTTGCAAAATATATTTATATATATATATATTATGGTTTTAAAATGTTTGCAAAAGGTTTTAATTCCCGGGATCCATGTGAGTAAAGAGTGCAACACTGTTCCTTGCAGCCAAGGGAGAGGTCCTCTCTTGTCGGGCAATGTTTGATCATTATGGGCTGAGAGGTTAAGTGTAAGACCAATGTGAAGGGATGAGAGATCCATCATATAGATAGCCGAACCCTACAGGAAGGTAGCGCAAAATTTCAAAAATTTCTCTCTCTCCCATCTGGGAATTGAAAGAATGGTAGGATACATCGTATGGACGCCAAAAAGGTTGCAGAATGGGTGGGTGAATTTCAAAAATTTCCTACCTTTCTTCCAACTGGAAATCACATTCCCTTATTTTAGAATCAAATATTCAAGGATCTACTTAAACCAAATCAGACCAAATCGGAACCAAAGATCAGGGGAAGGGTTATACCTGATATGGAGAATCAAAATCTCCCAACATCGGTGTTCATGCCCAAAGAAAGATCCAAGATCTGCTCCCGCTGAAGATGACACAACGATGGTGGGGCAGAACCAACAATGTACATCTCACATATCGAACTCTTCACAAGAACTCGTTGGAGGCTTAGAGCACCAAACCAAATCAGCCTTTCAGCAAAGACTGATATCAAGAACAGATTTCTTGATTCTCCCTTCAATGGACTTCGAACTATGCAGCAAGGTGGCGGCGGCTGGAGAAGATCCCTAAGGCTGAAAGTGGCGTGAATGCAGTTTTCAACTTAGGGAAGATGAGATCCTATCTCAAAATGCAGAGAGTGTTCACTGCAAAAACCCTAGGTCGAATTCTTGTAATTCTTGATTAGGGTTTTTCTCCTTTCTTAGTGATTAAGAAATCTCCTAATCCTATTAGGAGTTATCCCAATCCAAATTTGTATTTGGATAGGGGATAATCTTAATCCTATCTGCAGATTAGATCAACCCATTCCTGATCTCATCAGGAGGTTAATCTTAATCCTATCTGTAGATTCGCCTCCTTAAGTGGGTGATCATATCATCCTAGTTCGAAATAGGCTTTTAGGCCCAATAAGTAATTAGTGCTCAATAAGTTTACTAATTGCTGCCCAGTTGGGCTTCTTTGTATGGCGTTGGACCCAAGCATTGATCTCCACATCAGTCACATGGGTTTGGCCCAGCCTTTGTTACAAGGCTTAGCCGAATTCACTGGAAAGCCTAGTGAACCCCTTGAGCCCATCACATGGACCCTATGGGCCCAACACTTACACTAAGTGGTCCCTAGGCCAAGCCATCTTATAAGAACCCAGGGACTGTGGGCAGATGCAAGATTAGCCCATCAGGTATTATCCTAAATGGCCTTACACTTAACCTCTCAGCCCATAATGATCAAGCACTGCCCGACATGAGAGGACCTCTCCCTCGGCTGCAAGGAACAGTGCTGCACTCCCTACTCACATGGATCCAGAGAATTAAAACCATTTGCAAACATTTTGAAACCATACATAAATATATATCATATATATAAATTTTGCAAAACAAAATTCCAATGATTGAAATCAACTGCCGGCAGTTTGGTTTCCATCAGAGAGAGTGCATCCCTGATCATTACCTTTGTCCGACAAAGGGGCTGATCCTGTCACTATGATCACCCACTCAGATGAATTCTCAGA
The DNA here is from genome assembly GCF_055504915.1 of Nelumbo nucifera. NCBI lineage: Eukaryota > Viridiplantae > Streptophyta > Magnoliopsida > Proteales > Nelumbonaceae > Nelumbo > Nelumbo nucifera. The sequence continues at coordinate 83,677,135 of NC_142650.1, forward strand.
CTATTCCAACATACCCAGGTTTTGACCCCCGCTAAGGATCTCACTGATTGGCATATTAAAGACAAACCAATTTGACATCTAGTACAATATCATAGTCAAGTCTAGGGGTTAGGTGTAACTTTCTAGTTTTGCTCATCAATCTCCAAGGTCCAGGGCAATATTGGAAATCTGGTCTGGTTCAAGGATTCAAGTAATCCTACACTGCATGTGCCTTGGGTCTCACCCTGGCGACTAAGACAAGCCACCCCAACACTTGGCAGCACACCAGTATCAGCCTTGGCAGGAAAAATCTCCCCAGACTTATCCATTGGCCGTGAACGTTCCAAACTAACATGAATCTCACTAAGTGTCCAGTTTAAGGGTCTTACACAGAAACATACCACACAACATGAATCAAACATGTACTTTATTTATTTACATTAAATATCAAAAGTACATCAAAACTGATTGGAGCTAAGGGCATACAAAACTGTCCAACAGGAATCACATTCCCTGTTTTAGAAAACTGCTCTTCAAGGATCAATCTTGAACCAAGAACCGAACCAGATCTTAACCAAAACTATAGGAGAGGTTTATACCTGATACGAAGATGCAATATCTCCCAACGAAGGTGTTCACGTCCAAAGAAAGACTCCAAAGACTGCTCCCACTGAAAATGACATAGTGACTAGTGGAGTAGAATCAGTAGGGTCCATCCAACGAACTGAATTCTTCAGCAAGAATTCGATGGAGGCAGTGAGCATGACTTCTAATCAACCTTTCTCCAAAGACTGATATCAAGACACCTCTTGATCGCTCCTAAAAAGGAAGGAGATCGAATTGGCAGTATGGCGGAAACTAGAGAAAACGTAGGGAGAAGATGGCGCAGTCACATTGTTGTCTTCTCTCTGGGTGCTCTGAGATCTGATCTCTAAGAAGCTTGGGATGCTGAGGATGATCTGAATGGTTCGCCCCCTCCTCTTTTTATAGGCTTAAAGAGAGCTCCTAATATCATTAAGAATTTCCTATTCCAAATCTGTATTTGGATAAGGAGTTCTCTTTAAGAGATAAGGATAAGCCCTTATATTATCTACAGATTAGATCAGCTCTCTCCTAATCTCATTAGGAGGTTTCCAGATCTGAATTCAGATATGGACTCTTTGAATGGATAGGGTAAGACCCTATCCTATCTACTGATTTAATCCCAGATCTACCCCCTTATTTAACTAGTCAAACTAGGCCAGTTCGAAATGGGCTTTAGGCCCAATAAGTCTAAGTGCTCAAATTGCTTCCAACCTGCTGCCCAGTTGGGCTTCTTTGTATGGCGTGGGACCCAAACATTGATCTACACATCAGCCACATGGGTTCAGCCCCGCCTCTGTTACAAGGCCTAGCCAAATTCAATGAAAAGACAGTGAACCCCCTGAAGCCCATCACATTGACTCCTAATGGGCCCAACACTTACACTAAGTGGTCCCTGGGCCAAACCACCTTATAAAAACCTAGGGACTGTGAGCGTAATCAAGATTAGCCCATCAGGTATTACCCACAATGGTCTTACACTTAACCTCTCAGCCCATAATGATCATACACTGCCCAACAACAGAGGACCTCTCCCTCGGCTGTAAGGAACAGTGTTGCACTCTCTACTCACATGGATCCCGGGAATTAAAACATTTTACAAACATTTTGAAACCATAATATATATATTTATATCCATATATAAAATATATTTTGCAAAACAAATTACAATGATTGAAATCGGCTGTTGGCAGTCTTGGTTTCCATCAAAGAGAGTGCATCCCCGACCATTACCTCTGTCCGACAAAGGGGCTGATTTTGTCAATATGATCACCCACTCAGATGAATTCTCAGACTGTCCCAACATACCCAGGTTTTGACCCCCACTAAGGATCTCACTAATTGGCATATCAAAGACAGGCCAATCTGACACCTAGTGCAGTATCATAGTCGAGTCTAGGGGTCAGGTGTAACTTTCCAGTTTTTCCCACTAATCACCAAGGTCCAGGACAATACTGGAAATCTAGTCCGGTTCAGGGTTTCAAGTAAACCTACACTGCATGTACCTCGGGTCTCACCCTGGCAGCTGAGACAGGCCACCCCAACACTTGGGGACACATCAGTGTCAGCCTTAGCAGGATAAATCTCCCCAGACTTATCCAACGGCTGTGAACATTCTAACCTAACACGAGTCTCATGCTTGTCCAGTTTAAGGGTATTACACAGAAACACACCACAATAACATGAATCAAATATGTACTTTATTCATTTACCTAATAGCTCCCACTTTTACTTAGGTCCAATCTGGTATAAGTTGGAGTCTCTGACTTTCCATGTGTTTCTCAAACACTTTCTGTATGAGTGGCTTAGTCAATGGGTCTGCTACATTCTTCGCAGATGCCACCTTCTAAATCAGGACATTCCCTCTACCAACAATCTCCCACAGTACGTGGTACTTCCTCTCGATGTGCTTCGATTTTGAGTGGGCTCGTGGCTCCTTAGCCTGAACAATAGCTCCATTATTGTCACACAACAACGGGATGGGTGATGTGCTGGACGAAACTACTCCCAATTTGTGAATGAACTTTTTCATGCACATGGCTTCCTTGGCAGCTTCACTTGCGGCTATGTATTCAGCTTCAGTTATGGAGTCTGCCGTGGACCCCTGTTTGTTGCTTTTCCAGCAAACAACTTACGATCCTATCGTGAAAACATACCTAGATGTAGACTTTCTATCATCTGGATCCAACTGGAAATCAGCATCAGTATACCCCTGGAACTATAGTGAGCTACTATCGAATACCAAACAAAACTCTTTTGTCCTTCGAAAGTACTTAAGTATATTTTTCATAGCGGTCCAGTGCTCCTGCCCTGGGTTGTCCTGGAATCTCCTTACCACATTCATTGCCTGAGCAATGTCAGGAGGAGTGCACAGTGGCATACATGATGCTCTCTACGACTGAGGCATAGGGAACGTCTTTCATGCCCTCAATCTCCTCAGAAGTCTTGGGGGACATCTTCTTGGAGAGAGTGACTCCGTGCCTGAAAGGAACATTTCCCTTCTTGGAGTTCTCCATGCTGTATCTCTTGACAATTTTGTCAATGTAAGCAAATTGGGATAATCCTATTATTCACTTCGATCTATCTCTATAGAGTCGAAGACCCAGTATATAGGAGACTTCTCCAAGATCTTTCATGGAGAATTGCTGTGAAAGCCATACTTTCACCGTAGTCAACATTCCTACATCATTCCCAATGAGTAGAATGTCATCTACATACAGAACCAGAAATGTAACCTTATCCCCACTGGACTTCCTGTAAACACAGGGTTCATCCGGATTCTGCTCAAAGTCAAATTTTTTGACAGTAGAGTCAAACCAGATGTTCCAACTCCTAGAAGCTTGCTTAAGTCAATATATGGATCTATTTAATTTACATACCATGTGTTCCTGACCCGCAGCTATGAAACCTTGCGGTTGTGCATATAGATATCTTCAGTAAGATCTCCATTCAGGAATGCAGTTTTGACATCCATTTGCCAAATGTCGTAGTCATGGTATGCTTCTACAGCTAGCAGGATCTGAATAGATTTAAGCATGGCCACGGGCGAAAAGGTTTCCTCATAATCGATGCCCTCTTTCTGAGTATACCCTTTCGCCACCAGACGAGCTTTGTAGGTCTCAACCTTACCATCGGGGCCCTTCTTCCTCTTATAGATCCATTTGCAACCAATTGCTTTTACCCCGGGGGGCAGATCTACCAGAGTCCAGACTCCCTAGGTCTCCATTAAGTCCATCTCAGCTCTCATGGCATCTACCCACTTCAGGGAATCTATGTCCAACATAGCTTCCCTATAAGTCACGGGATCCTCCTCACTAGTCAAGGCTTCCACCAGGTAACAATTTTGGTAATAGCCAAAACAGACTGGTGGCCTGGATACCCGGGTAGATCTTCTAGGTTGGTCAATACCTGGAACCTGTGGGACACCTCCCACTGCTCCTAAGCTCTCCTCATCAAGAACTATTTCCTAACGATGGGTGATGAGAATAAAAATTATCATATGTTTATCCCTCAATATTCAGTCTTTTATACTTAATTAATACTTAATTGGACTCATTACTCTTGTATTTCGATTCAGGGCAAGCAAGAAGGCGACAGGAGGGAAACAAGGCTAATCGGATGATTTTGCACAGTTTCGGCACCATTCAGTAATCTGGGCATAACTCTCACATCTGGACTCCAATTTGGATGATTCAAGATGCACCGGAAAGATAAGGGAAAAATCCACAACTTTTATGTCTTGGGTTTTGACAGATTCGGTCCGAATCAAGGTCAAAATCGGGCCCAAATTCGAAGCAAATTCGTAGAGAAGCCCAGTTCACAGTTGAAGCCCAATTCGCAGAAAAGCCTTGTAGCAGCCCAATTTATTAAAGAAGCCCAACTCGAATTCAAGAATAAAGAATCTTATCAGATTTAAATTTCAAATGTAATCCTAGAAAGATAAAGAAGATTAAGATTACTAGATAAGAGATAGGATATAATTAGATCAAAACTAATTAGGACTTTCTATTTTTGAGAATGAACTCCTAAAAGGAGTTGGAAACAACCCCTCCTCCTAAAGCTATATAAAGGGGGGGGGGGACTAGCTTTAGGCATCAATCAATCAATCCATCTTGGAAGCAAAACAAGAAAGAGAAAAAGAGGAAGGCAGCGGCAAGGAGATGACAACCATGAGTGGCTGAGCTTCTCTTTTCTGATTTAAGAGGAATTTCTGGTTCAATTGTATCACCGTGAGGTTATGTGCTTACTTTAAAATCTAGCCTTTAATTCAAGTATTTGTTTATTCTTGTGCATATTTTTATGGAAGTTGATGTTGATTAATCTGACAAATTAATTAATATTGATCTTCCTATGACTATCCATGATTTGGTGATCTGTAATTGTCACGAATAGTGGTACAAGTATCAATTAGGTCAATATCTTTGTGGGTAAATTGTTCGTGACAGCCTTTGACCAATGTGTTGGCATGTTTTGACCTAAAGGGAATCAATGAAACAAAATTTAATAATTGCAGCTATCTCAATTATTTTTATTTTGGTTTAACTGCCTTCATAAAATTTATTGCTATCATTAATTGATATGGAAAACTATTGTGCCCAGTCGGTTAATGATAAGTGTTGATTGAATGTTGGGTTTGGTCAACTAAACTAGGAAGGTATAAGGTTTATTATGGCTATCCTAATAAATCTAAAAGTTAAATGCTTGAATTGCAAGATTGCTATTTTTAGCCTAGGATCGATGATCAATTGACTCAAATTGAACCTTTGGATTAGAGTTTGGTAAGACTGAAATTTTCCTTATTAATTGTTATTTGCTATTTTGTGTTAATTGTTTAGAAATTTAATTATTTGAAATTCCCACTCTTTAAATTGTGCACTTGGTTGACAAATTAATTACTTTCTCCCTGTGGGATTCGACCTAGTACCACTGTTACTACAATTTTACTCGTAGAGTGGGACTAGAATTAAATATAAGGGCTTCGACAACCCGTTAATGGGTGTCCAGGATGTAATCATTTTCCAAGAACTGTGCATTTCGACTATAGAACACCTTCTGCTCACTTGGGTCATAGAAAAGGTAACCTACAGATCCCTTGGGGTAGCCTACAAATAGGCAACGACTGGTCTTGGATTCCAATTTGTTCGCACTCGTTCTTTTAACGTGCGCAGGACAACCCCAAATCTTCATGTGTCTGACACTTGGTTTCTTTCCGGTCTAAAGTTCATATGAAGTGTTCAAAACCGATTTGGTTGGAACCCGATTCAGCACGTATATTGCAATCTCTAATGCGTAACCCCAAAAGGATGTGGGTAACTCTAAGTGCATGAGAAGTGACCAAACCACATCCAATAAGGTCCTATTCCTCCTCTCTGAAACACCGTTAAGCTATGGTGTAGCAAGAGGAGCTAACTATGATACTATCCCGTTAACCTTCAAGTAATCCTTGAATTCGTTAGAGAGATACTCGCCACCTCAATCTGATCGAAGGGTCTTAATTTCTCTCCCTAACTCCTTGATCTTTTCAAAGGATTCAGACTTGTGTCTCATTAGGTACACATAACCATATCGAGAATAATCATCGGTGAATGTAATGAAATACATGTGCTGGTTACAAGTCCTAACACTCAGGGGACCACATACATCAATTTATATTAGGTTAAGCGTGCTTGTACATCTTTCAGGCTTACCGTTAAATGGTCGTTTCGTCATCTTACCCTGAAGGCAAGGTTCACAAGTTGGAAGATCTTCTATAGTTAGAAAATCCAAAGGACCATCCTTTACTTACCTTGTGATATGATCTATGTTAATATGGCCAAGTCGGTAATGCCACAAGCCCGCGGGATTAATTGTATCATGGGTTCTTTTCTTGGGGATGTCATCCAATGTAGTTTCAACTATGTTAGTTTCCAGAAAAGGATGAAGAACATAGAGACCATTCTCAAGTTCTCCGTATGCGAGGAATTTGTTATTTCTTTTAATAGTAATCGTATTACTAAAAATAACAGAATATCCATCCACACACAATTTTGAAACAGAAATCAAATTTCTTCTCAAATTCTGTACATAATGACAATCTTGTAGTACAGTAGTTCCTTCTCTGAAAATTAACTCTACAGTTCCTATATCTGTAGCTGCAACACTTGCAGAAGTCCCCAAGTAAAGAGTCACTTCTTCGTCACTCACTCTTCTTCTTATCCTAAACCCCTACAGTGAGTTACACGCAAGAGTCCAAGCCCCAAAGTCAATACACCAAGAAGCAGAAACTACCAATAAATTGGTTTCTATGACACAAGATTCGAAATTACCTTTCTTGGATTCTAGGTATTGAGAATAGTTCCTCTTCTAGTAGCTGGCCTGATGGCAGAAATGACAAGCATCATATGCTTTGTCTTTCCTTTGTTTCTTGGGTTTGGTGCCTTCTTCTAGGGCTTTCTCTTTTCCCTCCTCTTCTTAACCTTCTTGCCCGCTTCAACAAGCATGGCTAGGGGCTCATCCATCATAATTAGTTCTTTGGCCCTCTGCAACATATTGCTGAGTTCCAGAACGCTGATATTCAGCTTATTCATATTGTAGTTCATTAAGAACGGATTGAAGGACGGAGGCAAAGAGTTGAGAATGGCGTCTATTTGGGTCATGTGATTCAGCCTGGATCCAAGAGCCTCAAGCTCATTAATGTAACCCATCATCCAAAGATAATGGTCATGAACTTGCTGCCCCTTGGACATCTGTGCAGTCATGAACTGTTTCAAGACCTTCTGTCGAATAGAATGATTCTGCTCTTCATACATTGCCTTTAAACTATCCAATATGTCCTTGGCTAATTCGATCTAATCGAACTGCCTCTGTATCGGAATGTCTAGGGAGGCAAATGTTGTAACACCGGGCGAGGGAGCTTTTCTCCTCCCATTCTGAATAGTCCCTTCTCTGTGCCTCAGAAGCCCTATCTCCCGGACGTTCTGGGGTAGGATTCTTGGCCACCTTATCCAATTTTTCAGAGGTCAAGACCAGCATAAGGTTATGGTACTAGTCGGCATAGTTTGGTCCCTTAAGCTTGTTGTCATCAAGAAGCTTTGCAAATTGTCCAATTGCCATTTTCTGATAAAAGAGCAAACATCAGTCCACAACATAATTTGATTCATGTTATCCACATAGATATGGCTTTCAATCTATTTTCCATTCCCATTTATTCATCTCTGAGATTTCCCTCCCATCTCAGTGACGGAGACTGTGAATTGTCTCTGGAAATGTGGTAAACCACATAGGGTGTATGGAGCCAACTGTTTTAGCTGCAAAACCCCACCACCTTTTTGTCAAGGATCATATCCACTCATCGTATGAGCTTTCCCTTTGGCCTCTGTCAGACAAGGTTCAGAGCCATTTTAGGTTAAACCTTTTTGTCCAGTGAGTGCTCACCCATCATATTCATGAATGCCAAGGTACTGTGAGAGAGTTCCCATTTTCTGGTGAAGCCCCTCCCACATTGGTCTATGATGCCCCTATCATCATATGAAACACTCCAACAGATCCAGTAGCAAATGAATAACCCATTTTCTGGTGTGTTTCCTCATTACTGAAGGACCCTTCATGCTAATGATGGAAGGCCTTTAGAGAGTTCATCATATGAATCTCCCAATCACATGAACTCATATTTCAAAAGGGAACAAAAGTTATGCCCTAGTTTAATTTAGGTCAAACCAAAATGGCTCCCACTGACTTTCATAAAGCTAGATTTCTGGTAGGCCCTAAACAGCTAGGGTTCCGCACATATCCTTTTCAGGGGTGTGGGGCCCACCACTGAGGGAGATCATCCAATGATCTTTAGAACAGTTCTAAATATAATCCAGATTTATAATAATTAATTTCAGATCATTTTCCCTTTAACTGGGAGCCTATTTCCTAGAAAAACCCTAATGTGCGCAAATTGGGTATAACGCCTTCTACCCATTTGCGCAGGTTCAGATCTGATTTAATTTGGTTCAAGATTTGAACCTGGCTCTGATACCATTGAAGGGATGAGAGATCCATCATATGGATAGCCAAACCCTGCAGGAAGGTAGGGCGAAATTTCAAAAATTTCTCTCTCTCCCATCTGGGAATCACATTCCCTGTTTTAGAAAACTACTTTTCAAGGATCAATCTTGAACCAAGAACCGAACCAAATCTGAACCAAAACTGTAGGAGAGGGATATACCTGATACGAAGATGAAATATCTCCCAACAAAGGTGTTAATGCCCAAAGAAAGACTCCAAAGACTGCTCCCACAGAAGATGACACAGTGAATGGTGGAGTAGAATCAACAAGATCCGTCCAACGAACCGAATTCTTCAGCAAGAAGATAGAGGTAGTGAGCACGACTTTTGATCAGCCTTTCTCCAAATAATGATATCAAGACACCTCTTGATCATTCCTACAAAGGAAGGAGATCAAACTGGCAGTATGGCAACAACTGGAGGAAACGCAGGGAGAAGATGGCGCAGTCACACTGTTGCTGTCTTCTCTTTGGGTGCTCTGAGATTTGATCTCTAAGAAGCTTGGGATGCTGAGGATGATCTGAATGGTTCACCCCCTCCTCCTTTTATAGGCTTAAAGAGAGCTCATAATCTCATTAGGAGTTTCCAAATCCAAATCTATATTTGGATAAGGAATTTTCTTTAAGAGATAAGGATAAGCCCTTATCTTATCTGTAGATTAGATAAGCTCTCTCCTAATCTCATTATGAGGTTTTCAGATCTGAATTCAGATCTGGACTCTCTGAGAGGATAGGGTAAGACTCTATCCTATCTGCTGATTTAATCCTAGATCCACCCCCTTATTTAACTACTCAAACTAGGCCAATTCGAAATGGGCTTTAGGCCCAATAAGTCTAGGTGCTCAAACTACTTCAAACCTGTTGCCCAGTTGGGCTTCTTTGTATGGCGTGGGACCCAAACATTGATCTACACATCAGCCGCATGGGTTCAGCTCAGCCTCTGTTACAAGGCCTGGCCAAATTCACTGAAAAGACAGTAAACCCCCTGAAGCCCATCACATGGACTCCTAATGGGCCCAACACTTACACTAAGTGGTCCCTGGGCCAAGCCACCTTCTAAAAACCCAGGAACTGTGAACAAATGCAAGATTAGCCCATTAGTATTTCCCTTAATGGTCTTACACTTAACCTCTCAGCCCATAATGATCATATACTGCCCGACAAGAGAGGACCTCTCCCTCAGCTGCAAGGAACAGTGTTTTACTCTATACTCACATGGATCCTGGGAATTAAAACCTTTTGCAAACATTTTGAAACCATAATGTATATATTTATATCCGTATATAAAATATATTTTGTAAAACAAATTTCAACGATTGAAATCGGCTGCCAACAGTCTTGGTTTCCATCAAAGAGAGTACATTCCCGATCATTACCTTTATCCAACAAAGGGGCTGATCCTATCACTATGATCACCCACTCAGATGAATTCTCAGATTGTCCCAACATACCCAGGATTTGACCCCCGCTAAGGATCTCACTGATTGGCATATCAAAGATAGCCCAATCCGACACCTAGTGCAGTATCATAATCGAGTCTAGGGGTCAGGTGTAACTTTCCAGTTTTTCCCACTAATCACCAATGTCTAGGGCAATACTGGAAATCTGGTCTAGTTCAGGGTTTCAAGTAAACCTATGCTACATGTACCTCGGGTCTCACCCTAGCAGCTGAGACAGGCCACCCCAACACTTGGCGGCACATCAGTGTCAGCCTTAGCAGGATAAATCTCCCCAGACTTATCCTACTACTTGGTTTGTAGTAGTAAAGAAGGGATTGGCTGATAGATGAGTTGAGTATAACTTGGTTGTGTTGACTTAATAGTTCGCAATAACCGACCTAGGATATTTGTGGAAAAAGATGAAGGAGAGTTGAGTTTAAAAATCGATAGGATAGTTAGTTTGTTCTTGTTTTATTTTTGCTTGAATTTTGTCTTGCCCGAGGACGGGCAAGGTTTAAGTGTGGGGGGATTTGATGAGAATAAAAATTATCATATTTTTATCCCCAAATATTCAGTCTTTTATACTTAATTAGTAATTAATTGGACTCATTATTCTTGTATTTCGATTCAGGGCATGAAAGAACGCGTTACGAGAAAAATAAGGCTAATCGGGTAATTTTACCCAATTTCGGCACCGCGAGATGATTTGGGCATAACTCTCCCATCCGGCCTCTGATTGAGAAGATTCAAGATGCATTGGAAAGATAAAGAAAAACTCTACTACTTTCATATTTTGAGTATGGGAAATGAAAGTTAGAAAGTCTGGGACTCCAGCATGTACCCGATTGGACCTAAGTGTAAGTGGGAGTTGTTAGACAGTGTATGCCCTTAAATCCAATCAGAATGATGTACCTTATGACATTTATTGTAAATGAATAAAGTACAAATTTGATTCATTTTATTATGGTGTGTTTATGTGCAATACGCTTAAACTTGACACATATGAGACTTGTGCTAGTTTAGAATGTTCATAGCCATTGGATGAGTCTGGGGAGATTTATCCTGCTAAGGCTGACACTGATGTGCCGCCAAGTTGGTTGGGGTAGCCTGTCTCAGCTGCCAGGGTGAGACCTGAGGTACATGTAGTGTAGGTTTACCTGAAACCCTGAACCGGACTAGAATTCCAGTATTGCCCTGGACCTTGGTGATTAGTGGGCAAAACTAGAATGTTACACCTGACCCCTAGACTCGATTATGATACTGCACAAGATGTCGGATTGGGTTGTTTTTGATATGCCAATCAGTAAGATCCTTAGAGGGGGTCAAAACCTGGGTATTTTGGGGCAGTCCGAGAATTCATCTGAGTGGGTGATCATAGTGACAAGATCAGCCCCTTTGTCGGACAAAGGAAATGATCGGGGATGCACTATCTCTAATGGAAACCAAAGCTACCAGCAGCCGATTTCAATCGTTGAAATTTGTTTTTGCAAAATATATTTATATAAAGATATATATATATATATATATTATGGTTTCAAAATGTTTACAAAATGTTTTAATTCCTGTGATCCATGTGACTAAAGAATGCAACACTGTTCCTTGCAACCAAGGGAGAGGTCCTCTCTTGTCGGGCAGGCCTGATGGGCTAATCTTGCATTAGTTAAAGAGAGGGGTGGATGGGCTGAGAGGTTAAGTGTAATACCATTGAGGGTAGCACCTGATGAGCTAATCTTGCATCTGCCCACAGTCTCTAGCTTTTTATAAGGTGGCTTGGCCTAGAGACCACTTAGTATAAGTGTTGGGCCCATTGAGAGCCCATGGTGATGGGCTCAGGGGTTCACTGCCCATAACAGTGAATTCGGCCAGGCCTTGTAACAGGGTCTAGGCTGAACCAATGTGATTGATGTGTAGATCAATGTTTGGGTCGCATGCCATACAAGGAAACCCATCTGGGCAACAAATTGGATGGTAAGTGAGAACATGGACTTAATGGGCCTAAAGTCCAATTCGAACTGGTCTAATTTTATTAGTTAAAGAGAGGGGCGGATCTGGGATTGGGATCAACAGATAGGATATGGAGTTACCCTATCCACTCAGAGAGTCCAAATCCAAATACAGGTTTGGATCTAGAAACTCCTAATAAGATTAGGAGGGCTAATCTAACCTGTAGATAAGATAAGAGCTTATCCTTATCTCTTAAAGAGAACTCCTGATCCAAATACAGATTTGGATTAGGAAACTCCTAATGAGATTAGGTGCTCTCTTTAAAGCTATAAAAGGAGGGGGTGAACCATTCTACACAACATCAGATCAGATTTCAGATCACAGAAAGAGAGAAGACAGCTACAGTAAGATTGCACCATCTTCTACTCTTGCGCCCTCCTCCTACTGCCACCATTGCCAGTTCGATCTCCACTGTAGGAGCGACCAAGAAGTGTTCTTGATGTCAATTTTTGGAGAAAAACTTATCTGAAGTCATGCTCACATTCCCCCCATCGAATTCTTGTTGAAAGATTCGGTTCTTGTGAAGAACCTGCTGATTCTGCTCCACCCTATGCTATGTCATCTTCAGTGGGAGCAGTCTTTGGAGTTTTCCTTGGGTGTGAACACCTTCATTGGGAGATATCGTTTCTTTGTATTAGGTACCTCCCTCTCTTACCTTTCTGTTTTAGATCTAGTCCTGTTTAGGTTCAAGATTGATCCTTGAAAATGCAGATTTTCTAAAATAGGGAATGTGATTCCCACATGGGAGAGAGAAATTTTTGAAATTTTGCCCTACCTACCTCCAGTGTTCAGCTATCCATATGATGGATCTCTCATCCCTTCACCTATAGCTTCCATAACACCTACCCATAAAATTTGGACTTAAGATTCCCCCGCTTACCCTTTCATCAAGCAAAGATTCTATTCTGATGCCTCTCTTTAGCCTAAACACTTGGAACTCAAATTCTCTTGATCTTTACCTATACAAACCAATCAAACCACACCATTAAACTCCAGATACATCAAAACACCTGCCCATAAAGTTTCAACCCCAGATTCCCCCATTTGTCATTCTGTTAAACCAAGATTCCATTTCAAAACATCCCATTGACCCAAATTCCTATGACCCTGGTCCTCTAAAGACTGATCAGACCTCATCACCAGATCTTGGACACCCCTAAATACCCACCTGTGAAATCTCAACCTAAAATTCCTCGATTGCCCCTTCCTCTAGAAAAAGATTATGTTACAAGGTTCTGAATTGATAGGATTCCAAATCCACCCGATCTGGGCCTAGTTGACATAATCTAACCTTTTCAATCACTTCAAAATACGTATAATTCACACCCTACAAATTTTCACCAAAAAATACCCACATTTTCCTTTCCATTACACAAAGATTCTATTTCAAGCCTCCGGATTGACTGGATTCCAAATCTACCGATCTAAGCCTAGTTGGCCCTATTTAACCTTAACAATCACTTCAGACTACCCAAAAACCCTACCTTGTGAATTTTCATCCAAAACAGACCTTGTTTGCTCCTTGATCACACAATATTCTATTTTGATGCTCTAGATTAACCGAACCAAAACCTTTCCAGATCTGACCAATCTGGGCTCAGTTGGCCCAATCTGACCCCACCAATCAACTTAAAATGTCTGAAAAACCCACCTTACAAAAATTCAGTCAAAAATACCCTTATTTACGCTTCTATCTATGAAGATTCCGTTTTGGTCAATATCGCTAGCCCACTCATACAAACCCCCTCTTTGTGGTCAGACCAATCTCAACGCCCCATTTTTTGGTCCAAAAATCCCAACCATCCATTAAAGAACCTCGGTTTAGCCCCTAGACCTGGTTTAGTCAAAATTACCAAAATACCCCTAATTTTTCCTAAAATTATGAAAATACCCCTAATGGGGAGAATTCAGGGGAATCGACTCTTCCTTTTCTCTCCCGTTCGAATAATGAACCAGAGTAGTGGTGAAATAAGAGGCGACGGTGGTAGATCTACCCTTTCCTTCACCGATCATTCTCTCTCACTTTATCTCCCTCTCTTTCTCTCTTCTTCTTCTTTCTCTAATCCCCAAATGCAAAAATCACACAAGAATTAAGTATTCACTCTCGTGCTCCTCTAAACCTAGAAAATCAGAGGAGCGGCGCTCCCTTCTCTCGGCCTGTTTCTCCCTCTCTCTCTTCTTCTTCCATTGAGCCATTCAAATCGCCATTTTATATTGTTTATTGCCTTTGATCTAGAGAACTAATGGTAGAGACTTATCAGTGCAAGGCCTTCATTAGTAATAGTAGCTCAACCGCACCACCTCTTATATTTTAAGTAGCATATTTCCGAGTGAAACGAACGTGACAACCTTCACTTAATCTTTCACCCTCAACCAATCAGTGAAGTTCCTACTCCATTAATCTCCCGATTAGCCATCGTTTAACTTCAGGTGAACATACAACTCCGTTCCCCTAAGCCCTTCTCCGTGAGTCTTAGCCGGTGCTGGAGTGGACAATGCAGCCTCTGTAACCAGGTTTTAGGGATGGTAACAGGATTACCGCCTAAGAGTTTCAAATGGATTTAATTTAGTTATTCTTTTATTTTTATTTTTTATTTTGTGGTGTTGATGGTAATGGCTCTATCGTTTCATTTTTTCTATTTTCATGTGTTGTGATTTAAGATCGATATGAAGGTGAAGCCTGCCATGCTTTGTTTATGGGTGATTGATTTAGTGTTTTGTTTTATTAAAAGTTTGTTTGATTCAAACTCTCTGGTCAGGGATAGGTATCTTGGTTTTGGTATCTAACAAAATCAGATTTGGAGAAGACCCCGGTCAATGAGAATTAGCTTAAGAAACAAAATAAATAAATAAAAGAGAAGAAAATCAATAGTAAAATCGAGGATTTGTCCTTCCATCTACTAGAGAAGAAAAGAGATAAAAAAATAAATAATAAAAGTATGACTGCATTAAAAAAAAAAAGAAAGATGAGAAAATAGGATTCCCAATCATGATTTTGTCCCTTAGGCAATTAGCTTGAAAATTAGAATCTATTTATTAGATAAGGAGCCAAGGTGCAAAGTAAGTTAATAAAAAATGATGAAATAAAAAATAACAATAAAAGGGAAAAATAAAGTAATAAGAAATGTAAAAGATTAAAAAGAAACGAAAATAAAAAATGAAAAAGAAATTTAAAATGAAATGGGTTTTCCATAAGAAAATAACACAAATAATTGATTAAATAAAAAGCAAAAAACAAAAAATGGAAAATAAGAAAATAAAATATAAAAATATAAGGAAATAAAATAAATAAAAATATAATTAGGGTGGGTTCTCTTGGGATGCTTATTTTATTTTATTTTATTTTTTTTGCTTTATTGGATACTTACTTGTATTTGTGATTTCCCTTGTTTCAAATTCCATGTGGGCCCCACTTATTGGACCCGAGAGGGGGGTGCCTAACCCCTTCCCTCTCCCATCTGAGTCTTATCTGGACTAGTTAGCCAGTGCCTTGGGCTGCTAGAGTAATTATAAATGAAAACATTTTTTATGAATATCCTAGAGGTCTCATCACCTCCATTTCACTTACTTGATGGGTGGTAACTCCAAATCCAGACCAAGTGAGCCATTTTCCCAACGTTCACAGGCTGGCAACTCTAATGGGGAAGTTTACTTGGACCATAGGTGGGGCCTACATGTGGTACCCAAGTTGTTTATTTCTTTTTTGAATAAAGTTAGCTTTATTTTGCTAGTATTTTACTTACAAATTGTAGTTTGATTGCTTTATCTTGCCTCATTGCAAATAAGATAGTTCTCTTATTTCTTTGTTTTTTTTTTTTTATTTCGCTAACATGCTTGGCTTTAGGTTAGATCTTTTTGGATTGATATTTAGTTTAGGTTTATTTCTGTTTGCATCTTCTAGTTTAAGCACGTTTGTCTCCTCATTTGCATTTATTGGGTTGTTTGAAATTGTGGGTTTTTAGGATAATTGCTAGAATCAATGCATGCCTATTTCCCTCATACAATATTTGTTAGTTTGATTCTTTTCCATTCTCCTTTGTTAATAAGATGTATTTGTCTCTTTATTTCTAATAATGGTTTCTTGGTGTTGATAAGGTTGTGCTCTCGTTGGCGGGTGGTCGAGTCTCTAAGGAGAGAAGGGAGAGACCCCCTCCCCTCTTATAAACCCTAGGTCAAAGTTCTATCTTGTTCCCCCTTTAGGGAAGAGTTTTGCTCCCCTTTTATAGAGAAAAACCCAAGACTATAAGGAGAAAGATATAAAGGAGCCCGTTTCTATTAGGAAAAAGGGATCTTTATCGCTATGCTGACTATTAAGGGAGCATTATTGGAGTTTCGCTACGTGTCCAGTGAGATCCTTTGTAGACAGGGTTTCCTTTCCCTTAAGGATCCTCTACATATGCTACTTCTTTTCGTAACCCTTTTATACTAGTGTGGCATAGGTAATGTCGTTATTTGTATTGTTCGCCTTTACTAGGCCCATAGGGCATCCCGTTATGTGCGTCAGTTAGAGATGCACGTGTTTCAAGCATTCACTCTTGGTTCACAGTGGTTTTGCGTTTTGTCGCGGTTTTGCAATAGCTTAAAAGCTGATCGCAGATCCATGCATGTGTAGAGTTAATGGCGGGATCACGTGCACCCAAAGCTTATCGCAAGTTCGTGTGTGTAAATCTTAGTAAAATAAGTTGGAAGAGCAAAATAATGGATTGGGATATTGGTACTTCAAGGCTTCTTTGATGTGGATAAAATCTGAACACCCATCCAAGGGGGCTTTTATGCTCATGCTTTTAGGATATCATGGAAAATTTCAATGTAAATTAGCTAGGAAGTGCTGAAATGCATCTTAAAGACTCCATTTCAGTTTGGCATTCTTGGATTTCTTTATTAAATGCTTGTTGGAGGCTATCAAGGAAGTAAGTTTCTTCCTCTCACTTCATTTTCTTTAAATTCTACAAATGAGTAATATGTGGGATCCTCCAAGTTCTGATTTGACATGAAATGGTTTAGGGTTTTGGGTGGGTTCACATTCTTGAAAGCATGACATGTTGGAAGGGTAGTGGAGCATGTATTTGTAAGGTTGAAGTTCAGATTGTTTGTTGTCTTTGAATCTAGCATCTGATGAGTTGTGATGTTTTGAGGAATTTGACTATGCTGAAATGTCACTTGTTTTCATTTGGTTTATGAACTCAACATATGGTGGACTTGATGATTTTTCTTAAGCATGTCATTGCTAAAATTTCTGGGTTTTGGGTTCTTATTGTTCAAAAGTATGAAAATGAAGTTTTGAAAGCATTCTCATTGCTCAAACTTTGGGGTTTTAGGTTCTTGTTGTTCCAAGAGTGTGAAAGCATTCTCATTGCTCAAAATCATTACATTGCTGAAATTTCTGGGTTGTGGGTTCTATTTGATCCCAAAATGTGAAAAATGCTTTTTTTCAAAATCATTACATTGCTGAAATTTTTTAGTTTTGGGTTCCTTTTGATCCAAATATTTGAAAAGTTCTTGGTTTAGAAATGTATTCATGGCTGAAATTTCTAGGTTGTGGGTTCTCTTTGATCCCAAAATGTGGAAAGATCACATGATACAGTTAATCCCACGTTCTTGTGGCATTATCGACTTGGCCACATTAATATAAATCGTATCACAAGATTGGTAAATGATGGTCCTTTGGATTTTCTAACTATAGAAGATCTTCCAACTTGTGAACCTTGCCTTCAGGGTAAGATGATGAAACAACCATTTACGGGAAAGCTTGAAAGATCTACGAGCACATTTGACCTGATACATACTGATGTATGTGGTTCCATGAATGTTAGGACACTTGACCTTTACCAATGATTTTTCTTAGTATGGTTATGTATACCTAATGAGACATAAGTCTGAAACCTTTGAAAAGTTCAAGGAGTTTAGATAAGAGGTCGAGAAACAATTGGGGAGATAGATTAAGGCCCTTCGATCAGATTGAAGAGGTGAATATCTCTCCAACAAATTCAGGGACTACTTAAAGGACAATGGGATTGTATCACAATTAGCTCCTCCTGCTACACCACAATTAAATGGTGTATCAAAGAGGAGAAACTAGACTCTGTTAGATATGGTCCATTCACTTCTTGTCCGCTCAGAGCTACCTATATCCTTTCGGGGATATGCATTGGAGATTGTGATATATACACTGAACCGGGTTCCAACCAAATCTGTTCCTAAGACTCCCTATGAGCTTTGGACCAGTAAGAAACCAAGTGTAAGACACTTGAAGATTTGGGGTTGTCCGACACATGTTAAACGAACAATTGCTAACAAATTGGAATCTAAGACCAGTCGTTGCCTATTTTTAGGCTACCCCAAAAGCTCTGTAGGATACTTATTCTATGACCCAAGAGAACAAAAGGTGTTTTGCAGTTGAAATGCCTATTTTTTGGAAGAAGATTACATTTAGGATAATCATTGTCAGGAAATTATTCTTGATGAGGAGAGCCTAGAAGTAGTGGGAGATGTCCCACAAGTTCTAGATAACATCCAACCTAGAAGATCCACTCAGACTTCTAGACCTCCAGTTCGTTACGACTATGATCAAGAAAGTTACTTTATGGAAGCCATGATCAGTGAGGAAGATCCCATGACTTATACGAAATATATGTTGGACATAAATTCCTTGAAATGGATAGATGCCATGAAATCCGATATGGACTTGATGGAAACCAACA
Organism: Nelumbo nucifera; assembly: GCF_055504915.1. Taxonomy (NCBI): domain Eukaryota; kingdom Viridiplantae; phylum Streptophyta; class Magnoliopsida; order Proteales; family Nelumbonaceae; genus Nelumbo; species Nelumbo nucifera. The sequence goes on from NC_142650.1 coordinate 83,695,870, forward strand.
AGGTCTAGACTCTCATAGACCCATCCTTGGGGTGAAAGAAATTGGTTGCAAATGGATTTACAAGAGGAAGAAGGGCCCTGATGGGAAGATTGAGACCTATAAAGCTCGTCTTGTAGCGAAGGGGTACACTCAAAAAGAGGGAATCGATTATGAGGAAACCTTTTCACCAGTAGCCATGCTTAAATCCATATGGATCCTACTAGATATAGCATCACAATATGACTATGAGATTTGGCAAATGGATGTCAAAACCGCATTCCTAAATGGAGATCTTACTAAAGATATCTATGTGCAGCAACCACAAGGTTTCATTGCTGCGGGTTAGGAACACAAGGTGTGTAAACTCAACCGATCCATCTATGGACTTAAGCAAACTTCTAGAAGTTGGAACATCCGATTTGACTCAACTGTCAAACAATTTGACTTTGAGTAGAATCCGAATGAGCCCTATGTTTACAGGAAAGTAGTGGGAGATAAGGTTACATTCTTGGTTCTGTATGTGGATGACATTCTACTCATTGGGAATGATGTAGGAATGATGACTACAGTGAAGGTATGGCTTTCACAACAATTTTTCATGAAAGATCTTGGAGAAGCATCCTATATCTTAGGACTTTGACTCTATAGAGATAGATCGAAAAGGATAATAGGGTTATCCCAATTTGCTTATATTGACAAGATAGTCAATAGATACAACATGGAGAACTCCAAGAAGGGATTTGTCCCTTTCAGGCATGGATTCACTCTCTCCAAGGGTATGTCTCCCAAGACTCTTGAAGAGATTGAGGGTATGAAGGAAGTTTCCTATGCCTCAGCCATAGGGAGCATCATGTATGCCATGTTGTGCACTCGGCCAGACATTGCTTAAGTCGCGAGTGTAGTAAGCAGATACCAATCAAACCTAGGAAAGGAGCATTGGACAGTTGTAAAGAACATACTCAAAATACCTTCGAAGGACAAAAGAGTTTTGTTTGGTATTCGATGGTAGTTCACTACAGATCCTAGGGTATACCGATGCCGACTTCCAGTTAGATCGAGATGATAGAAAGTTTACATCTGGTTAAATCTTTATGATAGGGTCCTATGCAGTTAGCTGGAAAAGCAGTAAACAAGTGTCCACAGCTGATTCCATGACCGAGGCCGAGTACATTGCCGCAAGTGAAGCTGCTAAGGAAGCAATATGGATGAAGAAGTTCATTCAAAAATTAGGAGTAGTTCCGTCCAGCACATCACCCATTCCACTGTTGTGTGACAACATTGGAGCCATTGCCCAGGCTAAGGAACCCCGAGCCCACTCAAAGTCAAAGCACATAAAGAGGAAGTACCATGTAACGCAGGAGATTGTTGGTTGAGGGGACGTCCAAATTCAGAAGGTAGCATCAGTAGAGAATGTGGCAGACCCATTGACAAAGCCGCTGACATAAAAAGTGTTTGAGAAACATGTGGACAGTATGGGACTTCAGCTTGTACCTGATTGGACCTAAGTGCAAGTGGACACTTATGAGACGTGTTAATTTAGAATGTTCTCAGCTGTTGTTTAAACTTGGGGAAGTTTATCCTACCAAGGCTAACACTAATGTGCTGTCAAGTCAGTTAGGATGGCTTATCTTAACTGCCACGGTTAGACACGAAGCACATGTAGTGTGTGTTTGTTTGAAACTCTGAACACAAACTAATTTCTAGTTATGCCCTGGACCATGAAGACCGATGGGCAAAACTGGAAAGTTACACCTAACCCCTAAACTTGATTAAGGTACTGCATTAAGTACTGGATTGGGCTGTCTTTGATATGTCAATCTGTGAGAACCTTCGGGGGTAAAAACCTGGGTATGTTGGGGCAATCTAAGAATTCACTTGAGTGGGTGATCATATTGATAGAATCAGCCCCTTTGTAAGACAAAGTGAATGATCGGGGATTGCACTCTCTCTAATGGAAACCTAAACTGCTGGCATTTGATTTCAAACTTGTTTGAGATTTGTTCTGCAAAATATATTTATATAAAGATATATATATATATATATATATATATATATATATTATGTTTTATGAAAAATGTTTGCAAAAGGTTTTAATTCCCGGGATCCATCCGAGCAGAGAGTGCGACACTATACCTTGCAGCCGAGGGAGAGGTCCTCTCTTGTCGGGCAATGTTTGACCATTAAGGGATGGGAGGTTAAGTGTAAGACCATTTAGGACTTTTATACCTAATGAGCTGTATCTCACTTAAATCCATTGTCATTGGGCCTTCATAGGATGGCTGGACCCAAGGACCATTTAGTGTAAATGTTGGGCCCATTAAGAGCTCATAATGATGGACTCAGGGGCTCACTACATTAGCAGTGAATTCAGCCAGGCTTTGTTACAAAAGCTGGGCTGAACCCATGTGGACTTTTGTGGGGTCAATGTTAGGGTCCAACACCATACAAAGAGAGCCAAGTTAGCCAGCAATTAATAAGGGGACATGAGCCACCTGCTTAATGGGTGAATCTGGGTTTGGATACGGGTTTGGATCAGTAGATAAGGATAAGAGGATAAGTCTTATCCACTTAAAGAGTCCAGATCCAAATAAAGATTTGGATTAAGTAACTCCCAATTTGATTAGGAGATCATCTCTTTAAGATCTATAAATAGGAGAGGGCGAACTACTCTAGTCTACACAACACTGCTCTCTGTTCTCTCTCCTTTCTTCTCTTTCCGCCCCAACCCTAGTTCGATCTCCATTCTTGAACTGATAAAGATCAGCTCTTGATTCTGAGTTTTGCAAGAAAAATCAGTTTTAATCCGTGCTCACCCTCCCTTGCTCAATCCTTGCTGAAGGATTGTAGTTCTTGTTGAAGGACTGCATTGCTGAACCTGCTTCATCTCAAGCTATGCCATCTTCATTGGAAGCGGGTTTTGGTACCCTCTTTGGGTGTGAACACCTACATTGGGAGCTACACATATGGATTCCGTATCAGGTATTCCTCTCCCTTTCTTTTGGTTTCAGATCTGGTCCGGCTTGGTGCAAGAACGATCCTTGAAAAATGTAGTTTTTCTAAAACTAGGAATACGATTCCTGGAAGGGAGAAAAGAAATTTTTGAAAATTCGCCCAGCCACCCTACATGGTTCAGCCATCCATATGATGGATCTCCCTTCCCTTTACTAACCACTATAGGTGAGCGATGTGCTTTATGAAGTCTACTTTTAGAAGTAGTTCGACCTCCTCTTTGATTTTCAATGCTATTTTTGGCTTAAAGATCCTCTGTGGCTATTTCACAAGTTTGAACTTAGGATCGATGTACGACAAAGCAAAAACATCTTGGAATTTTGTCAATAGGAGAGAAAACATAGTTTAGTTTCATTTTAACATGTGTCCTAATTTTGTGATAGGGGAAAGAAAGGCCTCTATACCTTTCAAAAGATTTAATAGCCAATGTTTTTCCTCAGGTTCTAATCTGGCTGAGATATACAACGGCCTTTTCTCTACTCCTGCGGCCATATTGACCTCTTCTAGTGGTTCTTCCATAGCATCAATGGAATCCTACATGTGCTTAAGTGGTGTGTGGACTTCATTGTAGTATTCTTTAATTTCTTTGTTATGCCCATGTTGTTTAAGTGATTTTTAGTATTTCTTTATGCTTCTAATTGTATGCACTGACATTTTGTGTTGCACCTTTGGTTCTGGTGGGCTCTATTTTGTTTGTTGACAATCCTTGTGATGAGATCATCTTGATGTCCCTTTTCGAAGATGGTACTTTAAAACAATTATGATTAAGGAAACATTTAGAATGCATGCATGTATTTCTTCTTTGTGGAGACATGTAGTTTACAGTGATCATATGATTAAGGCAACATTTAGAAGGATCATTCTCATCATGAGTTAGACCTCTATTTATAGGGAGAGATCCCAAGGCCCCGAAAGGAATGAGATAAAAGTGTTTTATTCCAATAATGGAAGGGAACCTTTGATTTGGTGTCAGTTGTCAAGGAACACCGCTAGGGTTTCACCACGTGTCTTATGAAATATCCTGAGGATGAGGTTTCCTTTCGTTTGAGGATTCTCATAATACACATGGGCTTGCGAGTCTCCTAGCCTGATATAGCACGGATGACATCGGTATTAATCTTACGTGTCTTTTCTTAATCTTACTGGGCATTCTGTCACATGCGGTGTTGATGAATCACGTGTTTCTTTGCTTATTTATGACCTGTGATAAACTTGAACTCATCATAGGTTTGCGATGGCTTTTGAGCTCATCGCAGCCTTGTGATGACCTTGGATTCATCACTAGACTTGCGGAGGCCTCGAGTTTACCTTTTGTGCGTGACTTTGAGTCTTTTGTGGGCCCATGGTGGCCCTGAGTTCATCATGAGCTCGCTTTAGGCTTTGGGTTCATCACAAGCCTGTGCTGGTTCAGAGCTCATTGCGGGTTTGTGATGAGTCCTACACTCGTCTTAGGTTTCTTTATGGCACCGGTTTAGCACCTTCTATGCTATTACAGCTGTGGTGATCAACATGTACCTATACTAGGAGGGGTCACTTTGAGATAAGAAATGATGTTAGTGGATGTTTGATAATAGGATCACCACCTTTCTTAAGGAATGTGACAGAATGTCCAAATTTGCAAATTCCCCATTGTCCTTTAAGGAGAGTAAGTGAGACTACTAAGTTTAGGAATCATATTAGTCGTATATTACTATCACAATGAATACTTTTGCACACACTCAAAAGCACAACACTTTGCAATCTCATTGGATTCTTTAAGCATTTTATCGAATTTTTAAGCGTAAACTGCTTTTGCGTGCAAGGAGGCCTCTCGCCTGACAAAAGATCAATTACGCTATATCAATCACAAGACCTCTGTCAAGTTTTCAAAATGTTTTATGAAGACCCTTAAAATGATTCCTGAAGAATACATGTGTCTTCTTTTTATGATTATGCTTTGCAATAAGCTTGAGTATCCTATTTCAAGTTGCTTACAATGTTGTGTTTTGCTTGCTTTTGATGCTTTCTTTTACAGCAAATGCACCCTGATTCCATAAGGTTTTTGACACCTAGGAGGGTCACTTTGCCAAAAGCATATAGTTTTCACATTATGAGATGTTTTAATTGTTTTCTTTTACGACAAATGTACCTTGATTCTGGAGGTTTTTGAAACCTAGGAGAGGTCACTTTATTAAGAATAAATTGGCTTGAACATGATGAAACAATGCTGCACGGGAACTCTTCTTCACCTTTCCCCTTACCATAATCTTCCTTCCTCATCTTGCTCCTCTTCCAAACCTACCCATCGCAAAAATCTTCATGTGCTTCTTTTGGTCATTGTTATTTTGTAGTTTCCTACCTTACAACAAAGAGATGAAGTTGTTAGCACCCATTTTTTTCTCGGTTCATCGCCTAAACCGCCAATTCACCCAAAATTTCTAATCATACCCTTTTGATCCTTCCGAAACACCTAAAAACCCAAGAAACCCGAATTTCACCCCAAGAGCCCTCAAATTTGTTGTTAAATCTGCTTGATACTAATATGATAGCCCTAATTAACCACCATTTACACCTCAATTCTCAAATTAGACTCTACCATTAAACCCTAGATAACCTAAAATACCTATCCAACAAATCTCAACTCAAAATCCATTCATTTATCCTCTCATCAAATGAAGATTCCATTCCAACTCTCTTATTAAGCCTAAAACACCCACAACCCAGATTCCCTCAATCTTAACAAATCCAAACCAATCAAACCACACCATTAAACTCCAAACATACCAAAATACCTGCCCATAAAGTTTCAACCCAAGATTCCATCATTTACCCTTTTGTCAAACCAAGATTTCATTTTGAATCTTCTTGTTGACCCAAACTCCAATAATCTTGACCTTAGTGGACTAATCAAACATTGCCACTAGGTCCTAGATACTCTAAAATACCCAACTATAAATTTCATTCCAAAATACCTTTGTTTACCCCCTCCATTGCACTTAGATTTCAATTTGAAACCTAGATTAACTGAACCAGCACCCTTCAAGATCTACTTGACGCAGATGCACTTGGCCAAATCTAACCCTACCAATCAACCCGAAATGCACAAAAACCCTATCCTATAAAATTTCAGCCCAAAATACCCTTGTTTGCCCCTGGATCACACGTAAATTCTATTTCAAGACTCTAGATTGACCGAATCAAGCCCTTTCCAGATCTTCCTAATCTGGGTCCAAGTGACCCAATCCAACCCCACCAATAAAATCAACATGTCCACAAACTCCATCCTACCAAATTTTAACCTAAAATACCCCTGTTTGACCATTCATAAAAAAAGATTCCATTTTGGTTAATCTGATTAACCCATACACATGAAACCGCTCTTTATGACCAAAACTCATCCCAGCCCTCCATTTTCTAATCTAAAATCCCCTTCTTCCGTCAAGAACTCCTAGTTTGACCCAAATTTCATAAAATTACAAAAACACCCCTCAAAACCCCAAAATTATAAAAAATGCCACTATGCCCTATTATAAATAGAAAGGTAAGTTTTTAATTAAAAAAATATACTTTTCATTTCCTCTCTCCTTCGAACAAAAAACTAGAGTGGCGGCAACTGACGGAGGTCAATCTCTTATTTCCCTCTCTCCCTCTCTCTCACTATTTTTCTCTTCTTCTTCTTCTTCTTCTTTTTCTTGCTCCCTGTTTTCTTTCTTCTAAACCATCGTTGCTGCAACTCTCAACAGCAGCGGTTTTGCCTCCCCATCTTTCTCTTCTTCAATCTCTTTTGTCCATCATTTTTTCTCATTTCCTTCTATTCTCCCTCTTTCTCTCTCCCGTTCTTCTCATTCCCCTTTGTTCTTTCTCCATTACCATCATCCTTTCCATAGCCCTTTCTCTAGACACATAGCGGTGGTGACGGTGCAATTCTTCTCCTTATTGTTGCTCTTCCATTTTCCCCTCTATAACTCCTTCTATTTCATTCATCCCCACCGTTTCTTTTTCTACAATTGACCGGGATCTGGAGGGACATGATTGGTGCCTTAGCTAGGGCATGTATTACTTGGTCAAAAGCATTATAATTTTGTAATGATCATTTGTATTCTGTGGATTTCTTTATGAGCTTGAGGGGTGATGCATCATGTGTTAAGCTAGGGATATGAACCTCTTGAGGTAAGATACTTTCCCTAGGAATGTTTTCAACCATGATTTGGTGCTTGAGGGAGGGAGGTCAAGAACTACTTTAACTTTACCTTCATCTAGGTGAATCCCGGTGTGGTCAACTTGGTAAACTAAAAACATTCCTGATCATACTCCCGACGTGCATTTGAGAGGGTTGAGTTTCAGGTTAAAGGCCCAACATCGTGTGAATATTTTCCTAAGTACCTCAGTGTGGTCTCTTTTCTCTTGGATCTTTGGTAAGTGGCTCTGGCATTCTTTAGACCGAAAGGCATCATTTTATAATCGAAGTTCCCGATTGGCATTTTGAACGTTGTGTGGGGTGCATTTATGGAATGCATGTAGATTTGGTTGTAGCCGCTATATACATTTAAGAAAGAGATGATTTCGTTCTCGGTTGTGGCATCAATGAGGATCTCCATGTTGGATAATGGGAATTCATCATTGGGGAATGCTTTGTTTAAGTTTCTAAAGTCTACGCAACACCTAGAGTGTTCAAGAGGGAGAAAGGCATTATGTACTGATCATGGGAATCCATTCTTTTTCTTTACTAGGACGACATTTGCCAACCACTATGGGTGTGCGATAGGCTTTATTATGCCTACTTTAGGAGTCGTTCAACTTCCTCTTTGATTTTCATAGAAATTTCCAGTTTGAAGACTCTCTATGACTATTTCATAGGTTTAAACCTAGGGTTGACGCAAAGTGAGTGCTTCACTAGTGTTAGATCTAGCCTTCACATTTGGTCATATGACTAGGCGAAGACATCCTAGAACTCTATTAGTTGTAGAGGGAAACAATTCAGTGTGTTGTCTAATGAGGTTTCTAAATTTGTGCAATGGCAATGAGCGATAGTACCTTTCAAAAGGCCTATCAACTTTGTCTTTTCCTCAGGGTCAAAGTTTAGCTGATATGCATAACATCCTTTTTTCTCCTTTGGCTGCCATGTCGATCTCTTCCAGTGGTTCCTCCACTGCGTTGTTTGAGTCTTTCATGTGCTTAAGAGGTGCATGGATCTCGTTTAAATCTTGCATGTGCTTAAGAAAAAGGGTTTGCAAAAGGTTTTAATTCTTATGACCTATCTAAGCAGAGAGTGCAACGCTGCACCTTGCTGTCAGGGGAGAGGTCCTTCCATATCGGGTAGTGGTTGATCATTATGGGCTGAGAGGTTGGGTGTAAGAGACCATTAAGGGCTGTTTACCTAATGGGCTATATCTTACTTAAGTCCATTGTCCTTAGGCCTTCATGGGATGGCTAGACTCAAGGATCATTTAGTTGTAAATGTTGAGCCCATTAAGAGCCCATACTAATGGACTCAGGAGTTCACTATACTTAATAGTGAATTTGGCTAGGTCTTTTCTCAGAGGCTAGGTTGAACCCATGTGGGCTTATGTAAGGTCATTGTTGGGGTCCCACACCATACAAAGTGAACCTAAATGCGCTAGTAACTACCTAGGGATGTGAGCCACTTGCTAAATGGGCCTAAAGCACATTATTAATTGGATTAATCAAGATGTCACATGACAGCTTAAGCAATCATGTGACGTGGGCGAATATGGGTTTGGATAAGGGTTTGGAGCATCCATTTTAATAAGAGAGTTCAATCTACTCCAAATCACTCTAATATCAGCTCTTTCTCTCTGCTCTTGCCATCCTAGAAACCCTAATTCGTTGTCCCCTTTGGTGACAGATCTTGATTAGTTTAGTTTCTGATTTTTGCAAGAAAATATTAGAAAAATTTTGTACTCACCTCCATTGTACAATCCAAAGAGTTGGATTGCAGTGTTGGTGAAAACTGCGTTGCTAAACCGGCTTCATTCCAAGTTGCACCATCTTAAGTGAAGGCTGTTTTTGGGATTATGTTTGAGTGTGAACTACTACTTTGGGAGCTACATTTGTGGAACCTATATCAGGTATACTTCTCCCTCTAGTTTGGTTTCAGATCGATCCATTTGGGTGTGAACTACCACTTTGGGAGCTACATAGGTGCATGTAGCCAATTGTTTCAGTTGAAAAACCCCACCACTTTTTCTAAAGGATCAAGTATCCACACATCCAATGAGCTTTCCATTTGGCCTCCATCAGACAAGGTTCATTGCCATTTTAGGTTAAACATTTCTGTCTTGTAAGTGCTGGCCTATCATATCATGGACCCCAAGGTACCATGAAAGAGTCTTCCATTTTAGGATAGGCCTCTCCCACCTCGGTCTATGACATCCCTATCATCTCATGAAGTAATCCCACTAACTGCATTAGCAAAATGGATAGCCCAATTTTATGGTAAATCTTCACATACTGATTCAACCCGTTTTCATGCTAATGATGGAAGGCCTTTAAAGAATTCATCATATGATATTCCCTATCTCTTTGCACTTATATTAAGCCGGACGGAATGAGCAAGATAGTCCCTAGGTCTGATTTAGCTCATACCAAAATGGCTCCCACTGACTTTCATAAAGTCAGATTCGAATAGGCCCATATTAGGCTAGGGTTGCGTGAGGTTCCTCTTCGAGAGGAAGATGATTAGGAGCCCATCAAAGAGGGAGATCATGCAATGATCTTTAGGTGGAAATGATGTGCATTCAGTCATGATGTTCGTGGAGAGACACATATGTCTAAACATGGGCCAAGCATTTATGGCCCATGAACGAATCACATTCATTCAGCGCATCACTACACACACACTAATTGATCCAATCAATTGAAAGGCTTGTAAAACCCTAATTAATTTAAGTTAACACACAACCAGCCCATTAAAATCCCAAAAATTATCCAATAATTTCAGCTTGGTATATGGGCTAAATTGCAAAAAGCAGTTCGGCCCACATAGCAGTTATGCTGAAATGGGTTGATGTTGCTTTAACTTATCATAAACTGGGTTTTCAAGGGATGGAAGAATTGGTCCATGTGATGGGCCATCAAACCCTTGGCCCATAACCGATTTTTGAGCCTCCAAAAACGTGACCCATGGGGCTGTGATCAGACCCCATCGAAACATTGGTTCGACCCAACTAGGTCAAATTGGCCTAAGGTTTGGGGTCGAAAACATGCAACAATTCTCAAAAATATGATCTGAAATTTTAATATCTGAAAATTGGCAACCAATCACAACAAAAACAAATAAACCAGGGCTGCAAGTGTGATGGTCCGAATCTGATCCGGACAAATTGCAAACCTTCAAAAAAACTATTAATCGCAAATTGCGGTTTTTCTACAAGACTTTCTTCTTCTCCTCTGCGCACTCCAGCAGGTCTTTTGATGTAAAAAAATAGAAAAAACCCTAATTTTCTATTACTGATATCAGAAAAAACCTAATACAATTTTTCTAAAAAGAAAAAAAAAATTATTACAAACCAATAATTTTCTTGGGTGCGTAGATCTTGGTGCCATAAAAGAATTTGATCTCAATCACACAAATAGACCAAGAACCAAAGAAATCATAGTAGAACATTTCTAAATTATATCAGAATATAATAATAAAAATTTCACATCAATTCGCCCAAAATTGAGAACTGATTTCTCAGAAAACTACAAACTCCCCACATTCGGCTAGACTGGTTCTACCGGTTTGAACCTTTGTTCAGATTTGATCTTTTCGTTTCAAGATTGAAGCTTTGGATCTGATACCAATGAAGGTGAAATCCATAATATGGATGGCCAAACCATGCTAGATGGTTGGGCAAAATTTCAAAAAATTTTCTTATAGCCTTCCGGGAATCATATTCTCTCATTTAGAAAACTGTATTTTTCATGGATTGTTCTTGCACCATAAATGGACCGGATTTGAAACCAAAATAGAGGGAGAAGTATACTTGATACAGATTCCACAAATGTAACTCCCAAAGTGATAGTTCATGCCCAAACTAAATCCCAAAACTAGCCTCCACTGAAGATGGCACAACTTCGAATGAAGACAGTTCAGCAATGCAGTTTTTGGCAAAACTACAATCTAACTCTTTGGATCGTACAAGAGAGGTGAGCATGCAAATTTTCTGATATTTTCTTGCAAAAGTTAGAAACTAAACTGGTCAAGATCAGTCTCCAAAGGAGAGAGCGAATTAGAGTTTTTGGGGTGGCAACAATAGAGAGAAAGAGCTGATAGTAGAGTAATGTGGAGCAAATCGAACTCTCTTTTCTTAAACCTTAAGGAGCACCACTCCTAATCGAATTAGGAGGTTCCTATTCCAAATATTTATTTGGATTTGGACTCTCTTAGTGGATAAGACTTATCCTCTTATCAGAATGGATGCTCCAGACCCTTATCCAAACCCATATTCGTCTAAGTCACATAATTGCTTAATCTGTCATGTGACCACTTGATTAATCCAATTAATCATGGGCTTTAGGTCTGATGTAATATTTAGTGTATGCTACAAGGGGTATTTTGGTCATTTTCTTCCTCTTTTAAGTTGTACGTTCGCCCTAGTATATATGATAAAAGTACTGGTGCCGCCAATATGAGTTTGAGTCTTCTCTCAATCTTTTTCTCTCTTCTCCTTTCTCTTCTCCGCCTATCCTCTTTGCCCTCTGCTCTATTGATTGGAACATGGTATTAGAGTGGGACGATGCTATGTAAGTCATCTCCTACAAGTCGAAACTCTTCCCTGCTCCTCTGTACTGCGAAGTGGAAGAGACACACATGAACTCCATTTGAAGACTGTTCGTTCTTGCCCTGCCCCTATTTTCATGGACTGCAACTGATTCATACGACACCCAGAGGCCAATGGATGACTGATTGAATCTCCCTAAGAGGTCGGTTTTTTTTCTTCCTATGTATTTTGTTGTTCTTGGGCTGGAAACTACAGAGACCCTGGACTGAATACGAACAAAAGCTTTCACCACCTTTTTTTTTAGTTCTTGGTGTTGAAACCAAGAACTGATTAAGTTATTGTGCTTGACCAAATGATATAAAGGGAGTTCATCCCTCTTCATGGGTGTGAAGATCCAATAATCTTCATGTTTGAAGAATCTGGTAGGTCATAAGTGATTGGTTCGATTGACAGAAGGCAGCAACCTCTTTAAATGTTTTCTATAGTTTGTATTGCATTAAGAAGACACCTCTCTGGTCTATGAAAATATGAGACAACAAGAATTGTGCTCTATTTTTAGCAGTTTTTTGTATTTGCCTAGTTGGGTAAGGACTGTAATCAGTTTGTGTCTGCTGCCTTCAGTTGGTTCAAATGAATCAGAAGAGTCTGCAACTTCAGAAGCTACCTCACATCAAGGAGGGATGCCTGGTGGTTATGAGACCCTGCACTTTCCTATGACCATTACTCCCTTGGATGACAAAAACTACTTAGCTTGGTTCAAGGAGATGCGACTATACATCACTTCCAAGGATAAGGTTGGATATATAACTGGGAAGACAAAGGAACATAAAGATGGTACTGCTGAGTATGATAAGTGGGACCAAGAAAATTGCATGATAATGTCTTGGCTCTTGACCTAAATGCTGCCTTTTGTCAAGCAAAATTTCATGTGGGCTGAGACAGCAATGGAAATTTGGGATCAAGCCAAGGCAACATACAGAGAAGAGAGACACTATGCACGGATTTATCAGTTGTAGGCTAAATCGTCAACATGCAAGCAAGGTGAGAGGAGTTTATCTGCCTACTACTCTGCTCTCACATCTGCCTGGAAGGAATTAGACTACTACTAAACCATTGAATGGGAGAGTGAGAAAGATGCCAAGGCCTACAAACAGATGGTCTCCCAACAATGGGTGTTTGCATTCCTTCTTGGCCTTAACCTCATGTATGAGCCCATCTGGGTATAGGTTTTGGGCAGCAAGGATCTCCCGTCTGTCCAAGAGGTGTATGCTTTAGTTCAATCTAAGGAGAGTAGGAGGTTTGCTATGAATCCTTCTTTGGGGGAGACCATAGCTTTAGCCAAAAGAAGTAACACCAATTCAGCTAGGAAGGGGGAAAATCAAAATAAGGTGGATGATAAGGATAAATTGTGGTGCGCTCACTGCCAAAAGTCTAGACACACCTATGAGACATGTTAGGAACTGCATGGAAAACCAAAATGGGCACATGAACTCAACAAGAAATCAACAACAGAACAGAACAAGAAGCCAACTCAGAAGAAGTTCACCTCTGCCAATCTTGCCTCACATGAGTCTCTGGATTGTCTCTCTAGTTCTAATCCCAAGGAAGATATTATCAGCTCATTTTGTGACCATTTGGAGCAGTATGATAGGGCCATCAGACAAACAGATTCTAGACTTGCACCTTCCACCTCATTTGCTTCTTCCTCAGGTAATTTAACCTCTGCTGACTCCGGTGCCTCCAACCATATGACTGGTGAGTCAACTTTGTTTCAATCATATACCCTTCTATCTAGAAAAGATAAAGTGAGGCTTGCTGATGGATCCTTCTCCTCCATTGCTAGTCGAGGATCTATATCTTTACCTTTTGGTCTCTCATTACAAAATGTTTTGCATGTCCCAAAAATGCCTATTAATTTTTATCCATCAGTAGTATTACACATGCTTTGAACCGCTCAATAACTTTCCTTCCTGACTTGTGTTTTTCAGGATTTGACTTCCGGGAGAATGATTGGTAGAGGATAAAGTTGGTCTTGCCATTTCAGAGTCTTCGAGTCAGTCTAGTAATGGTCAAGTTTTTTTGTGGCACCATCATTTGGGTCATATATCTTTTAAGTCTTTGAAGTACTTATTTCCAGATTTATTTAAGTCTATTTCTGTCAACAAGTTTCAGTGTCAAGTGTGTTAACTAAGCAAGCATTGTAGAACCTTGTTTCCTTTATGTAATAAAATATTAGATTTTCCTTTCCATATTGTGTACTCTGATGTGTGGGGACCTGTGAATATTCCAACTGAGAATGGCTATAAGTACTTCATTTCTTTTATTGATAACTTTTAACGATTCACTTGGGTGTACACTATGCACTTACGAGAAGAAGTTCCTAAGCTTGTGAAAGATTTTCAATGAATGGTCTACACCCAATTTCAGACAGAGATTCAGGTCTTTCAATCAGACAATGCCAATGAGTACTTTCATGGAGACCTCTCCATCTTCTTTACATCTTATGGATCTATTCACAAGAGCTCATGTTCAAGGACTCCCTAACAAAATGGGGTTGTAGAGAGAAAAAACTATCACATCTTAGAAGTTGCTCGAGGACTCTTGTTGTAGATGCAAGTTCCAAAAAGATTTTGGTTGGATGTTGTTATGACTGCCACATATATTATCAACAGGATGCCCTCTCGGTTGTTGGAATATAAGTCCCCTCACTAGCTGCTCTTCCCCAAGGCTCCAATGTTTTCCATACCCATGCATGTCTTTGGGTGCCTGTGCTTCGTCCATGATCTCTCTCCTACCTGGGGTAAACTTGATCCTAAGGCTGTTATGTGTGTTTTTCTTGGATATCCCCTTTCTCAAAAGGGTTATCATTATTTTGATCCAGTCTCAAGGAAATATTTTGTCTCTATGGATGTTTCATTCTTTGAAAATGTTCCCTTGTTTTCTGTTTCCCCTCAGGGGGAGAATCTTGGTGAGGAGAAACAGAAATGGACTCCAGTCTTGTTGCCTTCCCCACCTGACCCTCCTCCATTTCATGTCTTTCGGAGACAACATTATAGAAGTCAAGGCCAACAAAGTTCAATTGCCAAGGGACAACCTGAGACTACACAATCAATGCCATCAGATTGCTAGGAGTTGAATCAATGCCCTCACCCAAGTACTATTATTCCTGTTGAAACTCCTAAACCCATTGACATTTACACTTCGAATTGTGATCTAACCCTTCCTATTGCAAAAAGGAAGGGGTTATATCATGCACCACACACCATCCCATGGCTCAATTCTTATGCTATGAAAATGTCTCACCTTCATTTCGTGCTTTTCTATCTAAAATCGAAAATGTCCCAGTTCCTAGAAGTGTCACAGATGCTCTCCTTTCTCCTGAGTGGACAGAGGCTATGGAGGAAGAAATCAATACCCTCCACAAAAATGGCACATGAGAGCTAGTGGATCTTCCCGAGGGAAAGGAACCTATAGGGTGCAAATGGGTGTTCTCTGTGAAACACAAGGTAGACGACATAGTTGAGAGATACAAGGCTAGATTGGTTGCGAAGGGTTTTACACAAGTGTATGGTGTTGACTATGTTGAGACTTTTGTGCTTGTGGTAAAAATGAATTCTATCCGGGTTCTTATCTCTTTGGCGGTAAACCTTGATTGGGAGCTTCATCAACTACACATTAAAAATGCCTTCTTGAGTAGGGATTTGGAAGAAGAAGCATACATGACTCAACCTCCTGGTTTTTGTGCTAAGGGTAAAGAGCAGAAAGTGTGCAAAATAAAGAAGTCCTTATACGGCCTAAAACAATCACCAAGGACTTGGTTTAGCAGATTTCACCAAGCAATTCAACAAATGGTGTTCAGGCAATGCCAATCTGATCACACGTTCTTTATGAAGAATGAACAAGGAAAAACAACAACTCGGATTGTTTATGTGGATGATATTGTCATTACTGGTGACTGGGCCTCAAAGATACAAAGGTTAAAAAAGTTCCTAGCTACACAGTTTAAGGTGAGGGATCTAGGCCCATTGTGTTACTTCCTTGGAATTGAAGTGGCCCACTCCCAATAGGGCATCTTCATCTCTTAAAGGAAGTACACCCAAGATCTCCTGAAAGATACAGGAAATCTTGAGGCCAAACCTATCGACACTCCTATAGATGTGAATCATAAACTTGGGGACTATGGTGGTGAACTTTTGGAGGATCCAAAGCAGTACCAAAGACTTGTTGGGAGATTGCTTATTTATCCATGACCAGGCCTGACATAGCATATGCTGTGGGGGTTCTCAGCCAGTTTATGCATGCTCCTAAGGTAGCACATATGAAAGCGGTAGACAGGGTACTGAGATATCTGAAGAAATTGCCAGGGACAAGCCTATTGTTTAAGAATCATGGGCATATGAGAGTTGAGATTTACACTGATGCTAACTGGGCCGGCTCGGTAGATGACAGGAAATCCATCAGTGGTTACTGTACTTTTGCAGGGGAAATCTTGTTACTTGGAGGAGTAAGAAACAGAGTGTGGTTGCTGGATCCAGTGCGGAGGTGGAATATAGGGCCACGTTACATGGAGTTGTAGAGCTATTGTGGATTAAGAACCTTTTAAGTGAATTGGGTTTCCAAGCTAAAGACCCTATGTCACTCTATTGTGACAACAAAGCAACTATCAACATTGTTGCAAATCTGGTTCTCCATGATAGAACCAATCATATTGAGATTGATAAGCATTTTATCAGAGAGAAGCTTGAGAAAGGAGAAGTTTAAACCCCTTATATCAGCTCAGAAGAACAACTTGCATATGTCTTTACTAAGGGATTGAATTCCTTGCACCATTATGATCTATGTGACAAGTTAGGGATGATTGACATCTATGCCCCAACTTGAGGGGGAGTGATGTAATATTTAGTGTATGCTACAAGGGGCATTTAGGTCTTTTTCTTCTTCTTTTAAGTTGTATGTTTGCCCTAGTATATATGATAAAAATACTGGTGTTGCTAGTATGAGTTTGAGTCTTCTCTCCATCTCTTTCTCTCTTCTCCCTTCTCTTCTCCTCCTCTCCTCTTCGCCCTCTGCTCTATTGATTGGAACAAGGTCCATTTAGCAAGTGGCTTATGTCCCTAGGTAGTTGCTAGCCCAATTAGGTATTGCCCTTAATGGTCTCTTACACTTAACCTCTCAGCCCATAATGATCAACTACTACCCGACAGGGAATGACTGAAGGAAGGGGAAATCCATCGTATGGATAGCAGAACCATGCTAGATGGCTGGGCGAAATTTCAAAAATTTTCTTTCACCCTTCCGAGAATCGTATTCCCAATTTTAGAAAAACTATATTTTTCTAGGATTGTTCTTGCACCGAAGCCCGACCAGATTTGAAACCAACAGAAAAGGGATAAGTATAGCTGATATGGGTTCCACAAATGTAGCTCTCAAAGTGAGAGTTCACGCCCAAAAAGAGTACCAAAACCAGCTTCCACTGAAGATGGTGCAGCTTGAATTGAATCCAGTTCAGCAACACAGTTTTCAACAAAACTGTGATCCAACACCTTGGATCGAACAAGGGAGGTGAGCATGAATTGGTTCTGATATTTTCTTGCAAAAATCAGAAGTCAAAACTGATCAAGATCATTCCAAGAATTGGAGGTTGAATTAGGGTTTTTGGGGTGGCAAGAGCAGACAGAGAAATCTAAGAGTAGAGTGATCTGGAGCAGATTTCAATCTCCTCTTTTTTTAGCCTTAAGGATCACCACTCCTAATCGAATTAGGAGGTTCTTAATCCAAATTTTTATTTGGATTTGGACTCTTTAAGTGGATAAGACTTATCCTCTTATCCTAATGGTTGATCCATACCCTTATCCAAACCCATATTTACCCAAGTCACATGACTGCTTATGTTGTCATGTGACAACCTGATTAATCCAATTAATCTTGGGCTTTAGGCCCATTAAGCAAGTGGTTCAAGTCCCTAGGTAGTTTTTCACCCATTTGGTTCACTTTGTAAGGTGTGGGACCCCAACAATGAACCTACATAAGCCCATTTGGGTTCAGCCCAACCTCTATGAAAAGGCCTGGCCAAATTCATTGTCAAGCAAGTGAACCCCTGAGTCCATCAGTATGGGCTCTTAATGGGCCTAACATTTACATTAAATGGTGATGAGACTTAGAAGAACCTTATTTTGTCCCCTAAATTTCATCCTTCTACACTAATTTAGCACTTAAATGCACTCATTACTCTTGTATTTCGATTCAGGGCAATAAAGAAGGCAATTGGAAGGAAACAGGCCAATTCGGGTGATTTTGCACAGTTTCGGCGACAGTCAGTGATCTGGGCCTAACTCATAGTTCCAGATTCCGAATTGGGCAATTCAAGAAGCATTAGAAAGAAGAAAGAAAGGCCCACAACTTTACTGTTTTGGGTTTTGACTGATTCGGCCCGCATCAAGTACGAAATCAGGCCCGAAGTCGGAGCAAATTCGTAGCCAGACCCATTTAACAGCTGAAGCCCAACTCGTAGAAGAACCTGGAAGCAGTCCAAGTAGCAGAGAAGCCCAACTCGAATGCAAGAGTCTAGAGTTCTAATTTGAATGTAATCTCCCAAGAGGGAGAGAGTCTTATTAGATCTAAACTTTGAATGTAATCCTATAAGGATAAGAAGGTTGGGGATTAGATAAGAGATAGGATAGGATTAGTTCAAAGAAGATCAAGACTCCCTAAAGATAAGATGATCTCCTAGAAGGAGTTGAAAAACAGCCCTCTCCTTTGGCTATATAAAGAGGGGGGCGAACCAGCTCTAGCATCACTCATTCCAAGATCCAAGAGATCATCAAGAGGCCAAGAAGCTCAAGAAAGCAATTCGGCTATGGAGAAGAAAGGTATGAAGATTGCGCAGATCATGAGTAGCTAAGCTTCTTTTTCTGATTCAAGGGGGGAGGTTCGATTGTGTCATTGTGAGGTTCTGTAGTTAATTTATTTTCTTGCTTTATAATTCAAGTATTCATTGATTCTTGTGCATATTTTTATTGGATGTTGATGTTAATTAGTTTGACAAACTGAATTAATGTTGATTTTCCTACTGCTATCCATGATTTCGGTGATCTGTAATTGTCACGAATATTGGTGCAAGTAGCAATTAGGTTGATATCTTTTGGGGTTAATTGTTCGTGACAGCCTTTGACCAATGTTTTAACATGATTCAATCTAAAGGAATCGATGGAACAAGATTCAGTAGTTGCAGCTATCTCAATTATTGCTATTTTGGTTTAACTGTTTTCACAAATCTTAATGCTATCACTGTTTAACATGGAACACTATCGTACCCAATTGAGTGGTGATAAGTGTTGATCGAATGCTGGGTTTGGTCAACTGAATTAGGAAAACATAAGGTTTATTATGGCTATCCTAATAAATCTAAGGTTAAATGCTTGAATTGCGAGAATGCTGAAGTGTACCTAGATCGATGGTCAATCGATTCAACCCGAACCCTTGAACCAGAATTCGGTAAGACTGATTTTCTCTTGTTTGTTTAGTTTGTTATTCTTTTAATTTTAGTTATTTAATTTTCCCACACAATTACTTTACCCATTCGGCTAAGAGATTATTGATTTGCTCCTTGTGGGATTCGACCTAGAACCACTTTTACTGCAAATATTTTATTGTTGGACTAGTAATAATTTTGAGGGCTTCGACAACCCGTCAAATGGTCCTTGAGTCTAGCCTTCCTATGAAGGCACAAGGAGAATGGACTTAAGTAAGATATAGCCCATCAGGTAAACAACCCTAAATGATCTCTTACACTTAACCTCTCAGCCCATAATGATCAAACACTACCCGACAGGGAAGGACCTCTCCCCTGGCTACAAGGTGCAGTGTTGCACTCATTGCTCAGATGGGTCATGAGAATTAAAACCTTTTGCAAACCTTTTTCTTAAAACATAATAAATATTATCATATAAATAAATTTTGCAAAACAAATCTCAAACAAGTTCGAAATTGACTGTTAGCAGTTTTGGTTTCCATCAGAGAGAGTACAGTCCCAATCACTGACTTTGTCCGACAAAGGGGCTGATCTTGTCACTATGATCACCCACTCGAGTGAATTCTCAAACTACCCCAACATACCCAAGTTTTGACCCCAAAGTATCTCTCTGATTGGCATATCAAAGACAACCCAATCTAACACCTAGTGCAGTACCATTATCAAGCCTAGGGGTTATGTGTAACTTTCTAGTTTTGCCCACTAGTCTCCAAGGTCCAGGGAATACACTACATGTGCTTTGGGTCCAACCCTGGTAGCTGAGACAAGCTGCGCCAACCTTCTTGGCAACACATCAGTGTCAGCCTTGGTAGGATAAACTTCCCCAAGTCTATCAAACAACTAAGAACATTCTAAACTAACACAAGTCTCATAAGTGTCTAGTTTAAGGATAATTACATAGAAACACACCAATTATAACATGAAACAATTATGTACTTTTATTCATTTATAAGAAATGGATATGTACATCAACCTAATTGGAGCTAAGGGCATACACTGTCTAACAGCTCCCACTTGGAGCTAAGGGCTCAAACAAATTGAAAGAGAGAGGCAAAGAGTTTAGGATGGCATCAATTTTGGTGTCATCATCGAGTTGGGATCCAAGAGCCTCTAGTTCGTTATTATACCCCATCATCTACATGGCGTGGTCATGGATTGTTTGGCTCTCGGTGATCCTCGTGGTCATCAACAACTTGAGGACCTTTTGTCAAGCAAAATGATTGTGCTCCTCATATATAGTCTTTAGACTATCCAAAATGTCTTTAAAGACTTTGATCTTATCAATTTGTCTCTAGATAGCATTATCTAAAGATGCTACAACGTAACACCAGGCAAGAGAGTTCTTCTCTTCCCATTCTTGATATTCCCTCCTGCGTGCCTCAAAAGCCCTATCACCCGGATGCTCCTGAGCTAGGTTCTAGGAAACCTTGTCCAATTTCTCGAACGTAAGGACCAGATTAAGTTTATGGTACCAGTCAACATAGTTAGGTCCCTTAAGTTTGTTGTCGTCCAACAATTTGACTAATTTTCCATGTGCCATTTCTGATAAAAGGCAATAGATATTAGTCCACTACCTAAAATTGTTTCATGTTATCTTACACAGAATGGTCTTTTATCTATGTTTCATCTCCATTTATTCATCTTTGAGATTTCCCTCCTATCTCAATGACGAGGACACGGTGCATGTTCTTGGAAATGTAGGAAATCACATAGGTGCATGGAGCCAACTATTTTAGCTGCAAAACCCCATCACTTTCTGTAAAGAATCATATCCACCCATCCAATGAACTTTCCCTTTGACCTCCATCAGACAAGGTTCATTGCCATTTTAGGTTAAACCTTTTTATCGGATAAGTGCTGACCTGTCATATCGTGGACCCCAAGGTACTGTGAAAGAGTCTTCCATTTTATGATAGGCCTCTCCCGCCTTAGTCTATAACGTCCTTATCATCTCATGAAGCAATCCAACCGACTGGACCAGTAAAATGGATAGCCCAATTTTATGGTGCATCTCCACCCACCGATTCAGCCTGCCTTCATGCTAATGACGAAAGGCCTTTAGAGAATTCATCATATGATATTCCCTATCTATTGCATTTATATTAATCTGGAAGGAACAAGAAAAAACAGTCCCTAGGTCTGATTTAGGTCATACCAAAGTGTCTCCCACTAACATTCATAAAGTCAGATTCAAATGGGCCCAAAACGGGCTAGGGTTCCGCGAGGTTCCTCTTGGGGAGGAAGGTAATCAGGGGCCCATCGAAAATTGGAGATCATCCAATGATCTGAGGGCACCATGGCAATGATGTGCATTCAGTCATGGTGTTCGTAGAGAGCCACATACGATGAAACATGGGCCAAGTACTTATGGCTCATGAACGAATCACATTCAGCACATCACAAGCACAAGCACAATCACAAATTGATCCAATCAATCAAAAGGCTTGTAAAACCCTAATTAATTTTAATTTAACACACAATCAGCCCTTTAAAGGCCCATGAATTATCCAATAATTTCATCTAGGTATATGGGCTAAATTGCAAAAAGCAGTTTGGCCCATATAGCAGTTATGCTAAAATGGGCTAATGTGCTTTAACTTAACAAAAACTGGAATTTCAAGTGGGGGCCAAATTGGTTCATGTAGTGGGCCATCAAACCCTTGCCCATAACCAATTTTGAGCCACCAAAAACGTGACCCATGGGGCTGTGATCAGACCCCATCGAACCATTGGTTCGATCCAACCAATTTGGACCAAACTAGGTCAAATCAACCAAGGGTTTGGTGCCCAAAACATGCAACAATTCATATGAATTCGATATGAAATTTTTAATAGCTGAATATACAGAAAAAATAGATAATCTAGGGCAGCAAGTGTGATGGTCCAAATTTGATCTGGATGAATTGCAAACCGGCAAAAAACTATCAATCGCAAATTGCAGATTTTTCTGCAAAATCTTCCTTCTCCTTCTCCGTGCACTCTGGCAAGTCTTCCTATGTAAAAAAAAATAGAAAAATCTAATTTTCTATTAATTATATCAGAACAAATCCTGATACATTTTTTCCAAAAAGAAAAACTATATATTTATAGACCAATGATCAAATAAATAATTCTCGGGTGCGCAGATCTTGGCGCCAATAAAGAATTTGATCTCCTTTACACAGACAGCCCAAGAACCCAAGAAATAATAATAGAAAAATTCTAAAATTATATAACAATATAATAAAAATAATTCTAGATCAAAGCGCCCAAAATCTAAGAACCAATTTCTAAAAAACATGCTAACTGTGCAAATTGATCATAATAGTTCTACCGATTTCAGTTATATTTCAGATCTAGTTTATTTCGAATCAAGGATGAACCATTGGCTCTGATACCACTGAAGGAAAGGGAAATCCATCATATGGATGGCCGAACAATGATATATGGTTGGGCAAAATTTCAAAACTTTTCTTTTACCCTTTCGGGAATCGTATTCCCAGTTTTAGAAAAGCTGATTTTTCTTGGATCGTTCTTGCACCAAAACCAGACCAGATTTGAAACCAATATAAAGGGAGAAATATACCTGATATGGATTCCACAAGTGTAGCTCCCAAAGTGGTAGTTCACGCCCAAAGATAGTACCAAAACTAGCTTCCACTGAAGATGGCACAGTTTGAATTGAAGCCAGTTCAGCAACATAGTTTTTAGCAAAACTGTGATCCAAAACCTTGGATCGAACAAGAAAGGTGACCACGAATTGGTTCTGATATTTTCTTGCAAAAATCAGAAGTCATAATTAATCAAGATAAGTCCAAGAACTGGAGGTCGAATTAGGGTTTTTGGGATGACAATAATAGAGATAGACAACTGAGAGCAGTGTGTTATCTGGAGCAGTTCGCCTCCTCCCTATTTATAAACCTCAAGGAGCACCACTCCTTATATAACTAGGAGGTTCCTAATCCAAATCTTTATTTGGATTTGGATGATCTAAGTGGATAAAACTTATCCTCTAATCCTTATGGGTGCTCCATACCCTTATCCAAACCCATATTTGCCCAAGTCACATGACTACTTAAGATGTCATGTGACCACTTGACTAATCTAATTAATCATTGGCTTTAGGTCCATTAAGCAAGTGGCTCACGTCCCTAAGTAGCTGCTAGCCCATTTGGTTCACTTTGTATGGTGTGGGACCCCAACAATGACCCTACATAAGCCCATATGGGTTCGAACCAACTTTTGCGAAAAGGCCTGGCCGAATTCACTGTCAAGTATAGTGAACCCCTGAGTCCATCAGTATGGGCTCTTAATGGGCCCAACATTTACATTAAATGATCCTTGAGTCCTGCCATCCAATGAATGCTCAAGGACAATGGACTTAAGCAGGATATAGCCCATCTAGTAAAAAGCCCTAAATGGTCTATTACACTTAACCTCTCAGCCCATAATGATCAAACACTGCCCGACAAGAAAGGACCTCTCCCCTAGCTACAAGGTGCAGATCGAATGGGTCCCGAGAATTAAAACCTGTTGCAAACCTTTTTCTTAAAACATAATATATATATATATTATAATATAAATATATTTTGCAAAACAAATCTCAAACAAGTTTGAAAATGACTGCCGGCAGTTTTGATTTCCATCAGAGAGAGTGCAGTCCCAATCATTCATTTTGTCTGAAAAAGGGGCTGATCCTGTCACTATGATCACCCACTCGAGTGAATTCTTAGACTGCCCCAACATACCCAGGTTTTGACCCCCAAAGGATCTCAATGATTGGCATATCAAAGACAGTCCAATCTGACGCCCAATGCAATACCATAATTGAGTCTAGCGATTATGTGTAACTTTCCAATTTTGCCCACCAGTCTCCAAGGTCCAAGGCATAATTGGAAATTGGTCCAGGTTTAGTGTTTCAATCAAACACACACCGCATGTGCTTCGGGTCCAACCTTGGCAGCTGAGACAAGCTGCGCCAAACTTCTTGGCATCACATCAATGATAGCCTCGACAGGATAAACTTCCCCAAGTCTATCCAACGGCTAAGAACATTCCAAACTAACATGAGTCTCATAAGTGTCCAGTTTAAGGGTAATAACACAGAAACACACGAATTATAACATGAAACAATTGTGTACTTTTATTCAGCTACAATAAATGTATCAGTACATCAATCTGATTGCAGTTAAGGGCATACATTGTTTAAGACTACCCATGGATGTAAAACATTGCGGGGGTTAAATTAAAGCAGAAAACTGAGTGAAGACGAGGTTGTGCTCTACTTGGGAACATCTGCAACCGTTGCAGCTACTGCTATAGGAACAGTAGATTTAGCTTTTACATATGGGACAATTACTTTTAAAGAAATTCTTTAAATTTCATTACTTAGAAGAAATTTGATTTCAGTGTCTAAAATCTGTAAGGATGGTTATTCTATTTTATTCAGTAATAAGATTACAAATAAATTGAGTAACAAATACCTTACTCATGGAAAACTTGAGAATGGTCTTTATATTCTACACCCTTCTGATGGGATGAGAGATCCATCGTATGGACGCCCAAAGATTGCGGAATAAGGGGGTGAATTTCAAAAATTTTTCTCTCCCTTCAACTGAGAATCGCATTCCCTATTTTAGAAAATCATATTTTCAAGGATCATTCTTGAATCATAAACTGAACCAGATCTGAACCAAAAGGAGTAGGAGAGGATTATACCTGATCCAGAGAAATAGTATCTCCCAACGAAGGTGTTCACGCCCAAGGAATGATCCAAAGACTGCTCCCACTGAAGATGGCGCACTGCAGGATGGAGCAAAATCAGCAGTGTTCTTCTCCAAGAACTCTGTCCTTCGCAAGAATCAGTAGGATGGTACGTGAGCACAGCTTCCTTTCAATCCTTTCTAAAAGAACTGATGTCAAGATCCAATCTTGACTTCTCCCACAACTGGAGATCGAATTGGCAAACAGGGCGGCAAGAACAGGGAGGCGGCAAGAGAGTATTCGTAGCGTGCAGAATTCTCTCTTCTTGATTTCAGCACTAAAGAAAATCGGATGTATATCTCTAAAGGTTGTCACCCCCTCCTTCTTTTGTTAACCAAAAAAAAAAGATAAGCTCCTAATCTCATTAGGAGCTTCTTATCCAAATCATATTTGGATCAACCTTCTCTTCAGGTGATACGGATAAACCCTTATCTTATCTGCAGATTAGATTAGCTTTCTCCTAATCTCATTAGGAGGTTTCTAGATCTGAATCACATTCAGATCTGGACTCTCTGAGTGGATAGGGTCAAGACCCCATCCTATCTGCTAATCCATCTCAGAATTCGCCCCATTATTAACTAAATAAATAGCCCAGTTCGAAATGGGCTTTAGGCCCATCAAGCTTATGTACTCACTTAACCTTCCTAACTGCTGCCCAGTTGGGCTTCCTTGTATGGCGTGGGACCCAAGCATTGATCTACACATCAGCCACATGGGTTCGGCCCAGCCATTATTACAAGGCCTGGCCGAATACACTGTTATGGATAGTGCACCCCTTGAAACCCATCAAATGGGCTCTATGGGCCCAACACTTACCCTAAGTGGTCCCTGGGCCAAGCCACCTTGTAACACCCAGGGACTGTGGGTAGATGCAAGACTAGCCCATCAGGTATTATCCTCAATGGTCTTACACTTAACCTCTCAGCCCTTAATGATCATACACTGCCCGACAAGAGAGGACCTCTCCCTCGGCTGCAAGGAACAGTGTTGCACTCTCTACTTGTATGGATCCCGGGAATTAAAACCTTTTTGCAAACATTTGAGAAACCATAAGATATATACTTTTATATCTCATATAAAATATACTTTGCAAAACAAATCTCAACGGTTGAAATCGGCTGCCGGCAGTCTTGGTTTCCATCAGTGAGAGTGCATCCCCGATCATTACCTTTGTCCGACAAAGGGGCTGATCCTGTCACTATGATCACCCACTCAGATGAATTCTCGGATTGTCCCAACATACCCAGGTTTTGACCCCACTAAGGATCTCACTGATTGTTACATCAAAGACAGCCCAATCCGACACCTAGTGCAGTATCATAATCGAGTCTAGGGGTCGGGTGTAACTTTCCAATTTTGCTCATCAATCTCTAAGGTCCAGGGCAATACTAGAAATCTGGTCCAGTTCATAGATTCAATTAATCCTACACTGTATGTGCCTAGGGTCTCACCCTGGCAGTTGAGACAGGCTACCCCAACCGACTTGGTGGCACCACAGTGTCAGCCTTGTCAGGATAGGTCTCCCCAGACCGACCCACTGGCTGTGAACATTCTAAACTAACACGAGTCTCATTAAGTGTCCAGATTAAGGGTATTACACAGAAACATACCAAGGGAACATGAATCAAATATGCAGTTTTATTCATTTACAATAAACTCATAAAGTACATCATTCTGATTGAAGCTAAGGGCATACAAAACTGTCTAACAGCTCCCACTTGCACTTAGGTCCAATCAGGTACTAGCCGGAGTCCCATGCTTTCCACGTGTTTCTCAAACACTTTCTATGATAGTGGCTTCGTCAATGGGTCTGCTACATTTTCCGCTGATGCTTCCTTCTGAATCAGGATGTCCCCTCTATCAACAATCTCCCGTAGTATGTGGTACTTCCTCTCGATGTGCTTCGACTTCGAGTGGGCTTGTGGCTCCTTAGCCTGATGGCTCTATTGTTGTCACACAACAATGGGATGGGTGATGTGCAGGATGGAACTACTCCTAACTCGTGAACGAACTTCTTCATCCACACGGCTTCTTTGGCAGCCTCACTTGCGGCAATGTACTCGGCCTCGGTCATGGAGTCTGCAGTGGACACCAGTTTGCTGCTTTTCCAGCAAACAGCACACGATCCAATCGTGAAAACAAATCCAGATGTAGACTTTCTATCATCTGGGTCCGACTGAAAATCGGCATCTGTATACCCTTGGATCTTTTGTCCTTCGAAGGTACTTAAGTATGTTTTTCACAGCAGTTCAATGCTCCTGCCATGGGTTGGCCTGAAATCTGCTTACTACACTCACGGCCTGAGCAATGTCAGGACGAGTGCACAGCATGGCATACATGATGCTCCCTACGGCAAAGGCATAGGGAACGTCTTTCATGCCATCAATCTCCTCAGAGGTCTTGGGAGACATCTTCTCAGAGAGAGTGACTCCATGCCTAAAAGGAACATTTCCTTTCTTGGAGTTTTCCATGCTGTATCTTTTGACTATTTTGTCAATGTAAGCAGATTGGGATAATCCTATTATCCGCTTCGATCTATCTAAGTCGAAGACCTAGTATATAGGAGGCTTCTCCATGATCTTTCATGGAAAATTTCTGTGATAGCCATACTTTCACCATAGTTAACATTCCTACATCATTCCTAATGAGTAGAATGTCATCTACATACAGAACCAAGAAGGTAACCTTATCTCCACTGTACTTCTTGTAGACATAGGGTTCATCCGGATTCTGCTCGAAGTCAAACGATTTGACAGCAGAGTCGAAACGGATGTTCCAACTTCTAGAAGTTTTCTTAAGTCCATAAATGGATCTGTTAAGTTTACATACCATGATTTCCAGACTAGCAGCAATGAAAATTGCAGTTGCTGCATATAGATATCTTCAGTAAGATCTCCATTCAGGAATGCAGTTTTGACATCCATCTGCCAAATCTCATAATCATGGTACGTTGCTACAGCTAGCAGGATCCTAATGGATTTAAGCATGGCCACAGGCGAAAAATTTTCCTCATAATCGATGCCCTCTTTCTGATTGTACCCTTTCGCCACTAGACGAGCTTCAAAGGTCTCAACCCTACCATCGGGGCCCTTCTTCCTCTTGTAAATCCATTTGCAACCGGTTGCTTTCACCCCGGAGGGCGGATCTACTAGAGCTCAGACTCCATTGGTCTCCATTGAGTCCATCTCTGCTCTCATGGCCTCTACCCACTTATGGGAATCTATGTCCAACATAGCTTCCGCGTAAGTCACGGGATCCTCCTCACTAGTCAAGGTTTCCACCAGGTAACTATCCTGGTCATAACCATAACGGACTGGTGGCCTGGATGAAAGAATGGTAGGATCCATCTAATGGACGCCATGAAGGTTGCGGAATGGGTGGGGTGAATTTCAAAAATTTCCTACCTTCTCCCAACTGGGAATCATATTCCCTGAATTTAGAATACAATATTCAAGGATCTACTTGAACCCTAATCAAACCAGATCTGTACCAAAAGATAAATGGGAGGATTATACCTGATCCGGAGAAGCAGTATCTCCCAAAGTTGGTGTTCACGCCCAAAGAATGCTCCAAGATCTGTCCCTGCTGAAGATGATACAGCTGTGGATGGAACAGAACCAGCAGGGTGCGTCCTACACACTGGATCCTTCACAAGAATCCCCTGGATGTACTGAACACTGAATTCTTTCAGTCTTTCTTGCAAGACTGATGTCAAGAACTGGTTTCTTGACTTTCTTTTCTGCAAAGATCAAATCTTGCAACAATGCAAATGGCGGCGGCAGGAGGAGATTTCCAGAAACGAAAAAGCTGAATTGTTTTCTTTTCTGGAGAGAATGAGATCTAATCTCAATTCGCAGGAACCTTTCTTGCTTACCAGAACCTCTTGGATCGAAATCTGATTTCCCTTTCTTGGTTCATTCGAAAATCTCCTCTCTTTTCTTCTTGATTAAGAAATCTCCTAATTAGGAGTTATCCCAATCCAAATCAGTATTTGGATAGGGGATAATCTTAATCCCTTTCCCAGATAGAGTTAGCTTACTCCTGATCTTATCAGGAGGTTACCAGATTCAAATCTGATTTGAATTTGGTCTCTAAGAGTGGATAAGGCTAAGAGCCCAATCCTTTTTGCTAACTTCAATCTCAAATTCGCCCCATTGATGGGTGATCATATCAGCCCACTTCGAAATGGGCTTTTGGCCCATTAAGCATTCAGTGTTTAATTAGTTTCCAATCTGCTGCCCAGTTGGGCTTCTTTGTATGGCGTGGGACCCAAGCATTGATCTACACACCAGCCACATGGGTTCGGCCCAGCCTTTAATACAAGGCCCAGCCAAATTCACTGAAAATCTCAATGAACCCCTTGAGTCCATCGTATGAACCCTATGGGCCCAACACTTACATTAAGTGGTCCCTGGGCCAAGCCATCTTATAAAAACCCAGGGACTGTGGGCAGGTGCAAGATTAGCCCATCAGGTATTATCCTAAATGGTCTTACACTTAACCTCTCAGCCCTTAATGATCAAGCACTGCCCGACAAGAGAGGACCTCTCCCTCGGCTGCAAGGAACAGTGCCGCACTCTCCTCTCACATGGATCCCGGGAATTAAAACCATTTGCAAACATTTTGAAACCGTACATATATATGTAAATATATTAATTTTGCAAAAACAAAATTCCAACGATTGAAATCAACTGCCGGCAGTTTGGTTTCCATCAGAGAGAGTGCATTCCCGATCATTACCCTTTGTCCGACAAAGTGGCTGATTCTGTCACTATGACCACCCACTCAGATGAATTCTCAAACTGCCCCAACATACCCAGGTTTTGATCCCCACTAAGGATCTCACTGATTGGCATATCAAAGGCAGCCTGATCCAACACCTAGTGAAGTGTCACAATCGAGTCTAGGGGTCAGGTGTAACTTTCCAGTTTTGCCCATCTATCTCCAAGGTCCAGGGCAAGACTGGAAATCTGGTCCGGTTCAAGGATTCAAGTAATCCCATGCTGTATGTGCCTCGGGTCTTACCCTGATGGCTGAGACAGGCCATCCCAACACTTGGTGGCACACCAGTATCAGCCTTGGCAGGATAAATCTCCCCAGACTTATCCAACAGCTGTGAACATTTAAAACTAACATGAGTCTCTACAAATGTCCAGTTTTAGGGTTTTATACAGAATTAAACCAAACAACATGAATCAAACATGTACTTTATTTATTTCCACTAAATAACAAAAGTACATCAAAATGATTGAAGCTAAGGGCATACAAAACTGTCTAACAGCTCCCACTTGCACTTAGGTCCAATCTGGTACAAGCCGGAGTCCCATACTTTCCACGTGTTTCTCAAACACCTTCTGTGTCAGTGGCTTAGTCAATGGGTCTGCCACATTATCCGCTGATGCTACCTTTTGAATTAGGACGTCCCCTCTACCAACGATCTCCCGCAGTACATGGTACTTCCTCTCGATGTGCTTTGACTTCGAGTGGGCCCGAGGCTCTTTAGCCTGGGCGATCGCTCCATTGTTGTCACACAACAACGGGATGGGTGATGTGCTGGATGGAATCGCTCCCAATTCGTGTATGAATTTCTTCATCCACACGGCTTCCTTGGCAGCTTCACTTGCGGCAATGTACTCGGCCTCGGTTGTGGAGTCTGCAGTGGACCCCTGTTTGCTGCTTTTCCAGCAAACAGCACACGATCCTATCGTGAAAACATACCCAGATGTAGACTTTCTATCATCTGGATCCGACTGGAAATCGGCATCGGTATACCCTAGAACTTGCAGTGAACTACCATCGAATACCAGACAAAACTCTTTCGTCCTTCGAAGGTATTTGAGTATGTTCTTCACAGCAGTCCAATGCTCCTGTCCTGGGTTTGCCTGGAATCTGCTTACCACACTCACCGCCTGAGCTATGTCCGGGCGAGTGCACAACATGGCATACATGATGCTCCCCACAGCTGAGGCATAGGGAACGTCTCTCATGCTCTCAATCTCCTCAGAAGTCTTGGGAGACATCTTCTTGGAGAGAGTGACTCCGTGCCTGAAAGGAACGTTTCCTTTCTTGGAGTTTTCCATGCTGTATCTTTTGACAATTTTGTCAATGTAAGCAGCCTGGGATAATCCAATTATCCGCTTCGATCTATCTCTATAGAGTCGAAGACCCAGTATGTATGAAGCTTCTCCAAGATCTTTCATGGAGAACTGCTGTGATAGCCATACCTTGACCGAAGTCAACATTCCTACATCATTCCCAATGAGTAGGATATCGTCCACATACAAGACTAAAAAGGTGATCTTATCCCCACTGGATTTCCTGTAAACACAGGGCTCATCCGGATTCTGCTCAAAGTCAAACGTTTTGACTGCAGAATCAAAACGGATGTTCCAACTCCTAGAAGCCTACTTAAGTCCATATATGGATCTATTAAGTTTACATACCATGTGTTCCTGACCAGCAGCAATGAAGCCTTGCGGCTGCTGCATGTAGATATCTTCACTAAGATCTCCATTCAGGAACGCTGTTTTGACATCCATTTGCCAAATCTCGTAATCATGGTACGCTGCTACAGCTAGCAGGATCCTAATGGATTTAAGCATGGCCACCGGTGAAAAGGTTTCCTCATAGTCGATGCCTTCTTTCTGAGTATACCCTTTCGCCACCAAACGAGCTTTAAAGGTCTCAATCCTGCCATCGGGGCCCTTCTTCCTCTTGTAGATCCATTTGCAACCAATTGCTTTTACCCCGGAGGGCAGATCCACTAGAGTCTAGACTCCATTGGTCTCCATTGAGTCCATCTCGGCTCTCATGGCCTCCACCCACTTCTGGGAGTCTATGTCTAACATAGCTTCCGCGTAAGACACGGGATCCTCTTCACTAGTCAAGGCTTCCACCAGGTAACTATCCTGGTCATAACCATATCGGACTGGTGGTCTGGATACCCGGGTGGACCTTCTAGGTTGGTCATTACCTGGAACTTGTGGGTCATCTCCCACTGCTCCTGAGCTCTCCTCATCAAGAACTATTTCCTGACGATGGGTGTCCAGGATGTAATCGGATTCTAAGAATCGGGCGTTTCGACTGCAGAACACTTTCTGCTCACTTTGGTCATAGAATAGATAACCTACCGAATCCTTTGGGTAGCCTATAAACAGGCAACGACTGGTTTTAGATTCCAACTTGTCCGCACTTGTTCTTTTAACGTGTGCAGGACAACCCCAAATCTTCAAGTGTCTCACACTTGGCTTCCTTCCGGTCCAAAGCTCATATGGAGTTTTCGGAACTGATTTGGTTGGAACCCTATTCAGCACGTAGATAGCAGTCTCTAATGCGTATCCCCAAAAGGATGTGGGTAATTCTGAGCGTACGAGAAGTGACCGGACCATGTCCAACAAGGTCCTATTTCTCCTCTCTGAAACACCGTTGAGTTGAGGTGTAGCAGGAGGAGCTAGTTGTGACACTATCCCATTGGCCTTTAAGTAGTCCCTGAATTCATCAGAGAGATACTCGCCACCTCGATCTGATCGAAGGGCCTTAATTTCTCTCCCTAACTGTTTCTCGACTTCCTGTCTGAACTCTTTGAACTTTTCAAATGATTCAGACTTATGTCTCATTAGGTACACGTAACCATATCGTGAAAAATCATTTGTAAAGGTGATGAAGTACACGTGTTGATTCCGTGTCCTAACACTCAGGGGACCACATACATCAGTATGTATTAGGTCAAGTGTGCCTGCACATCTTTCAGGCTTACCGTCAAATGGCCGCTTAGTCATCTTACCTTGGAGGCAAGGTTCACAAGTGGGAAGATTTTCTACGGTTAGAAAATCCAAAGGACCATCCTTTACCAGTCTTGTGATTCGGTCGACACCGATGTGGCCAAGTCGGTAATGCCAGAGGCACATGAGATTTACTGTATCACGAGTCCTTTTCTTGGGATTTTCGACCGACGTAGTTTCGGTTAAGTTAGTTTCCAAAGAAGGATGCAGAACATAGAGACTGTTCTCTAGCTCCCCGCATGCGATGAATTTATTATTCCGTTTAACAGTAATCATATTACTAAAGTAAACAGTATATCCATCAGCACACAATTTTGAAACAGAAATTAAATTCCTTCTCAAGTTCTGTACATAAAGACAATCTTTAAGTACAAGGACTCCTTCTTTAAAAACTAATTCTACGGTTCCTATTGCCGCAGCTGCAACACTTGCAGTTGTTCCCAAGAACAGTGTCACTTCAACTTCACTCAGCCTTCTGCTAACTTTGAACCCCTGCAGTGAGTTACACGCATGAGTTGAAGCCCCGGAGTCAACACACCAGGACACAGAAGTAACTAACATATTAGTTTCTATGACACAAGTTTCGATATTACCTTTCTTAGATTCCAGGTAGGTAGGACAGTTCCTCTTCCAGTGGCCGGTCTGCTTGCAGAAGTGACAGACATCAGATGCCTTGTTCTTCTTCTGCTTCTTGGGTTTGGTAGTCTTCTTCTGGGCCTTCTTTGCCTTTCTCTTTCTCTTGCCCGATTTGTTAGCTTCAGCAAGCATAACCACAGGCTCATCCTTCTTGAGTAAATCCTCGGCCCTCTGCAACATATTGCTGAGTTCCTGGACGCTGACATTCAGCTTATTCATATTGTAGTTCATAGTGAACGCATTGAAGGAAGAGGGCAAAGAATTTAGGATGGCATCCACTTGCGTGCCAAGATCTAGCCCGGAACCAAGAGCTTCAAGTTCGTTGATGTATCCCATCATCCGAAGACAATGGTCATGAACTTTCTGCCCTTTGGTCATCTGCGCGGTCATGAACAATTTCAGGACCTTCTGTCGAGTAGAACGGTTCTGCTCCTCATACATTGTCCTTAGACTGTCCAATATGTCCTTGGCAAGTTCGATCTGATCGAACTGCCTCTGTATTGAGTTGTCTAATGAGGCAATGACAAAGCAGCGGGCTAGGGAGTTCTTATCCTCCCAATCTTGGTAGTCCCTCCTACGGGCCTCAGAAGCCCTATCACCCGGACGTTCCGGGGCAGGATTTTTCACTACCTTGTCTAACTTTTCAGAAGTTAGGACCAGCATAAGATTTCTGTACCAGTCGGCATAGTTTGGGCCCTTAAGCTTGTTATCGTCTAGAAGCTTTGCAAATTGACCGTTTGCCATTTTCTGATAAAACAGCAAAATCATTAGTCCACAACCTTAGTTTGATTCATGTTTACCTACATAGATATGGCTTTTAATCTATGTTCCATTCCCATTTGTTCATCTCTGAGATTTCCCTCCTATCTCAGTGACGGAGACGACGAAATGTCTCTGGAAATGTGGGAAATCACATGGGGTGCGTGAAGCCAACTGTTTCAGCTGCATAACCCCACCACCTTTCTGTGACGGATCATATCCACTCATCAAATGAGTTTCCCTTTGGCCTCTGTCAGACAAGGTTCAGAGCCGTTTTCAGGTAAACCCTTCTGTCAGTGAGTGCACACCCATCATATTCAGGTTATGCCAAGGTACCGTGAGAGAGTTCCCATTTTCTGGTGAAGCCCCTCCCACATCGGTCTATGACGCCCCTATCATCTTATGAAACACTCTAACAGATCCAACAGCAAATGGATAGCCCAATTTTATGGTGCGTTTCCTCATTACTGATGGACCCATCATTGTGCTAATGACGGAAGGCCTTTAGAGAGTCCATCATATGGATCTCCTTATCACTTGCATTCATATTTGCTGGAGGGAACAAAATCACGGCCTAGTTCTAATTTAGGTCAAACCAAAGTGGCTCCCACTGACTTTCATAAAGTCAGATTTCTGGTGGGCCTTAATCGGCTAGGGGTTCCGTACGCATCCCTTTTCAGGGTTGTGGGGGCCCACCAGGCAAAGAGGGGGTCATCCAATGACCTTCAGGGACACCATGGCAATGATGTGCATTCAGCCATGGTGTGCGCAAGAGCCACTAACGAGTCATCACGGGCCAAGTACTTATGGCCCATGGTCGCAGCACATCAAACATCCAAACATCACATGTAAAGGAGGAATTGATCCAATCAATTAATTGCTGTAAAGCCCATTCAACGGCCCATTTAAAAACCAAGTCATTAACGATTAATGTCCACTAGGTGTATGGGCTGAATCGCAGATAGCAGTTCGGCCCATACAGCTTATCTCACAATAATGGGCTTTTGCAGTTTTAACCCTTTAAAACTGGGCTTTACAGGTGGGCCGAATTAATCCCTGTAATTGAACATCAGATTTGGAACAAAAGTGTGAGACAATTGGACTGAGAACAGCCCCTTTCGAAACCCAGATTCGGTCCAAACAGTTTTGGTCCAATCTAGTCCGAAATGGTCCAAAACTGATTTTCAATTCAAGAATTAATTATTGAATGATCTGAAATTAATAGTTTTGATTTCTAGCAAACACAAAACAATTATGGACTGTTCGCACCACCTGCAAAACAGAGGTTAATCACAAGGGTTGCAGTTTCATAAACTGCAAATCGCAGAAAACGATTTCTCCATCTGCAAATCTCCAGCGCCGCCATCTTCTTCCATCTTCTTTAATCAAGAAAAATAACAGAAATCCTATTTCTATTAATTACATTCTTGATCAAATCCTATACATTCAGTCTAAAAAATAAAAAAATTATTTACAGACCGAATTGAATGAAATAAATAAATAGAAAAGAAAAAGGGTGCGCAGACCATCTGCGCTAAAACTGCACTGCGATCTCCAGGTTTGAACAGTCCATTAAATCAAAATAAATAAAGAACAATTCCAAATAAATTTTGGATTTAATAGAAATTAATTTCAGATCAATCGCCCTTAACAAGAAACAGTTTCTTGAAAAAAAAAGAAACAATCTGCGCAAATCTTGAAAGAACACCTTCTATCCATCTGCGCAGGGTCAGATCTGATTTTCTTTTGGTTCAAGATTCGAACCTGTGGCTCTGATACCACTGAAAGAATGGTAGGATCCATCTAATGGACGCCATGAAGGTTGCGGAATGGGTGGGGCGAATTTCAAAAATTTCCTACCTTCTCCCAACTGGGAATCATATTCCCTGAATTTAGAATACAATATTCAAGGATCTACTTGAACCCTAATCAAACCAGATCTGTACCAAAAGATAAATGGGAGGATTATACCTGATCCGGAGAAGCAGTATCTCCCAAAGTTGGTGTTCACGCCCAAAGAATGCTCCAAGATCTGTCCCTGCTGAAGATGATACAGCTGTGGATGGAACAGAACCAGCAGGGTGCGTCCTAAACACTGGATCCTTCACAAGAATCCCCTGGATGTACTGAACACTGAATTCTTTCAGTCTTTCTTGCAAGACTGATGTCAAGAACTGGTTTCTTGACTTTCTTTTCTGCAAAGATCAAATCTTGCAACAATGCAGATGGCGGCGGCAGGAGGAGATTTCCAGAAACGAAAAAGCTGAATTGTTTTCTTTTCTGGAGAGAATGAGATCTAATCTCAATTCGCAGGAACCTTTCTTGCTTACCAGAACCTCTTGGATCGAAATCTGATTTCCCTTTCTTGGTTCATTCGAAAATCTCCTCTCTTTTCTTCTTGATTAAGAAATCTCCTAATTAGGAGTTATCCCAATCCAAATCAGTATTTGGATAGGGGATAATCTTAATCCCTTTCCCAGATAGAGTTAGCTTACTCCTGATCTTATCAGGAGGTTACCAGATTCAAATCTGATTTGAATTTGGTCTCTAAGAGTGGATAAGGCTAAGAGCCCAATCCTTTTTGCTAACTTCAATCTCAAATTCGCCCCATTGATGGGTGATCATATCAGCCCACTTCGAAATGGGCTTTTGGCCCATTAAGCATTCAGTGTTTAATTAGTTTCCAATCTGCTGCCCAGTTGGGCTTCTTTGTATGGCGTGGGACCCAAGCATTGATCTACACACCAGCCACATGGGTTCGGCCCAGCCTTTAATACAAGGCCCAGCCAAATTCACTGAAAATCTCAATGAACCCCTTGAGTCCATCGTATGAACCCTATGGGCCCAACACTTACATTAAGTGGTCCCTGGGCCAAGCCATCTTATAAAAACCCAGGGACTGTGGGCAGGTGCAAGATTAGCCCATCAGGTATTATCCTAAATGGTCTTACACTTAACCTCTCAGCCCTTAATGATCAAGCACTGCCCGACAAGAGAGGACCTCTCCCTCGGCTGCAAGGAACAGTGCCGCACTCTCCTCTCACATGGATCCCGGGAATTAAAACCATTTGCAAACATTTTGAAACCGTACATATATATGTAAATATATTAATTTTGCAAAAACAAAATTCCAACGATTGAAATCAACTGCCGGCAGTTTGGTTTCCATCAGAGAGAGTGCATTCCCGATCATTACCCTTTGTCCGACAAAGTGGCTGATTCTGTCACTATGACCACCCACTCAGATGAATTCTCAAACTGCCCCAACATACCCAGGTTTTGATCCCCACTAAGGATCTCACTGATTGGCATATCAAAGGCAGCCTGATCCAACACCTAGTGAAGTGTCACAATCGAGTCTAGGGGTCAGGTGTAACTTTCCAGTTTTGCCCATCTATCTCCAAGGTCCAGGGCAAGACTGGAAATCTGGTCCGGTTCAAGGATTCAAGTAATCCCATGCTGTATGTGCCTCGGGTCTTACCCTGATGGCTGAGACAGGCCATCCCAACACTTGGTGGCACACCAGTATCAGCCTTGGCAGGATAAATCTCCCCAGACTTATCCAACGGCTGTGAACATTTAAAACTAACATGAGTCTCTACAAATGTCCAGTTTTAGGGTTTTATACAGAATTAAACCAAACAACATGAATCAAACATGTACTTTATTTATTTCCACTAAATAACAAAAGTACATCAAAATGATTGAAGCTAAGGGCATACAAAACTGTCTAACACTGGATACCCGAGTGGATCTTCTAGGTTGGTCACTACCTAGAACTTGTGGGACATCTCCCACTGCTCCTGAGCTCCCCTCATCAAAAACAATTTCCTGATGATGGGTGTCCAGGATGTAATCGGTTTCCAAGAATTGCGCATTTTGACTGCAGAACACTTTCTACTCACTTGGGTCATAGAATAGATAACCTACAGAGCCTTTTGGGTAGCCTACAAATAGGCAATGGCTGGTCTTGGATTCCAACTTGTCTGCACTCGTTCTTTTAACGTGTGCTGGACAAACCCAAATCTTCAAGTGTCTGACACTTGGTTTCTTTCCGGTCCAAAGTTGTGGTGTAGCAGGAGGTGCTAATTGTGATACTATCTTATTGTCCTTTAAGTAGTCCCTGAATTC
Source organism: Nelumbo nucifera (assembly GCF_055504915.1). Taxonomy (NCBI): domain Eukaryota; kingdom Viridiplantae; phylum Streptophyta; class Magnoliopsida; order Proteales; family Nelumbonaceae; genus Nelumbo; species Nelumbo nucifera. The sequence continues at coordinate 83,734,143 of NC_142650.1, forward strand.
GTCAGAGAGATACTCGCCACTTCGATCTGATCGAAGGGCTTTAATTTCTCTCCCTAACTATTTCTCGACCTCTTGTCAAAACTCTTTGAACTTTCCAAAGGATTCAGACTTGTGTCTCATTAGGTACACATAACCATATCGTGAAAAATCATCTGTGAAGGTAATGAAATACATGTGTTGATTTCGTGTCCTAACACTCAGCGCACCACATACATCAGTATGTATTAGGTCAACTGTGCCTGTACATCTTTCAGGCTTACCGTTAAATGGCCGTTTCGTCATCTTGCCTTGTAGGCAATGCTCACAAGTGGGAAGATCTTCTACAGTTAGAAAATCCAAAGGACCATCCTTTACCAACCTTGTGATTCGGTCAACACCGATGTGGCCAAGTCGGTAATGCCACAGACACGTGGGATTAACTGTATCACGGGCTCTCTTCTATGGGATTTCAGCCGACGTAGTTTCGGTTATGTTAGTTTCTAGAGAAAGATGTAGAACATAGAGACCATTCTCCAGTTCCCCGTATGCGATGAATCTGTTGTTTCTTTTAATAGTAATCGTATTACTAAAGTAGACAGAATAACCATCTGCACACAGTTTTGAAACAAAAATCAAATTTCTCCTTAAATTTTGTACATAAAGACAATCTTTCAGTATAAAAGTTCCTTCTCTAAAATAACTCCACGGTTCCTATGGCCGCGGCTGCAACAGTTGCAGTAGTCCCCAAGTAGTGACTTCTCCTTCACTCAGCCTTCTGCTTACCTTGAACCCCTGCAGTGAGTTACACGCTTGAGTTGAAGCCCCGGAGTCAATACACCAGGATGCAGAAGCTACCAATAAATTGGTTTTTATAACACAAATTTTGAAATTACCTTTCTTGGATTCCAGGTAGGCAGGACAGTTCCTTTTCCAGCGGTCGGTCTTCTTGCAGAAGTGACAGGCATCCAATGCTTTGTCTTTCTTCTGCTTCTTGCCCTTAGTGGCTTCCTTCGGAGACTTCTTTGCCTTCCTCTTTCTCTTGCCTGTTTTGCCAGTTTCAACAAGCATAGCTACGGGCTCATCCTTTCTAATCAGTTCTTCAGCTCTTTGCAACATATTGCTGAGCTCTTGCAAGCTGACATTCAGCTTGTTCATGTTATAGTTCATGATGAACGGATTGAAGGAAGGAGGCAAAGAATTAAGGATAGCATCTATCTGGGTCGCAAGGTCCAGCCCGGATCCAAGAGCCTCCAGTTCGTTGATATATCCCATCATCCGAAGACAATGATCGTGAACTTGTTGGCCCTTGGTCATTTGTGCGGTCACGAACAATTTCAAGACCTTTTGTCGAGTAGAACGATTCTGCTCTTCATACATCGTCCTGAGACTGTCCAATATGTCCTTGGCAAGTTCGATCTGATCGAACTGCCTCTGTATTGGGTTGTCCAAGGAGGCAATGATGTAACACCGGGCAAGGGAATTTTTCTCCTCCCATTCCTGATAGTCTCTCCATCGGGCCTCAGAAGCCCTATCTCCCGGACACTCTGCGGCAGGATTCTTTGCCACTTTGTCTAGCTTTTCAGAAGCTTGGACCAGCATAAGGTTCCTGTACCAATCGGCATAGTTTGGGCCCTTCAACTTGTTGTCATCAAGCAATTTTGCAAATGATCCATTTGCCATTTTCTGATAAAAGAGCAAACATCAGTCCACAACCTAATTTGATTCATGTTCATTTCATAGATATGGATTTTAATCTACGTTCCATTTCCATTTATTCATCTCTGAGATTTCCCTCCTTTCTCAGTGATGGAGACTACGGGTTGTCTCTGGAAATGTGGGAAATCACATAGGGTGCATGGAGCCAACTGTTTCAGCTGCATAACCCCACCACCTTTCTGTGAAGGATCATATCCACTCATCATATGAGTTTTCCCTTTGACCTCTGTCAGACAAGGTTCAGAGCCGTTTTTGGGTAAACCTTTCTGTCTAGTGAGTGATTACCCATCATATTCGTGAATGCCAAGGTACCGTGAGAGAGTTCCCATTTTCTGGTGAAGCCTCTCCCACATCGGTCTATGACGCCCCTATCATCTTATGAAACACTCAGACAAGCCCAACAGCAAATGGATAGCCCATTTTCTGGTGCGTTTCCTCATTACTGAAGGACTCATCCTCATGCTAATGATGGAAGGCCTTTAGAGAGTTCATCATATGAATCTCCCTATCTCATGCACTCATATTAGCTAGAGGGAACAGTTAATTACGCCCTAGTTCTTATTTTAGGTCAAACCAAAGTGGCTCCCATTGACTTTTATAAAGCCAGATTTCGGTGGGCCTAAAACGGCTAGGGTTCCGCACGTTACCTCTTGATGAGGTGTGGGGCCCACCACTGAGGGAGGTCATCCAATGACCAAAAGGGACACCATGGAAACGATGTGCATTCAGCCATGGTGTGCGCAAGAGCCACTGTCGATTGAGCATGGGCCAAGTACTTATGGCCCATGTACGTAGCACATCACACATCCATACATCACATGCAGGGATAAATTGATTCAATTAACCATCTGTAAAGCCCATTTGAAGCCCATTTTAAATCCATAATATTAACCATTAATATTATCTAGGTATATGGGCCGAATGGTTCAACCCATATAGCTTTAAATGTTAAGTGGGCTTTCAGCAGTTTTAACCTTTTAAAACTGGGCCTTTACAGGTTGGGCCGAATTAACCATTTAATTAAACACCAATCCTTCGGCCCATTAGCGGGAAAATTAGGGCTGACTTTCAGCCTTGATTAAACCCTAGATTCGGTTCAAACTATTTGAACCAATCTTGGTTCGAATGGGTCTAGGGTTTGATCTTTAATTAAATCTTTAATTCAAGAAAATAATCTGAAATTAAATACTGATGAAAGAAAAAACAAGAATCAGTCAATCAGGGCTGTTCGCACAATCCATCCTGCAAAACAGAGGTTAGATCACAGAATGCAGTTTCACAAACTGCAAATCGCAGATAGCGATTCTCCCATCTGCAAAATCTCCTTCTCTGCGAAATCTCCTTTTCTGCGCCGCCATCTTCGATCCAAAATAAAATAAATAGAAATCCTATTTCTATTAATAATTACATCAGATCGAATACCTATACATTGAGTCTAGAAAATAAAAAAAAAAAATTATTTACAGACCAAAATAATTCAAGAACTGCAAAATCGCAGGTTCCCTGCGCAAAGCAAGAATTCGATCTCCTCTTGTACGAACAGTCCATAAATCAAGAAAATCATAAAGAACAATTCTAAATAATAATCAGATTTATGTAAAATTAATTTCAGATTATTCGCCCATTAATTTTGGGAACAAATTTCCCAAAACCCATATCTGCGCAAATCGGGTAGAACACCTTCTGCCCATTTGCGCAGGTTCAGATCTGAAACAAACTGGTTCAAGATTTGAACCTGGCTCTGATACCACTGAAGGGATGAGAGATCCATCGTATGGACGCCCAAAGATTGCGGAATAAGGGGGCGAATTTCAAAAATTTTTCTCTCCCTTCAACTGAGAATCGCATTCCCTATTTTAGAAAATCTTATTTTCAATGATCATTCTTGTACCATAAACTGAACCAGATCTGAACCAAAAGGAGTAAGACAGGATTATACCTGATTCGGAGAAATAGTATCTCCCAACGAAGGTGTTCACGCCCAAGGAATGATCCAAAGACTGCTCCCACTGAAGATGGCGCAGTGCAAGATGGAGCAGAATCAACAGTGTTCTTCTCCAAGAACTCTGTCCTTCGCAAGAATCAGTAGGATGGTACGTAAGCACAGCTTCCTTTCAATCCTTTCTCAAAGAACTAATGTCAAGATCCAATCTTGACTTCTCCCACAACTGGAGATCGAACTGGCAAACAAGGCGGCAAGAACAGGGAGGCGGCAAGAGAGTATTTGCAGTGTGCAGAATTCTCTCTTATTGATTTCAGCACTAAAGAAAATCTGATGTATATCTCTAAAGGCTGCCGCCCCCTCCTTCTTTTGTTAACCTAAAAAAAGATCAGCTCCTAATCTCATTAGGAGTTGCTTATCCAAATCATATTTGGATCAGCCTTCTCTTCAGGTGATAAGGATAAACTCTTATCTTATCTGCAGATTAGATTAGCTTTCTCCTAATCTCATTAGGAGGTTTCTAGATCTGAATCACATTTAGATTTGGACTCTCTGAGTGGATAGGGTCAAGACCCTATCCTATCTGCTAATCCATCTCAGAATTCGCCCCATTATTAACTAAATAAATAGCCTAGTTCGAAATGGGCTTTAGGCCCATTAAGCTTATGTACTCACTTAACTTTCCTAACTGCTGCCCAGTTGGGCTTCCTTGTATGGCGTGGGACCCAAGCATTGATCTACATATCAGCCACATGGGTTTGGCCCAGCCTTTATTACAAGGCCTGGCCGAATACATTGTTATGGATAGTGCACCCCCTGAAACCCATCAAATGGGATCTATGAAAGAATGGTAGGATCCATCTAATGGACGCCATAAAGGTTGCGGAATGGGTGGGGCGAATTTCAAAAATTTACTACCTTCTCCCAACTGGGAATCATATTCCCTGAATTTAGAATACAATATTCAAGGATCTACTTGAACCCTAATCAAACCAGATCTGTACCAAAAGATAAATGGGAGGATTATACCTGATCCGGAGAAGCAGTATCTCCCAAAGTTGGTGTTCACGCCCAAAGAATGCTCCAAGATCTGTCCCTGCTGAAGATGACACAGCTGTGGATGGAACAGAACCAGCAGGGTGCGTCCTACACACTGGATCCTTCACAAGAATCCCCTGGATGTACTAAACACTGAATTCTTTTAGTCTTTCTTGCAAGACTGATGTCAAGAACTGGTTTCTTGACTTTCTTTTCTGCAAGGATCAAATCTTGCAATAATGCAGATGGCGGCGGCAGGAGGAGATTTCCAGAAACGAAAAGGCTGAACTGTTTTCTTTTCTGGAGAGAATGAGATCTAATCTCAATTCACAGGAACCCTTCTTGCTTACAAAAACCTCTTGGATCGAAATCTGATTTCTCTCTCTTGGTTCATTCGAAAATCTCCTCCCTTTCTTCTTGATTAAGAAATCTCCTAATTAGGAGTTATCCCAATCCAAATCAGTATTTGGATAGGGGATAATCTTAATCCCTTTCCCAGATAGAGTTAGCTTACTCCTGATCTTATCAGGAGGTTACCAGATTCAAATCTGATTTGAATTTGGTCTCTAAGAGTGGATAAGGCTAAGAGCCCAATCCTTTTTGCTAACTTCAATCTCAAATTCGCCCCATTGATGGGTGATCATATCAGCCCACCTCGAAATGGGCTTTTGGCCCATTAAGTATTCAGTGTTTAATTACTTTCCAATCTGCTGCCCAATTGGGCTTCTTTGTATGGCGTGGGACCCAAGCATTGATCTACACACCAGCCACATGGGTTCGGCCCAGCCTTTAATACAAGGCCCAGCCGAATTCACTGAAAATCTCAATGAACCCCTTGAGTCCATCGTATGAACCCTATGGGCCCAACACTTACATTAAGTGGTCCCTGGGCCAAGCCATCTTATAAAAACCCAGGGACTGTGGGCAGGTGCAAGATTAGCCCATCAGGTATTATCCTAAATGGTCTTACACTTAACCTCTCAGCCCTTAATGATCAAGCACTGCCCGACAAGAGAGGACCTCTCCCTCGGCTGCAAGGAACAGTGCCGCACTCTCCTCTCACATGGATCCCGAGAATTAAAACCATTTGCAAACATTTTGAAACCGTACATATATATGTAAATATATTAATTTTGCAAAAACAAAATTCCAACAATTGAAATCAGCTGCCGGCAGTTTGGTTTCCATCAGAGAGAGTGCATTCCCGATCATTACCCTTTGTCCGACAAAGTGGCTGATTCTGTCACTATGACCACCCACTCAGATGAATTCTCAAACTGCCCCAACATACCCAGGTTTTGATCCCCACTAAGGATCTCACTGATTGGCATATCAAAGGCAGGCTGATCCAGCACCTAGTGAAGTGTCATAATCGAGTCTAGGGGTCAGATGTAACTTTCCAGTTTTGCCCATCTATCTCCAAGGTCCAGGGCAAGACTGGAAATCTGGTCCGGTTCAAGGATTCAAGTAATCCCATGCTGTATGTGCCTCGGGTCTTACCCTGATGGCTGAGACAGGCCATCCCAACACTTGGTGGCACACCAGTATCAGCCTTGGAAGGATAAATCTCCCCAGACTTATCCAACGGCTGTGAACATTTAAAACTAACATGAGTCTCTACAAATGTCCAGTTTTAGGGTTTTACACAGAATTAAACCAAACAACATGAATCAAACATGCACTTTATTTATTTCCACGAAATAACAAAAGTACATCAAAATGATTGAAGCTAAGGGCATACAAAACTGTCTAACAATCTATGGGCCCAACACTTACCCTAAGTGGTCCCTGGGCCAAGCCACCTTGTAACACCCAGGGACTGTGGGTAGATGCAAGATTAGCCCTTCAGGTATTATCCTCAATGGTCTTACACTTAACCTCTCAGCACATAATGATCATACACTGCCCAACAAGAGAGGACCTCTCCCTCGGCTGCAATGAACAGTGTTGCACTCTCTACTTGTATGGATCCCGGGAATTAAAACCTTTTTGCAAACATTTGAGAAACCATAATATATATACTTTTATATCTCATATAAAATATACTTTGCAAAACAAATCTCAACGGTTGAAATCGGCTATCGGCAGTCTTGGTTTCCATCAGTGAGAGTGCATCCCCGATCATTACCTTTGTCCGACAAAGGGGCTGATCCTGTCACTATGATCACCCACTCTGATGAATTCTCGGACTGTCCCAACATACCCAGGTTTTGACCCCCGCTAAGGATCTCACTGATTGGTACATCAAAGACAGCACAATCCGACACCTAGTGCAGTATCATAATCGAGTCTAGGGGTCGGGTGTAACTTTCCAGTTTTGCCCATCAATCTCCAAGGTCCAGGGCAATACTGGAAATCTGGTCCAGTTCATAGATTCAATTAATCATACACTGTATGTGCCTAGGGTCTCACCGTGGCAGCTGAGACAGGCCACCCCAACCGACTTTGTGGCACCACAGTGTCAGCCTTGTCAGGATAGGTCTCCCTAGACCACCCACTGGCTGTGAACATTCTAAACTAACATGAGTCTCATTAAGTGTCCAGTTTAAGGGTATTTCACAGAAACATACAAGGGAACATGAATTAAATATGCACTTTTATTCATTTACAATAAAGTCATAAAGTACATCATTCTGATTGAAGCTAAAGGCATACAAAACTGTCTAACACCAACTACCTAAAAATATTCGTAGAATCTCTCTCCTAAAGTATCTCCTCTAAGCCATTAGGAACTTATCATGTTGCCCCACTCCCCAATCAATTCCGAAACTCTATCCCCCCAATCTATATCCACTCTCTCTCATTTAAAATAGTCATATCAATTTATAAATACTTGAAGACATTTAATATTTAATCTAACCAATATTCAATGGGTATTAAATAGTGTTATTTCCAAAAGTTTAATAAATACGGTTAGTAAATTACCAGAAAATAAACATTCTTATTAGTATAGTTAGTAAATTATCAAAAAATTAATAAATATTGTTATTAATTAACTCATCGTAAAAGTATTGTGGGTAAATACTTTAATATTCATGTTAATTAACATCATTTTATAGAAATTGAAAGCTCTTTAACTAATTTCCATAAAATTGAGAATTATATTTAACAATTTTCAAAATGTATAAACATTTAGTTATTCTTATTATTGTAGTTAATAACCAAATGCAGATGGGGGGATAAAATATTATAATGTTGGAAAATGAAATTATTAATTAATTTATATTGTAAAATAAAAGATAAATTAGTGTAATTGTGTTAGTAAACTACCCAATAAAAATAAATATTTAATAACAATTTAAAATAATTTTTAATAAATCTCCATAAATACACAAATCTAATAAAAATGTAAAAACTTTTTGTAAAACTACATTTTCATAAAATAAAATTTTGGAAATTAAAAGATATAAAATTTATAAAGTTTATTTAAAGTGTATTAAATAATTATTGAAAATTATTGAAATATTTTGGAAATTTTAGGAACATTTATTACATTTGATAAATTTTAGAATAATATTAAAAAATTATGTAATTTTCATTGAAAATTATTGAAAACTATTAAAGATAAATGAGTGTGGGAAAGGTAAATCTATAATTTGAACTAATAATTACACAAATTATTAAGATAAATTAGTATAATATTGGGAAAATAAAACTATTGATTAGCTTATATTAGAAAATATAAGATAAATTAGTGTAATTTTGTAAGTAAACCATTTAAAAAGAAAATAAATTATTTGACCACAATTTAAAAGGAAATTTGAATAAATATTCAAAATTATACAAATGTAATAAATTTTCTAAATTTTTCATAAAACTACATTTTTGAAAATTAAAGACAATTTAGTATACTTTTTAAAATTTACCATGTGCCTGATAGTCAGTATATCCTTTTGATCATTTTTGTCATCAAGTTGAATATTGGGTTACGAGGAGTGGGTGCCTTGCCTTGAACCTGCCTGACACTAGATACAGGGCGAGGATGGGGTAGGCTGTCTTGACTACGGGGCTGGGACAAGGATGGGGTGCCCCACCCCACTGCCATTCCTATATAATTGTTAGCTATTAGTGAAATTAATAAAAATGTTAGCTTTTGTAAATTTTAAATATTTGTTCATATTAAATTAACAATAATTATTTTCTATAAATCAACCTTAAATAAAAAATTCAATTATTAAATTTTAAATATTAACAATAAATTTGAATACTTTTAGTTAATTAACATCAAATTTTGATTATTAATTTATCAATTAATTAATAGTAAATAAAATTATTCTATCTTTTGGATTTTCCTATGCATCACACGGGTCCCCACTAGTGTTAAATGTGGGGAAAAGTGCTGAAATTTGAAGATTTAGGGTGGGTGTTTGTCACAAATAAAAGTTCAAGGGGCTATGTGTCACTGCCCCCACAAAGTATTGCGTGGCAGACTGAAATTTACCTAGTTATTAATAATAGAATATTAGGTCAATTTCTAAAACACCCCTATAATTTCATACATTTACTAGAATGTATCTTATAGTTTGTATTCTATTAAAACACCCCTTATAATTTGCAATGGATTATTTAATCCACTTTCCATTAGATGACAGTCAAAGATGACAGCTTTTGACCTTAACATCCATATGAATAAATTTAATGAAAAGAACATAAATATTAAATATCATTTTTGCCCCTAAACACGAGCAACCATTCTACTTGTCTCCATTTGATCAATTTTGTTTTTTTGTAAGGAGTAATCTTAGAATAAAAAAAAACCGTGGGCACATATGCTTTTGAACATTTTTCATTTGGTTTAAGTGATTATGTTATTATTTTTAAATTGCAAAACAAACACTTTTTAGTGAAAGAGAAATTAAGTAAATAGGTGGTGCTTTAGTAATGAAAATTATAGGATAAATTTAATGAATCAATGAAATTATAAGGGGTATTCTAGTCAATGGCGTTGAAATATTCAACGGAGATGACGTATTCTATTAATGCATAATAAATGTTGCTACCCAACCAATTTAACCTCATTCAAATTCATACATGCCAACTGCAAATCAGTTCACACAACATGATCTAATCACTAAAAAAAAAAAATACACCATTGGCCTGGCTCCTTAGATCTTCTGCTACAAACACATGTTCCAATCCTCCCCGCCATATATGAGACGTGTGGTGTGAGATTATATTGGTAGAGGGTTGGAAGGTGTTTTGTTGGCAGGTGATCCAGACTCCTTCCCTAAAGCAAAACTTATCTATTATCAAGACATTCTTATTTTAGATTGTGAGCACCAGTTGAATCGTTTTGATCAATCAATCGCAGCCTCGCATCTTTCCCTTACTCTCATAGGCAGCCCATCTTTCATCCTAAGCGTCAATGAGAGAATCTGCTTGGGAGCTCTGTACTTGTCAACCAAGTCGAGATGGAACCTCGACAGCACTGATGCAACCACCATCTTCATCTGCATATGCGCCACATCTTTTCCCAGGCATATCCTGGGTCCGGCATGGAAGGCCGGAAACCGGAACGGACTTTCCTGCCGGCATATTCCATTCTCCAGCCACCTCTCCGGCTTGAAATCCAGGCAGTCTTTCCCCCATATACTCTCCATCCTGCCCATTGCGTATGCGTGGTACGTCACGCACCATCCCTTACCGACGAAGGTTCCGTCCGGCATGATGTCATCCTGCAAACACTGCTTCTCGTCCAATGGCACCGGCGGATACATCCTCAGCGATTCTGAGAGCGCCGCTTTCAGGTAGTGCATTTGTCCCATGTCATCGAAGTTAAAGGCTTCGCTGCCGGTACCGTTACGATTCCTGATGGATTTCATCTCGTGTAGTATGTTTCCCTCGACGTCTGATCTTGACGATAAAACCCAGAAGAACCAAGTAATAGAAGACGTCATCGTGTCTCGTCCTGCAAGCATGAAGCTTATGATAATGTCGCGAAGGAACTCGGCTGAGTTCGACTCGTTCGCAATGAATCGTGACAGTAGATCATCGGTGTCTTCCTTCTCGCCCTTCTCTTTCATTCTCGACTTTATTATATCATCCGCAAAATCATGAACGATAGAGATTGCTTTTCTCATTCTTTTCTCTGATCCTATGTTGAGCGCCTTCTTGATCCTCCACATATAGGGCAAAGCATAGAAGAATCGCCCAGCGCTGTACGTCGATGCTTCGCCAAATGCATTCATGAATTCTGTTCCAGTGGTTCCTTCGCTGCCGAGACAACCTGGGTCCATGTTGAACGATAATCTACAGACAGTATCAAACGAGAAACGCTCCAGAATATCTTGCATGTCTACAACCTGGTTCAGCACACTTGCTCTCTTCAGAACAGGAACCAATCTCGTCTGAATCTCCTCCTCCACGCTCTTCATGAAAAAGTTCCGAAGTGATTTCGTGTTGAATTCATAACTCGCCGTCTTTCGCTGGATCTTCCAGATCTCTCCGTCGGCGTTGAAGATGCCTCTGCCAAGGAAGTCTTCTAAGTAGGATGTGACACGGGAGCCTTTTGGGTAGTTATGGAAGTTGCTCTTGAGCATATGTTCGACGTTTAGTGGGTTTGCAGTAATGATGCCGTGCACCTTGCCGGGGTGGTGGTAGTCAAGAGTATTAGTGGGGAGTCTGGCAAGGACTTCTGAGCTCCAATCCAGGAATCGGTGCCGGTTCTTTATGAATTCTGGTAGCACTCCGAAGCAAGGGAAGGGTTTTATGGCTACATTAGACGAAGATTTCTTCTTTGAAGCGTAGAGAGAGAGATAAATGATGATAAGTAAGAAAATGAACAGGAGAGATTGTGGAGAGAGTGGATACATCTCTGTAAGTGATTGTGGAGAACGACAACCAGTTTCTTGAATACAGTGATAGGTGATCGCCTGATAGGTGGGGGGCTGAATTAAAATTCTTGGGGATATTGAATGTGGAGGTGATCAGGTGAGGTGGACTGAAATCTAAATTTTTCTACTGTTTTCCAAACAACATTAATATACTGCACATAGAATCAATGCTTTTACACGGTAGGGCCATGATATTTCCTTTAGCAGCGTACCTTTTGTTGGAGGCCCCACCATTTCTGTATATGTTATGAATTGGAGATTTAAATGGCCCTTACGGGGTGTCTCAGTCGGTATCAATTAATTATAAATAGGGGTGGAAACGGATCGAATTCGAAACCATTTAAAAATTCGATTCGATATATGATGGACGTTGAAAATTAATATTCGAATTCGAATCTGATTAAATATTTGAACATTCAATTTAATTTGAATTCGATTAATTAATTATTTTAGATAATTAATAAATATATAAAATAAATATTTTAGTGATATAAAGTATATAAATTATTTATATAATTTAATTATTATATATAAATATATAAATTATTTATATAATTTAATTATTATATATAAATTGTATAAAATATTTTATATTATATATAAGAATTAAATAATTGGTCGAATTCGGATATTTATCGAATCAAATCAGGTCATATCTGAATTCGAATTTGATTAATTATTCGGTATGAATAGGATATCCGAATTTGACCGATTAGATATTCACATTATCCGAATTCGATTCGATTATATCAAATATGGAATTCGAAATCAGATTTTCGAATACCGTTTACACCCCTAATTATCAACAATCACTACTTCTAGGAATCGGTGTTGACACGTAACAATAAGGTGGGTTTGGCCGTCAATCGATGGAGTCTGGTTCAATCGGATACAAAAACATAAAACATTTATTTTCATTTCACACTCAATTCGAATTCCCCCTTCCTATCCTCATTTCGACCCCTAGCACAATATTAGCTCATCGGTGCCTTCACTCCACACTGACGCCTCTGAAGGATGAAGCCACCGGCGACCCTGTCCATGGTTCTTTCAATTTTTGACTAAATCTCTCCCTTTTGCCGAGAACATAGTACATGCAATTGAATGAAGTCTCTTTGTATGGGATGGAAGGAACAGGTGAAGAAGTGATTGCAAATGATGCCATGGAAGGTGAACACTTCAGAAGGAAAGGAAACGATCATGCCCTAAAACCAAGCAAGCACAATGTGTTGGATCCATCCGTCATGTTTATATCTCTGGGAAGTGGTTGGGCCAAGAGCTCACCCCAAGGATTTACAAACGCTTTACACAGTCGGAGCTTAAACAGATGTGTAAGCTTTATAGCTGGATCAAAACCTATGTATGCTAGCCCTCATTCTACTAATGATGCAGGAGTAATGGTTGAAGAATTGACATTGAATAATTACAAGAACCCAAATTTATTTGTACATCATAGCTCAAACAATCGGGAAGGAGTAGTGGTTAGGCAAGGCAAGTGGCAAATCCTTTATCAGCTAGCTGGTGGGTTGGGAAGTGAGAGTTCACATGGGCATATGGTGTGCGTAGGCAAGATATGAACCAGGTGGTTGGTTGTTCATATCAGACTAGGTGGTTGGTTGTTGTTCCCACCAGTGTAAGGGTTCGATCTATTGAATAGAGAACACAAGAAGCCCCTTGTAAGAAGAAGAAGAAGAAGTACCATCGGACGATTTGTTTCTCCCCGCTAGTGGCTTCGTCATTCACGGGGGCACAAGAAGCCCCTTGTAAGAAGAAGAAGAAGAAGAAGTACCGTTCAAATTGAGTGTGAAATGAAAATGGATGTTTTGTCTTTTTGTGTCCGGTTGAACCGAACTCCATTGGTTGATGGACAAACCCACGTTAACGTTACCCATCCTACGCTCAATCGACGTAGCTGAACGTGATTGGTGGGTTCACACATCCAGTGCACCCATGGGTGCATAGAACACAGACTCTATTTCTAGAGCCCAGATCTCATGTACTTGAAATATGTGGGCCGGGCCAATAACAAATGAATATGTGTTAGAGTGTGGATCCCATCGAATTAATATTTTACTTTTTAAACTCAAAAGAAAAAGAGGAATCTTTTAACTTGAAGAGAAAAATGGATGTTCATTTTCTCTTATCTATTATCTCTTAAAGTGCAATCATACAACTTTTTATTTTCCAATGATACCCCCAAAGAAGACAAACAAAAACTCTCATATATGGGGTCAAAATGGATATTTGATAATTTTTAAAATTCAGAACAACATTCTCAACATTCAGAGTTCAAAGGAAAGAAAAGTTCACCAATACCAATATACCTCTTAATGTAATTATTGCACTTCTAGATGTCAGACTTCAGAGCAAACGAACAGGCTAGGGGTGTTCATTATACGGTTCAAAACGCAAAATCGAACCAAACCAAACTCAATTTGCGGTTTGGTTCGGTTTGAGAATTTTCTAAATTACGGTTTACGGTTTCTATTTGGTTTATTGAATTTTATAAACCGAACCAAACCGTAAACCAAAATTTTATATATAATATGAATATATGATATATAAATATTATACATAATATATCTAAATGAAATGCGTAAAATTATAAATATATAATGAACTCTTTATTTTATAATAAAATAATAAATAAAAGCTTTAAGTTTTAATTTTTAGGGGAACTATTTGGGCTTTCTAATTGGTTAAGCCCAAAAGAATCATAGAATGGTCCAAAGTCCCCAAATTGTATTAGAAACCGCACCAAACCATAATAAAACGGTTTGGTTTGGCTTCCATACCAAAACAATTTGGTTCAGTTTAGAAATTTCTCAAACCATAATTTGCATTTACCAGTTTGGTCTTATATCTTCTCCAAACTGCACTGAATCGGACTGTGAACACCCCTAGAACAAGCCCTAAAAGTGAAAAAAAAATGAAATGAAACTGAAAGTTTTCCAATCTTGGACTCCACACGATGAAATCCAAAATCTACGCATCATTAACGATTGCAAAAAGCTTGGTGAAAAATCTATATGAAAGTACTCATTTGCAAGTTGCTTCCTTGAATCTTTACAGTGAAACCTTTTGAACTGTGGGATTCAATTTTTCTTTAAATATGGATTTTCTTCTTACATCTTCGATCAAGAGTGGGATTTGGAGGCTCTTCATTTAAGACAAGTTTAAGTTTTCTTCTAGTTTCAGAAGGACAAATTACATGTATTATTCAATTTTTGGGTCCCACCAAAGCAAGGACATTTCAGCATCTCACTCTAGTTATTGAAAACAACTTTTTAGAACCTATTTTCTATGCATCTTACTTTAACCACTAAACTATTGTTATAAAGTTTCAATTATTTGAATCAAATTCTGTTTTAACCACTATTAATATGATAAAAAGCTCATATTCCAGTAACGAATTGTTCACATGGAATAATCCCTTCAATATGATACCTATTGAGGATAACCCTACTGCCACATCATCAGGAGCCGCCATGTCATTAGATAGATCTCCATCCACAGATAGATCTCCATCCATAGATAGATCTCCTTCTATAGATGTAACTCTATCCAGATTGAGATAGAACTCAACTAACTAGATAGACCCTATCAGCTAGAGTTTACATCAATGATAAACTCTATCTCATAGAGTTCAATGTTATCTGACTCTCTCCAACTATTGTTGTACCCAAACTGTACTTCTTCATCTATAAATACACATGGTTCGAATGGTTCATTATTTCCATTGAACCATTCTCCATTTATTTGGTTTTTCTATTTCTTGTTTTATTTCTTTAACTTGGTATCAAAGCTAGTTCTCATGGCTTCTTTCAATAGCTCAATAGGAGGAGAGATCAACAATCTAGGGTCATTGACACCACCATCTACAACAGGTACGCCAGGTTCAATTCCAAATGTCTCTTACTATTTCCCTATCAAATTGAATAGTGACAACTACCTGCTATGGCGAGCGCAACTTCTTTCCATTCTTCGTACTCACAAACTCATGGGGATCGTAGAAGGGAAGACTCTTGCTCCTCCTGAAGAAATTGATGATCCTGACCATCAAGGAAGATTATCAACCCAACATTCGATCACTGGTATCAACTGGATCAACTGGTACTCAATTGGATCAATTCTTCACTTACTAAGGGTATCCTAGTTCAGGTTGTAGGTATGTCCTCATCCTATGATGTTTGTAGTGCGTTGGAGGAGTCCTTTGCTTCCCACTCACATTCTAGAGTCTTGCATTTAAAAGAGACAACTCCGGAGTATCAAGAAAGGTACTCTTTCTATTTCTGAATACATACAGAAGGCCAAAGGTATTGTTGACAACCTTTCTGTTGTTTCTGAACCTGTCTCTCGACAAGATCTTGTTATGTGTATTTTGAGTGGACTTGGATCTAAATATGAGTCCATTATTACTACTATTGCTAATAGACCTGATTTTAATAGACTAAGAATTGCTGATGTTGTTGGCCAATTACTCAATCATGAGTCTTGGCTCAAAGAAAATCATTTTACTAAGTCTGATGATGGAGTTTCTGTTAGACAGTTTTGTATACCCTTAGCTTTAATCTGATTTGATGTACTTTTAACATTTAGTGTAAATAAATAAAGTGCATATTTGATTCATGTTGTTTGGTATGATTCTGTGTAAGACCCTAAAACTGGACATTTACTGAGACTCGTGTTAGTTTTAAATGTTCACAGCCATTGGATAAGTTTGGGGAGATTTATCCAACCAAGGCTGATACTGGTGTGCTGCCAAGTGTTGGGTTGGCTTGTCTCGGCCACCAGAACAACATGAATGGGAACTCTCTCACGGATGTGGGAGAGTTCCCATTTCTATCCATTTGCTGTTGGATCTGTCAGAGTGTTTCATAAGATGATAGGGGCATCATAGACCGATGTGGGAGGGGCTTCACCAGAAAATGGGAACTCTCTCACGGTACCTTGGCGTAACCTGAATATGATGGGTGGGCACTCACTGGACAGAAAGGTTTACCTGAAAATGGCTCTGAACCTTGTCTGACAGAGGCAAAAGGGAAATTCATATGATGAGTGGATATGATCTGTCATAGAAAGGTGGTGAGGTTTTGCAGCTGAAACAGTTGGCTTCATGCACCATATGTGATTTCCCACATTTCCAGATACATTTTGCCGTCTCCATCACTGAGACAGGAGGGAAATCTCAGAAATGAACAAAATGGGAATGGAACATAGATTGAAAGCCGTATCTATGTAGGTAACATGAATCAAATTAAGGTTGTGGACTAACATCTTTGCTTTTTTATCAGAAAATGGCAAACAGTCAATTCGCAAAGATTCTAGACGATAACAAGGTTAAGGGCCCAAACTATGCCGACTAGTACAGAAATTTTATGCTGGTCCTAACTTCTGAAAAGTTAGATAAGGTAATGGCAAACAGTCAATTCGCAAAGATTCTAGACGATAACAAGCTAAAGGGCCCAAACTATGCCGACTAGTACAGAAATTTTATGCTGGTCCTAACTTCCGAAAAGTTAGATAAGGTAGTGAAAAATTCTGCCTCGGAGCGTCCGGGTGATAGGGCTTCTAAGGCCCAAAGGAGGGAGTACCAAGATTGGGAGGATAAGAACTCCCTAGCCCGTTGCTTTGTCATTGCCTCACTAGACAACTCAATACAGAGGTAGTTCGATCAGATTGAACTAGCCAATGACATATTGGATAGTCTAAAGACAATGTATAAAGAGCAGAATCATTCTACTTGACAGAAGGTCTTGAAACTGTTCATGACCGCATAGATGTCCAAAGGGCAAAAAGTTCATGACCATTATCTTCGGATGATGGGCTACATTAATGAACTCGAAGCCCTTGGATCCAGGCTAGATCTTGGCACGCAAGTAGATGCCATCATGAATTCCTTGCCCTCTTCCTTCAATGCATTCACAATGAACTATAACATGAACAACCTGAATGTCAGCATCCAGGAACTCCGCAATATGTTGCAGAGGGCCGAGGACTTACTTAAGAAGGATGAGCCTGTGGTTATGCTTGCTGAAGCTAACAAATCGGGCAAGAAAAATAGAAAGGCAAAGAAGCCCCAGAAGAAAGCTGCCAAGCCCAAGAAGCAGAAGAAGAACAAGGCATCTGATGTCTGTCACTTCTGTAAGTAGACCGGCCACTAGAAGAGGAACTGTCCTGCCTACCTGGAATCTAAGAAAGGTAACGTCGAAACTTGTGTCATAGAAACTAATATGTTAGTGACTTCTGTGTCCTGGTGTGTTGACTCTGGGGCTTCAACTCATGCGTGTAACTTACTACAGGGGTTCAAAGTTAGCAGAAGACTGAGTGAAGGAGAAGTGACACTGTTCTTGGGAATGACTGCAAGTGTTGAAGCTGCGGAAATAGGAACCGTAGAATTAGTCTTTAGAGAATGAATACTTGTACTTAAAGATTGTCTTTATGTACAAAACTTGAAAAGAAATTTAATTTCTGTTTCTAAACTGTGTGCTGATGGATATACTGTTTATTTTAGTAATATGATTACTGTTAAACGGAATAATAAATTCATCGCATGCGGGGAACTGGAGAACGGTCTCTATTGTCTGCATCCTTCTCTGGAAACTAACCTAACCGAAACTACGTCGGTCAAAAGTCCCAAGAAAAGGACTCGTGATACAGTAAGTCCCACGTGCCTTTGGCATTACCAACTTGGCCATATCGGTGTTGACTGAATCACAAGACTGGTAAAGGATGGTCCTTTGGATTTTCTAACCGTAGAAAATCTTCCCACTTGTGAGCCTTGCCTCCAAGGCAAGATGACTAAGCGGCCATTTAACAGTAAGCTTGAAAGATGTGAAGGCACGCTTGACCTAATACATACTGATGTATGTGGCCCCCTGAGTGTTAGGACTCGTAACCAACACATGTATTTCATTACATCTACCGATGATTATTCTCGGTATGGTTACGTGTACCTAATGAGACATAAGTCTAAATCCTTTAAAAAGTTCAAAGAGTTCAGACAGGAAGTCGAGAAACAGTTAGAGAGAGAAATTAAGGCCCTTCGATCGGATCGAGGTGGCGAGTATCTCTCTGACAAATTCAGGGACTACTTGAAGGTCAACGGGATAGTGTCACAATTAGCTCCTCCAGGTACACCTCAACTTAACAGTGTTTCAAAGAGGAGGAATAGGACCTTGCTGGACATGGTCCAGTCACTTCTCGTACGCTCGGAATTACCCACATCCTTTTGGGGATATGCATTAGAGACTGCTACTACGTGCTGAATCGGGTCCCAACCAAATCAGTTCTGAAAACTCCATATGAACTCTGGACCGGAAGGAAGCCAAGTGTAAGACACTTGAAGATTTGTGGTTGTCCTGCGCACGTTAAAAGAACGAGTGCAGACAAGTTGGAATCCAAGACCAGTCGTTGCCGATTTATAGGCTGCGCAAAAGATTCGGTGGGTTATTTATTCTATGACCCAAGTAAGCAGAAAGTGTTATGCAGTCAAAACACCCAGTTCTTAGAGACCGATTACATCCTAGACACCCATTGTCAGGAAATAGTTCTTGATGAAGAGAGCTCAGGAGCAGTGGGAGATGTCCCACAAGTTCCAGGTAGTAACCAACCTAGAAGATCCACTCGGGTAGCCAGGCCACCGGTCAAATATGGTTATGACCAGGATAGTTACCTGGTGGAAGCCTTGACTAGTGAGGAGGATCCCGTGACTTATGCGGAGGTTATGTTAGACATAGATTCCCAGAAGTGGGTGGAGGCCATGAGAGCTGAGATGGACTCGATGGAGGCCAATGGAGTCTGGACTCTAGTAGATCCGCCCTCCGGGGTAAAAGCAATTGGTTGCAAATGGATCTACAAGAGGAAGAAGGGCCCTGATGGCAGGATTGAGACCTACAAAGCTTGTTTGGTGGCGAAAGGGTATACTTAGAAAGAAGACATCGATTATGAGGAAACCTTTTCGCCCGTGGCCATGCTTAAATCCATTAGGATCCTGCTAGCTGTAGCAGCGTACCATGACTACGAGATTTGGCAGATGGATGTCAAAACTGCGTTCCTGAATGGAGATCTTAGTGAAGATATCTACATGCAGCAGCCACAAGGCTTCATTGCTGCTGGTCAAGAACACATGGTATGTAAACTTAGCAGATCCATATATGGACTTAAGCAAGCTTCTAGGAGTTGGAACATCCGTTTTGATTCTGTCGTCAAAATGTTTGACTTTGAGCAGAATCCGGATGAGCCCTGTGTTTACAAGAAGTCCAGTGGGGATAAGATCACCTTTTTGGTGTTGTACGTGGACGATATCCTACTCATTGGAAATGATGTAGGAATGTTGACTTCGGTCAAGGTATGGCTTTCGTAGAAATTCTCCATGAAAGATCTTGGAGAAGCTTCCTACATACTGGGTCTTCAAGTCTATAGAGAAAGATCGAAGCAGATAATTGGATTATCCCAAGCTGCTTACATTGACAAGATTGTCAAAAGATACAGCATGGAGAACTCTAAGAAAGGAAACGTTCTTTTAAGGCACGGAGTCACTCTCTCCAAGAAGATGTCTCCCAAGATTTCTAAGGAGATTAAGGGCATGAGGGACGTTCCCTATGCCTCAGCCGTGGGGAGCATCATGTATGCCATGCTGTGCACTCGCCCTGACATTGCTCAGGCGGTGAGTGTGGTAAGTAGATTCCATGCCAACCTAGGGTAGGAGCATTGGACGGCTATGAAGAACATACTCAAATACCTTCGAAGGACAAAAGAGTTTTGTCTGGTATTCGATGGTAGTTCACTACAAGTTCTAGGGTATACTGATGTCGATTTCCAGTCGGATCCAGATGATAGAAAGTCTACATCTGGGTATGTTTTCACGATAGGATCGTGTGTTGTTTGCAGGAAAAGCAGCAAACAGGGGTCCACTACAGATTCCACAACCGAGGCCGAGTACATTACCACAAGTGAAGCTACCAAGGAAGCCATGTGGATGAAGAAATTCGTTCACGAATTGGGAGTGATTCCATCCAGCACATCACCCATCTCGTTGTTGTGTGACAACAATGGAGCGATCGCCCAGGCTAAAGAGCCTCGGCCCACTCGAAGTCAAAGCACATCGAGAGGAAGTACCACGTACTGCGGGAGATCGTTGGTAGAGGGGACGTCCTGATTCAAAAGGTAGCATCAACGGATAATGTGGCAGACCCATTAATTAAGCCACTGACATAGAAGGTGTTTGAGAAATTCATGGAAAGTATGGGACTCCGGCTTGTACCGGATTAGACCTAAGTGCAAGTGGGAGCTGTTAGACAGTTTTGTATGCCCTTAGCTTCAATCTGATTTGATGTACATTTGACATTTAGTGTAAATAAATAAAGTAAATATTTGATTCATGTTGTTTGGTATGATTTTGTATAAGACCCTAAAACTGGACACTTAATGAGACTCGTGTTAGTTTTAAATGTTCACAGCCATTGGATAAGTCTAGGGAGATTTATCCAGCCAAGGCTGATACTGGTGAGCTGCCAAGTGTTGGGATGGCCTGTCTCGGCCACCAGGGTAAGACCCAAGGCACATACAGTATGGGATTACTCGAATCCTTGAATCAGACCAGATTTCCAGTATTGCCCTGGACCTTAGAGACAGATGGGCAAAACTGGAAAGTTACACCTGACCCCTAGACTCGATTATGATACTTCACTAGGTGTTGGATCGGACTGTCTTTGATATGCCAATCAGTGAGATCCTTAGCAGGGGTCAAAACCTGGGCATGTTGGGGCGGTCTGAGAATTCATCTGAGTGGGTGATCATAGTGACAGGATCAGCCCCTTTATCAGACAAAGGTAATGATCGGGAATGCACTCTCTCTGATGGAAACCAAACTGCCGGCAGTTGATTTCAATTATTGGAATTTTGTTTTGCAAAATTTATATTTGATATATATATATATAGATATATATATATATATATATATATAGATATATATATATATATATATATATATATATATATATACGGTTTCAAAATGTTTGCAAATGGTTTTAATTCCCGGGATCCATGTGAGTGGAGAGTGCAGCACTGTTCCTTGCAGCCGAGGGAGAGGTCCTCTCTTGTCGGGCAGTGCTTGATCATTATGGGCTGAGACGTTAAGTGTAAGACCATTTAGGATAATACCTGCTGGGATAATCTTGCACCTGCCCACAGTCCCTGGGTTTTTATAAGATGGCTTGGCCCAGGGACCACTTAATGTAAGTGTTGGGCCCATAGGGTCCATGTGATGGGCTCAGGGGTTCATTGGGCTTCTCAATGAATTCGGCTAGGCCTTGTAATAAAGGCTGGGCCGAACCCATGTGGCTGGTGTGTAGATCAATGCTTGGGTCCCACGCCATACAAAGAAGCCCAACTGGGCAGCAGATTGGAAACTAATTAAGCATTGATTATTTAATGGGTCAAAAGCCCATTTCGAACTGGGCTGATATGATCACCCACTTAAGGGGTGGATTTGAGGTTAAGGTTAGAAAAAGGATTGGGCCTTTAACCCAATCCACTCTAGGAGACCAAATTCAAATTAGATTTGAATATGGTAATCTCCTGATATGATCAAGAGTTATCTAACCTAATCTACAGATAGGATTAAGATCATCCCCTATCCAGATGCTGATTTGGATTGGGATAACTCGTAATTATGAGATTTTCTTAATCAAGAAGAAAAGAGGAAAAACCCTAAGAGAGAAATAACCTAATCTGCAGATAGGATTAAGATCATCGTATGGCGTTCATACGGTGGATCCTACCATTCTTTCAGTTTCTATCAATTTTGCTTTAAACGATAAAAGTAACTCACAACACTCCTAGCAGTCGCGCAATAGTTCACAGCGCAACAGAGGCAAAGGCGGCCATGGGAACCAGAATGATGGTTCCGGAAGAGGTCATGGGCATAGCAATATTATCTGTCAGTTGTGCAACATCCCTGGCCATGGTGTTTGGAAGTGTAGACGCAGGTTTGATATCTCCTATCTTGGTCCGGATCGACAACCTACTCAAAATCCTACACCAAATCCAACTGCTACTTTTCATACTGGTTCTTCATTATAGTTTGATCCGGCCTAGTATCTGAACTCTGGAGCCACACACCACATCACATCCAATCTGGAAAATCTACAAATTCGATCAGACTATGGAGGGTCTGACCAGGTGAATGTTGGTAATGGTGCAAATTTGGAAATTAAAAATATTGGTTCTTCTGTTATTTCTCATGATAAAAATAAATTTTATCTTAAGGATATTTATCATGTTCCCTCTATTACAAAGGACCTACCTTTTGTCATCAAGTTTACCAAAGATAACATTGTTGTCTTGGAATTTCATCCTTCATATTTTCTCTTGAAGGATCATATGGGGAACGTTCTACTCCGCGGGCCCAGTAAAGGCGGACTCTATCAGTTTCCCACTTCAGCATCCATTCCTTCGTCTTCTGGTAGTACTGCATTTATTAGCAAGAAAGCATCAGTTTGAGTTTGGCATCATCGACTTGGGCATGCTTCAGTTAAAGTAGTTCGACAAGTGCTATCTCAGTTCGGTCTTCCTTATAATGGTTCGTTTAATATTTCAGTTTGTCATGCTTGTCAGTTAGGAAAAAGTCATCGTCTTCCCCTCCCTAGTTCGTCATCATCTTATAGTAGTCCTTTAGAACTTATTTATTTAGATGTATGGGGACCAACTCTAGTTGAGTCAAATAATGGTTTTAAATATTATGTGTTATTTGTTGATGCTTTTTCTAAATTTTCTTGGATTTTTCCTATGCACTGTAAATCTGATGTGTTTGAGATTTTTCTCAAATTTAAATGGCATGTTGAGCTATTATTTGATAGAAAATTTAAATTTATTCAATTTGATTGGGGAGGGAAATACCGAAGACTTTCATAGTATCTTGACTCTCAAAGCATCGGACACCATCTCACCTGTCCACACACTCACGATCAAAATGGCACGGTTGAAAGGAAGCATCGCCAAGTGATAGAGTCCACCCCCACCTTACTAGCCACTGCCTCTCTCCCCCAGAATTTTTGGTCTAATGTAGCTGAAACTACGGTTTTTCTAATCAACCGCATTCCTTCACAGACTCTTCAAGGCAAGTCACCATATGAACTTTTACTTCAGCGCACACCAGATTATTCTCTGCTTCGCACCTTTGGTTGTGCATGTTATCCATTTCTTCGTCCGTACAACATGCATAAAATGGATTTCCATTCTTCCCTCTGCATATTTTTGGGGTATAGTTCCTCTCACAAGGGGTACCACTGCTATGATATTAAGATAGGATGACTCTATATCTGCCACCATGTCATCTTTGATGAAGAACGGTTCCCTGGCTTACTACCACCGTCTTTAGCTCTAGCACCCAGCTCTAATGGTGTTCACTTAGTTCTAGTATGTATGTCTCGACCATCAGCACCTATTCCTACAGTTTTGTCATCAACCCAGACATCGTCTAGGACAGATGTACCCAATTCCAATTCTAGTGATAAACTTCCATAGACTCGACCTCAGACTCGGTTGATTCAGGATCTAATGGACACCACACAACCTATCCTTGCTCTAGTTCGGTGCACTCATACTATGGTCACTAGGACCATGCACACTAAAGCCTCTCTGGCTACTCGGTACCCTCTGCCCCTCTGTTATACTGCTTTTGTTGCTGCTACTGAATCTGAACTTAGCACTTATTCCCAAGCCTCTAAACATCATCATTGGTGTGAGGCGATGTCCAAGGAGTTTTAGGCTATTGTTCAGAACAAGACTTGGGATCTTGTTTCGTATCATTCCTCGATGAATGTGGTAGGTTCTAAATGGGTTTACAAGGTCAAACAAAAATCCAATGGATCTGTGGATTGCTATAAAGCCTGGCTTGTTGTGCAGAGTTTTATGCAAATCCCGGGTGTGGATTTTTCTGAAACTTTTAGTCCTATTGTTAAACATGTTAGAGAGTTTTGTATGCCCTTAGCTTCAATCTGATTTGATGTACTTTTGACATTTAGTGTAAATAAATAAAGTGCATGTTTGATTCATGTTGTATGGTATGTTTCTGTGTAAGACCCTAAAACTGGACACTTAATGAGACTCGTGTTAGTTTTAAATGTTCACAACAAGTGGATAAGTCTGGGGAGATTTATCCTGCCAAGGCTGATACAGGTGTGCCGCCAAGTGTTGGGATGGCCTGTCTCAGCCACCAGGGTAAGACCCAAGGCACATGTAGTATGGGATTACTCGAATCCTTGAACCGGACCAGATTTCCAATATTGCCCTGGACCTTAGAGACAGATGGGCAAAACTGGAAAGTTACACTTGACCCCTAGACTCAATTATGATACTTCACTAGGTGTCAGATTAGGCTGTCTTTGATATGCCAATCAGTGAGATCCTTAGCGGGGGTCAAAACCTGGGTATGTTGGGACAATCTGAGAATTCATCTGAGTGGGTGATCATAGTGACAGGATCAACCCCTTTGTCGGACAAAGGTAATGATCGGGAATGCACTCTCTCTAATGAAAACCAAACTGCCAGCAGTTGATTTCAATTGTTGGGATTTTGTTTTGCAAAATTTATATATATGATATATAGGTATTTTCATTTTCAAGTTGTTTGCAAATGGTTTTAATTCTCGGGATCCATGTGAGAAGAGAGTGCAGCACTGTTCCTTGCAGCTGAGGGAGAGGTCCTCTCTTGTCGGGCAGTGCTTGATCATTATGGGCTGAGAGGTTAAGTGTAAGGCCATTTAGGATAATACCTGATGGGTTAATCTTACACCTGCCCACAGTCCCTGGGTTTTTATTAGATGGCTTGGCCCAGGGACCACTTAGTGTAAGTGTTGGGCCCATAGGGGCCCATAGGGTCCATGTGATGGGATCAGGAGTTCACTGGGCTTTTTCAGTGAATTCGGCTAGGCCTTGTAATAAAGGCTGGGCCGAACCCATGTGGCTGGTGTGTAGATCAATGCTTGGGTTCCACGCCATTCAAAGAAGCCCAATTGGGCAGCAGATTGGAAACCAATTGAGCATTGATTACTCAATGGGCCAAAAGCCCATTTCGAACTGGGCTGATATGATCACCCACTTATGGGGCAGATCTGAGATTAAGGTTAGCAAAAGGATTAGGCCTTTAACCTAATCTACTCTAGGAGACCAAACTCGAATCAGATTTGAATATGGTAATCTCCTGATAAGATCAGGAGTAAGCTAACCTAATCTGTAGATAGGATTAAGATCATCCCCTATCCAGATGCTGATTTGGATTGGGATAACTCCTAATAAGATTAGGAGATTTCTTAATCAAGAAGAAAGAGGAGAAATCCTAAGAGAATTAACAGAATTCAAACCTAGGGTTTTGAGCAAGAAAATCTTCCTGCGAATTGAGATAGGATCTCATACACTCTAGAGAGAAGAGAAGCAGCATTCACCATCTTCATCTCAAGAGTTCTCCTCCAGCTGCCGCCATTCTTTGAAAAGATTTGATCTTTGAGAAAAGAAATCAAGAAATCAGTTCTTGATATCAGTTTTGCAGAAGGAACTGAAAAGCTTCGGTGCTCAGTGTTTCTAGAGGATTCTTGTGAAGGATTCAGTGGGTAGGACGCACTCTGCTGGTTCCGTTCTACAGATTGCTGTGTCATCTTCAGCAGGAGCGGATCTTGGTGTCTTCTTTGGGCGTGAACACCAACTTTGGGAGATACTGCTTCTCTAGATCAGGTATAATTCCTCCCCTGTCTTTTGGTTCAGATCTGGTTCGGTTATGGTTCAAGTAGGATCCTTGAATATTGTATTCTAAATTTAGGGAATATGATTCCCAGCTGGAGGAAGGTAGGAATTTTTTTGAAATTCGCCCACCCATTCCGCAACCTTTTTCGCATCCATACGATGGATCCTACCATTCTTTCAAAACCCACTCCCATTCGTGCTATCCTCTCTCTTGTCTTTTCTCATCAATGGGTTATTCGGCAACTGGACTTTGATAATGCTTTTCTCAATGGTCTGGTAACTAAAAATATTTTCATGCGGCAGCCTAAGGGTTTTGAGGATGCAGATCGGCCCAATCATGTGTGCAAGTTGTCTAAAGCCCTCTATGGCCTTCGACAGGCTCCTAGAGCTTGGTTCTCATGCCTTATCTCTAAGCTTGTTGAACTAGGATTTCGTACCTTTAGCTGTGATCCCTCTCTTTGTATTTACTCTCATGGTGTTCACCGTATCTACTTGTTGTTATACGTGGACAATGTTATACTTACTGTCACTTCCTCAGCTATTATCAATTTTGTTATTACCAAACTGATCTGTATGTTTCAGGTCAAGGATCTTGGTGATCTCTACTATTTTTTGGGTATTGAAGGACATAAAGATCACACCGGACTTTACCTCTGCCAACGCTAGTACATTATTGATCTTCTTCATCGTGCTGGGCTGGATGGTGCTAAACTTCTCTCTACTCCTATGGCGGAAAGTGCTACACTCTCTAGACTTCATGGGTCTCCTCTCTCTGACCCATCTCAATACAGGAGTATTGTGGGCGGACTACAATATCTTACTCTCACTAGGCCAGACATCAGTTTTGCAGTCAACAAGACCTGTCAGTTTTTACATAATCCCATTGATGAACATTGGATAATAGTAAAGCGTATTCTTCGATATATCAAATATACCCTATATCACATTTTGTTCTTCTCCTCTCAATCCTCTACTAGACTCTTGGCTTTTTCTGATGTTGATTGGGCAGGATGCCCTGACGACTACCAGTCTATTGGCGATTATTATGTTTATCTTGGTTCTTATCTAGTGAGTAGGAGTGCTAAGAAGCAACAGACTATTACTAGATCCAGTACAGAAGCAGAGTTTCGGTCCCTTTCCAATACTGCCACCAAATTAATTTGGTTGCAGTCTCTATTACAGGATCTTGGAGTTCGACTTTCATCTGCTCCATCACTTTATTGTGATAATGTCGGAGCTTGTTACCTTGCAGCTCATCCGATCTTCCATGCTCGGACTCGTCATATAGAAGTCGACTTTCACTTCCTACGGGATCATATTCTCAAGAAAACTCTTCAACTCCATCATGTTCAGTCCTTGCATCAGTTCGCTAACATTTTCACAAAACCATTGGCTTCCCCTCGTTTTTCATCTATTATGGACAAGCTACATGTGCTTCCAATGCCCATTCGCTTGAGGGGCGTATTGAGGATAACCCTACTGCCACATCATCAGGAGCTGCCATGTCATCAAATAGATCTCCATCTACAAATAGATCTCCTTCTATAGATGTAACTCTATCCAGATTGAGATAAAACTCAACTAACTAGATAAACCCTATCAGCTAGAGTTTAAATCTATGATAAACTCTATCTCATAGAGTTCAATGTTATCTGACTCTCTCCAACTATTGTTGTACCCAAACTGTACTTCTTCATCTATAAATACACAAGGTTCGAATGGTTCATTAATTCCATCGAACCATTCTCCATTTATTTGATTTTTCTATTTCTTGTTTTATTTCTTTAACTATACTAATATCAACATTGTGTTTCACACTTTCAAACTGCATAAAAAATACAAAAAGAATAAATGAAATCAGTTATAGTATTAATGAATAGGGATCACGTCAACATGAATTCCAAATCCCAAAAATGGATAAAGAAAGCTAGGACGGTTCCCTTTGCAGTTATTGTCCCTAGACCCAACTTCTTACCCAATTTATTTATAGAATTAAAGATGGTTCAAAGGCTACTAAATTTATGAAATTTAATTTCTATTGTTTTTCTCTTTCTCTCCTTTTTATGTTCTTCTAAACTTTTAGTTTTCTAATGTTTGTTTAATAGTGATTGAATTAGAATGAATAAAAGAATTACATTTTCTCTATTAAAATTGATTACTATAAAATGAGAGCTTGCAAATATGTGAACCCATTTTTAGTTGCTTATATATCAAAGTCAACCTTACTATTTTAGAGCTTTGAACTTTTGTCAAAATTTAGTATTGCTTTGTAATGAATTTAGTAATTGGAAAATTTCATTTCATATATCATAGATAATAAAAGACTATGGAGGTTGGGCCCTACCCTATGTGTAGGCTCGTTTTCAAACCTAATGGTGACAAAGAACAATGTGTGGCCACCACTTTACATGAAACAAATGAAATGGCCAATCCTATATATTAACCTAGAAATAGAAGAACCTATTGCTAGTGATTTGGATACAAGTGAAGAACAACAAGGATTATATTCAAGTATAAAAGGGAAGATCAAAGAAAAATGTTTTCTTACTCTTGAAGAGTTGACTCCAAGAGTTGACATGATATTTAGAACTAAAGTTGAAGCATACAAATTTTACAACAAATATGCTGGAATTGTGGGGTTCAATACGTGAAAGTCAAATTGTGGTTCTACTAGTGAAGTGAGATATAGAAAACTTTGTTGTTCTAAGCAGTGAAAGCGTTTACAAGATGAGATAAACGTAAGGCTAATGTCATGTGTCCCCAGCTAGAGGCACGATGTGATTGCATGGGGAAATGAGGATAAGTCTTCAAGGGGATTATCATTATCGTGTGATTAGTTTTAACAAGTCTCATAATCACCTTTTTGCAACCCCCAATAAATCACACATGTTAAAGTCTTAAAGAAAGATCTCATTAGCACAACACATAAAACAAGCAGAAGATTCTAGGATAATTCCAAAAGTATTTATGAAATTAATGGTAAGGGAAGCTAGTGGGTGTTCAAAATGTTGGATTTACTTTTGTTGATATAAAGAACTGTTTGCACTCATGTAGGACCAGGAAAATGGAAAAGGGAGAGGCGGATAATATTTTACAATATTTTCATGATAGTTAGTCTGAAGATTCCTCTTTTGTCTATACAATTCAATTAGACCAAGTTTAGTTAGTAACATATTTTGGGTTGATGCAGAAATGATAACAGAGTATGGTCATTTTAGTGATGTTATAGGTTTTGACACAATATACTGAACAAAAAGGAGCACCGACCATTTGCAAGTTTTGTTGGAGTGAATAATTATAAGCAATTAATCATTTTTGGTGTTGCATAACTATATGATGAAATTGCAGAAACATTTGAGTCGTTATTTAAGACTTTTGTGAAAATAATGGATGGAAAAAAATCAAAGACAATTTTAACTAATGATGATGCAACTATGGAAAAGGCAATCAATTTGGTGTTACCTGAATCACATCATCAACTTTGTGTTTGGCATATGTTCCAAAATGCTGTAAAACACCTTACTGGTGTATTTGATAAATTTAAGTCATTTTCTAAGGATTCAGCAAATGTGTGTGAGTATGAAGAAGTCGATGAATTCGAAGATGCATGGGAAAGTACGATTAAGAAGTAAAGTATTCAAGGCAATGATTGGTTGCAAAAGTTATATGACAAAAAGCATAAATGGGCTTTAGTGTTTGGTCGATAAACATCTTTCCAGGCATGAGCACTTCAACTTCCATTAGTAACCAAATCACGATTTCATAGATTACTTCACCCTATGGCAATTGTTCATCCAAAAAGTCAAGCTGGATGACTTCATCAAGCGCAAGCCCACATAAGTCAATACCAATCCTCTTTCCGTCCATCAACAGGGAGGAAGTCTAAACATGGTCGGCACAACAGCCCACAACAGTACTGTCATAGACATGCTGATACAATGCTTTGAACAAAGTGAGGAGTTGCATCACTTCTTCAGTAAATAGGGGGAGAGCAACGCCATGAGGAGGATTGCTATCCAGGAATTAGCCGAAGGATTCAAGCAGCCTCTCGAGCTCCATTGCATGAACAACTTGAATGTTGAGTTCACAAAAGAGGATATGCTGGCAACTAATCCCCATCACAACCAGCCCCTGTATATAACAACAAAGATAGGAGGCTATGTGATGAGTTGGTCATTGGTGGACTAGGGCTGTTCTGTTAATTTGATCTCCGCACATGGAAGTCACGAACCTCAATGGGAATATGTCTGCCACCAGGGGGATCCATCATGTTTCCCATCATTATCGGTCTGTTTCTTATAGAACAGAAATTCCATATAATATCAAGACATGTTTATCATGCCCTTCTGGAGAAACCATTAATACATGCCTTGGCATTGGTGCCATCCACCTATCACCAGTGCATTAAGGCAAAACACAAGGGGAGAACAATCCACATCCCTGCCACCAGGGTGTCGTTCGATAAGTCAAAAACACATCTACAGGACAATCTACTACACTGACTTGGCCCAAGACAGCGCGACACAAGTAGCAAAAGTCCAAGGGATAGAGATCCTGAAGGAAGTAGGGGCCGGCGTGGTGATCATAGAAAGAAAGAAGCATCAACACTGCGTTCAAGTGACTGATAAGGAGAGGAAGAGCTACTATATAATTATAGAAAAAGATGTAGATGTTGATATTCCCACCGTGAAGAAATTGTCATTAAAGGTATGATAATTTTTTTAGCATATGCATATATATAAGAATTGTTGATGTTGCAATTATCAATCATATAAATGATAAGAATTATTTTGCCCAACACTATTGTTCAGAATAGCAAATTTAAACTTGTAATGCTCCTATCGCACCCATAAAACAAACACGTCAATGAAGGCGACATTGTGATGCTTTCATCGCGTAACCCATCACATAATAAATTTAAATAACCAGGGATGGGAAGTAATAACGAAAGAACATTTAATAGGAGAGACCCGGTGATGTCGTCAAATACTACAATGAAGTCCATTTCCACCCAAACACCTGCAAGACTAACAACACGGTGGAAGAACCACTAGAGGAAATTAACCTAGCCACAAGATTATATAGACAATAAGTCATTGATCAAACAATTAGAAAGTACATTACCCTTTTTAAACCCAACAAAGTTCCAAGACGTCTATACCTGGTCATACGATCAAATGCCGAGATTAGATCTAGCCTTTGTCAATCACTCGTTGTACATTGACCCCAAGCACAAGCCAGTCAAACAACCTCCACAGGTCTTCAAACCAGAAGTAGCGTTGAAAATTAAGGAAGAAGTAGAGAGGCTCCTAAAGGTGGGCTTCATCAAGCCCTTTGCACATCCTAAGTGGTTAGCGAACGTTATGCTGATCAAAAAGAAAAACAACTAACTAAGGTTAGCCTTAAAACCTTCTCCTCTAGTTTTCATCGCATGGCAGAACTTAGCTTATCTCTTTTGTTATTTTTAGGTGTTGTGTCAACTTTCGAGACCTTAATAGAGCCTACCCGAAGGATGAGTTCCCTCTACCAAATATGGAGATACTGATAGATGCCACAACTAGAAACAAACTCTTTTCTTTCCTAGATGCATACAGTGATTACGACTAAATCTATATGGACCCTATAGATGCACCTCATATGACATTTCAAACTCCCATAAGAAACTTCTATTATAAGATGATGCCATTTGGGTTGAAGAACGCCAAGGCCACCTACTAGAGAGCCATGACATGTGTCTTCCATGATATGGTGCACAAGGAGATTGATGTTACATGGATGGCATAATAGTAAAGGCAAGAAAGAAGAAAAGCCAACAGAGGTTCTTAGGAAGGTGTTCACGAGATGTAGAGAATTTAGCCTAAGGTTGAATCCCTTGAAGTGTGTGTTCTGAGTACAGTCAGGAAAGTTCCTTGTTTATAGGTTTGATTAGTCTGGAATTTACCCTGATGACAACAAAGTCAATGCAATTCTAGGTCTTCCCCTCCCAAGATTGAATCACAACTTAAAACCATTTTAGGGAAGGTATTGTATTTCAGCAAGTTCATCTTAGGGTTAGCACCAGTCGCATCTCCCATCCTCAATTTGACCAAGAAAACTGTAGAGTTCAGATGGTCAAAACAACACCAACAAGCTTTCCAACAGTTGGAACAAGCACTAGCTAAGGCCTCCACCATGTCACCCCCATGAAGCAACTAAGAATTTAGACTTTACATCACATCTAATTTAGAATACGTAGGATGCCAACTGGTCTAGGAAAGCAACAAGAAATAAAAATGCCCAATCTATTATGCTAATAGAGTAGAATTATTCCCATATGGAACAGTAGTGTTTGGCACTGGTTTTTGTCGTCCAAAAGTTTAGGCATTATATTTTGGGGCAAAAGGTGGTCCTTGTAGCAAGAAGTGGTCTCATCTAGTACTTTATAGTTGATTAGTTTAATGGATGATGCAACTAATCAAGTACAATGTCAAGTACATCCAACCCAAAGCCATCAAGTGTCAAGCCGTAGCAGACCTCCTAGTAGCTTTCCCTACAAATGACGGATTTGACATCTCTAAGGAGATACACAGGGAATTACCCCTTACGCAATGATAGAAGATGTCGAGTGTGAGCGTCAGAAAAC
The DNA here is from genome assembly GCF_055504915.1 of Nelumbo nucifera. NCBI lineage: Eukaryota > Viridiplantae > Streptophyta > Magnoliopsida > Proteales > Nelumbonaceae > Nelumbo > Nelumbo nucifera. Next base: position 83,767,014 of record NC_142650.1, read on the forward strand.
TGGCTCATTTGCCACTTGGGCTAGAAATTTTATAGGTGATTATTTGGAGGTGTCCAAGATATAATGGTGAGGTTTGATTAGTCTTGGGGGGGTCAAGGTTGTAGGAATTTAGGTCAACGGGATGATCTAGAACGGAATCTTGGTTTGATGGAAGGGCGAATGGGGAATCTAGGGTTGAAACTTTATGGGAAGGCACTTTGATGTACCTAGAGTTTAATGGTGTGATCTGATTGGTCCAGATGTATTAAGATCAAGGAAATCTGGGCTCTGAGTGCTTAGGCTAACGAAAAAGGTCAAAATGGAATCTTTGTTTGATGAGGGGGTAAATAAAGGAATTTTGAGCTGAAATTTTATGGATAGGTATTTTGAGTGGTCTTGGGTCTGATGGTGGTGTCGGGTCCAGTGGTCAAGATGTTGATAGGGGTTTATTAGGGCCATTGTATCAGTATCAAAGAGGTTTAACAGTGGATTTGGGGGCTTTTGGGCTGAAAGTTAGGCTTTATGGGGTTTTAGGTGTTTCGGAGAGGTCGAATGGGTATGATCGGGTGTTTGGGACAAATTGAAGGTTCAGGGAGCGGACCAAGCAAAAAGTCGGGTGATGACACCGAATGGAAGTTGATGTTCGACGACAATTGTATTAATTCCTTAGTAGGTGCAAGTGTAACATTAACTTCCCCATCCGGGAATACCACTACCTATTCATTTAGACTTCAATTCCCCTATTCTCACAACATTGCAAAGTATAAGGAACTTGTGTTGGGTTTGATTGTTGCAAGGGATTTGGGGGCTAAGAAAGTGTGAATGGTAGGAGATTCCAAGTTAGTGATTGGCTAGATTGAAGGGGAGATGACCATTAAAGAAATAATCACACTTCCCTATAGATCCTTGATACAAATCCTTACGAAGGACCTAGAAGTAACATACAAGCATGGAAACATGGAAAAAAATAGATATGTTGATGCACTTTCCACCCTTGGGTCCAAAATTCAGCCAAGTGAAGAACCCATTACCATAACTATCAGAATGCAAGCTCAACCCTTAATGGACACGTTGGTTCATTGGCTAGAGACAAAAGACCAAGTTTAGGAAGGTGAATGAAGATTTTCCATTATACAAAATTTACAAAATCCAATCTCTGTAACCCAAGATAATAAGATCTTACTACGGTATCAGCTAGTACACAGAGTGCCTTATCTTAAGATGGCAGACGAGGTGAGAGCACAATGTCTAGGGCCTAGGGTGGCAGCAATAGTACTACAAGAGAGCCACGAGACCTATTGTGGATACATTACCACTTTCCTTTATATGAGGTTACAATGTCTAGATTATCACTGGCTAGAAATGAAATGCCGCTAAGTTGCATCATGACTGTGAAAAGTGTATCCTAGAGTCAGATAAGTATGAATGTCTCGTAGTGTTGGAAAGTTTAGAATCCATCTTATGGATGGTCGAACCATGCTAGATGGCTGGGAAAACTTTCAAAAATGTTCTAACTCTTCTGGGAACTGATTTCCTGGTGTTTTGAAAAACTACATCTTTCTGAATCGATCTTGTACTGAACCAGACCAAATTTGAAACCAAATCAAAAGAGGAAATTATACTTGATACGAATACCACTAATGCAGATCCCAAGGTGGAAGTTCATGCCCAAATCAGTCCTAAAACCAGCCTCCACTGAAGATGGTGCAGTGTATAGGTGAAGCCGGTTCAACAACATTATTTTCTCCAAAACTACTATCCAACTTGCTTGGATCAAATGGGGTGAGTGAGCCTGATATTCCTCAATGTTTTTCTCGTAAAAACATTAAGAAAAATTGATAAAAAAATCAGTTCTTGAAGGCCTAGGTCGAATTAGGGTTTCTTGGGAAACAAGGAGAAGAGGAGAGAACAAGAGAGAGAGGTGTTCTAGTTTGGTTCGCCCTCTTACTCTTTTATCTCCTTATGGAGCACTCTTCTAATCAAATTAGGAGATTATCCAAACCTGATTTGGGTGTGGACTCTATTAAGAGATAAGAATTATCCTCTTAAGAGGATAGGTGTTCCATACCCATTACCAAACCCAGATTCGACCCAGAGCACATAACAACTTGGCAACTTACTTAATCTTATTAATTATGGGCCTTAGGCCCATCAACTTCAAAGGCTCACGACCCAAGTTGTTGCATGGTCACTTTAGGTCTGATATTGTAAGGCGTGGGACCCCACAATGATCTCACATTAGCCCACATGGATTCAACCCAACCTCTTAAAGAAGCTAGGCTGAATTCACTATTCAGAGAAGTCAACCCCTGACCCAATCAGCATTGGTCTAGTTTGGGCCCAACATTTACACCTAAATGATCATTGGATTCAACCACCCTATGAATACCCAAGGATAATAGACTCATGTAAGACAAATCCCATCAAGTAATCAACCCTATAATGATCTCCTACACTTAACCTCTTGGCCCATAATGATCAAAACACTGCCCGAATAGGGAAGGACCTCTCCCCTTGCTTCAAGGTGCAATGCCACACTCTCTGCTTGGATGGATCCTGGGATTAAAATCTTTTGCAAACATTTTTCATAAAATAGTGGTATATAACATATAAATACATTTTTCAAAACTAGATTTCAAACACAAGTGAAATCCACCGACGATAGTTTAGGTTACCATCAAAGAGAGTGTAAACCCTGACATTCACTTTGTCTGACAAAGAAGCCAATCCTATCACTATGATCATCCACTTAGATAAATTCTTAGGCTGCCTCAACATACCCAGGTATTTGACTTTTAATGGATCTCACTAGTTGCCATATCAAAGACTAGTCCGGATCAAGTATGCCCAATGTTGCAAGCATGTACAATGAGCACTTATAAAATCTTTTGACATCTAACCCTTAAAATACCCACAACCAACCCTTGGAAAAGATTAAAAACCACTTTTGAATGTTTTTAGAATGTTTATCAAGTTCTCATTGAATGTGCTTACTATATTGTGCCTACTAGATCTGGTCTCACCAAAGGCAACCCAATCCAACACCTAGTGCAACACCATAATCAAGTCTAGGGTTATTATGTGTAAGTTTCCAGTTTTGCCCATCTATTTCCAATGCCGTAACTAGAAATTGGTCTGGGTTCAGTGCTTTTAATAAACACCTACTAGTTGTGCTTGGGGTCTAACCCTAGCAGGTAAGACAAGCTACTCTAACTCCTTGGCAACACACCAGTGTCGACCTTGTCAAAATAAACTCCCCAAGTCTATCTAATGGCTGAGAACATTCTAATATAATGAGTCTCTTAAGTGTCCAGTTTAAAGGGTAATACATAGAAAAATACCACTATTAACATGAAACAAAAATGTACTTTATTCATTTACAAATAAATGTTCATGTACAACAAGCTGATTGGAGCTAAGGGCATACATTGCCTAACACATAGTGGATGAAGCAGACTAGAGAGATACATACATCGCAAACCTAAGAGATGCCATGCCCACTGAAACCATATTAAGGAAGATGTTCTATCTACAAGATGAGCTACTTTAAATAAAGTTATACACAAGGCAACATTTGCGATGTATCGTAGGTGATAAAATAAAAGAAATCTTGGATGCAACCATAGCTTTGAGCCTGTCACCCATTAGGGACAAATGGCCCTGTATAATCATATCCTACACCTCAGCTTCTATTGGCCAACTATTCTAGAAGATACGAAAAAACATGTGTGAAAGTGCCATACCTATCAAATGCATGGTTATCAAATCCATCAACTAGCTAATGAACTCCACCCAGTAGTAGCACCTTGGCCTTACCACACATGGGGAGTATATCACATTGCAAAATTAAACCCCACATCCAAGGGATATTGTTTCATCATCGTAGCCACAGATTATTTCACCAGGTGGGCTAAGGCAATTCCCGTAACACGGTAGTCACCGGGAATGTGGCAAACTTTCTTAGGTAGTACATTGTCCATCGCTTCAGACCTATTGGCTCAATATGGGGTACGAATATGAACATTTGCTACTTACTACCCACAAGGTAATGAGAAGACGGAGGCACCAAAAAAACTTTCTTGAAGATGTTAGGAAAGATGCTGGTCGAAAACCAAAAAGGATTAGTGTAAGTACATGTAGTTTACCATTACCAAGATTATAATGAAGACATCAAAGCAAAATCACACTAACAAATCCCAGCCGAGACACCCCTATAAGGGCATAGAGACACTTTATCAAAATGATTGTAGGTCTGCACACTTACAGTGAGCACGCATAGCCATCCAGAACTTGTGATGGGCATGAAATGCCATCTAAGACTTGCAATGAGCACAAAAGGTTGCCCAAAACCTGCGATGAGCATAAAAGGTCATCCAAGACTTGCAATGAATGATATACATCACTTGAGACTTCCGATGGGCATAAACTAACACTGCTAGTCTGAAACAAATCCAATACATTTATTAGCACCTTGCGATGAACACAAAGTTGTAGCCCATACTTTAATGAATGGGGACAAACCCCGAGACCAATAGTGCCTACCTACGGATGATGGATATTTTTTCTGGTCACAGTAAGCTGTGACAAGGCATCTCAATGGTGACTAAACAGATATTTGGACATGCTAGTCAGATCCAAACACCATCCTTAACATGTGGCCACTAGGGAGAATGTGAGGGGATGTATTCTACACGTACCATGTGAAAATCCTTAAAAGAAAGGAAACTTTGTCCTTGAGGAATCTCACTAGACATGTGGCAAAATCCCAATGGTGCTCCCATAATAGTTGAAATAAGGACAAAGATCTCCTTTCCTAATAGGATTCATCTTCTTTTAGATCCTTCTCCTTATAGTTTTGAGATCCTCCCTATAAAAGGGGGGGACAGAATACAATCTTGTGGATCATGATTATTATCACTACCATAACCTGAGACCCCCAAGACTCCTTAGAGACCAAAGCACACTCACAACCTCAACTTGTAACCCTAACCTAAGTCCAACTCCATCTTCATCTTTCAAGGAGAATCAACAGCTTGAAGACCTTTTGACAGGCAGAACAATTCTGCTCCTCGTACATAGTCTTTAGACTATCTAGGATATCCTTGGACACTTCAATCTTATCGAACTATCTTTGGATTTGATTGTCCAAAGATGCTATGATGAAGCACCGGGCAAGAGAATTCTTCTCCTCCTATTCCTGGAACTCTTTCTTACGTGCCTTAGAAGCCCTAACACCCTGATGTTCCGGAGTAGGATTTTTGGCAACCTTGTCCAACTTCTCGAACATTAGAACAAGATTAAGGTTACTAAGCCGGTCAGCATAATTAGTTCCCTTAAGTTTATTGTCATCCAACAACTTGACAAATTGTCCATTTGTCATTTCTGATAAAAGGCAACACTTATTAGTCCATGACCTAAAATTGATTAATGTTAATTACATAGAAAGGTCTTATGTCAGTGACAGAGACATGGTGCATGTCTCTGAAAATGTGGGAAATCACATAGGTGCATGAAGCCAACTGTTTCAGCTATGAAACCCCACCACTTTCTGTGAAGGATCATATCTACTCATCCAATTAGCTTTCCCTTTGGCCTCTATCAGACAAGGTTCATTGCCAATTTAGGTTAAACCTTTCTGTCTAGCAAGTATCGACCCATCATATCGTGGACCCCAAGGTACTATGAAAGAGTCTTCCATTTTAGGATAGGCCTCTCCCACATTGGTCTATGACACCCCTATCATCTCCTGAAGAAATCCAACTGACTGGACCAGCAAATGGATAGCCCAATTTTATGGTGTATCTCCACCCAACAATTCAGCCCGCCTTCATGCAAATGATGGAAGGCCTTTAGAGATTTCATCATATGATATTCCCTATCACTTGCACTTATATTAATCTAGAGGGAACAAATTAAAACAGTCCCTAGGTTTGGTTTAGGTCATACCAAAGTGGCTCCCACTAATTTTCATAAAGTTAGATTCAAATGGGCCCAAAAGGGGTTAGGGTTCCGCGGGATTCCTCTTGCGGAGGAAACTAATCAAGGGGCCCATTGAGAAGGGAGATCATCCAATTTGTGGAGATCATCCATAAATTGATCCAATCAATTAATAACTTGTAAAGATCCTAATTAGTTTATGTTAACACACAATCAGCCCATTAAGCTCATGTATTATCAAATAATAAAATCTAGGTATATGGGCTAAACTACAAAAAGCAGTACGACCCATATAATAGTTATGCTAAAAATGAGATGATGTTGCTTTAACTTAGCAAAATTAGGTCTTACAAGGGAGGGCCAAATTATAACATGTGATGGGCCATCAAACCGAATTTAAGCCACTTAAAACGTAACCCATGGGGCTGAGATCAGACACAATCAAACCATGGGTTTGGTCCAACCAATTTGGACCAAACTAGGTCAATTCAGCCTAGGGTTTGGTGTCCAAAACATGTTACAATTTCCAAGATTTTGATATGAAATTATTAACAGCCAAAATTGACATTCAATCACAGGAAACACCTAACATAGGGCTGCAAGTGTGATGGTCTGAATCTAATCCAGATGAATTGCAAAGTAGTAAGAAGCTATTAATCACAGATTGCAGATTTCTCAGCAAAAATTTCTTCTTCTCCTCTGCGCGCTCCAGCAAGTCTTCCAATGTAAAAAAATAGAAAACCCTAATTTTCTATTAATTACATCAGAATAAATCCTAATACATTTTGTCTGAAAAAATTATTTACAAACCAAAATTGAATAGATAAATCGCAGGGTGCACAAATCATGGTGCCAATAAAGAATTCGATCTCCACCACACCAACAACCCAAAAAATCAAGAAACAATAATAGAACAATTCTAAAAATATTGCATAATATTATAAAATTAATTTCAGATCAAATCACCCAAAACTGAGAACCGGTTTCTCAGAAAAACAATAAACTGTACATTTCGAGTAGAACCATTCTACCGATTTCGATCTGCTTTAGATCTGATCTAAATCTAGTTCAAGATTGAACCTAGATTTGATACCACTGAAGGGAAGGGAGGCCCAACATATGAATAGCCGAACCATGCAATATGGCTGGGCAAAATTTCAAAAATTTCTTTTCTCCCTTCTAGGAATCATATTCCCAGTTTTAGAAAAACTACATTTTTCAATGATCATTCTTGCACCAAACCGGACCAGATCTGAAACCAAAGGAAAGGGAAGAGAATACCTGATATGGAATCCACACGTGTAGTTCCCAAAGTAGGTGTTCATGCCCAAAGAGGGTACCAAAACCCGCTTCCACTAAAGATGGCACAACCTAGGATGAAGCAGGTTCAACAATGTTGTCCTTCAGCAAGAACTGTAATCCAATAGCTTGGATCGAGTAAGGGAGGAGTATGAGTACAAAATCTGATCTGATTTTCTTGCAAAATCAGAGGTAGGAACTGATTTCTATAAAAGGTGGAGAACAATTTAGGTATGTATGGAGGCAAGAGCAGAAGCATAGAGGTAGAACTAAGAGTAGTATATTGTATGTGTTGGAGCATTTCGCCCTCTCCTATTTATAGATCTTAAAGAGCAGCTCTCATAATCTAATTAGGATCTTCCTAATCCAAATATTTATTTGGATTTGGACTCTTTAAGTGGATAAGGCTTATCCTCTTATCCTATTTGCTTATCCTCTTAGGCCCATTAAGGAGGTGGATCACGTTCCTTATTAATTGCTAACTAACTTGGCTCTCTTTGTATGGCGTGGGACCTTAATAATGACCTCACAAAAGTCCATATGGGTTCAGCCTAGCTTCTATAACAAAGCCTGGCCGAATTCACTATTGACACAATGAACCCCTGAGTCCATCACTATGGGCTCTTAATTGGCCCAACATTTACACTAAATGGTCCCTGAGTCCAGTCATCCTATGAAGGCCCAAGGACAATGGACTTAAGTGAGATATAGTCCATCAGGTATAAAAGCCCTAAATGGTCTTACACTTAACCTCTCAATCCTTAATGATCAAACACTATCCAACAAAAGATGACCTCTCCCTCAGCTACAAGATACATTGTTGCACTCTCTACTCGAATGGATCCCAGGAATTAAAACCTTTTCCAAACCATTTTCTTAAAACATAATATATATTATATTATATATATATATATACATATAAATATATTTTGCAAAAACAAATCTCAAACAAGTTTGAAATTGACTGCCGACAATTTTGGTATCCATCAGAGAGAGTGTAGTCCTGATCATTCACTTTGTCCAACAAAGGGGCTGATCCTATCACTATGAACACCCACTTGAGTGAATTCTCAAACTTCCCCAACATACCCAAGTTTTGACCCCCGAAGGATCTCACTGATTAGCATATCAAAGATAGCTTAATCCAACACCCAGTGCAGTACCATAATCGAGTCTAGGGGTTAGGTGTAACTTTCCAGTTTTTTCCACCAGTCTCCAAGGTCCAAGGCACAACTGGAAATTGGTTCGGATTTAGTGTTTCAATCAAACACATGCTACATGTGCTTCGGGTCTAACCTTGGCAGCTGAGACAAGCTACCCCAACCGACTTGGCAACACATTAGTGTTAGCCTTGATAGGATAAACTTCCCCAACTCTATCCAATGGCTAAAAACATTCTAAACTAACACAAGTCTCATAAGTGTCCAGTTTAAAGGTAATTATACAGAAACACACCATATATAGCATGAATCAATTATGTACTTTTATTCATTTACAATAAAAGTATATGTACATCAATCTGATTGGAGCTAAGGGCATACACTGTCTAACAACAGCTACAGTTGTCCCAAGTAAAGTACAACTTCATCATCCTTCAGCCTTCTACTTTCCTTGAACCCTTGCAATGTGTTACATGCATGAGTGGAAGCCCAAGAGTCAATACACCAAGATGCAGAAGTAATCAACATATTGGTTTCTATGACAAAAGATTCAAAATTACCTTCTTTGTTCTTGTAGGATTCCAGATACTAAGGACAATTCCTCTTCCAGTGCCTGGTCTTCTTGTAAAAGTGGCATTTATCTGATAACTTGTCTCTCTTCTGTTTTTTCGGTTTACCTCCCTTTTTCTGAGTCCTCTTCTTACCCTTTCTCTTCTTCTTGCTGGATTTTCCACATTCAACAAGCATGGCTACCGGCTTGTCCTTCTTTATCAGTTCCTCAACTCTTTGCAACATATTGCTAAGCTCCAGCAAGCTAACATTTAGCTTGTTCATATTGTAGTTAATGATAAACTGATTGAAGGACGAGGGTAGAGAGTTCAGGACAGCATCAGTTTTGGTCTTATCATCAAGTTGGAAGCCAAGAGCCTCTAATTCATTTATATAAACTATCTTCCTCATGACATGGTCATGAACTGGTTAGCTTTCGATCATCCTCATAGTCATCAACAATTTTAGGACTTTCTGTCTTGCTGAACGATTCTGCTCCTCATACATCATCTTTAGACTATCTAGGATATCTTTGTAGATATCAATTTTATCAAATTGTCTCTGGATAAAGTTGTCAAAAGAGGCTATGACATAAAATCGAGCAAGAGAATTTTTCTCTTCCCATTCTTGATATTCCCTCCTTTGTGCTTCAGAAGCCCTGTCACCCAGATGTTCCGGTGCTGGATTTTTGGCAAACTTATCCAATTTCTTGGACGTGAGCACTAGATTAAGGTTACAGTACCAGTCTACATAGTTAGGTCCTTTCAATTTGTTGTCGTCTAACAATTTGGCGAACTGTCTATGTGTCATTTTTTATAAAAGGCATGAATAATTAGTCCACGACCATAATATTGTTTCATGTTATCTTTCATAGAATGGACTTGTATTTATGTTCCATCTCCATTTGTTCATCTTTGAAATTCCCCTCCTGTCTCAGTAACAAGGACACAATTCATGTCCTTGGAAATGTGACAAATCACATAGGTGCATGGGGCCAACTGTTTCAGTTGCATAATCCCACCACTTTCTGTGAAGGATCACATATCCACCAATCCAATGAGCTTTCCCTTTGGCCTCCATCAAACAAGGTTCATTGCCATTTTAGGTTAAGCCTTTCTATTTAGTAAGTGCAAACCCATCAAGTAAGTTGGGCGAAATTTCAAAAAATTTCTCTCTCCCATGTGGGAATCACATTCCCTATTTTACAAAATCTGCATTTTCAATGATCAATCTTGAACCTAAACCGAACCAAATCTGAAACCAAAAGGTAAGAGAGGGATATACCTGATACGGAGTAGCAGTAACTCCCAACGAAGGTGTTCACACCCAAGGAAAGCTCCAAAGACTACTCCTACTGAAGATGACATAGCATAGGGTGGAGAAAAATCAGCAGGTAGTTCTTCACAAGAATCGAATCATTCAACAAGAATTCGATGGAGGGTATGTGAGCATGACTTCAGATCAGTTTTTCTCCAAAAACTGATATCAATAACCCTTCTTGATCGCTCCAATAGTGGAGAACGAACTGTTAATGGCGGCAGCAGGAGGAGGGCGAAAGAGAAGATAGTGCAGTCTTACTATTGTTGTTTCTCGAAGGGTCTTAATTTTTCTCCCTAACTGTTTCTCGACCTCTTGTCTGAACTCCTTGAACTTTTCAAAGGATTCGGACTTGTGTCTCATTAGGTACATGTAACCATACCGAGAGTAGTCATCGGTGAATGTTATGAAATAAACGTGTTGGTTACGTGTCCTAACACTCAGGTGACCACATACATAAGTATGTATAAGGTCAAGCATGTTTGTACATCTTTTAGGCTTACCGTTAAATGGCCATTTCATCATCTTAGCCTGAAGGAAAGGTTCACATGTGGGAAGATCTTCTATAGTTAGAAAATCCAAAGGACCATCCTTTACCAACCTTGTGATACGATCTATATTATTATGGCCAAGTCGGTAATGCCACAGGCACATGGGATTAACTGTATCACGGGTTCTTTTCTTGGGGATATCAACCAACGTAGTTTTGGCTATGTTAGTTTCCAGAGAAGGATGGAGAACATAGAGACAGACCATTCTCAAGTTCTCCATATGCGAGGAATTTGTTATTTCTTTTGATAGTAATCATATTACTAAAAAGAACAGAATATCCATCCGCACACAATTTTGAAACAGAAATCAAATTTCTTCTCAAATTCTGTACATAAAGGCAATCTTTCAGTACAATTATTCCTTCTCTGAAAATTAACTCTACGGTGCCTATAGTCGTAGCTGCAACACTTGCAGAAGTCCCCAAGTAAAGAGTTACTTCTTCGTCACTTAGTCTTCTGCTTATCCTAAACCCCTGCAGTGAGTTACACGCATGAGTCGAAGTCTTAGAGTCAATACACCAGGAAGCATAATTTACCAACAAATTGGTTTCTATGACACAAGATTCAAAATTACCTTTCTTGGATTCCAGGTATTGAGGGCAGTTCCTCTTCCAGTGGCCGGTCTGTTTGCAGAAGTGACAAGCATCTAATGCTTTGTCCTTCTTCTACCTGGATTTGGTGGCCTTCTTCTGGAGCTTTCTCGCCTTCCTCTTTTTCTTGCCTGACTTGCTAGCTTCAACAAGCATAGCAAGAGCCTCATCCTTCTTTATCAATTCTTCGGCCCTCTGCAACATATTGTTGAGTTCCTGAATGCTGACATTTAGCTTGTTCATGTTATAGTTCATGATGAACAGATTGTAGGAAGGAAGTAGAGAATTCAGGATGGCATCTACCTTTGTAACATGGTCAAGCCCAGATCCAAGAGCCTCAAGTTCATTGATATAGCCCATCATCCAAAGATAATGGTCATGAACCTGCTGGTTCTTGGACATTTGTGCGGTCATTAACAGCTTTAAGACCTTTTGGCGAGTAGAATGATTCTGCTCTTCATACATTGTCTTTAGACTGTCCAATATGTCCTTGACCAGCTCGATCTGATCGAACTGCCTCTATATCGAATTGTCCAGGGAGGCAATGATGTAATATCGCCCCAGGGAATTTTTCTCATCCCATTCTTGGTAGTCCCTTCTGTGGGCCTCAGAAGCCCTATCTCCCGGACGCTATGATCACCCACTCAAGTGAATTCTCAGACTGTCCCAACATACCCAGGTTTTGACCCCCTCTAAGGATCTCACTGATTGGCATATCAAAGATAACCCAATCCGACAACTAGTGCAGTATCATAATAGAGTCTAGGGGTCAGGTGTAACATTCCAGTTTTTTCCATCAATCTCCAAGGTCCAGGGCAATACTGGAATTCTGGTCCGGTTCAGAGTTTCAAGAAAACCCACACTGCATGTACCTCAGGTCTCACCCTGGCAACTAAGACAAGTCACCCCAACCAACTTGGCGGCACATCAGTGTCAGCCTTGGCAGGATAAATTTCCCTAGATCTATCCAACGGCTGTGAAGATTCTAAACTAACACGAGTCTCATATGTGTCCTGTTTAAGGTTATTACACAGAAACTCACCACAATAACATGAATCAAATATGTACTTTATTCATTTACAATAAATGTCATAAGGTATACATCATTCTGATTGGAGCTAAGGGCATACACTGTCCAACACAAAAGGGGTCTTCAAGTGAGGGCCAAATTGGTCCATGTAATGGGCCATCAAATCCTTGGCCTAAAACTGAAATGGAATCACTCAAACCATGATCCAAGTGGCTTTGATCAGACCCCAAAAACTATAGATTCAGCCCAACAAGATTGGGCCAAAACTAGGTCAAATCGGCCTAGGGTTTGGTCTAAAAAACATGCAACAATTCTTATAATTAATGATCTGAAATTTATCATTTATGATTCATAATCAAAACAGCAAATAAACAGAAAATAATAAAGCTAGGGCTGATAGTGTGATGGTCCGAATCCGATCCAGACAAAACTGCAATCCTGCAATTTGCATATTGTTCTCCATCTACAAATTTTGTCTTCCCCGTGCGCTCCAGTGATTTCTCTGATGTAAAAAAATAGAAAAAAACCCTAATTTTTCTTACTTCAAGAAAAACCTAATACAATTTTTCTAAAAGGAAAAAAAAATTATTACATACCAGATAATCAAAATAATGAATATCAAGTACACAGAACTTGGCGCTATAAAGATTTCAATCTCCATCACACATTTATCCCAAGAATTCAAGAATTCACTATTGAACAGTTCTAAAATATATCAGAATATAATCACAAAAATTTCAGATAATTTGCCTAATTTTTGAGAACCGATTTCACAGAAAAACTGCTAACTCCTCAAATCAACAAGACTAGTTCTTGCCGATTTGAGTTTTGGTTTCAAATCTGATTTGGTTCAGTACAAGGCTGAACCTGAGGCTCTAATACCATTGAAGGAAGGTTTAGGATCCATCACATGGATGGTCGAACCATGCTAGATGGCTGGGCGAAATTTCAAAAATTTCCAGACCTTCCGGAAAACGTATTCCCTAAGTTTCGAAAAACTGCATTTTCTTGGATCAGTCTTGCACTGAACCGGACCAGATTTGAAACCAAACAAATAGGGAGATGTATACCTAATACAGATACCACAAGTTTAGATCCCAAGATGGAACTTCATGCCCAAATCAATTCCTAAAACTGACTTCCACTGAAAATGGCGCAGCTTGATCTTGAAGTCGATTCAGCAACGCAATTTTCAACAAAATTGCAATCCAACTACTTGGATTGAACTAGAAAGGTGAGCCTGAAATTTCTCTGATTTTTTCTTGTAAAATTCAGAGAAGGAATTGATCTTTATCAGTCCCAAAAGTTGTAGTTGAATTAGGGTTTCTTGGGAGACAAAAGAAGAAGAGAGAGAGCAGAATTGACAAGTGTTTTAGATCAATTCGCCTTCTTCTTGTTTTATCTCTTTATGGAGCACTTCTCCTAATCAAATTAGGAGATTATCCAAATCTTTATTTGGATCTGGACTCTATTAAGAGATAAGACTCATCCTTTAAAGATGATAGGTGCTCCATACCCATTTCCAAACCCAAATTTGCCCCATGTCACATGACAACTTAAGCTATCATGTGACATCTTAATTAATCATATTAATTATGGGCCTTAGGCCCATCAGCTTTATGGCTCACAACCCAAGAGTGTTGCTTGGAGAATTTAGGTTTGATTTGTATGGCGTGGAACCGCACAATAACCTCACATAAGACCACATGGGTTCAGCCCAACCTCTGTGAAAATGCCTGGCCGAATTCACTAGTAAACGTAGTAAACCCCTGAGCTCATCACTATGGGCTCAAAATGGGCCCAACATTTACAGTTAAATGATCATTGAATCCAGTCATCCTATGAAGACACAAGGATAATGGACTTAAGTAAGACAAATCCCATCGGATAATCAACCCTTAATGGTCTCTTACACTTAACCTCTCAGCCCATAATGATCAAACATTGCCCGACAGGGAAGCACCTCTCCCCTGGCTGCAAGGTGCAGTGTCACACTCGCTGCTCAGATGGATCCTAGAAATTAAAACCTTTTTTCAAACACTTTTCATAAAACTTAATATATATATATATCATATACATATATCTTGCAAAACCAAATCTCAAACACAGTTGAAATCTTCTACCGGTAGTTTAGGTTTCCATCAGAGAGAGTGCAAACCCGATCATTCACTTTGTCCGACAAAGGCACCGATCCTATCACTATGATCACCCACTTAAGTGAATTCTCAGACTACCCCAACGTACCCAAGTTTTGACCCACCATGGATCTCACTAATTGGCATATCAAAGACAACCCAATCTGGCACCTAGTGTAGTACCATAATCAATTCTAGGAGTTATGTGTAACTTTCCAATTTTGCCCATCAATCCCCAACATCCAAGGCATAACTGAAAATGGTCCGAGTTTAGTGTTTCAACCAAACACACACTACATGTGCTTTGGGTCTAACCCTAGGAGCTAAAATATGTTGCCCCAACTTCTTTGGCAGCACATTAGTGTCAGCCTTGGTAGGATAAACTCCCCAAGCCTATCCAATGGCTAAGAACTGAAAGGGATGGTAGAATCCATCGTATGGACATCAAAACTGATGTAGAATGGGTGGGCGAATTTCAAAATTTTCTACCTACCTTTCAACTAGGAATCACATTCCCTAATTTTAGAATCAACATTCAAGGATCCTACTTGAACCAGAACCGAACTAGATTTGAACCAAAAAGAAAAGGGAGTAATTATACCTGATCCAGAGAAATAATATCTCCCAAAGTTGGTGTTCACGCCCAAAGAAGGCACCAAGATCTGCTCCTGCTGAAGATGACACAACAACTGTGGAACAGAACCACCAGGGTGCGTCCTACACACTGAATCCTTCACAAGAATTCTTTGGATGACAATGAGCACCAAACTGAATCAGCCTTTCAACAAAGACTAATATCAAGAACTTTTCTTGATCTTTCTCTGACAGAGAAAAATGAACTGTGATAGATGGATGGTGGCTGCAACTGGAGGGAGCTAGAGAAATAGATGGCAAACTGCTTTTCTTTTCTCTAGGGTTTCTGAGATCCTATCTCACAAAACTGCAGGGTGTGTTCTATGCAAAACCCTAGGGTTCAAATTCTTGTAATTCGAATAGGGTTTCCTCCAGTTTCTTAATGATTAAGAAAAGATTTCCTGTTCATATCAGGAGTTTCCCTTATCCAAATCAATATTTGGATTAGGACTCTTCTTAATCCTATCTGCAGATTATATAAGCTTTTGGGCTCATCTTAATCTCAGATCCACCCCCTACACCATGCACGATAGAAAAATCCCAACACTTATCTATCTAAAAATGCGAGGAAAAACCATATTACTAAGCTTCATAAGAAACGATGAATTACCCTAGCAACCCCAAGAAGACCATGGCAGCACTAGGCACGATGTAAAATCCCAGCATTTGTCCATCTCAAGTGCGGCGACTTACCCCAACAGACCCAAGAAAGCCTTGGCAACACTAGGTGTGATGTCAATTCCCGACATTTAATCTCCCAAACATGGTAACATGCTCTAGAAAATCTAGTAAGACCCTAGATACCCCAAGGTCGATGATAGACAATAGCAACAAATGTCGTAGCAATAGCAAGCACGGTAGCAAATCTCAGTACTCAGCAAACTCAAGCGCGATGACATAACTTGGCAAGACCAGGAAAGCCTTGACAATCAAAAATACACCAAAGGACTTTGATAGAGTAAAGCCTTCGGTAATTCCAAACACAGTGAAATACCTTAAATACTTAGCGTTCTGAAGTGTGATGAAATGACCAAGTCATTCGGCGATGGTCCAAAAAGGAATCACATCTGTGATGAAAGCATGGCATAGTATGCCCGAGATGAGATGGCAATGAACTGACTGCAGTTTCGTAGGGATGCAGTTTTTGTCCGGATTTGATTTGGACCATTACACTATCAGCCCTAGCCATTTATTTTTTATTATATGCTATTTATTTGGTGATATGTTTGTGAACCATAACTGAGAATTTCAAATCATTACCTATGTGAATTGATGCATGTTTTGAACACCAAACCCTAGGCCGATTTGACCTAGTTTTAGTCCAATCATGTTGGACCAAACCTATGGTCCTTTGGGGTCTAACCACAGCCGGTTTGAGTGACCCAAAATCATTTTCAGGCTAGGGGTTTGATGACCCATTGCGTGGACCAATTCGGCCCATACTTGAAAACCCCTTTTATGTTAGATTAAAGTAAGACTAGCCCAGTTTAGCATGGACTGCTATACGAGCCAAAATGTTTCTTGCAGTTTAGCCCATATCCTAGACAAAATTATTAAATAATTTGGTCCATTGATGGGCTGATAATGTGCTAATCTAAATGGATATGGGTTTAAAAATTTTAAATTAATATGGATCAACTATGTATGTGTATGTGATGTGCTATATGGATGTTATTCGTTCATGGGCCATAAGTGTTTGGCCCATGTATTGACTTATGTGGCTCTCTATGAACAACATGGCCAAATGCACATCATTGTCATGATGTCATTGATCATTAAATGATCTCTTTTTATAATGGGCCCCCTTAATAGCTTCCTCCCCAAGAGGAACCTTGCGGGAACCTTAGCCCATTAAGGACCCATTTGAATCTTATTTTATGAAAGTCAATGGAAGCCAATATGATATGACCTAAATTTAACCTCGGGACTGATATACACGTTCCCTCATGATTAATATAAGTGAAATGAGATAGGGAATATCATAAGATGATTTCTTTAAAGGCCTTTCGTCATTAGCATGAAAACGGGCTGAATTGATAGGTGGAGATGCACCATAAAATTGGGTTATCCATTTCACTGAGACAGTCAGTGGGGTTGCTTCATGAGATGATCAGGGCATCATAGACTACTGGGAGGGGCCTATCCTAAAATGGAAGACTCTTTCACAGTACCTTGGGGCTCTCGATATGATGGGTCTGCACTTACCAGACAAAAAGATTTAACCTAAAATGGCAATGAATCTTGTCTGATGGAGGCCAAAGGAAAAGCTCATTGGATGGGTGGATATGTGATCCTTCACAAAAAGTGGTGGGGTTATGCAGATAAAACAATTGGCCCCATGCACCTATATGATTTTTCACATTTCCAAGGACATAAACTGTGTCCTCGTCACTGAGATAGGAGGGAAATCTCAAAGGTGAACAAAAGGAGATGGAACATAGATAAACGTCCATTCTACAAAAGATAACATGAAACAATATGAAGGTCGTTGACTAATTAATTGTGCCTTTTATTAGAAATGGCATATGGGTAGCTCGCTAAATTGTTAGATGACAACAAATTGAAAGGACCCAACTATGCAGACTAGTTTCGTAACCTAAACCGAGTGCTCACATCCAAGAAATTAAACAAGGTTGCCAAAAACCTAGCACCAGAACGTCCAAGTGATAAGGCTTCTGAGGCAAGAAAATTCTCTTGCTCGGTGTTATGCCATAACCTCCTTGGATAATTCTATCTAGAGACAATTTGACAAAATTGATATCTATAAAGATATCCTGGATAGTCTAAAAACCATGTATGAGGAGTAGAATCGTTTTACAAGACAAAAGGTCCTCAAACTATTGATGACTATGAGGATGACCGGAAGCCAACCAATTCATGACAATGTCATGCAGATGATAGGTTATATAAATTAATTGGAGGCTTTTAGCTCCCAACTTGACGATAACACCAAGACCGATGTTGTCCTGAACTCTCTACCCTGATCCTTCAATCAATTTGTCATGAACTACAACATGAACAAGCTAAAAGTTAGCTTGTAGGAGTTCATCAATATGTTGCAAAGAGTCAAAGAACTGATTAAAAAGGACAAGTCGGTAGCCATGTTTGTTCAAGGTGGAAAATCTGGTAGAAAGAAGAGGAAGGGTAAGATGAGGCCTCAGAAAAAGGAGGTAAACCAAAGAAGCAGAAGAGAGACAAGTCATATGATGAATGTCACTTCTACAAGCAGATTGGGCACTAGAAGATGAATTGTCCTCAGTATCTAGAATCTTCCAAGAACAAAGAAGGTAATTTTGAATCTCTTTTCATAGAGACCAATATGTTGGTCACTTCTGCATCCTAGTGTATTGACTATGGGGCTTCTACTCATGCATGTAACACATTGTAGAGGTTCAAGGAAAGTAGAAGGCTGAATGATGATAAGGTTGTGCTTCACTTGGGGACGACTACAATTGTTGTGGTTACTACTATAGGAACAGTAGATTTCATTTTTAGTAAAGGAATTGTTACATTAAAAGATTGTTTTCATGTACCATTACTTAGAAGAAATATGATTTCAGTTTCTAAGCTATGTAAAGATGGTTATTTTATTTTATAATAAGATTATAATTAAATTGAATAATAAATTCCTTACTCATGGAGAAATTGAGAATGGTCTTTATGTTCTCCATCCTTCTCTAAAAACAAACATGACTGAAACTGTGTCAAAGCACATTCCCAAGAAAAGAACACATGATAATAGTTGATCCTACGTACATGTGGCATTACGGACTTTGCCATATTAATATAGAACGTATCAAAAGATTGGTGAAGGGTGGTCCTCTAGATTTTTTCACTGTGGAAGATCTACCAACTTGTGAGCCTTGCCTCCAAGGTAAGATGGCAAAAAGGTCATTTATAGGTAAGCCTAAAAGAACTGCAAGCATACTTGACCTTATACATACTGATGTATGTGGTCCCATAAATGTTAGGACACGGAACCAACATTGTTATTTCATAAATTTCATCGATGATTATTCTTGGTATGGTTACCTGTACCTAATGAGACGTAAATATGAATCATTTTAAAAGTTCAAGGAGTTTAGACAATAAATCGAGAAATAGTTGGGGAGACAAATTAAAACCCTTCGATCAAATCAAGTAGGTGAATATCTCTCTGATGAATTCAGGGAGTACTTAAAGGACAATGGGATTATATCACAGATATCTCCTCCTACTATACCACAATTAAATGGTGTGCTAGAGAAAAGAAACCAAGTGTAAGACACTTGAAAATATGGGGTTGTCTAGCACACGTCAAAAAGACAAGTGCGAACAAATTGGAATCAAAGACCAAATGCTGCCTATTTGTAGAATACCCCAAGGATTGCTTATGGTATCTTTTCTATGAACCATGAGAACAAAAAATGTTTGTTAGTTGAAATTCCTACTTCTTGGAGGATGAATACATCGTGAACAAACATCATCAGGAAGTTATTCTTGATGAAGAGAGTTCATGAGTAGTGGGAGATAACCTACAAATTCTAGATAATAATATCCATCTTAGAAGATCTACCCAGGTTTCTAGACCTCTAGTTCGTTACGACTATGATGAAGATAGTTACTTGATGCAAGACACGAATAGTGAGGAAGATCCCGTGACTTATACAAAAACTATGTTGGACATAGACTCCTTGAAATAGGTAGATGCCATGAAAGTCGAGATAAACTTGATGTAAACCGATGGAGTCTGGACTTTCGTAAACCCACCCCATGGGGTGAAAACAATCGGTTGCAAATGGATTTGTAAGAGGAAGAAAGGCCTTGATGGAAAAGTTGAGACCTATAAAGCTTGGCTTGTAGCGAAAGGGTATACTCAAAATGAATGAGTCGATTATAAGGACACATCGCCTATGGCCATGCTTCCATAAGCTAGAACATCCGATTTAACTCAATAATCAAACAGATTGATTTTGAGCAGAATTTGGATGAACCCTGTGCTTACAGAAAGATAGTAGGAGATAAGGTTACGTTTATGATTTTGTATGTAGACGGCATTCTATTCATTGGAAATGGTGTAGGAATGTTAATTACGGTGAAGGTATGGCTTTCATAGCAATTCTCCATGAAAGATCTTGGAGAAGCATCATATAGCTTGGGACTTTGAGTCTATACAAATAGATCGAAGAGGATAATAGGATTATCCCAATTTACTTATATTGGAAAAATTGTCAATAGATACAACATGCAGAACTCCAAGAATGGATTCATTCCTTTCGGGCATTGAGTCACTCTCTCCAAAGGAATGTCACCTAAGACCCTGAGGAGATAGAGAACATGGGAGATGTTCCATATGCCTTAGCCGTAGGGAGCATCATGTATGTTATGTTGTGCACTCAACAAATATCGCTCAGGCCATCAGTGTAGTAAGTAGATATCAATCTAACCCAAGACAAGAGCATTGCACTACTATGAAAAACATACTAAAGTACCTATGGAGGACTAAAGACTATTGTCTTGTCTTTGGTGGTAGTTCTCTATAGATGGTCATGTATACTAATGTCGACTTCCAACCTGACCCAGATGATAGAAAGTCTATATCGAGATATTTTGGGACACTATGTAGTAGGAAAAATAGTCCACAAATGAGGCCAAGCACATTGTTGTAAGTGAGGCTGCCAACTAAGTAGTATGGATAAAGAAATTCGTCATAGAATTTGGAATCTTACCATATCACCCATTCCACTATTGTGTGACAACACTAGATCTATGAAAGATTATTGGTAGAGGGGACATCCAAATTTAGAAAGTAGCAACAGTGAAGAATGTGGCAAGACCCATTAACTAAGCTACTAACACAGAAAGTGTTTGAGAAACACATGGATAGTATGGGACTGAGGCTTGTACTCAATTGGACCTAAGTGCAAGTGGGAGCTATTAGATAGTGTATGCCCTTAGCTCCAATCAAATTGATGTGCAAATATATTTATTGTAAATGAATTAAAGTACATTATTGTTTCATGTTGATAATGGTATGTTTATGTGAAATTACCCCTTAAACTAGATACTTATGAGACTCGTGTTAGTTTAGAATGTTCTCACCCATTGGATATACTTTAGGAGTTTATCCTGCCAAGGCTGACACTGATGTGCTGTCAAAGAAGTTGGGGCAGCTTATCTCAGCTTCTAGGCTTAGAACCAAAGTACATGCAATGTGTGTTTGGTTGAAATACTGAACCCAGACCATTTTCTAGTTATGCCTTGGACCTTGGAGATTAATGGACAAAACTGAAAAGTTACACATAACCCTTAGACTTGATTATGGTACTACACTAGGTGTTGGATTAGGTTGTCTTTGATATGCCAATCAGTAAGATCCATTGATGATCAAAACCTGGGTATGTTAGGGCAGTCTGAGAATTCATTTGAGTGGGTGATCATAGTGATAGAATCGACCCCTTTGTTGGACAAATTGAATGATAGGGTCTACATTCTCTCTGATGGAAACCTAAACTACCAGTAGTGGATTTCAAATGTGTTTAATATTTGGTTTTACAAAATATATTTATATGATATATATATTATGTTTTATGAAAAATGTTTGCAAGAGGTTTTAATCCACAAGATCCATCTGAGCAAAGAGTGTCACACTATACCTTGTAGCCAGGGGTGAGGTCCATCCCTCTTACTCAGTATTTGATCATTATGGGCTAAGAGGTTAAGTGTAAGAGACCATTAAGAGTTGATTACCTGATGGGCTTTATCTTACTTAAGTCCATTATCCTTAGGTCTTCATAGGATAGTTGAATTCAATGATCATTTAAGTGTAAATGTTGGACCCATATTAAACCCATAGTGATGTGCTCAGGGTTTCATTGCGTTAGTAATGAATTCAGCGAAGCCTTTTCACAGAGGTTGGGCCAAACCCATGTGGACTTATGTGAGGTCATTGTGGGGTCCCACTCCATACAAATCAAGCCTAAGTTGGCCATGCAACACCCTTGGGTCATGAGCCTTATAGTTGATGGGCCTAAGGTCCCTAATTAATAAGATTAAGTAAGTTGTCACATGTGCTCTGTGTTGAATCTGGGTTTAGAAATGGGTATGAAGCACCTATCCTCTTAATAGGATAAGGATTATCTCTTAATAGAGTCCAAATCCAAATTAGATTTTGATAATCTCCTAATTTGATTAGGAGAACCGCTCCATAAAGAGATAAAAGAAGAAGAAGGCAAAATAGACTAGAATACCACTCTCTCTTGTTCTCTCTTATTCTCTTTTATCTTCCAAGAAACCCTATCACGACCTAGGCTTTCAAGGACTAATAGAGATCAGTTTCCTTCTAATTTTTGCAAGAAAAATTCAGAACTTCAGGGTCACCTTCCCCAGTTTGATCCAAGCAGTTGGGTTGCAGTTTTGCTGAATCAGCTTCACCTACACATTGTGCCATCTTCAGTGGAGGCCAGTTTTAGGACTGATTTGGGCGTGAAATTCCACTTTGGGATCTGAATTTGTAATATCCATATCAGGTATAAATTAACCTCTTTAATTGGTTTCAAATCTGGTCCGGTTCAATACAAGACCATTCCTGAAAAATGCAGTTTTTCTAAACGTAGGGAATTTGATTCCTAGAAGGATTAGGAAATTTTTCAAATTTTGCCTAGACATCTAACATGGTTCAACCATCAATATGATGGATCCTAACCCTTCCAATAGTAGTATTAGAGCACTAAGTTCATCCCTTGGACTGAACCAAATTGGGTTTGAACCAAAACTCAAATCGGTAAGAACTAGTCTAGCTGATTTGAGCAGTTAGCAAAAAACTCTAAGAATTCGGATCTCAGAGTGGGCCAATGATCTGAAATTTTGATAAATATATTTTGATATTTTATAGAATTGTTTTATTATGTATTCTTGAAATCTTGGGCTGAAAGTGTGATGGCGATCAAAATCTTGATGGTGGAAATTTTTGTGCACACTGAATTTATTAATTTGATTATGTGGTTTGTAATTAATTAATTTTCTTTTCTAGAAAGAATGTACTAGGTTTTTTATTTAAGTAATAGAAATTAGGGTTTTTCTATTTTTTTACATTGGAGTCATTGGAGCTTGCGGAGAAGACAGAGCTTGTAGATGGAGATCGATATGCATATTGCAATTTCTAACTCATAACGAGAACATCTTTCTATCATCTTATTCACTTTAGCCTTTAGCCTATCCTTTACTCATGGATTTCCTTTGTCCTTCAAGGAGACCCCCGTATGTAGCCTTACCTCCCTACTCATAGTCGATTTTTGACATTCACAAAACGGTGACTCCACTAGGGAGTAGTGAGGGCTATGCAAGTGGCGCTTCCCCTATTTTCTTTGAAGGGGGTGTTGTCATACTCCTTTCGATCATTGGTTTTCATCCAAACTTTTAAGGTTCCAAAAATTTGCTTCCTAATAGCATGTTTATGATTTGTTTTCCTGTTGCATTAGTTTTTAGCTTTTAGGATAAGTAAAACAAAAAATAATAAAAATAAAAAGGAGAAAAGGTAGTTTCTAACCCTCATTCTTTGTGTTTTAAGTTTCTTTTAGTTATATGTTCTATGCATATTGTTTTGCTTAGCTTCTAGTGATATGAAAAGAAAAAGAAAAATCGAAGAGCAAGGTGGTTTTAAATTATAATTCATGATGTCGGTTACATTGCTACAGGTAGTAATTTGACCTTTGTTTTTAGTTTTTTTAATTGAATTTTCATTTGGGGTTACAAATTGAAATTGATTTTCCTCTTGTACTCATTTCCTTTGCATAACTTTGTGATTTTAGTTGCTGGTTTGATCCCAAAATGGGCAGAAAAATTCAGCTTGGTTTTCACTCTTATCTCTCAGATTTGGTTTGTTTTTCTTTTGTTAGTATAATAGGAAAGAGTAGAAAATTCTATTATTGTGAGACCCTGTTTTGGGTTAAATCTGAACTGGGAGTATTTGCTTTTCCCATTTCATTTTGAAGCATAAATGAACTGAATATAATTGATCATGCTTCATAAACTCTTTGGACTTAAGTGATGTGGTTCACTCTATATCTATTTTCGCCTTAGTTTTGATTTACACCTTAGGTAGTTTGCTCCTAATCTTCCTTTAGTTAAGTCATTGTTGGTTCTGAAATTAATTTTATAATTTAATATCCATTAAAATTGCATTAAAAATAATGATAAAATCAATAATAATATTAATAATTATAATTATAATTAATAAAAATAGTAAATATATTTTAAAAAAATTATTGACTTAAAATCAATTTAGAAATAGAAACATTAAAACTTTTAATATAAAATAGTAAAACTTAGTAAAAAGTTAATAAAAATAAATACTACTATAAATTTCTTAATAAAATTAATAATGTAAGAACACTTTTAGTTCTAAATTAATAAAAATTAATTTTAACACTAATTTATCCAACAAAACATAATGAAAAAATAATGTTTAGACTGAACTCAATCTTACTTGACCTACTTAGAAGTGTTGCAAGGTTCATTTTACCACAATTTCTTTTAACAATACTCGTACATCAAACAGGTTAGATACCAAATGCATCCTAACCCTTCCAAAGTCGTTTTTTGAGAAATCAGTGTTGGAAGGGTTAGAAATCAGATTAAACATGGCCGAATTGGGTTTAGTGATTGGCCAATTTTTAAAAATTTTTCTAATCCCATCCGGGAACCAATTTCTTGGTAATTTTGAAATTTTAAATTTCGAGATCGAACTTGCATTGAGCTGGACCAGATTTGAAAAACAAATTAAGAATGATTATACCTAATACAGATACCACAACATATAACTACCAAAGTGGTAGTTCATGCCCAATATCAGTCCCAAAATCTTTCTCCAACTGAAGATGGCATAGTGTGTACGTGAAGCCAATTCAACAAACACCATTTTAGCAAAACCCGGTCTCCAACTTGCTTGGATTGATGTGGGTGTGTGAGCATGATATCCTCTAATGTTTTTCTTGAAAAAATACAGTAGAGAACTGATTGAAATCAGCCCCTATCACAGCTGGTTTGAATTAGTGTTTCTAATTCTAGGGGGCAAGGGAGAAGAGAAGAGATCAAGAAAGTGGAGAGAATTAGTGAATTCACCCCTCCCCTCTTAGTCCCTTAAATAGAAGAGCACTCTCCTAATCTAATTAGGAGCTCATTCAAATCAAATTTGCGTTAAGACTTTATCTTTAATTGATAATCATTATCTCCTTAAGATAAAAGGTGCTCCATGCCCATATCCATACTCATTTTCAATCAAAATTATATAACAACTTAAGTTGTCATATGATCTCTTAACTAATCATATTAGAAATGGGCCTTATGCCTCTTTTTTAATGGTTCATGTCCCAATGTGTTGCATGGCCACTTTGAGCCTAAATATTGTATGGTGTGAGACCCACAAAGGTTTCACACAGGTCCATAATGGTTCAGTCCCACCTCTGGTAGAGATTAGGCCGAATTCATTACTCAAGGGTAGTGAACCCCTGACCTAATCAACTTAGGCTCAGTTTAGGCCTAGCATTTACACATAAATGATCCTTAGATTCAACTACCCTATGAAGAAGACCAAATGATAATGGACTTATTTAAGATAAATCCTATTAGGTAATCATTCTTGTAATGGTCTTTTACACCTAATCTCTCAACTTATAATCATCAAAAATCTACCCATATGAAGGGACATTTTCCCTGACTACAAAATTCAGTGTCACACTCTCTACTCAGATGGATCTTAAGATTAAAACCTCAGTTTGAGGTTTCCATCAAAGAGAGTGTAAACTCTGATATTCACTTTGTCTAACAAAGGGGTCGATCCTACCACTATGATCACCCACTCAAGTAATTTTCCAAATTGCCCCAATATACCTAGATATTTAACTCTTAATTGATCTCACTTGTTAGCATATCAAAGGCAATTCAGTCCAAAACCTAGTGCAATATAATAATCTAAGTGCAACTTTTTATTTTTGCCCATTTATCTCCAATGTCTAAGGCATAACTAGAAATTTGTCTAGGTTCAATGTTTATTTTAAACACCCACTGGTTGTACTTGGGATCTAACCAATGTTTTAAAAGGCTTAAGCCTTGTGGCGTGAGGTGTACACCTTGAGGCGAGGTGCATAGATTTTGCCTCAAGGCTTAGGCCTCACAACTTTATGTGAGGCTTAAACCTTTGTTAGAATGAGGCATAAGACTCATGCCTCAAGGTGTGAGGCATAAAAAGGTGTAAGCCTCAATTATCAATGACTACTTAGTGATTTAGTGTAAAAAATATATACATTTTTATAATTTAAAAAAATACAAAAAACACTTTAATAATTATAGGCCAAATAAAAAAGTAGAAAAGAAAAAAGATAAGGCAAATAAAATTAAATTAGTTTTTCTTAGTGTTTTAAGAGCATTTAATGCAAAAATGACTAATTAAGTTCTTAGTTTCTTTTGGATGAATCAAGTGAGATTTTTCTTATTATTCTAAATGCAATGTCCCAAGTTTGTTATTTTTCTCATTTCTTCTACTAATGGATCTTTTTTCTTTATAATAATAATAATAATAATAATAATAATTATTATTATTATTATTATTATAGAAAAAATCAACTAAGTTTTTCTTTTCTTCTAAATTGGTTTTTTACATGAAATGTAAAAATATTAATATTAATAATTGTTAGTTGATTAGTTGTTATTTTATTTAATGCTTAAATGCCTAAACTTATTGCTTATAAATTTCTGATTTATGGATACGTATACTTTTATCATTTCAATTTGGCATATTATATGTTATTTTCATCAATTTATAAACTTTAATTAAAGTTTTTCCTTAAACTTTGAGGCTTATGCCTCACCTTTTTGGGCCATTACACCTCAACTGTCTTGTCTTTAGCCTTTTAAAACCTTGGCTGAGACAAACTACTCCACCAGTTGGGTAGCACATCGGTGTCAACCTTGTTAGAATAAACTTTTCAAATCTATCTAATGGTTGAGAATATTCTAAACTAACATAAGTCTCACAAGTGTCCAATTTAAAGAGTAATTCATAGAAACATACCAATAAAACATGAAATAATAATGTACATTATTCATTTACTAATAAATGTTTATGTACATCAATCTGATTGGAGATAAGGGCATACACTGTCTAACAATCGGAATCGAATGATTCTTTTGCATTATAAACCAACACTATCACAATGTTCTTCAGAATTAATTATACTTCCCCATGCCATTATAAACCAACACTAAGTGTGTATGTGCTTTTTACATGCCATTCTAGATTATGCTAATGATAGTAATAATGTATCAAAAAATTTCTATAAATATGTATTTTTTATTTTTTATTTTTTTAGTATTAATTGGATGCAGGTTGCAAAATCCAAATTTTATTACATAAACATCTCATCCAAATATGTAATAATAGGATCAAGTTGTGAAGTTTCAAGTATCATTGACAGACCTATCTAATTGGCTAGATTCTTCTTTTGTAATGCTTTATCTTTTTGATGTAAAGATTTAAATGGTGTATTTAGTGGGTATTCAAATGAGGAAAGAAGTGAGTATTCAAATTACATTTTTGTCCTTACAATTAGAGAGGGACCAAATTTAAAAAATGGTGTATTTAATCAAACAAAAGTTTCACACTAACATTCACACTTTTAATAGTAGTATAGACATAATATACATACATACATACATAAATTTGCCTCCATTTTAGTTCAAATCTGTTCACAAAGCGTGCCTGACACCGACCTCACAACACGTTTAGCGGTGCATTTGGAACATGTTGGAAATAGGGTTAATTTCTTAAACTACCCTTATGGTTTAGCGAATTAACTAAGTGTACCCTTACTGTTTGAAAATTGTCTAATGGCACCCCTATTGTTTTTAACAATTGACTAATACTTCCCTTACTGCAATGTTTTAAAAACTAACCCGGAGGTCGAACTATTTTTGCCTCCAGGTCGCGGGTTACCGGTTCAACTGGCTGGGTCGAACGGTTTAAACCATGCCACGTCAGCGTATATATGCATTAAGTATATATATTTATATTTATTTACATATATATATGTGTGTGTGTGTGCGTGTGTGTGTGTGTATAAATATATATTTTAGCAAAAAGTAATGTATAAATATGCTTTAGATATGTTATTATGTTATATGTATTATTGTATATACAATATGTTTTTTAATTCATTTTTTTTTGTTTTTATTTATAAAAAATAATAAAAATTACAATTTGAGGCCAAAAAAAGTTTTTTTTTGCAAAAATAGTAGGGCAAGGCAACCTAGTCACTGGGTCGAATGGGTCAATGGTCAAATTGGCCGAGTCAAACAGTTCTTGACCAAGTCAACGGTTTTTACCATCTAACAGGTCTTGACTAAACTGGACCTAGAATCCTGGCCGGATGACAGTTCGAACGGTTCGCTCGACCGGGTCAATGGTGGGTTGAAAATATTGCCTTATCGTTAACGTTTTGTCTTAAACTATTCATATGTGCCATAACGTTACTGTTATATTTTCAAAAATTCCCAACATACCCTTTTATATTCGAAAATGCTCTTATTTAGGAGAGACAATTATGTCTAAGTACCTTTTATGGTTCACTGGTATTAACTCAAGAGGGAGAAAGCAAGATTGAAGTTGGTTTAGACATAATGAAACTACCAATTGAACAAGAAGACCATGATGATCAAATGATAATTGCCTTCCGACCAACGTATCACCACTACAAGATGATGATGGCCTTGTTTGACTTCAAAAATTTCACCACCTGCTTCACCACTACGTATTGCTCCTGCAAGTGAAAGACACGATTCATCCTAGCTCCTTCACTAGATGTCAGTTCTCCTTCGGTTGAGGTCATCCTACTCTTTGATGATGATAGGTGGAAAAAACTCAAGCAAAAACAGGGCTCCACCTACACATGGAGGGAGCTTTAGCTGGAACCATACCACCACCTCCATTTGTGCAAAGATAGGGCTCTGGCTAGAACCATACCAACAATCATCAAAGCCAGATCCAGTGACTTCTCTTGATCAAAGTAACAAAAAATGATCTCTCTAGGAATCCTTCCAGCCTCAATGGTCGAAGCCAGATCCGATGGAATACTATCCAAAGACCTCCCAATCTTTTCTACCCGCCATTAGATCAGGCACCCGTTTCTTTTCCCACATCAAGTCAGGCTTTAGATTTTAGTTTGAAGGTTGTTGGACAATCATCCATCATATTGGGCTCCCATTTCTTAGCCTACATCAGATTTGGCTTCGACAGTTATTAGTTGATGATCTCTTCTTGGTTAAGGTCACCATGACCTTAAATAAAAAAAAAAATGTATAAAAAAATACTATTTCTCACCAAAGCTCCGACGTTCGGAAGTTGCAGCGGCCCTGTTGCCTATGATGATGTTGAGTAAACCCGCACATATGCACTAAAACAAGGGATGAAAAGGTAAATTTAACTTTTGGTCTTAAGTTTGAGTTAAAGGGTAAACAGACATTGCAATCATTTTGTCCATGTTTAACGACACTCGTAAGACTTAGGGCCTATTCGTTTGTTCTGAAGTCTAACATCTAAAAGTGCAATAATTACTTTAAGAGGCATATTGGTAGTGGTGAACTTTTCTTTCCTTTGAACTCTAAATGCAGAGAATGTTGTTCTGAATTCCGAATTTTAAATTATGAAAATGATCAAATATCTATTTTGGGGTATCATTGAAAAACAAAATGTTGTATGATTGCACTTTAAGAAATAAGAGAAAAGAGGAAATGAACAACCATTTTTCTCCTAAAGTCAAAAAATTCCTGTTTTGAGATAAGAATTAAGAAGAAACAAAATGCCCTTAGTCAATTGTCGGAAACAATAAAGGTAGGTTAGACAATTTTCAAATAGTAGGGGTACACTTAATCAATTCACTAAACCATAAGGGTAGCGAATTGACCTTTGAAAGAGAACGGATCTACTCCTCACACAGGGCGCCTCACACTAACCTCACAGGCACATCTCACCATGCATTGGGATCTCCCATGAATAATAATAACGTATAAGTTCGAGAGGTATTCCCAATGCATGGTGGGGTGTGCCTGTGAGGTCGTTGTGAGGCGCCCTATGTGAGGAGCAGATCTGATCTCATAACATATTTATTCATGGGGAGATATTCCCAATGCAAGGTTGCAAATGGTGGTTGGAATGGTGTGGGTACGAACTTGTCCTAAAGAAAGCCGCTCGACATCACGAAGTGGGATCTACTACTTACAAATGGGCACCTCACAGGTACATCCACCGTGCATTGAGAACATCTCCCATCAATAATGACTAACAAGTACGGGAGGTTCCCAATGCGTGTAGGATATGCCTGTGAGGCGCCAGATGTGAGGAGCAGATCCGGTCCCCGGCATCACAGTCTTGTCTTCGCACCAAATCCCGACTCCTCGTAAATCACCCAAACCGGCTCACTAGACTGTTTATCGGAACCAAGGAGGGATCCCAATGGACAACAAGACGATGGAAGTCTTCCAGAAGATTGCAATGGAAGAAACCATGGAGGTAGATGGCGTAGAAAGCCAATCGAAATCCACCAAAGTCGTTCATTTGCTTCGGAGATTTCTCGGGGTCCAGCAACGAAGAGCCGAAGCATATACAAAGCTACGAAGGTACAAACACAGTACAAAGATTTATAAGTGTTTTCGGCTTGTTTCTTTGGTAGAGCTGGCAACTTTATTGTCTATTCAGGATTTAGTAACTTGGTGTTCTAATTGACTATTTCTAATTGGGCTTTCTATTTCCTGATCGAGCTCTGTGATTCATGACCTGGTTGGATTTTTCCAATTCATGTTCTTGCCTTTTTTATTTTTTTGTATTAGTTTATAATCTCTACGGGTTTAGGTTGGAATATAATTTTACCTTTGCTATTTTTTTAGAGACTACGTTTGTAAACATGCTGACAATGGTTGTGGTTCCCTTGGTTGTAATGGTTGTTATTACTTGTAACGGGTTGCCATGGAGTCTTAGTGTATGGATTCCTTTTCAAGTAGCTCGAGTTTCAATTGCAAAACTGGAACTAACAATAAGGAGGTTCTGAAAAACGATTTTATCCTCCGGGATTCTTGAGAAGCTATTTTTAATGGTTTATACCAGCGGAAGTGGCCCAGTGCATATTGAAATTAGATTAAGAGAGAAGTTTCTCAATGCATTGTTTATATCTCCATTATACAAGATGAAGGATGTTGCCAGATAGATGGAACCTACTGTTGGGTATTCAATTAATGTGTTCAGTCCAAATGTGTAATATGGAGCCAACAAAACTAACTTTTGATTTTTTTTTGGGCTTATGATTTTAAATAGGGGAACTTTCATGATCAATATGGAATGAGTGCAAATTAGGCTACTGGACAACTTGGAAAGCTTCCAGATATTTTTTAAAGGCCCGTAGGCTAATCCATTCATCAATTAACTCTTAGTTACATCTAAGTTTAGAACGGATAGCAGAAAATATGGTATAGTAGACCAGGTTAAGTAGAGTTACAACTCAAGACAAATCTAGTGATACAGTGAGCTACCTGGTTTCCGCTTCTAAGAGAGAAAGTAATGGAGGACCTAACAAGGTGATTCAGTAAACTCCTGCATCACCTTCAAAGATGATATGATAGAGTCCCAAAGAGATGGAAAAGTGATTGCTTTCCAGAAGGGCTGTAGCTTCGGTTACTAGCGGCCATAGAGGCTTAAATGATATAGCTTGTGCACAAAGGAAGGCTCCAGAGTGGTCTCTAACAACTATACTGATGCCCGACTTGAGATCAGTAGTTGCTCCAATCTATATTTTCTGTTCAACCTGTTGGTGATGTTTAGATTTTTGATCATTACAGAATTACCAAAGTACCTTCCATTCTTCCATCTGCGGTGACCAATAGATTGCATGCTGCATCTGCATTGGTCCTCCAGAAAACTATCTGATAAATGTGTCTGCAAATGATTTGTTCTCAAATGACATGACTATTCAAATTTCTTCACTGGTAATAGTGAACATTTAACCAAAGATATTGGAAGAGTAAATGAACAACAAAATTCATATTTTATTCAGTAAAACCTCACCTGTGAGTGATTTTGTAAACAAGGAGATTTTTTTAGAAACTCTACTTCAAGTGCAAACTAATCTTCCAAATAAACTTCATAGAAGTTCCCTGATGTAAATACTGATTGAAAAAAAAAAATTCTTGATGCACATACGTATACACTTAACACTTCAAAAAGTCCTCATTAAAATCTTTCTTCTTAAATAACATATAAGAATTACCATAAGTGGCATAGTTTTTAAGGCTTAGGATGAAACTGGGTTACAAGGAACCTTGTCATGTAGGGATGATTTTGGACAAATATGTAAAGTAATTTACAGGATATATTTAATAAGGCATGTTTCCACTTCCTATTGTTTTATATAGAACTTATGATGTAAATGTGGGTCAAGTTTGACAGCAGCTACTTTATGCAAAAAATGCTAGAGGTTAGGTCCATGCAAAATTGGATTAGAAGAGATGTGGAATGCAGCTTTGTTGTCACAATACAATTTCATAAGGCTGTCAACCGAGTACCCAATCCTGTACCTCCCAGTATCCTCAAATTCCTCACCTGCATCAGTACTTAATTTGACATTTGTCTCCATGGGTGTTTCAGCTAGTTTGGCACCCAATAATCCTGTCTCTAGCAAGTCATGAACATATTTCCTTTGTTAGAAGTTAATACCATGCTTTGACCTTGCTACTCTTCCGAAGAAATGTCTTTAGTCTATCAATCTCAATCCTCTCACTGCCAGTTATAATAATGTCATCTACATATACCACCAACAAAATCTTACTAGTATCTGAATCATAGTTGAATATTGAACGATCAACTTAACACTGTCTCATGCCAAAATCTTTTGCCACCTCACTAAATCTACCAAACCATGCACATGCTTTAGCCCATAAATTGCCTTTTTGAGTTTGCACACCTTACCATCCTCTCCCTAAGCAACAAACCCTGGTGGTTGTTCCATATTAACTTCCTCAAGAAGATTACCATGTAAGAAAGCATTCTTAATGAAGCTGAAACAAGAGCCAATCATATATAATTGCAAGGGATATCAATACACGAATTGAGCCAATCTTAGCAATAGGAGAGGTCTTTGTATAATCTATTCCATATAATTGTGAGTAACCTTTTGCAACCAATCAAGCCTTCAACTACTCTATCTTGCCATCTGTTAGGTATTTGATAGCGTACACCCATTTACAATCTATAGCATGCTTGCTAGGAGGAAGAGTGGTAAGATCCCACATGTGATTTTAAGCAAGAGCAAAGAGTTATTCTTCCATTGCTTGGTGCCACCTTGGAGAGGTAAGAGCTTCCTAGACATTCTTAGGAATAAACATAGAGGATAAAAGAGAAACAAACTAGCAACGGAAAGCAAAAAGATGAGAAATGGAAACATAGTTAGAAATAGGATGAAGAGTGCAAATGGATTTACCTTTCTACAATGTAATGGGAAGACCAAGGTTAGAAGAAGGGGGCAAAATTGGTGGGGAAACAACATTTGGATTTGTTGATAGAGAGGAAAGTAGAGGAGGAGCTGGTACATGTCGATGAGTATACACTTGCCTGATTGGTGGTCGCTTACTAGGAAGTTGCATTGGAGTCGAGGGCTTGGTTGCAGTTGGAACAAGAGGAATGGGGTCATCAACTGGAACAAGAAGTGGAAGTGCAAAAGGTGAGGGAGAGACATTAGACCTAGTAAAGAAAGGGGCAAACTCAAAGAAAGTGTCATTCGGACAAAAAATGAATGTTTGGAATTGAGATTATAACACTTAAACGCTTTTTGGGTTCTAGAATAGCCAACAAAGACACACTTTGTAGATCATGCATCCAATTTGTCCATCCTGGGCCCTAGATTATGAACAAAAACACACAACCAAAAACCCTGGGAGTGAGAGGAAAAGGAGATAAAGTAGGAAATAAAATGGAGAAGGGAGAACAACCTTCAAGGATAGACATGGGCATTTGATCAATAAGGAAACAAGATGTAATTATAGCATCATCCATAAATGCTTGGGAACACTTATGTGATGCAAAAGTGATTGAGCAACCTCAAGGAGATGGTGATTCCTTTGTTCAACCACCCCATTTTGTTGAGGGCTGTAAGTATAGGAAATTTGATGAATAATGCTATGCTGTTCCAAATATTGCTGTAGTGATTTAAAAGGGCGCCTAGGCGCACAGGCGAGGTGCATTTTAGGGTATGCATCTTGCCTAGGTCCTAGGCGCAGCCCTTTCAAATTCATTCCTTTCATAAGATAAGGCCAATGTCATCTTTGAATAATCAACAACAAAAATTACAAAATACTTATAACCATTATAGGTCATAAAATTACATACCTAAGTGGGGAAATGGTAGTAGTATTTTGCTGTAAGGTAGCCTAAAGAAACCACTCATATTCATCACGTGTAACACTCAACATTTCTTTTTAAGGCATTTGTAGGTGTAGAAGGTGTCCAATAGACTTGTTGAATTTTATCTCTTGTACCACCACCACTTGTCACCACATGATTGGCCCATGTAGATTATAACAAAAATTAAAAGTGTGCCCCTCCATTCCATAATAGGTACACTTCCTTGGGCCATTACTACGTCCTCTACCACGACCTCTCCCCTGAATCTCTACCTCCATCATGCCTACCACCTTGGTTAAACATAGAACCACCACCAGGACCTGTCTAAACTCCTTGGCCTCCTCCTCTATTTCCACGACCTCTCCCTCTTGCCACTACAAAGGTAGAGATATCAGAGATAGTAGAGTTCTTTGAAGGTCCAATAGAAATCCTATAGAGACAAGCAAACACTTCCTTAAGAGAGGGAAGAATAGAGCCACCTAATAGTTGTGCTCTCACAAGCTCATATTCAGGTTTCAATCCCATTAAAAATCTGGTCACATCAAGTTGTTACTTCTGTTGCTGAATTTTGACATTAGATGCAAGGGGATGATAGACATTCAACTCATTCTGAAGATTTCTCATGTTGGTATAATACTACTTAAGGCTTTGATTTCCTCTCTGTAGATTAAAGTGCTCTTGGTAAAGCTAATATACTCTTGTTCTATTGTCTTGCCTAGAATAAAGTTTCTTAGCAATATCCCAAATTTCCTTGGTTGTATCTAAAAACATAAATTTCACACTAATTTTGGGTCCATGCTATTCCACAAATGTCATGATCTGTGTATCTTCTTGTTCCCGCTCATTGTACCCTTGAGAAAAAACTGAGGGTTTGTCATCTTTCACATGTTTTGTGTTCTTCTTAGCCCTAAGACTTCCACTGACTTAGCCCAAGGAACATAATTTTCACCATTTAGTTTGATAGAGATCATCTGCATCTTCAAGTAATTAGGGGGAATCAGAACACTGGATTTGTGTTCAGTACTTTCTCCTATGGTTGCCATGGGTTTGGAAAAAAAAAAACTTTCTCACTAGTATAACACCACACTACACTAATGACTAATTATTGCTGAAAAATCTATTGTCACAAGTTTTAGCAATAATGGTCAAGGCTGTCACCCACCTTCAGCACCACAAAACCACAAAGAAACACCTCAAACACATACCTGTAGGTCAACAATCAATTTACATTTATTCTCCACTGCAACACCCAAACAACCAAGCTGACTATTACATAGAAACCAACTGTGCACTAATCTGTCCACTACATGGCCCTCTTCATTAATCAATTAGAGGGTTTCTGCCGACCACCTGACACACTCACATCAGCACCAACTGGAGGCTTGAAAACCTCCTAAACAAAGAAACGATCATTCCTTTCTGGTATCCTTTTGATACCATGTTATTGATTCGATCTGCACTGGTTTCAGTCCAAGAATGAAAGAGAAGAATAGAAGAAACAGGAGAGAGAGAGAGTGCCCTTGGTTTGATTTAGAGGATTCAAATCTATTCTCTCTTGTTGACGAGGTTGTATTTATATGTATCTAGTATGAAGTACAGTGGTAGTTATTGCCCCTAATTATGGGACTTAGCACTTAAATTGAGACATAAAAGACATAACACTAATCAATTAAAGTAAAACAAACGGACCAAACTCCCCT
Source organism: Nelumbo nucifera (assembly GCF_055504915.1). Taxonomy (NCBI): domain Eukaryota; kingdom Viridiplantae; phylum Streptophyta; class Magnoliopsida; order Proteales; family Nelumbonaceae; genus Nelumbo; species Nelumbo nucifera. The sequence goes on from NC_142650.1 coordinate 83,803,311, forward strand.
TTGACAGCTGACTCTAACAACTACCTTACCAAGGTGAGTGACAGAGTTGTCTGGAGGCAGAATAGAGATAACATCCAAGTCCTAAGGCGGTTTTCAGTAGAAGGAAGTTATGTATACAATAGGTCTTATGGTTGAAGGCAGATAGAGACCATAGAAGTGGGAAGGACATTCACACTGGTGACTCAATGGAAGAAGCAAACTGAAGGTTTAGGCTAAGACTTAGTGATGGAAGAGAAATACAGGTGATGATTAAAGAAATGAACCAGGCAACTGTGATGATAGCAGGCGTGCAACATTTTGGTTTCAACGCATTCTTGACAGAGCAATACATACCAGAGGTACAATCAAGTGGAGGAGCTGGACTGTAGCAGTCAGGAAGTACTTTGTAGAGAGAAGGATTCACAAAGGTCAGTTTGTGGATTTGATTGGGTTTTATGGTGATGGGAAGAAACAAATGGTTTGCTTTCCAGAGAAGAGGAAAGTGATGGTCTGGGTTTTTTTATCAGAGCTGGTACAGGATTTTCTTAAGGCAATGGAAGAGAAGAAGATCCATAAGGTTAAGATGATGAAGGCAGGGAAAGTTAAAGAAGAAAACCAAGCAGAGGAATGCAAAGAAAAGGAGGTGAAATCAAGAGCGACGATAGAAGCAGATATAAAAAACCAAGGAGCTAACTTAAAGGTAAAGTTAACAGTGAAGGTGGTCAACCCAAGAGTAATGACCACAACATCTAGAGAGGAATGGAATAAAAAATTGATAATCTCGGAAAAAGTGACACCGATGACTTGTAGAAAGTGATGGGTAAGCTTATTGATCACTTCAAGTTGAAATGTACTTTAGTTTTTTTCACCCTTTGAAAGAAAGAAGTCTGTATTAGAAGTTTTGGAAGACCCAGAAATTGCAACAATTATGGTGGATACAAAGTATGAGCGGTCACTGTGGTAAAGTGGTGTCCACTTAGCAATTCAAGAAACTTTGAAGCAGAGAGGAGGATTGAAATATGAGTTGTGGGATTACTGTTTCATTTGTGGACTGAAGGAACTTTAAGATAACTGCAGCTGTCTGGTGGGATAATAGATATCAGATAACAGACCTGATGTGGATGCGTATTGGGAGAAGCAACAGCAATGATCCGGTGTTCTCATCCTATCCAATTCGGCAGCAACAGTCTTATCCATTCAGCAGATTAGATTAGACTATCTTGTTATTCTTATCTTATTACGTTAGTAAATTAGATTATCTTATTAGATTAGGATTAAGAGAGACTTATCTTATTAGATTAGGATTAAGAGAGATTACCTTATCTTATTAGATTAGGATTAAGAGAGACTTTATCTTATCTTATCAGTCTTATCTTATCAAGATAGAGTTGGAGGTCTCCCTATTCAGCAAGGAGTCTCCCTAAGAGCAGGACTCTTGTAATCTCCTATTTAAGGAGCCACTATTATTGAATAAAGGCATCCAAGAATTTCAGTCAAGAAAAGAGTTGAGGAGAGTTAGGGTGATCTCTTGGACAAATCACCCCTTAGGTCGCCACGATAGGGTCAGCACGCAAAGGGAGGGGCAAGGGGAAACTAGAGGTTCTCCCCGTGGACCGACCCGTGATGAGATCCTACGCCTGGGCCCATAACATTTTGGTATCAGAGCAAGGTGTCATGGGTGATCTGGAGCAGCTGCCGTCCAGGGTCCACGAACTCGAGCACCAGCTCATGGAGACCAGCTCAGAAGTATGTGAGATCAAGGACGAAGTTAGGGAGCTGCGGCATCTAATGGAGTTATTCCTTTCTAGCAAAGAGAGGAACACAGAAGGGGTGACAGCCACTAGCCGCCGCTGACCAGATCTGTCAGAGTCTTCCGGCGAACAACAGTTCGTCAACCAGGGGGCCGCAGTCATCCCCAAGTACAGCAGGTTGGAATTCTCGTTGTACAACGACAACGGAGATCCCTTGGGTTGGCTGTACCGGTGCGAGCAGTTTTTTCAAAATCAACGGACAGACGACCGGGATAAGGTAAGCCTAGCCGCCTTTCACCTAACAGAGGAAGCGCAACTCTGGTTCTATCGATTAGAACAGGAAGAACCCGGGCTCAGTTGGACCCAGTTCAAGTCCTACTGCCTTCTTAGATTTGGGCCCCCACTAACAAGCAACCCCTTAGGCGAGCTGATTAACCTTAAACAAACCAGCACAGTGGCAGAATACCAGCGCCAGTTCCAGACCCTCCTTGTGAGGGCATCTTCAGTGCGACCGGACCAACAGGTAGACATGTTCACCGCTGGGTTAGCAGAACCCCTACGGGTGGACGTGGAAATGCAGAATCCCCCCAACCTAGTTACAACCATGAATATAGCTTGCGCCTTCAAATGCAAACTACAACTCAGCCGCAGAACCTTTAGTATGGGGCGGCCTCCATCAGCATGGACATCCCCGGAACCACTCGCAATGGCTCCATATTCAGCAGCCAGCCAAGAACGGAAGCCACATACGAGCAACAATTCCAGATCAGCATCCAGTGTGGGGAGCAGCGTCGTTGCACCCCTTATTAAGCACTTGTCCAGGGCTGAGATGGCAGAATGCAGGGCGAGGGGGCAATGTTTTAATTGCGATGAACTCTACTCAGTAGGGCACAAATGCAAGAGATTTTTTTGCCTCCTGGTGAAACAAGAGGAATGATGTGGCATTCCTTTGACGGGGCGAGGGGGCAAAGTCATTCCACCTATCTGGCATTCCTTTGACGGTGTTTCCCGACACCCATCCTGAATTTGAGCTTGAGGACAAGCTCGTAGTCCAAGAGGGGAGTAATGATGTGGACGCGTATTGGGAGCAGCAACAACAATGATCCGGTGTTCTCATCCTATCCAATTCGGTAGCAACAGTCTTATCCATTCAGCATATTAGATTAGACTATCTTGTTATTCTTATCTTATTAAGTTAGTAGATTAGATTATCTTATCTTATTAGATTAGGATTAAGAGAGGCTTATCTTATTAGATTAGGATTAAGAGAGATTATCTTATCTTATTAGATTAGGATTAAGAGAGACTTATCTTATCTTATCAGTTTTATCTTATCAAGATAGAGTTGGAGGTCTCCCTATTCAGCAAGGAGTCTCCCTAAGAGCAGGACTCTTGTAATCTCCTATTTAAGGAGCCACTATTATTGAATAAAGGCATCCAAGAATTTCAGTCAAGAAAAGAGTTAAGGAGAGTTAGGGTGATCTCTTGGACAAATCACCCCTTAGGTCGCCACGATAGGGTCAGCACGCAAAGGGAGGGGCAAGGGGAAACTAGAGGTTCTCCCTATGGACCGACCCGTGATGAGATCCTATGCCCGGGCCCATAACAAGACCTCAGGGTGGTGGTGATAAAGATGGTGGGAGAAAAGATGGCTCTCATTCCCCATAAGCTTGAGCTCTGGTCCAAAGATCTATGGTTTGAAGTTTGGGTTGCATTGTCCATGGAAGCAAGGCGAGCAAGGTGGACGATGATGACATGGCAAAATGCTGGACACATGGTGATTAAACCGCTGACCCATTGTCCTGGAGGGAAAAGTGGTTCTGTTTCTAGGTTGTTTTTCAGACATTGGTGAGAATATGTTATATGGTTGGGGTTTCTCGGGTACTCAATCAAGTTTGTAAACAATGACCTGGATTCAGCTAGAATTATAATTTGTTAGAAAATATGGCTTATGTAGAGCACAATGATGTGACAGAATTCTTGGTAATATGTTGAGTTGAGAAATTGTTATCTAGATGATTCAATGCCCTATTTCAATAGAGTCTGTTGATAATAGGTTATGTGGCCTAATATACTAAATGTTACAACAATGTGAAGGATTGCTAACACTTGGGAGTTATGGCAGGGGATTTGCTGAATATATGGTCGGTGGAAGGGATTCAGCATACCAACAACTTTGTAATGAGATCACAGTAGAGTTCAATGATTGCTCTAAACATGTAGGCTGTTGAATCTGATGAAATAATTGGTTCATCTCTTCTACCACATCCTATTTAGCAAAATTTTTTCAACATACATGCAGGTCCTTGAAATGGAATCTCTGCTTTTGAACCCTGAATACTGCAGAAATGATCTGGCTCACCTTTTGAGACTTGTTCAAGAACAGGAGAAGCAGAAGTTGCATCTGGTATTTGTTCTTCTTTCACTTCATCCTTTTACTATTTTAAATGGAGAAATGTCTAGGATCTGAATTTTATAAAAGGTAATTATTATGATAGAGGTAAAGCCATGCATGTTGCACATGCATTTAACTGGGATATCTGCATGTAAGAGATTTGTTTGGATCTTCTTCACTTTTTGCTCCTGTGCGCACTAAGAAATTAGGGTTCCGGACCTCTCTTGCACACTGATTGCTTAGTGCAGCAAGTGCAGGAAAATAGTGCATCAGATCCCAACTCTTGCAGTATTTCCTATGTTGGGTTTAAGATAACATAATCATTTTTTTATCCATTTGCCCTTTAATGTTCTGTGGAGAATTAAAATATGCAGCACCTCCCAATCCCCCAGAAAAAAAGAGAAAAGAAAAGAACATCTTTGGATCAAATGCGATGCTATACTTGAGTTTCAGAAATATGTTCCTACTTCATTTGGATTACCTTGACCTTTCATGTCCTTCCAACTATTATGTGTAATTATTTATGTAGTTTCCATGTATTATTGTTTATTTGGTTGCTTCACTCTGTATTAAACAACTCTGCTCTTTAATTGTGGCATTTTCTTTTTTTTTTTTTCTGGAGAAAATCCTAAGGTTGTTTCAATTCATCAAATCATCCATTAACAGAGGCCTTACAAAATCATTATAGTTTAATGGTGTAATGGGATTGCTTGTGATAATTGTGTTTTATAAAAATCAAATAATAATAATAATAATTGAACATGTTTTAGATGATTGTGGAAACCCTGAAGTTCAGAAGCCCTATCACTTTGCTAGGTATACTACATGACATGGTTGAATTGGCTAGGTGTATTGTTGCTTCTATAGACTTTGTGAGCCAATGATCTGCTTCTTATGATGTTTATGATCTGCAATGGTAATTCTTTGTCCTTATTGTTGCAGTCCTTTAAGATACCACTATTTGTTGATACAGTGTAGCACCTCTGGAGGGAGTTCCAATCTCAATCAAATGCTTTCTCCCAGTCTTAGTGCTTGTCCAAGCATCAAGAGGGGTTGATGTTTACCTCTAGAAACCTGGGCACAGGGACATGGCTATTAGTAGACCTGTTCGTGGGCCGGGTAGCCCGATGGCCCGGCCCGGCCCAGCCCACACCCCGGTCGGGCTTGGTCATGTAATTAGGCCCGCGGGCCTGACCTCGGGCCTAACACAGTAAGCCCGACTGTGTTTTGGGCCGGGCTTGGGATTTGTCAAAAAAGCCCAGCCCGGCCCAACTCAACATTATATATTTTATAAAATATATAATATGTATTTTATATATTATATAAAATATATAAATAATATAATATTTATTGAAATATATATATATATATTTATAATTTAATATATACATTTTTTATTCTTTTCTTTATAATTTCTCTCTCTCTCTATTCAGCCGCTTCAGCAATAGTAACAGTATGGGCTAAATTTTGGGCTCGGGCCCAGGCCCGGGCTTCGGGCTTTTTATGAGGGCTGGGCTTGGGCTCGGGCCTTAGAAAAATCTGTTAATACAGAGTGAAAATCCGGCCCGAGCCCGGCCCGGCTCGGCCCATGAACAGGTCTAGCTATTAGTCATTGAAATTCAAATTCTGAAATGCCGCCAGAAAAAGGATTTTCAATACAACTAGCATCTCAGCACAAATCTTTTGTTCAAAAATCTGTTCCTTCTAAATGTTCCAAAATAGAGCAAACAGAGCTTAATCCAAAGTAATGTTATTTACATATTAATATATTTCAAATTGTTACACATATTTCAATTCCAATCAATAGCTGCAAAATATAATGAAAAGACTAGATCCCATAAGTATTAACTCTTAGAATTTGGATCTCCTGATCTTTCCTGCACCATTCAGTCTGACAGGTATCCCATTTTTTTTTGATGAATGAAAATACTTTATTAATCCCATTTACACGTATGTAAATATCCAAGTACATGTAATGGTACCTGTCACAAACTGAATGGAAGTGCAGGAGGAGATCTGGACTAGAACCTTTTTTGCCTACTAAAGAAACTCTTCATATAAAGTTAAGTCTCAAAGTTGTTCTTAAGATCTTCAACACTACATTCTTTTTTCCCCTACCTTGTAATATGATCTATATATTTATAGAGTTCTCTGATTCCTTGAACACCGTACTGCAGTTAGCAGAAATCCTAATCTGAATTAGGTGACTTAACTATGTAGACCATAACTAAACTACTTTGCTTACTGGTTCACCAATAGAGTTTATTCATCAGTCATTTGATGTTTGTCACAGCTATATGGGGTTTGGCTACATGAATCCTATTTTGCCATTCCCTTCTGTTTAGTTCCATATTCATCGTTAAATTATGAGTGCTTTAATCGGTTCTTACTACTTCAACCCATGTCCTTATTGGTTGTAGCCTCTTCAACTAGCAACAGTCTTATCTCATTTTATCACATATTGGATCCACTTCTAGGTTCCTTTTAAGAATTTCATTTCTGATCCTATCCTCTCCAGTTTTTCTACTTATCTGTCTCATCTTACGCATTTCTGCCACACTCATTTTTAGGACATGTTTCTTGACTGCTCAATATTCTGCTCCATTAAAGCATTGTTGGCCTTACAATGGTTGTATAGAACTTTACTTTTAACCCAAGTGGTATTTGCTTGTCACATAAGATTCTGGATGCACCCTTTCATTTCACCCATCCTACTCTATGATATCCTCTTCAATCTCTCTTATCTCCCTTACTATGAATTACCAAACCAAGGTAACAGAAAAGGTAACATTGATTTATCTCTTGATCTCTGATCCTAAGTTTATCCTTCTTTGCACTCCTATTATCATTAAGTTTACATAGCATAATTTCTGTTTTGGTCATATTTATTTTAAAACCTTTTTGTTTCTATGATATTCTCTATAAACTTAATTGTTCTTTTAATTGTTTGTTAGATTCACAACTAATACAATGTCATCAGCAAACAACAGACACCATGGGATGAGTTCAAATAATTAAGATTTAAGTGTTGAGCCTTGATGAAAACCCATCACAACTGTAAAATCTGAAGTTTCTTTCAAGGTTTTCTACCCATATAGCATTTGTTCAGGTTTAAAAATGAAATTATGGCAATTCAATGAATTCTTTGTGCAAAACTGCAACTTGTAGGTTGGATAGTTGTGATTCAGTGGAGCTCACTGATATCACTTATTATCTAGTTAGATGTTGGCTTAACATGTTTCCCCATGCGTGGGGTAGTTGATATCTGTGTCTGGGAAAATTATATGCAACTTGTACAACTAGCATAGGAGTTGTTACCTGCAGAAAACAGGTAGATGCATACACATGGCACTAATTTTAATCTGAATTGAAAAATTGTTTGGTTTTCTTTTCTAGTGAATACAGTAATATAACCGTAGTGGTAAAACTATTATTTTTTATGACCATATACTTATCTGGTTGCATGTTTGAAATATTCCCTTGATCGTTGGGACAATATATTTGGCATGCTTTTATGATTGAGCTATTGGAACTGTATTTGTTTGTTTGTTTATTTAGTTATTTATTTCTTCATTTATTTTGACTACCATATTATCTTTCTAGAGTATTTCATATGCTTTCTTCAAATCATTAAATATGATGTGAATATCTGTATTCTTCTCCCAAAACTCTTCTGTCAATTAGCTTCAATAGTTGTTCTCCTTAGCGTGATAGCAAATTGGTTTTCTAATCACTCTGGCTCACAAGATCTCATGGTAACTATTTGAACTTTATATATAGCCTTTGTTTTTAAATATAGACTAGCAATTATTTTTTTTGTGGACAGTATGAAGCAATTTAATCTGAAAAACAGATATAGCAAAGATGTAAATGTTGATAGGGATTGCACAACTCTGAATGCCTCTAAAACTATAATAATTACTTTTAGAGGTGTATTGGAGTTGGTGAACATTCTGAAGTCTGAATGTAGAGAATGTTCTAAAATATGAATGCTGAGTTCTAATAATAATAATAATAATAATAATAATAACAACAACAACAACAACAAATATTAAATAATTAATAAAAGTAATAATAGTTAATAATTATTATTATATTATATTATAATATAATAATCAATAAATTATTATATTATTAATTATTACTGATATTAGTAATAATATTATTAATTAATATTTATTATATTATAACATAAAATAATTTATAAATAATGGAATTGATAAAATATTATAAATAATTAAATATTTTTGATGAATTGAGTAATTATTAATTAATTAATTAATAAATATTTAAAATAAATAACTACATTATTAATTAATTAATTATTGTAACTAACTATTCATAATTTTTATTCATTATCTAATTCATAATAATCTTGCTTAATTAATTAATTAATCATTTTTAAAATAATTATATTATTCATTACATTTATAATTAATTAAATTATTAATTATTAATTAATTACATAAATTATTAACTAATAATTAACAATTATGTTTTTATAATTAATTACTTAATTTTTAATTAATGAAAATGATGAATTATTAAGTAATTTAATGAATAATAAAATAATTATCACTAGATAATAAACAATTAAATAGCATACATAGGATTTCAAATTGTAACATACATAAAAGAAGAAAGCTTTTTTGAGGGTAATTTTTGAAAAACAAAAAGTGGAATTATCCGAAAAGAAAGGATGGATTAGACATTAAGGCTGAAATACAAACGCATGAATGCTTTTCATTCAGCGTTAAGAGGCAACGAACAGACATTAAGATGGTTTGGTCATGTGTAGGGTCTAATAGAGCTAAGGCCAGGCCAAAATAGGTATCGTTTGAAGTAGTACAAAATGGTTTGAGAGCCCATAATCAACATTGAATAAGAAAATGATAGTGAACAGAGTGAAATGGCCAAACAGGATGTAATTGGGACAATGCATATTGAGTTGATTATTATTATTATTATTATTGTGTTTTCAACTGGTTTGTTTTTATTATCTTTGCTAATTCTTACTTGTGATTATGTTGCATGAAAATTTTATATGCCATTCATGCCGGTTGTCTTTTGGACGAATATTCTTTCTCCAAGACTGCAAAAATTCAGGTTTTGAAGAAAATTGGTCGTCCATCAGAACGTATTGTCAGTCATGAACACTGTAGATTTAGGAATCTAGTAGAACATGAGTGTGTACATGTGCATGAGATAACAGAAGCTACTGGAACAGAGGAGGCGGAGGCAGATGCTGATTATGACAATGCTCTCAAGGAAGCAATCAGAGGGGTGCAAGATGCAGTGACAAGTATAAATGAGTATTTAGAAGAAGTTAGGTATGAGATTGACGCCCTTGAAGCGTATTAGCACCAAAAAATTCAATTTAACATACATTATTCATTTATAGAGGAATGGAAACTTTGAATTCTATACTCAAGTTATATACATAAACTACATGGATATTAGTTTATATTTAATATGTTTATCATGTAATTTTTATTCTATAAATTTCATCTATTTCCCACTAGAATAAGTTGTTGGCTCGGTGGTAGGATTAAACATTCAGGTCATATTTGGGAGTGCTTATATTAAAAATAAAGGTTTACTGAATAAGTGTTTAAAAACAAGTGTTTATTCGAATAAGCACTTATTTCATATCGAGTGTTTGGGGCCTTTTTCTCCAATAAGCTATTTGTTCAAAAAAATAACTTTAACCCTCGCTTTGGCTTGTTATGTTTTTTTCTCCAACTCTACCAAACTTTCTAAAATGACCAAATTACCCTTTGGGTTAAGATTGATGCGTCTATTCACTTATTAATGACTATTTATTTTACCAACAAATAAACTTTCCAAAATGATCAAATTACCCCTCAGGTTAGAAATGAAGGGCATCCACATATTAATGACTTTTTTCTTGTCAATTAATAAAATTTCCAAAATGACAAAACTATCTCTCAAGTTAGTTCTAATCAGAATGATGCACCTTATAACATTTAATGTAAATGAATAAAGTACATTTTTTATTCATGTTATCAAGATGTGTTTTTGTGTAATACCCTTAAACTGTACACATATAGGATCGTGTTCGTTTAAAATCTTCATAGTTGTTGGATAAATTTAGGGAGATTTATCCTATTAAAGTTGACACTGATGTGTTGTCAAGTTGGTTGGGGTAGCTTGTTTCAGCTGCTAGGGTGATACCTGAAGTACATGCAATGTGGGTTTTCTTGAAACTCTGAATCAGACCAAAATTCCAGTATTGTCTTGGACCTTGGAGATTGATGGGCAAAATTAGAATGTTACACCTGACCCCTAGACTCGATTATGATGCTACATTAGATGTCGGATTGAATTGTCTTTGATATGCCAATCAATGAGATTCTTAGAGGGATCAAAACCTGGGTATGTTGGGATAGTCCGAGAATTCATCTAAGTGGGTGATGATCGTGATAGGATCATCCCTTTTGTCGGACAAAGTGAATGATCGGGGATGCACTCTCTGATGGAAATCAAAATTGTCGGTAGTGGATTTCAACCGTTGAAATTTGTTTTGCAAAATATATTTATATAGAGATATACTTATATATATTACGATTTCAAAATGTTTGCAAAATGTTTAATTCCCGGAATCCATGTGAGTAGAGAGTAACACTGTTCCTCAGTCGAGGGAGCGGTCCTCTTTTGTCGAGAAGTGTTTGATCATTATGGCCTGAGAGGTTAAGTGTAAGATTATTGAAGGTAATACCTGATGGGCTAATCTTGCATCTGCCCATAGCCTTTGGGTTTTTATAAGGTGGCTTGACCCAGAGACCATTTAGTGTAAATGTTGGGTCCATTAAGAGCCCATGGTGATGGATTCAGGGGTTTACTGTCTCATACAATGAATTCGGCCAAGCCTTGTAACAGAGGCTGGGCTGAACCCATGTGGCTGATGTGTAGATCAATGTTTGGGTCCCACGCTATACAAGGATACTCAAATGGGCGGTAGTTTGGAGGATAAGTGAACACATTGACTTAATGGGCCTAAACCCCAATTTGAACTAGTTTAATATGATTAATTAAATAATGATGGTTATGAGATTTAGATCAGTAGATAGAATAAACTATTGTCCCTATTCACTCAGAGAGTCCAGATGCAAATAGAGATTTGGATAAGGAAACTGTTAATCAGATTAGGATGACTGATTTTTATTTGTAGATAAGATAAGAGATTATCCTTATCATTTAAAGTGAGTCCAGATCCAAATACAAGATTTGGATTAAGAAACTCCTAATGGGATTATGATAACCTCTCTTTAAGGTTATAAATAGAGGAGAAGGGCGAACCCCAGTTGATTCATTGGATTACTGATACAAGAGAGAAGACAACATACAGTTGAACTGACGCCATCTTCTGCTCTTGCCTTCTCATGCTTTTGCTGCCATTGCTAGTTCGATCTCCACTTGTAGGAGCGATCAAGAAAGGTTCTTGATATTAGTTTTTAGGAGAAAAATTGATTTGAAGTTGTGTTCACTCGCCATCCATCAGATTCTTGGTGAAGAATCAGGTTCTTGCTAAAGAACTACCTTGTTGATTCTGCTCCACCCTACGCTGTGTCATTTTCAGTGGGAGCAGTATTTGATGATCTTCTTGGGCGTGAACACCTTCATTGGGAGTTACTACTAGTCTGTATCAGGTATATCCTCTCTTACCTTTTGGTTTCAGATCTGGTCTGGTTTAGGATTCAAGCACGTGCCTGTGGCATTACCGACTTGGCCACATCAACATAGATCGTATCACAAGGTTTAGGGCTGTTCATAAGAAGGTCCAACCCGACCAAACCGACCAACCCGGACCGACCCAACCCGAGTCGGTTGGGTTTTCATCAGCACGGGTTGGTTTCGGGTTGTGCAAATTCCTAAACCGATGATTCGGGTCGGTTTCGGTTTTCACACAAGAAAACCGAAACCGACCCGAATTGAACCGACTTAGTTCCTACTTCAAACATGAAGTTCCAAAGCTCATTAGGCCACCGAGTTTTTGAATGGTTGCAAGAAACTTTGGATTAGTGAATAGTGATTAATGAACAACTTTTGTGATTAACTTTTCATTTAAATTTTATCATAGGAGATGGCTGAAATGATGTTCAATTTATGATTGTTTTTAAAATTAGCAAGATTTTATTATAGGGATGAACTTAGAACCGAAACCGACCAAAACTGACCCAACCCGATTCAAACCGACAATGTCGGTTTTGCTTAACACTAGGTCGGTTTGGGTTTCTATGTCAGGAAACCTGACCAGGTCGAGTCGGTTGGAAAAACTGTAGTAAACTGACCCAACCCGACCCGTGAACAGCCTAACAAGGTTGGTAAAGGATGTTCCTTTGGATTTTCTAACTGTAGAAGATCTTCCAACCTGTGAACCTTGCCTTCAGGGTGTTAGACAGTTTTGTATGCCCTTAGCTTCAATCCGATTTGATGTACTTTTGACATTTAGTGTAAATAAATAAAGTGCATGTTTGATTCATGTTGTTTTGTATAATTCTGTGTGAGACCCTAAAACTGGACACTTATAGAGGCTCGTGTTAGTTTTAAATGTTCACAGCCATTGGATAAGTCTGGGGAGATCTATCCTGTCAAGGCTGATACTAGTGTGCCACCAAGTGTTGGGATGGCCTGTCTCGGCCACCAGGGTAAGACCCAAGGCACATGCAGTATGGGATTACTCGAATCTTTGAACCGGACCAGATTTCTAGTGTTGCCCTGTACCTTGGAGACAGATGGGCAAAACTGGAAAGTTACACCTGATCCCTATACTCGATTATGATACTTCACTAGGTGTCGGATCGGGCTGTCTTTGATATGCCAATCAGTGAGATCCTTAGCGGGGATCAAAACCTGGGTATGTTGGGATAGTCTGAGAATTCATCTGAGTGGGTGATCATAGTGACAGGATCAGCCCCTTTGTTGGACAAAGGTAATGATCGGGAATGCACTATCTCTGATGGAAACCGAACTGCCGGTAGTTGATTTCAATCGTTGGAATTTTGTTTTGCAAAATTAATATATATATATGTATATGTATGGTTTCAAAATGTTTGCAAATGGTTTTAATTCCCGGGATCCATGTGAATGGAGAGCGGCACTATTCCTTGCAGCCGAGGGAGAGGTCTTCTCTTGTCGGGCAGTGCTTGATCATTAAGGGCTGAGAGGTTAAGTGTAAGACCAATTAGGATAGTACTTGATGGGCTAATTTTGCACCTATCCACAGTCCTTGGGTTTTTATAAGATAGCTTGGCCCAGGGACCACTTAATGTAAGTGTTGGGCCCATAGGGTCCATGTGATGGGCTCAGGGGTTTACTGAGTTTTTCAGTGAATTCGGCTAGGCCTTATAATAAAGGCTGGGCCGAACCCATGTGGTTAGTGTGTAGATCAATGCTTGGGTCCCACGCCATACAAAGAAGCCCAACTGGGCAGCAGATTGGAAACTAGTTAAGCACTGAACACTTAATGGGCCAAAAGTCCATTTCGAGCTGGGCTGATATGATCACCCATCTATGGGCAGATCTGAGATTAATGTTAGCAAAAGGATTGAGCCTTTAACCTTATCCACTTTGGGAGACCAAATTCAAATCAGATTTGAATATGGTAACCTCCTGATAAGATTAGGAGTAAGCTAACTTAATATGCAGATAGGATTAAGATCATCCCCTATCCAAATACTGATTTGGATTGGGATAATTCCTAATTAGGAGGTTTTCTTAATCAAGAAGAAAGGTGGAAAACTCTAGAAGAGAAACATATCAGATTTCGAATAGGGCTTTTGTGGAAATGCAAAAAAGCTTCCTGTGAATTGAGATCAGATTTCATTCATACTCCAGAGAGAAGAGAAGCAATTCAGCCTTCTTCGTCCCAGGAGTTCTCCTTCAGCCGCCGCCACTCTTTCTGACAAGATTCGATCTTTGAAGAAGAAAGAAGTCAAGAAATCAATTCTTGACATCAGTCTTGCAGAAAAGATTGAAAAATATTCGGTGTTCAAAGTTTCCCGAGGATTCTTGCGAAGGATCCAGTGTATAGGACGCACTCTGCTGGTTCCGTTCCACCCACAGCTGTCATCTTCAGCAGGAGCGGATCTTGGTGTCTTCTTTGGGCGTGAACACCAACTTTGGGAGATATCGCTTCTCCGGATCAGGTATATTCCTCCCTTTTCTTTTTGGTTCAGATCTGGTTCGATTATGGTTTAAGTAGGATCCTTGAATATTGTATTCTAAATTTAGGAAATATGATTCTCAGTTGGAAGAATGTAGGAAAATTTTTGAAATTCTAGACTGAATGTATAGGATTTGATCAAGAATGTAATTGTTTAATAGAAATATGATTTCTGTTTTTTATTTTTCTTGATTAAAGAAGAAGGAAGAAGAAGGCGGCGCTGGAGATTTGCAGTTGGAGAAATCGCTTTCTGCGATTTGCAGTTTGTGAAACTGCAACCCTTGTGATTAACCTCTGTTTTGCAGGTGGTGCGAACAGTCCATGGATTGATTTGTGATTGTTTGAAATCAAAATTATTAATTTCAGATCTGTCGTGAATTAATTCTTGAATTGAAAATCAGTTCTAGATCCTCTCGGACCAGATTGGACCAAAACTGTTTGGACCGAATCTGGGGTTCGAAAGGGACTGTTTTTCAGTCCATATTTCTCACATTTATTGTTCCAAATATGATGTTCAATTACAGGGATTAATTTGGCCCACCTGTAAAGCCCAATTTTAAAGGGTTAAAACTACAAAAGCCCATTATTGTGAGATGAGCTGTATGGACCGAACTGTTATTTGCGATTCAGCCCATACACCTAGTAGACATTAATTGTTAATGACTTGGATTTTAAATGGGCTATTCGATGGGCTTTACAGCAGTTAATTGATTGGATCAATTCCTCATCTACATGTGATGTTTGGATGTTTGATGTGCTGCGACCATGGGCCATAAGTACTTGGCCCATGATGACTCGTTAGTGGCTCTTGCGCACACCATGGTTGAATGCACATCATTGCCATGGTGTCCCTAGAGGTCATTGGATGATCCCCTCTTTGCTTGGTGGGCCCCACAACCTTGAAAAGGGATGCGTACGGAAACCCTAGCCGATTAAGGCCCACCGGAAATCTGACTTTATGAAAGTCAGTGGGAGCCACTCTGGTTTGACCTAAATTAAAAATATGGCATAATTTTGGTCCCTCCGGCAAATATGAATGCATGTGATAGGGAGATCCATTTGATGGACTCTCTAAAGGCCTTCCGTCATTAGCACAATGATAGGTCCTTCAGTAATGAGGAAACACACCATAAAATTGGGCTATCCATTTGCTGTTGGATCTATTAGAGTGTTTCATAAGATGATAGGGGCGTCATAGACTGATGTGGGAGAGGCTTCACCAGAAAATGAGAACTCTCTCACGGTACCTTGGCGTAACCTGAATATGATGGGTGTGCACTCACTGGACAGAAAGGTTTACCTGAAAACGGCTCTGAACCTTGTTTGACAGAGGCCAAAGGGAAACTCATTTGATGAGTGGATATAATCCGTCACAGAAAGGTGGTGGGGTTATGCAGCTGAAACAGTTGGTTTCACGCACCCCATGTGATTTCCCACATTTCCAGAGACATTTCGTCGTCTCCGTCGCTGAGAAAGGAGGGAAATCTCAGAGATGAACAAATGGGAATGGAACATAGATTAAAAGCCATATCTATGTAGGTAACATGAATCAAAACAAGGTTGTGGAGTAATGATTTTGCTGTTTTATCAGAAAATGACAAACGGTCAATTCGCAAAGCTTCTACACGATAATAAGCTTAAGGGCCCAAACTATGCCGAATGGTACATAAATTTTATGCTGGTCCTAACTTCCGAAAAGTTAGTTAAGGTGGTGAAAAATCTTGCCCCGGAGCGTCCGGGTGATAGGGCTTCTGAGGCCCGTAGGAGAGACTACCAAGATTGGGGGGATAAGAACTCCCTAGCCCGCTGTTTTGTCATTGCATCACTAGACAACTCAATACAGAGGCAGTTCGATCAGATCGAACTGTCTAAGGACGATGTATGAAGAGCAGAACCGTTCTACCCGACAGAAGGTCCTGAAATTGTTCATGACCGCGCAGATGTCCAAAAGGCAGAAAGTTCATGACCATTGCCTTCGGATGATGGGCTACATTAATGAACTAGAAGCTCTTGGATCCGGGCTAGATCTTGGCACGCAAGTGGATGCCATCCTGAATTCTTTGCCCTCTTCCTTCAATGCGTTCACAATGAACTACAACATGAATAAGCTGAATGTCAGCGTCCAGGAACTCAGCAATATGTTGTAGAGGGCCGATGATCTACTCAAGAAGGATGAGCCTGTGGTTATGCTTTCTGAAGCTAACAAATCGGGCAAGAAAAAGAGAAAGGCAAAGAAGCCCTTGAAGAAAACCGCCAAGCCTAAGAAGCAGAAGAAGATCAAGGCATCTGATGTCTGTCACTTTTGCAAACAGACCGGCCACTGGAAGAGGAACTGTCCTGCCTACCTGGAATCTAAGAAAGGTAACGTCAAAACTTGTGTCATAGAAACTAATATGTTAGTTACTTCTGTGTACTGGTGTGTTGACTCCGAGGCTTCAACTCATGCGTATAACTCACTGCAGGGGTTCAAAATTAGCAGAAGATTGAGTGAATGCGAAATGACACTATTCTTGGGAACGACTGCAAGTGTTGCAGCTGCGGCAATAGGAACCATAAAATTAGTTTTTAGAGGAGTGCTTGTACTTAAAGATTGTCTTTATGTACAGAACTTGAGAAGAAATTTAATTTCTGTTTCTAAATCGTGTGCAGATGGATATACTGTTTATTTTAGTAATATGATTACTGTTAAACGGAATAACAAATTCATCGTGTGCGGGGAACTGGAGAACGGTCTCTATGTTCTACATCCTTCTCTAGAAACAAACTTAACCGAAACTATGTCGGTCGAAAATCCCAAGAAAAGGAATCGTGATACAGTAAGTTCCACGTGCCTCTGGCATTACCGACTTGGCCATATCGGTGTTGACCGAATCACAAAGCTGGTAAATGATGATTTTTCACGATATGGTTACGTGTACCTAATGAGACAAGTCTGAATCTTTTGAAAAGTTCAAAGAGTTCAGACAGGAAGTCGAGAAACAGTTAGGGAGAGAAATTAAGGCCCTTCGACCGGATTGAGGTGGCGAGTATCTCTCTGACGAATTCAGGGACTACTTAAAGGTTAGCGGGATAATGTCACAACTAGCTCCTCCTGCCACACCTCAACTCAACGATGTTTCAGAGAGGAGGAATAGAACCTTGTTGGACATGGTCCGATCACTTCTCGTACGCTCAGAATTACCCACATCCTTTTGGGGATATGCATTATAGATTGATATCTACGTGCTGAATCGGGTTCCAACCAAATCGGTTCTGAAAACTCCATATGAACTATGGACCGGAAGGAAGCCAAGTGTAAGACACTTGAAGATTTGGGGTTGTCCTACACACGTTAAAAGAACAAGTGCGGACAAGTTGGAATCCAAGACCAGCCGTTGCCTATTTATAGGCTACCCAAAAGATTCTGTGGGTTATCTATTCTATGACCCAAGTGAGCAAAAAGTGTTATGCAGTCGAAACACCCAATTCTTAGAAACCGAATACATCCTGGACACCCATCGTCAGGAAATAGTTCTTGATGAAGAGTGCTCAGGAGTAGTGGGAGATGTCCTACAAGTTCCAGGTAGTGACCAACCTAGAAAATCCATTCGGGTATCCAGACCACCAGTCCGATATGGTTATGACCAGGATAGTTACTTGGTGGAAGAGTTGACTAGTGAGGAGGATCCCGTAACTTACGCGGAAGTTATGTAAGACATGGATTCCCAGAAGTGGGTGGAGGCCATGAGAGCTGAGATGGACTCGATGGAGACCAATGGAGTCTGGACTCTAGTAGATCCGCCCTCTGGGGTAAAAGCAATTGGTTGCAAATGGATCTACAAGAGGAAGAAGGGCCCCAATGACAGGATTGAGACTTACAAAGCTCGTTTGGTGGCGAAAGGGTATACTCAGAAAGAAGGCATCGATTATGAGGAAACTTTTGCCCGTGGCCATGCTTAAATCCATTAGAATCCTGAATGCTTAAATCCATGACTACGAGATTGGGCAAATGGATGTCAAAACTGCGTTCCTGAATGGAGATCTTGGTGAAGATATCTACATGCAGCAGCCGCAAGGCTTCATTGCTACTGGTCAGGAAGACATGGTATGTAAACTTAATAGGTCCATATATGGACTTAAGTAGGCTTCTAGGAGTTGGAACATCCGTTTTGATTCAGCTGTCAAAACGTTTGACTTTGAGCAGAATCAAGATGAGCCATGTGTTTACAGGAAGTCCAGTGGGGATAAGGTCACCTTTTTGGTGTTGTACGTGGACGATATCCTACTCATTGGGAATGATATAGGAATGTTGACTTCGGTCAAGGTATGGCTATCACAACAGTTCTCCATGAAAGATCTTGGAGAAGCTTCATACATATTGGGTCTTCGACTCTATAGAGATAGATTGAAGCAGATAATTGGATTATCCCAGGCTGCTTACATTGACAAAATTGTCAAAAGATATAGCATGGAGAACTCCAAGAAATGAAACATTCCTTTCAGGCATGGAGTCACTCTCTCTAAGAAGAAGTCTCCAAAGACTTCTAAGGAGATTGAGAGCATGAGAGATGTTTCCTATGCCTCAGCCGTAGGGAGCATCATGTATGCCATGCTATGCACTCGCCCGGACATTGCTCAGGCGGTGAGTGTGGTAAGCAGATTCCAGGCCAACCCAGGGCAGGAGCATTGGACTACTGTGAAGAACATACTCAAATACCTTCGAAAGACAAAAGAGTTTTGTTTGGTATTCGGTGGTAGTTCACTACAAGTTCTATGGTATACTGATGCCGATTTTCAGTCGGATCCAGATGATAGAAAGTCTACGTCTAGGTATGTTTTCACGATAGGATCGTGTGTTGTTTGATAGAAAAGCAGCAAACAAGGGTCCATTGCAGATTCCACAACCGAGGCCGAGTACATTGCCGCAAGTGAAGCTGCCAAGGAAGCCGTGTGGATGAATAAATTCATACACGAATTAGGAGTGATTCCGTCCAGCACATCATCCATCCCGTTGTTGTGTGACAACAATGGAGCGATCGCCCAGGCTAAAGAGCCTCGGGCCCACTCGAGGTCAAAGTACATTGAGAGGAAGTACCACATACTACGGAAGATCGTTGGTAGAGGGGACGTCCTTATTCAGAAGGTAGCATCAACGAATAATGTGGTAGACCCATTGACTAAGCCACTAACACAAAAGGTGTTTGAGAAACACGTGGAAAGTATGAGACTCCGGCTTGAACCAGATTGGACCTAAGTGCAAATGGGAGTTGTTAGACAGTTTTGTATTCCCTTAGCTTCAATCCGATTTGATGTATTTTTGACATTTAGTGTAAATAAATAAAGTGCATGTTTGATTCATGATGCTTGGTATAATTCTGTGTAAGACCCTAAAACTGGACACTTATAGAGGCTCGTGTTAGTTTTAAATGTTCACAGCCGTTGGATAAGTCTAGGGAGATCTATCCTGTCAAGGCTGATACTGGTGTGCCACCAAGTGTTGGGATGGCCTGTCTCGGCCACCAGGGTAAGACCCAAGGCACATGCAGTATGGGATTACTCAAATCTTTGAACCGGACCAGATTTCTAGTGTTGCCCTGGACCTTGGAGACAGATGGGCAAAACTGGAAAGTTACACCTGATCCCTATACTCGATTATGATACTTCACTAGGTGTCGGATCGGGTTGTCTTTGATATGCCAATTAGTGAGATCCTTAGCGAGGATCAAAACCTGGGTATATTGGGACAGTCTGAGAATTAATCTGAGTGGGTGATCATAGTGACAGGATCAGCCCCTTTGTTGGACAAAAGGTAATGATCGGGAATGCACTATCTCTGATGGAAACCAAACTGTCGGTAGTTGATTTCAATCGTTGGAGTTTTGTTTTGCAAAATTAATATATATATATATGTACGGTTTCAAAATGTTTGCAAATGGTTTTAATTCCCGGGATCCATGTGAGTGGAGAGTGCGGCACTATTCTTTGCAGCCGAGGGAGATGTCCTCTCTTCTCGGGCTGTGCTTGATCATTAAAGACTGAGAGGTTAAGTGTAAGACCAATTAGGATAGTACCTGATGGGCTAATTTTGCCCCTGTCCACAGTCCCTGGGTTTTTATAAGATGGCTTGGCCCAGGGACCACTTAATGTAAGTGTTGGGCCCATAGGGTCCATGTGATGGGCTCAGGGGTTTACTGAGTTTTTCAATGAATTCGGCTAGGCCTTGTAATAAAGGATGGGCCGAACCTATGTGGCTAGTGTATAGATCAATGCTTGGGTCCCACGCCATACAAAGATGCCCAACTGGGCAGCAGATTGGAAACTAGTTAAGCACTGAACACTTAATGGGCCAAAAGCCCATTTCAAGCTGGGCTGATATGATCACCCATCTATGGGCGGATCTGAGATTAGTGTTAGCAAAAGGATTGGGCCTTTAACCTTATCCACTCTGGGAGACCAAATTCAAATCAGATTTGAATTTGGTAACCTCCTGATAAGATTATGAGTAAGCTAACTTAATCTGCAGATAGGATTAAGATCATCCCTTATCCAAATACTGATTTGGATTGGGATAATTCCTAATTAGGAGGTTTTCTTAATCAAGAAGAAAGGAGGAAAACTCTAGAAGAGAAACATATCAGATCTCGAATAGGGCTTTTGTGGAAATGCAAGAAAGCTTCCTGCGAATTGAGATCATATCTCATTCATACTCCAGAGAGAAGAGAAGCAATTCAGCCATCTTCGTCCCAGGAGTTCTCCTCCAGCCGCCGCCACTCTTTCTGACAAGATTTGATCTTTGAAGAAAGAAGTCAAGAAATCAATTCTTGACATCAGTCTTGCGAAATACACTGAAAAATATTCAGTGTTCAAAGTTTCCCGAGGATTCTTGCAAAGGATCCAGTGTGTAGGACGCACTCTGCTGGTTCCATTCCACCCACAGCTGTGTCATGTTCAGCAGGAGCGGATCTTGGTGTCTTCTTTGGGCGTGAACACCAACTTTGGGAGATATCGCTTCTCCGGATCAGGTATATTCCTCCCTTTTCTTTTTGGTTCAGATCTGGTTCGATTATGGTTCAAGTAGGATCCTTGAATATTGTATTCTAAATTTAGGGAATATGATTCTCAGTTGGAAGAAGGTAGGAAAATTTTTGAAATTCGCCCACCCATTCCGCAACCTTCTTGGCGTCCATTAAATGGATCCTACCATTCTTTCACAGGGTAAGATGACGAAACGACCATTTAACGGTAAACTTAAAAGATGTACAGACACGCTTGACCTTGTACATACTGATGTATGTGATCCCATGAGTGTTAGGACACGTCACCAGCACGTTTATTTCATAACATTTACTGATGATTACTCACGGTATGGTTACGTGTACCTGATGAGACACAAGTCTGAATCATTTGAAAAGTTCAGGGAGTTCAGACAAGAGGTCGAGAAGCAGTTAGGGAGAGAAATTAAGACCATTCGATCAGATCGAGGTGGCGAGTATCTCTCTAACAAATTCAGGGACTACTTAAAGGACAATGGAATAGTATCACAACTAGCTCCTCCTGCTACACCACAGCTAAACGGTGTGTCAGAGAGGAGGAACCAAACTTTATTAGATATGGGCCGATCACTTCCCGTAACCTCAGAGTTATCCACATCGTTTTGGGGTTACGCATTAGAGACTGTGATATACGTGCTGAACCGGGTTCCAACCAAATCAGTTCCGAAGACTCCCTATGAGATTTGGACCAGTAAGAAACCAAGTGTGAGCCATTTGGGGTTGTCCGACACGTGTTAATAGACTAGTTGTTGCCTATTCATAGGCTACCCCAAAGGCTCTATGGGCTATTTATTCTATAACCCAGGAGAACGGAAGGTATTCTATAGTCGAAATGCCCATTTCTTGGAAGATGATGATCGAGGTGGCGAGTATCTCTCTAACAAATTCAGGGACTACTTAAAGGACAATGGAATAGTATCACAACTAGCTCCTCCTGCTACACCACAGCTAAACGGTGTGTCAGAGAGGAGGAACCAGACTTTATTAGATATGGGCCGATCACTTCCCGTAACCTCAGAGTTATCCACATCGTTTTGGGGTTACGCATTAGAGACTGTGATATACGTGCTGAACCGGGTTCCAACCAAATCAGTTCCGAAGACTCCCTATGAGATTTGGATCAGTAAGAAACCAAGTGTGAGCCATTTGGGGTTGTCCGACACGTGTTAATAGACTAGTTGTTGCCTATTCATAGGCTACCCCAAAGGCTCTGTGGGTTATTTATTCTATAACCCAGGAGAACGGAAGGTATTCTATAGTCGAAATGCCCATTTCTTGGAAGATGATTACATCCTAAACAATCATCGTCAAGAAGTTGTTCTTGATGATGAGAGCTCAGGGGTAGTGGGAGATGTCCCACAAGCTCCAGTATATGACCAACCTAAAAGATCTACTTGGGCTTCCAGGCCTCCAGTTCGTTTTGGCTATGACTAGGATTGTTACTTGATGGAAGCCACGACTAGTGAGGAGGATCCTGTGACTTATATGGAAGCTATGTTGGACGTAGACTCCTTGAAGTGGGTAGATGCCATGAGAGCTGCTGAGATGGACTCAATGGAGACCAATGGAGTCTGGACTCTGTTATATTCGCCCCCTGGGATAAAAGCAATTGGTTGCAAATGGATCTATAAGAGGAAGAAGGGCCCCGATGGTAAGGTTGAGACCTCCAAAGCTCGTCTTGTGGCGAAAGGGTACACTTAGAAAGAATGAATCGATTATGAGAAAAACTTTTCACTGGTCGCCATGCTTAAATCCATTAGGATCCTGCTAGATGTAGTAGCGTACCATGATACGAGATTTGGCAAATGGATTTCAAAACTGCGTTTGGTGGAGCCTCTTCTGCTAGAATTTACTTGCAAGAGAGATCAAGAGCTTTGTTCTAACTAAAAATAATTTAAACCAAATAATAAAAGACTACTATTCACAATTCAAAAGAATGTAAGTAATCCTAATCTATCAGCTATACAAGAAAAATTTACAAAGCCAAATAATTTCTATTTAATAAGACAAACCATAGACATTTGCTTCTCTTTTTCTTTCTCTCTCTTTTTTTTTCATAAACAATTAAACAGAGCTCCATTATTGAAAACCATTATTCAAGTGTGAAGTAGATCATTAATGAAAAAGAAAGCTAGTTAAATTAGCAATGGATATTATTACACACTATTCTAGACTAAATAGAAGTAAACATATCTAACATCTACTGTAATCAGATCTAAAATCAATTGCTAAATTTAGTATCTTTAGACTGCTCTTCAGGCTCTTAATAGAATCAAACCTGAAGTCTTAGCTTTTGAGAACAGTCTTACAAAAAACACCTAACATCAATAAGTCTGAATTATGATGCAATTAGGTCGGAAATAAGTCTGAACTCAAGAGTTTAAGACTTCTTATTTCAAGTCCCAACTTATATGTCTTGTATGCCTCAATAAATTGCAGAGACTTGAAATCAGATCTGCAAACTTATCTACTGAGAACAGTCACCTTTGGATATGAGTTCAGATATGAAATTACAGTAGTCATTTATATTGAAATCAGTGGTTATTAGCATTCAAATAACCACTGATTTTAGATCATAAATGATTTTGATTATTAAAAAGGGAATCCAAACCAACAATCTTATTTACATTCCTTAATTATAGCATTTGAATTCAGATACAATTTATCTGAGTTCAAATATGCAATTAACAAACCAAAATAATTGGAGTCTGAATTGAATATACTTATTGGAACTATTGCACATCACCATTTACATCTGCTATACTGTGGGCTGCTATTTAGAGCTGAATTGTCAATGTGCCTTTAGAGGACTTAAATTGGGCTATAACTCGACCTGAGCCAGGTTTGGGTTCAGGTTTATGAGCTATGCAAGTGTATGGCTTCAAGAAATCTTGAAGAATTCTTATGACCTGAAATCAGGTCTGATATTGACATGCATAAGCTGTTGCTATTGAAAGTAGTTTAGTTCATAATGAATCCAATCAATATTTTGGTTCAGATTCCTTATGAATTCAAATGTCCTATAAGCCAAAAATAGCAACCCATAGTGCAACAGTAACAAAATAATCATTCCACACATTTTCAAATTCAAGGCTGTTGTATTGTAAGCTAAAGTGTAGCAGTAGCAGATCTGAATTGAGTTCAAATCTTTAGACTTTTTAATCATTCACAACTGAAAATAAGAGCTCTCTAACTTGAGAAATTTCAAGGATCAGCCCAGGACCATTCATAATGCCAATTTAGTAATGTTAATTGTAATACAAACCTGTTCTCAAACCTGCCCAGATTCAACCTTGCTATAGCAGATCTGCTAGGTCTGAACTTACTAGAAACACTTAGAAAGTGCTGCTTTTCATTAGATATCTGAGGTAACTTAAATTTTCAATTCAAACATACATCTCCTCATATACATTACCTTGGTTATAAGTGCATAGGGCAGAGAAAACAGTTCATCAAAAATTCAAAGTTCTGGTTCAGTCCTCAACTGCAATTCGGATTTGAATTAGTTCAGATCTAAATTTCTTCAGATGCTGCTTACCAAAAGTTCTTTTGGGGGAACACCATAAGTCCCCTAGGGTAAATTAGTGTGGTGACGACACTCAATTCCCCTCAAAATTGCACTGTTGCAGATCTGTAATAGTCGAAGTGATAACTGAACTCAGATCTGAGTTCCTTTGCTATCCAGATCTGAGTTATGGTCTTAAATGCCCTTCTTTGCTATCCAATTATTTTGGGGCGTGCAAATGGATAATAGGGTGAGTTGGGGTGATTATGGCTCCCAATTCACCTCATGATTGCATCAGTTCAGGTCTGAGTTCATCAGAACTCAGATTTGAACTGTTGCAGATCTACAATATCAGAAGAGAAGTCTGAAATAAAAGATTGTGTGGAGGTGCTGCATTGCATTAAAACTATTAAGGCATCAAAAAAAATCTCAAAATAAACAAACTTTTCCTCAACCAAATCAGTTCAAATAGATCAGAGTACAAGTTATCTAACATTGCAAAGTCTGCCCTGTATCCTGCTCTGTTCACAACCCCAGTTCAAATCTGGGTGATTTCAGATCTGAATTTCTTTACCCATGGCTATCCAATTGTTTTTTGGCGATATCAGATTTGTTCTAGGGTGTATTGGGGTGATGATAACCCCCAATTACCCTTTAAATTTACATCAGTTCAGGTATGAGTTCAAGGGAACTCAGATCTGAACTGTTGCAGATCTGCTATAGCAAAACTCAGATCTGAGTTCTGATCCAAACCATTGGTTTCCATTCTTTTGGTTATATGGTTCTCTCTCTCTTTTTTTTTCATTGTCTAAATATATTTTTTTCTTCTTTTTGTAATGAAAGAAAAGAATAATAAAGGGCTGAAATATGAACAGATTTTTTTTCAGCTGAGTGCTGCAGTTCTGCTATAGCAGATCTGAGTGCCGAATGCAACTCAGATCTGCAACACTCATGTTGTCAATTTTTTTTCTTTTTTTTTAGAAGACAATAACTCCAAGATAGAAAGGAAAATAGGTATCCCTTTATTAAAGTTAAACTGAAATAGGGAAGAGAAAGTAATCTACTAAAACACAACTACAGTAGTACAACAGTTGTAATCCAAGCTGAAATGAAAAATTAAGCAGATTAAACCAACTATGAATGCAATGCTGAATGAGATTAGATTAAGAATGCCCAATGTTTCATAATATTGTTTCCCTAAATCCCCGATAACGACGCCAAAAACTTGATGTGGCTCATTGTGACACTAGCAAGTGCACTAACCGTTCAAGTAGTAAAGTAATGAATCAAGTATCGTTCCCACAAGGATTTAGGAAACAAGTATTAATACTAAATTAAGTACTTCTTATCTGATTAGCAAATAAATCAAAACTTTAATGAAAGCTAAAAATCCTAAACTAAAATCTATCTAAATCATTGGCCCAATTGCCTTCAAATCAGGTTAGAAGAGTAAGCAGTAAATGTCAATCTCAGAATTCAACAATCTATCAACTTGGATCATTCGAATAAATCATGATTGAGCCTTGGTTTGGTTAGACCCCAAGCTCATGAACAGCCTCTTCCGAGTGCATGTTCAATCTATGCATGAGTGATGATCCCCATATCTCTATCAAGGATCTAATCCTCATGCATGCATTTCTTCAAGCACATCTAAGGTATCAATTCAAAATTGAATTGATCACCAACTGAATTGTGCAAGTTATCTCTAATCTTGCATCCAATTCAGTTCTTGAATAGAAGATCTGAATTCTTAGAGTCTCTCTCAAGCACTCTAGGAATTCCAAGCTTTAGATCCATTCGGCCAATTTGAAATTTGCAGATCTGAATTCTCTTTCAAGCAATTCAGATCTTGCAATCTCAGATCTGAGAATTCAGATCTGATTTTTCTAGGTTAATTGGTCGAATTAAGCTATAATAATACCCTTATTCAAGAAACTTCAAGTACAATTCATAACCATTCGAATGAATCAAAAAGTATTTGATTGCTGAACTGAAATTTTACAAGCTGAAATATATCAAGGAAGAATGGAAGAAGGAGAAAGAAGAAAGAAAATATAACAAAGAAACTGAATTCAAATCAAAGGAGAATGAAACTATAATTGAGTTATTACAAAAGATCTCTGAATCACAAACCCCCAATTTCGAACTCACCTTTTCTTCTTACTTGCTTGACTTGAACTCCTTCAGCCCTTCTTCTTCTTCTTTCTCGCGCCTAGCCTTCTTCTCTTCTCTTCTCTCAAGGTGGCCGAACCTCTAAGAGTGGGAGAGCCTTCCTCTCAAGCAATTGAAAACCTCTCCCCCCTCATAGAGGCCTCCTTATATAGTTTTTCAAGGGGGTTCTTGCCTCTTATTGAAGCATCTAGAATGGGGTGTATTACACCCCTTTCTTGAACTTTTTAGAGTTCTCTTGAAAGCCTCCTAAGGGTTGCCGCCCCTAGTTCTTTGTGCTGCTATTTTGGACTGCACTTAGGCTCTCTCTTAGCACATGATAGGTATACTTTGAGCTGCTCTTTTGGGCTAAGAATGGGCCTTCTTTGTTGGGCCGAATTCTACTCTTAGTTAGGCTTTATTTTCTTGGGTTTTCTCAAGGAATCCACTTGTTCTTCTTGAGCCAATGTGCTATCTCTTGCTTCCACAACCGGGCTGGGCTAAATTTGGTCTTTATGAACCTTCTTTCCTTGCCTTTTTCCTTCTTTTTCTTAGATTAATTACCCCTAGAACTTTTTCTTAGCATTAAGTTAAATTAAGGCAAAATTAATAAAATCGGCATAAAAATCCATGCTAAAGTCTTCAAAAATTATAGATAAATTATAGGTTCATCAATGGATGAAGAAGTTCATTCACGAATTGGGAGTAGTTCCATCCAACACATTGATGAGAATGAAAATTATCATATTTTTATCCATTAATATTCAGTCTTTTATACTTATTTAGTGCCTAATTGGACTCACTATTCTTGTATTTCGATTTAGGGCACGAAAGAAGGCGTTAGGTGAAAAACAAGGCTAATCGGGTAATTTTGTACAGTTTTGGGGCAGCGTGGTAATTTGGGCATAACTCTCCCATCCGGACTCCGATTGAGATGATTCAAGATGCATTGGAAAGATAAGAAAAAACTCTACAAGTTTCATGTTTATGTTTTGATAGATTCGGACTGCATCAAGGTCAAAATTGGGCCCGAAGTATAAGCAAGTTTGTAGAGAAACCCAATTCGCAGCAGAAGCCTAGTTTGCAGAGAAGCCTTGCAGCGGCCCAAATCGTTGAGAAAGCCCAATACGAATTTAGCATGCAAGAATAAGAATTCGGATGAATCATCAAAGAGTCCTATCAGATTCAATTTTCTACTGTATTTCTAGAAAGATAAGAGATTAAAATTACTAGATAAGAGATATGAGTAGATTAGATCTAATCTAGGCATTATCTATTAGAGAACTGAACTCCCAATGGAGAAAGAACTCCTAAGAGGAGCAGGAGACAGCTCCCTCCTAAGTCTATATAAAAGGGGCAGACTAGCTCCCAAGGGACATAAAAAATCATCCAAGAGAGCTTCAACCTTCGAAGGGAGCAATCAGCAACCAAGGAGGAAGAAGCAGAATTCGCCCCCTCTCATCTGGAAGCTGCGATTTCTACATGAAGTGTGTGTAAGCTTTTATTTTCTGGTTGAAAGGTTAGGGAAGCTTTGATTCTATAAACATTGTGAGATCTAATTGATTTTTATTTCAGATCATTGTTTATGGGTATTCATGTGTTTTTTGCGATTTCCTGTGAAGATTATTTTTATTGATTAAGCAAAAAGTATCCCTTGCTCATTCAATGAGAATAATCTATGGCCGATTGAACCTCCAATTTCGTATATGATCGGTAGGTTTAATCATGGTGGCAACTAACATAATTGATTATGGACAAGTTTTCGATTTATGTTAGGAAGATATATGATATGGTTTAAACGGTCCGAGCTTGTGAGATCGCTGACCAGAATTGGGTCTCTCCCCTCTTAATGCTATTAATAGATTAAATCCTAAGAGCTTCTTTAGGACTGTCTATTAATAAGAGAAGCAATCAAAGAGCTTGTTTTGGTTGCCGAATAATACGAGTAGAGGTTGGTTGTTAGAGCTTGTTAATGGCTATAACCAATTTATTCATAAACATATGAATTTATCCTTGCGTTGATGATCAATGATAAGAACCAAAGCTGAACTTGTCCCTTCAACCAGAAGCTGCCTCCCATCGATTTAATCCTTGTTTTATTTTATTTTCCTTGCTTTTATAACAACCCCTCTATTTTCTTTTCTCTTGGAAATAAATCCACCCAATCCCTGTGGAGACGACCTTGCTCATCACTTTCTACAAAAATATTTAATTCGAGTAGGACTTTTATCTTTGGTTGGATTCTACACCCACCAAATTTTGGCGCCCGGGGATTGGTGTCATAAGTAAGACTTATTTTCTTTTGCTCGGTTTATGCCTCGTTCTTCTCGTGTAGGTGAACTCCAATACGATCCCAAAATCAAAAACACAGTTTGCCGTTTAAGAATGGAATCCAAGCAACGCCGCAACCAATCAACATCACTCCCATCTCCCGAGGTGAAGTCGGCTACAGAACCCATCGAGCTATTTAACCACCCTGAAGAAGAAATCATGGCCAACGAAAGAACTCTTAGAGAGCTTGCTGCACTAGATCTACAGCAACAGCCACTCTGCATCCAATATGCAGATTTAACGGTACCTTTCGAACTCAAATCTGGTCTTATCCACTTACTTCCTACTTTCAGTGGACTTTCAGGTGAAAACCCCCACAAACATTTAAAAGAATTCCATGTGGTTTGCTTGAGCATGAAACCTCAAGGTGTTACCGAGGAGCAGATCAAGTTGCGTGCCTTTCCTTTCTCATTAGCTGATAAAGCTAAGGATTGGCTTTACTACTTACCCTCCAGTTCCATCACTACATGGAATGAGATGAAGAAGCAATTTCTGGAGAAGTTCTTCCCTACCTCATGAGCTACTAATATCAGAAAGGAAATTTGTGGGATAAGACAATTCAGTGGAGAAACTCTCTACGAGTATTGGGAGAGATTCAAACTGCTATGTGCAAGCTGCCCTCAACATCAAATTCCGGATCAACTCCTTATCCAATATTTTTATGAAGGATTACTGCCAATGGATAGGAGTATGATCGATGCTGCCAGTGGAGGTGTATTGGTGAATAAAATGTTAGACAGTTTTGTATGCCCTTAGCTTCAATCATTTTGATGTACTTTTGTTATTTAGTGGAAATAAATAAAGTGCATGTTTGATTCATGTTGTTTGGTTTAATTCTGTGTAAAACCCTAAAACTGGACATTTGTAGAGACTCATGTTAGTTTTAAATGTTCACAACCGTTGGATAAGTCTGGGGAGATTTATCCTGCCAAGGCTGATACTGGTGTGCCACCAAGTGTTGGGATGGCCTGTCTCAGCCATCAGAGTAAGACCCGAGGCACATACAGCATGGGATTACTTGAATCCTTGAACCGGACCAGATTTCCAGTCTTGCCCTGGACCTTGGAGATAGATGGGCAAAACTGGAAAGTTACACCTGACCCCTAGACTCGATTATGACACTTCACTAGGTGCTGGATCAGGCTGCCTTTGATATGCCAATCAGTGAGATCCTTAGTGGGGATCAAAACCTGGGTATGTTGGGGCAGTTTGAGAATTCATCTGAGTGGGTGGTCATAGTGACAGAATCGGCCACTTTGTCGGACAAAGGGTAATGATCAGGAATGCACTCTCTCTGATGGAAACCAAACTGCCGGCAGTTGATTTCAATCGTTGGAATTTTGTTTTTGCAAAATTAATATATTTACATATATATGTACGGTTTCAAAATGTTTGCAAATGGTTTTAATTCCCGGGATCCATGTGAGAGGAGAGTGCGGCACTGTTCCTTGCAGCCGAGGGAGAGGTCCTCTCTTGTCGGGCAGTGCTTGATCATTAAGGGCTGAGAGGTTAAGTGTAAGACCATTTAGGATAATACCTGATGGGCTAATCTTGCACCTGCCCACAGTCCCTGGGTTTTTATAAGATGGCTTGGCCCAGGGACCACTTAATGTAAGTGTTGGGCCCATAGGGTTCATACGATGGACTCAAGGGGTTCATTGAGATTTTCAGTGAATTTGGCTGGGCCTTGTATTAAAGGCTGGGCCGAACCCATGTGGCTGGTGTGTAGATCAATGCTTGGGTCCCACGCCATACAAAGAAGCCCAACTGGGCAGCAGATTGGAAACTGATTAAACACTGAATGCTTAATGGGCCAAAAGCCCATTTCGAAGTGGGCTGATATGATCACCCATCAATGGGGCGAATTTGAGATTGAAGTTAGCAAAAAGGATTGGGCTCTTAGCCTTATCCACTCTTAGAGACCAAATTCAAATCAGATTTGAATCTGGTAACCTCCTAATAAGATCAGGAGTAAGCTAACTCTATCTGGGAAAGGGATTAAGATTATCCCCTATCCAAATACTGATTTGGATTGGGATAACTCCTAATTAGGAGATTTCTTAATCAAGAAGAAAAGAGAGGAGATTTTCGAATGAACCAAGAGAGAGAAATAAGATTTCGATCCAAGAGGTTCTGGTAAGCAAGAAAGGTTCCTGCGAATTGAGATTAGATCTCATTCTCTCCAGAAAAGAAAACAGTTCAGCTTTTTCGTTTCTGGAAATCTCCTCCTGCCGCCGCCATCTGCATTGTTGCAAGATTTGATCTTTGCAGAAAAGAAAGTCAAGAAACCAGTTCTTGACATCAGTCTTGCGAGAAAGACTGAAAGAATTCAGTGTTTAGTACATCCAGGGGATTCTTGTGAAGGATCCAGTGTGTAGGACGCACCCTGCTGGTTCTGTTCCATCCACAGCTGTGTCATCTTCAGCAGGGACAGATCTTGGAGCATTCTTTGGGCGTGAACACCAACTTTGGGAGATACTGCTTCTCCGGATCAGGTATAATCCTCCCATTTATCTTTTGGTACAGATCTGGTTTGATTAGGGTTCAAGTAGATCCTTGAATATTGTATTCTAAATTCAGGGAATATGATTCCCAGTTGGGAGAAGGTAGGAAATTTTTGAAATTCGCCCCACCCATTCCGCAACCTTTATGGCGTCCATTAGATGGATCCTACCATTCTTTCATAAAACTCCTACTCAAGCAAGGGAATTAATATCAAACATGGCTGCCAATGCACAATAATTCAGCAATAGACAAGAGGCCGTTCCGAGGAGGGTCTGTGAAGTAAGTATTTCTTCCATTGATCAAAGATTAGATACCCTCACCTCTCTTATGGAAAAATTGGTAGTAGGCCACGTACAACAGGTAAAGACCTGTGGCATTTGTTCAATTACGGGTCATCCAACCGACATGTGCCCTACACTGCAAGATGAACCCTATGAACAAGCCAATGCTGTTGGAGGATTCCGGCAAAGGAGATACGGTCCCTATTCAAATACTTACAATGTAGGATGGAGGGATCATCCTAACCTTAGCTACGGAGCCAAGCCCTTTGGCTTCCAACAACAATATCAGTCTAGACCACCGACTCCACAATATTCATCGTCTAACCCAGGTATATCTCTAGATGAAATTATTAAAGCACTTGCAACTAACACCCAACAATTTCAACAGGAGACAAGGACAAGCATCCGAAACCTAGAGAATCAGTTCAGCCAATTGGCAACTGCTGTGAGTCGATTAGAATCTCAAGGATCAGAAAGGTTACCCTCCTAGACCACAGCTAATCCGAAAAAGAATGTTAGTGAAATCACTTTAAGAAGTGGAAATGATCTGAATGGACCTAGCAAGGGAGTGCCCAAGAATACAACTGAAGAGGAAGTAGAAAAGGAAGCACTGCCACCCCAAACTCAAGATCCAAGCGGTAAACAACCCCAAGCCATAGTGACCACTTCACCTTTTCCCAGCCGATTTGCAAAATCCAAGGAGGAGCAAGACAAGGATATTCTTAAGACATTCTGCAAGGTTGAGGTAAATATTCTCCTCCTTGATGCAATCAAGCAAGTACCCCGCTATGCTAAATTCCTTAAGGAGTTGTGCACCATTAAAAAGAAGTTGAAAGGTGATGAGAAAGTCCACATAGGGGAAAATGTTTCAGCAATTTTTCAAAAGAAATTACCTCCTAAATGCAAGGATCCAGCACAATAAGTTTTTGAACTTGATGGAAAGGATGTATTGGAAGTCACCATTAGTAAGCATCCTGAGAAAGAAGAGTTAACCTTGAGTTCTAAATTGCAAGAAACTATTGCAGCATTGAATGGTTCTCCGGAGTTACAACAGTCAGGTAATGCTCCTTATATTATGTTGTCGATTTCTGACAAGAAACCGTTACCCTCTATTTTGCAGGCCCCTATTCCAGATTTGAACCCACCCATGATGGATGAAAGGGGAAAGCACCAGAAGTTGCAATTACAAGACCTAGAGGATCCGGTTTATGATGATTAAAAATAGGGAAGTTTGTTTTTTCTTTTTCTTCTTGTTTTTGCATCTATAGTTTAGTTATTTCCCCCTTTCCTTTACATTTCAACAATGCATAGATTAAGTGTGTGGGGCGGGGGGGGGGAGTATAGGATCTGATAAGTAGTATTTATTTCAGTTCAAAAAAAAAAACTCAACTCTTTTGAAATCAATTGAAACAATATTCTGGGAAGATTCTTGTGAACCGAGTAAAGAAATATGATCAGGGAGTACACCATTCATCTGAAGCCATCCCTTTTAAGCTAGTCCTAAATTCAAGTTTAAGTAAATGGGGTAAATATTTTACCATTACTACAATTGGTAGGATGGAGCATAAGATGCACCTACCAGCCAAAAAAATCAATAGTAGGATGGAGCATAAAATGCACCTACTAGCCAGCAATTCAAATAGTAGGATGGAACATAAAATGCACATACTGACCAAGTGATCCTAAAAGTGAGATGGAGAATAAAATGCACTCACTTCCACCAAGGAGAGATAAAAAAAGAGAGAGAGGAAGTAAAAATGTTTTCCCTAGTTTACTACCTGGTTTGTAGTAGCAAAAATTGAATTGGTTGATAGATGAGTCGTGTATAAATTGAAAGTGTTGATTTAACGACTTGCAATAGTTAACCAAGAATATTTGTGGAGAAAGATGAAGGAGAGTTGTGTTAGACAGTTGTATGCCCCTTAGCTCCAATCAGATTGATGTACTTTTGACATTTATTGTAAATGAATAAAGTGCATATTTGATTCATGATTCTTTTGGTGTGTTTCTGTGTAATATCCTTAAACTGGACACTTATTGAGACTCGTGTTAGTTTAGAATGTTCACAGCCGTTGGATAAGTCTGGGGAGATTTATCCTGCTAAGTTTGATACTAGTGTGCTGCCAAGTGTTGGGGTGCCTGTCTCAGCTGCCAGGGTGAGTCCCAAAGCACATGCAGTGTAGGTTTACTTAAAACCCTGAACCAGACCAGATTTCCAGTATTGCCCTGGACCTTGGAGATTAGTGGGCAAAACTGGAAAGTTATACCTGACCCCTAGACTCGATTATGATACTGCACTAGGTGTCGGATTGGGCTGTCTTTGATATGCCAATCAGTGAGATCCTTAGAGGGGGTCAAAACTTGGGTATGTTGGGACAGTCTGAGAATTCATCTGAGTAGGTGATCATAGTGATAGGATCATGTATGGAGCATCATGTATGCCATGCTGTGCACTCGTCTTGGCATTGCTCAGGCAGTGAGTGTGGTAAGCAGATTCCAGGCTAACCTAGGGTAGGAGCACTGGACCGCTCTGAAAAATATACTGAAGTACCTTCGAAGGACAAAAGAGTTTTGTCTGGTATTCGATGGTAGTTCATTACAAGTCCATGGGTATACTGATGCTGAATTCCAGTCGGATCCAGATGATAGAAAGTCTACATCAAGTCTACATCTGGGTATGTTTTCACGATAGGATCGTGTGCTGTTTGCTGGAAAAGCAGCAAACAGGGGTCCACGGCAGACTCCACAACCGAAGCTGAATACATTGCCGCAAGTGAAGCTGCCAAAGAAGCCGTGTGGATGAAAAAGTTCATTCATGAATTGGGAGTAGTTCCGTCCAGCACATCACCCATCCTTTTGTTGTGTGACAACAATAGAGCTATTGCTCAGGCTAAGGAGCCACTTGCCCATTCGAAGTCAAAGCACATCGAGAGGAAGTACCACGTACTACGGGAGATTGTTGGTAGAGGGGACGTCCTGATTCAGAGGGTAGCATCAGCGGAAAATGTAGCAGACCGATTGACTAAGCCACTGACACAGAAAGTGTTTGAGAAACACGTGGAAAGTATGGACTCCAGTTTATACTAGATTGGATCTAAGTGCAAGTGGGAGCTGTTAGACAGTTGTATGCCCTTAGTTCCAATCAGATTGATGTACTTTTGACATTTATTGTAAATGAATAAAGTGCATATTTGATTCATGATTCTTGTGGTGTGTTTCTTTGTAATACTCTTAAACTGGACACTCATTGAGACTCGTGTTAGTTTAGAATGTTCACAGCCGTTGGATAAGTCTGGGGAGATTTATCTTGCTAAGGTTGACACTGGTGTGCTGCCAAGTGTTGGGGTGCCTGTCTCAGCTGCCAGGGTGAGTCCCAAAGCACATGTAGTGTAAGTTTACTTGAAACCCTGAATCGGACCAGATTTCCAGTATTGCCCTGAACCTTGGAGATTAGTGGGTAAAACTGGAAAGTTACACCTGACCCCTAGACTCGATTATGATACTGCACTAGTTGTCGGATTGGGTTGTCTTTGATATGCCAATCAGTGAGATCCTTAGAGGGGGTCAAAACCTGGGTCTGTTGGGACAGTCTGAGAATTCATCTGAGTGGGTGATCATAGTGACAGGATCGGCCCCTTTGTCGGACAAAGGTAATGATCGGGGATGCACTCTCTCTGATGGAAACCAAGACTGCTGGCAGCCGATTTCAATCGTTGAGATTTGTTTTGCAAAATATATTTTATATACAGATATAAATATATATATATATATATATATATATGTTACGGTTTCAAATTGTTTGCAAAAGGTTTTTATTCCCGGGTTCTATGTGAGTAGAGAGTGCAACACTGTCCCTTGCAGCCGAGGGAGAGGTCATCTCTTGTTGGGCAGTGTATGATCATTATGGGCCTTGAGGTTAAGTGTAAGACCATTGAGGGTAATGCCTGATGGGCTAATCTTGCATCTGCCCACAATCCCTAGGTGTTACAAGGTGGCTTGGCCTAAGGACCACTTAGTGTAAGTGTTGGGCACATAGAGTCCATGAGATGGGCTCAGGGGGTTCACTGGGCTTTCTAGTGAATTCGGCTAGGCCTTGTAACAAAGGCTGGGCCCAACCCTTGTGGCTGATGTGTAGTGTAGATCAATGCTTGGGTCCCACGCCATACAAGAAAGCCCAATTGGGCAGCAGTTTGGAAGGCTAAGTGAGCACATATACTTATTGGGCCTAAAGCCCATTTCGTATTGGGATGATTTGATCAGTTAAAGAAAGGGGCGAATCTGAGATTAGATTAGCAGATAGGATAAGGTCTTACCCTATCCACTCAGAGAGTCCAAATCTGAATACAGATTCAGATCTGGAAACCTCCTAATCAAATTAGGAGAGGGCTGATCTAATCTGCAGATAAGATAAGGGTCTATCATTATCTCTTAAAGGGAATTCAGATCCAAATATGATTTGGATCAGCAACTCCTAATGGGATTACGAACTGATCCCTTTAAGGTTATAAAAGGAGAAGGGGGCGGCAACTTTTAGAAGATCATCACATTCAAATCAGAGAGAGAACATAGCACCTAGTGAGACTGAGCTATTTTCTCCTTGCCGCCTCCTTCCTACCGCCGCCATAACTTCCAGTTCGATATCCTATTTCAAGTAGAAACGATCAAGATTGGATCTTGAGATCAGCCTTTGGGGAAAGGCTGATATGAAGTTGTACTCATAGCCTCCAGCGAATTCTTGTGAAGGATTCGGTTCGTTGGACGAACATTGCTGATTCTGCTCCATCCTACACTGCGCCATCTTTAGTGGGAGCAGTTTTTGGTTCCTTCCTTGGGCGTGAACACCTCTATTGGGAGATACTGTTTCTCCGTATCAGGTATATCTCTCTCCTTCTTTTGTTTTCAGATCTGGTTCGGTTTATGGTTCAAGATTGATCATTCAAAATGCAAATTTTCTAAAACAGGGAATGTGATTCCCAGATGAGGGGAGAGGAAATTTTTGAAATTTCACCCAACCTACCTGTAGGGTTCAGCCATCCATATGATGGATCTCTAATCCCTTCAAGTTGAGTTTAAAGATCGGTAGGATAGTTGTTTGTTTTGTTTTTATCCCTTAATATTCAGTCTTTTATACTTATTTAGTGCCTAATTGAACTCACTATTCTTGTATTTCGATTTAGGGCATGAAAGAAGGCGTTAGGTGAAAAACAAGGCTAATTGAGTAATTTTGCACAGTTTCGGTGCAGTGTGGTAATTTGGGCATAACTCTTCCATCCAGACTTCGATTGAGATGATTCAAGATGCATTGGAAATATAAAAAAACTCTACAACTTTCATGTTTTGTGTTTTGATAGATTCGGACTGCATCGAGGTCAAAATTGGGCCCGAAGTCTAAGCAAGTTCGTAGAGAAGCCCAATTCGCAGCAGAAGCCCAGTTCGCAGAGAAGCCTTGCAGCGGCCCAAATCGTTGAGAAAGCCCAATACGAATTTAGCATGCAAGAATAAGAATTTGGATGAATCATCAAAGAGTCCTACCATATTCAATTTTTTGTTGTATTTCTAGAAAGATAAGAGATTAAAATTACTAGATAAGAGATAGGAGTAGATTAGATCTAATCTAGGCATTATCTATTAGAGAACTGAACTCCCAATGGAGAAAGAACTCCTAAGAGGAGCAGGAGACAGCTCCCTCCTAAGTCTATATAAACGGGGCGGACTAGCACCCAAGGGGCATAAAAAATCATCCAAGAGAGCTTCAACCTTCGAAGGGAGCAATCAACAACCAAGGAGGAAGAAGCAGAATTCGCTCCCTCTCATCTGGAAGCTGCGATTTTTACATGAAGTGTGTGTAAGCTTTTATTTTCTGGTTGAAAGGTTAGGGAAACTTTGATTCTATAAACATTGTGAGATCTAATTGATTTTTATTTCAGATCATTGTTTATGGGTATTCATGTGTTTTTTACGATTTCCTATGAAGATTATTTTTATTGATTAAGCAAGAAGGATCTCTTTCTCATTCAATGAGAATAAGATATGGCCGACTGAACCTCCAATTTCGTATATGATTGGTAGGTTTAATCATGGTGGCAACTAACATAATTGATTATGGACAAGTTTTCGATTTATGTTAGGAAGATATATGATCTGGTTTAAACGGTTCGAGCTTGTGAGATCGCTGACCAGAATTGGGTCTCTCCCCTCTAAATTCTATTAATAGATTAAATCCTAAGAGCTTGTTTAAGACTGTCTATTAATAAGAGAAGCAATCAAAGAGTTTGTTTTGGTTGCCGCATAATATGAGTAGAGGCTAGCTGTTAGAGCTTGTTAATGGCTATAACCAATTTATTCATAAACATATGAATTTATCCTTGCGTCGATGATCAATGATAAGAATCAAAGTTGAACTTGTCCCTTCAATCAGAAGTTGCCTCCCATCGATTTAATCCTTGCTTTGTTTTATTTTATTTTATTTTCCTTGCTTTTATAACAACCCCTCTATTTTCTTTTCTCTTGGAAATAAATCCACCCAATCCCTGTGGAGACGACCTTGCTCATCACTATCTAAAAAAATATTTAATTTGAGCAGGACTTTTATCTTTGGTTGGATTTGACACCCAGCACACATCACCCATTCCATTGTTGTGTGACAACACAAGAGCCATTGCTCAGGCTAGGGAACCACGAGCCCACTCGAAGTCGAAGCACATCGAGAGGAAGTACCATATACTGCGGGAGATAGTTGGAAGAGGGAACGTCCTAATTCAAAAGGTAGTTTATCGGAAAATGTAGCAGACCCATTGACTAAGCCACTAACATAGAAAGTGTTTGAGAAACACGTGGAAAGCATGTGACTTCGGCTTATACTAGATTGGACCTAAGTGCAAGTGGGAGCTGTTAGACAGTGTATGCCCTTAGCTCCAATCAGAATGATTCATGTTATTATGGTATGTTTCTATGTAATACCCTTAAACTGGACACATATAAGACTCATGTTAGTTTAGAATCTTCACAGCCGTTGGATAGATCTGGGGTGATTTATCCTACCAAGGCTGATACTAATGTGTCGCCAAGTTGGTTGGGGTGATTTGTCTCAGCTACCATGGTGAGACTTGAGGTACATGCAGTGTGGGTTTTCTTGAAGCCCTGAACCGGACCAGAATTCTAGTATTTCCCTAGACCTTGGAGATAGATGGACAAAATTGGAATGTTACACCTGACCCCTAGACTCGATTATGATACTGCACTAGGTGTCAGATTGGACTGTCTTTGACATGCCAATCAGTGAAATCCTTAGAGGGGGTCAAAACCTGGGTATGTTGGGACAGTCCGAGAATTCATCCGAGTGGGTGATCATAGTGAAAGGTTCAGCCCCTTTGTCGGACAAAGTGAATGATCGGGGGTGTACTCTCTCTGATGGAAACCTTAACTGTCAGTAGTTGATTTCAACCGTTGAAATTTGTTTTGCAAAATATATTTATATATATATATATACATATATATATATATATATATATATTATGGTTTCAAAATGTTTGCAAAAGGTTTTAATTCCTGGGATCCATGTGAGTAGAGAGTGCAGCACTGTACCTTGCAGCCGGGGGAGAGGTCCTCTCTTGTCGGACAATGTTTGATCATTATGGGCTAAGAGGTTAAGTATAAGACCATTGAGGATAATACCTGATGGGCTAATCTTGCATTTGCCCACAGTCCTTGTGTTTTTATAAGGTGGCTTGACCCAAAGACCATTTAATATAAATGCTGGGCCCATTAAGAGCCCATGGTGATGGACTCAGGGGTTCGCTATCTCCTACAATGAATTCGGCCAGGTCTTGTAATAGAGGCTGGGCTGAACCCATGTGACTGATGTATAGATCAATGTTTGGATCCCACACAATACAAGGATATCCAACTGGATAGTAGTTTGGAGGGTAAGTGAGCACATAGACTTAATGGGCCTATAGCCCAATTCGAACTGGCTTAATTAGATTAATTAAAAAGAGGCAGTTCTGGGATTTAGGTCAGTAGATAGGATAAGAGATTGTCCCTATCCACTCAGAGAGTCCAGATTCAAATAAAGATTTGGATCAGGAAACTCCTAATTAGATTAGGAGGGCTGATCTTTATATGCAAATAAGACAAGGGATTATCCTTATCTCTTAAAGAGAGTCCAGATCCAAATACAAGATTTGGATTAGAAAACTCCTAATAGGATTAGGAGAACCTCTCTTTAAGGTTATAAATAGAGGAGCAGGGTGAACCTCTAGTTCATCCATTAGTCTACTGATTTAAGAGAGAGGACAACATACAATTTGACTACTTTTGTCTTCTGCTCTTGCTCTCTCCTGCTCCTTCCACCATACCAGTTCGATCTCCACCTGTGAGAGCGATCAAGAAGAG
Organism: Nelumbo nucifera; assembly: GCF_055504915.1. NCBI lineage: Eukaryota > Viridiplantae > Streptophyta > Magnoliopsida > Proteales > Nelumbonaceae > Nelumbo > Nelumbo nucifera. Next base: position 83,843,817 of record NC_142650.1, read on the forward strand.
TTCTTGATATTACCTTTTGACAGAAAAGGTAATCTGAAGTCGTGCTCACTAGCCCTCCATCAGATTCTTGCTGAAGAATCAGGTTCTTACTAAAGAGCCATCTTGTTGATTTTGCTTCATCCTGCACCGTGTCGTCTTCGGTGGAAGCAATCTTTGGATCTATCCTTGGGTATGAACACCTTCATTGGAGGTTATTGTTACTTCGTATCAGGTATAACCCTCCACTCCCTTTTGGTTTTAGATCTGGTCTGATTTTGGTTCAAGATTGATCTTTGAAAATACAGTTTTCTAAAATAGGGAATGTGATTCGGCCATCCATATGATGGATCTCTCATCCCTTCAACTATAGCAGCTTGGAGAGAGGGGTGCTCAACACCTTCCCTCTCCCAATCTTTGGAATCCAAAACCTTTCAATTCAGTGCCTTTCTCGTGGAGAACGAAATCACTATCAAAGAGCCAAAGTTAAACTTTCAAGTGTGAAAATGAGGGTCCATTTCCTCTAAAAAATAGGTGGCGACTCCACTTTTTTGAGCCGGCCATAAGTTTCCCGAAGCTCACAGTTGGTAATAGGCGACTGGGATTGCATCCGGCCGATGCCATGTGGTGCCATCCTAGGCGTTGCCACATGCGCCTAAATCACTATCCTTGAAAAAGAATAAAAACCACTTTTAATCCAAGATTCAGCCTTTCTATGCGAGTTTTACAAGGTTTTATCTTAGTTACGATCCGAAAGTGGTGATAGGCCCATCAAGAATTAATTAAATTAACTGAAATATGATGGTCAAAAAGATAGAGGGAGGAGATCAGATCTTAAAGGTGCGGACCACAGACCTCCCTGTAGCCTAAAGTATTTGAACCAAATGATGTGGAGTAGGAATATTGACAACCGACACCGCACCAAGCCATTAGTTCTAGTTTTTATTGCGTACTAAAGTCAATCATTCAAATGCTCCAACCAATAATCACATGATAGATCCCTTCTTCGCCTGACACTACTTTACACGTCCCTCACTTTGAGGATTGCTGCAAAATAACGGTTTTATACATTTCTAAAGAACTTTTCCCTATAGACATAGACATGGGGGTCATTTAAAGAAATACTCTTTACTTGGGCCCCACCTTGTTGCATATATAGCGAAGAAATGCAAAATTTGCATCAAGAAGTACTCTTTACTTTAATACCATTCATCGGTTATCACTTATCCAGAATGTTTGGTTGCATATGTATGTCTATTCCAATCTTGGCTCTAGTAATGAGCTCAATTTACATCAACCAAACCTGGGTCCAATTTACAGACTCAAACAACTAAATGGGCCTAAATCCGGAATGAACTGTTATATGCTTTACAACAATTGGCTCTGAAGTGACCTATTAATCTATTATTAAAACATGTGTTATAAGAATGGAACCAATCAGAAGTTGAGCCCAATCTTGGAAATGTGCTTGTTTGCAGTTAAAGTATCAAATTTTCAGAGCTGGTATGGTTCTTTCCGGTTCAACCGACCGGTCTCGTATGGGGAATATAAATTTCATGGAAAACGAATTTTTGACTTTAGAGCATTTGATAACAATTTTCTTTCATAACATGATCTGAAAGTTCAAACATTTTTAAACCCCAAAATTCAGAATTCACATCTGCACCCAGAGAGCGTGTTTCAAAAACTTCCCACAATACATCCCAACTGTGTATTGAAAACATCTCCCAATGATAAGTATAGGAGATGTTCTCAATGCTAACTGAGATGCATATGTGGGACGTTTATAGGGCACGCTTTGTATTGGGTGGGGTAGATATAAACTCCAAAGTTCAAAGCCTAAAATTAGGGCTTGAGCTTTAAAAGCACAAATTCCGAAATCTATCCTAATTCAATCCTAATATGAGATGGAATTCAGTCCTCACGAAACGGTATTTATACCATCTTCACAGCCACTTACAGTTTTTTTTTTCTTTTTTTTGGAGGCACAGCCAATTACAGTTATGTATCAAGAATCTATCTATAAATAAAAATATATAAATACGAAAATGTTCTCAATACAGACCAGATCTGCTCCTTACTCAAGGCGTCTCACACCGACCTCACATGTACATCTAACCATGCATTGGAAACATCTCCTCTATTAGTTATTATTCACGGGAAATATTCACAATACACGGTGGATGTACCTATGAAGCGCCCCCGTTGTGAGGAGCAGATCCCATCCCTCTCAATACACGGTTGCAAATGACTGAATACGGTGTTATCACCGTTTTGTGAGGATTGAATCGAGTTGTCCATATAATTGGCAGGTCCTGGCTTTACTGTCTTCAAATTAAGCTTTTCCTCGTTTAGTCTGAAATTTGAAAGTGTTTAAAGGCAGAATTATACCTGCAACCAAACATTTCCTTAACAATCCCAACTAGAAAGCCAGAAGGGTACAGTTGGGTAATTATGACGGAATGGATGGTCATGTCGAAAACAAAGCTTTCTATCGTCTTCGATTCGTTCTCTTTATTCTTCAAAAGGTCCATCTCCGTCTTGTCTTCAGTCTCTCAAACCCCAAACGAAGATGGAGCAGAGAAGAATTCACAGAAATCTTCTAGCCTTCTTCCTCTTCTTTGTACTGATCTTCACTTTTTCGGTATCTGTTGAAGCTTACAAGAACTACACTGTGGGCGACTCCTCGGGTTGGTATGACAAGCTCGAAAACCCCAAGGTGGACTACCAGAAATGGGTTGCTGGGAAGAACTTCAGCTTGGGAGATTTTCTAAGTAAGCCCACAAAAGCTATAAATTACAGTTCAATGTTTGCATCTTTCTGTAACTATTTATTGCAATATTCCCTATTTTAGTTGATTGGTCTTGCTTTTACGGTCTTTCCTCTTCTAATTGAAAAGAAAAAACATGAAAACTGTGAAAATTTCCGCCTCTACCTTTGCAGGAAAAAAGGTTCTATACTCATTTGAAGTAATTTGTATCTGACTCTGTAAAACTGTACTGCGGCCTTGAAATGGCACTCTTATATGAACAATTCTATCTACCCACTTGAGGAACTTTTCATTTTACTGCTATATTTTCTCTATATTTTTGAAACATACAATTTTTTAAATCAAGAGAAGCTTCTGAAGAGAGAGAGAGAGAGAGAGAGAGAAAGAGAGAGAGAAGACCTACTACCTAGCATTTACATTAGATATTTCTATTCTTCTGCTAGCTAGGAAATGGCAGTATTTTCCAGTTTTCTTTTGCTCCAATTCTTGTTTTGTAGGCATGCTTGTGTGATTTGTTTTTATTTATCATCTCTGTAAATGCATCTTAATGTTCTCTTGATGATTATATTTTCATATTACAGAGAATTCCATCCAATGTTTGTAGATAGAAATATTTGGTTATGAAATAATTTTCCAAGGCCTAGATTATAAATGGCGATTATGTTCCAGTCTAATCACTTGTGGAGTGTAAAGACAATCTATCAAGTTTCATAGCTGTATTCATGGTGCACAGTGGAGATGAAACGAGAGGTGGGTCAGAATCTGTTCTGCTAATTTCCAGTTCACTTGAAATATAATGACCTTCTTTACAGTCTAAAGGGGCCATTTAGTAGCGGCTGAAGAGCCTGAATTGAATGACTTGTTGATTTGTGTTTTTGTTGATAACATAATTAAGTAATCAAATATCTAGGGTATAGTAATAAACCCAAATTCAAATTATTCAGCCATTAAAGAGCTCACCAACTCATGAATGAAATCCAGTCAAAATCATACAAGCCCCTAAGACTTGTCTTAATTCTAGATTATTTACTGTCAAGTATCATCCTTGCCCATCCATAGCCTTTTTACTTAAGTTGTTGCTTTTCTCTAATGCAGTTTTCAACACTGATAATAACCATTCGGTTGTCCAAACATACAACCTCACAACATACAACCTCTGCGATTTTGATGATTCCGAACAAGATGATACTATCCAATGGTCATCTTCAGATCCAAATTCAGTAACTCCTCACCCAGTATCAGTAGCTGTGCCTCTAGTCAAAGAAGGAATGACATACTTCTTTTCTAGTGATTATGATGGGGAACAATGCAAAAACGGACAACATTTCATGATAAATGTCACACATGGCCAAGGATTGCCTGATAGTCTCAAGGACCCATCTGATGAAGCTCCAGCTCCGGTGAGCAGTGGCGACGAAGATAATAATCCAACACCGGACATTGCAGTTCCATCAAATTTTAACAACCCTAAGGAGGAGGAGGGAGATGTTAAAGCTACATCAGGGTCTGCTTCCATATCCATGAATCTAAGGACATTGGAGGGGAAGCTCAATTGGGTTTTTGTTTTAGGGTTAGCTCTTGCCTTTTAGGATGATTTCATTTCTTTATTTGTTCATTCATTTCTTTATTTGCTTTGGGGGATGTCTTGTGCTCTTGTACGTTGTATAGTACTACACTTGTATCACTGTGATTCAACAGTTTACATATATAATTTGCTTGATAATGATATTAAAGAATTAATTTGATGATAATGTTTTCAGTAAGACATGAAAAAGAGAAGATACACGCACATGGGTGAGTTGTTTGGCTGTTCTTTTCAAAGAAAGGGTAACATGAGACTGTGAGGTAGGGAATTGATGTACTGGCGTTACCAACTAAACAAGTCATCTTTGTAACATGGGACATGTGAGAAAGGGATTTTCATTGCTGGCCAATACAAGAAACTATGGGCCACAGACGGGAGTTTGCATCCTGTGAACCCGTGGGTTCACGGGAAGCGTGAACCCACCAACGAAAAACAAGCACGTCAGCAACACTAACGTCAACTGAAATAATTTGGTTCAACCAGACACAAAAGGACAAAACACCTTTCTTTCAGTCATTTGGAATTTTGACCTCCCTCCCATTTTTTCCTCTCTTCTCCACCGAGCTCTCCAGAAGCATCCCACCGGCCACTTCACTGCAAGCCGGCGTCCATGAGCGATGGGGCCCAATTTTGTGCATATCTGTGAATATTGGAACCGGAAACCGGACCGGGTGACCGGTTCCGGTTTTCCCCAAAACCAGATTTTCTATAAAAGCTGTTGATTTTGGTCAGTAAATCATTGACACGGACAATTAATTATTCGAATGGTTTTGACCGACTTTCATTTCTTTTTTATTTTTAAATTTTTTTGTCAGAATGGGCCGACTGTTCGGATCGGACCATTCGACCCGGTAACCAGACCCCTGACCTATTCGGTCTCGGGGTCGGTTTTAAAAACCATGAGCAAGTTCATATCTTCTCTAGTGTACCAGTTACTATTTACCAACACATCAGCTTGATGTTACTTCTGCAATGGTTGTGCAGGAGTTGCCCACAGAAATGGAGGCACTCGCTCACAGTTATAGAGGAAGGGCTAGAACAAATAGGAAGATAATCCTCCGTGTTTCGGCCATGAGATTGTGGCCTGTTCTTTACCATGAAAGATCTGGATTCGAAGTCTTAGCAAGTGGGTGGGAAGCTTTTGCCCATGCAATCAACGTCCAGCAAGGAGGTAACTGTGTTTTTGGACTTGAAACTGAATCAAAATATTTGATTCATGTACGCATTGCAAGAAAGTAAGACTAGCTTCAACAATTGGAAGGGTCATGTGCAGTCTGCACAAGTTTCTCTTCATAAAACACAAGTTGCTGCAAGTTTTGCTTGAAACAGAGTTTTGTATTTAACTATCAAATTGATTCGATGTACAGTTTGGATTTTAGAAAACTTTACCATGTTGTAAACTAATCATGGTCTTCATGTAAGCTACATAAATCCTTTTAATTGCATCCATTTGTTTGTTTTTTGTTTTTTTTTTTTCTTTTTTAGTTCCGGGATACCAATTACTCAAGTGGGAGTGGATGGTTGGAAGAATAAATGATAAATCTTTTGTCCATTATATACTGCTGTATCTTCATGCGGAGATATGAAGATATAGCAACGGAAAGTTGGAAAGATAGAAACTCATGTAAACAATCTTACAAGCAATGAAAAGTTGGAAACATAACACACGGTAATTAATCCTCCATAAACGAGATATGAAGATATAGCTGTTGTAAAATCGTGAAGAATGTAGAATGGAATTTTGATAATTGCTTTTTAAATTGAAACTTGTAGGAATGTGCTGTTGTAAAATTGTGAAACTGAGAAGTTGTAGAGATGAGGGCTGAGCCTACCACTTGGTCATTCCTTAAAATCGCATTTGCCCCCTATGGTGCAATCAGGTGATCGTAAATCGGTCACTAAGATAAAACATCCCACAAGCCACTGGTAGGCGTATACTCACTTACCAGACCTCCACAAACCACAAATAATTAATGCTCAGAAAAACTAGAGAAGATAAGACTGTCGAATGAATTGTTGGTATATAGGCTGGGTTGACCAATAGGAAGGAAGAGGCATAGAGTTCAAAGTTAAAAAAACAAATTCGAAATTTGAAGGGACACAAAAACATTTAATTCGAAATTCAAATCCGGTTAAAAACAAAGCGATTTGGTGTATCGTGCTTACGCACACGCACACGCACACAACACGACACGACACAACCCGGCTCGGCTCGATGCGTGCATGTGAAAGGCACCCCCAACCCCCCCTCATATGCATGGAATATCTATAGTGCTCTCCTCCTATAGATCCCTACCCATAGAGAGAGAGAGAACAAAACTATAGATATACTCTACTTCCATTCCTTTCCCAAGCAATGTGGGTTAAGGAGTCTTCCCATGCATTCAAGAGTGGGAAGAGGATAAGACAAAAACAAGAGAGATTCTTGAAATTTTGGATCTCCCTCCAATAATAACAATGTTAAGTTTGTGGGATCTCAGCTTCATCTTGGGTTGGTTTTTTCATTTTTGGCATAAGATATCTGGTGGATTCCACCTCCACTAATATGGTGGGCCCAAGCCTCTGAATGTCATTCATGGTGCTTAAATATAACTTAGGATCTATTATTATAAGAGCTTACCATTTAAACTCGTGGAGTTCATGGTCCGGAATTCTGAAGCAGAAGTTACAGAAGCTTTTAGTTGTTGGCTTCTATAGTCTTCTGTATCATAGGGTGGAGGTGTGGGTGATATTTCAATGTCTGTTAGCCCTTTTAGGCTTTCTAACCCACAAACCAAATGTTTCTCTTTTAGTTGTCTCCACCGATACTGCTGTATCCGCTACACTTCACATTCTCTGTTCCGTTTCTTTTCCTTGCGCCGTGAATTGCAACCCTCTATCGTAGGAATCAACAACTGATGTATTATCATCTAGGAAAGACATGTTTTGCGATTTGCGTCACGACGCAGCATGTCAATGGAGAAGGAGGAGAAGAGAAGAGAAGAGAGACAAAGAGAGATTTGCAACGGCTCAGATGTAGTTCCGTCTCTGATGAAGTGGCACTTGGGTGAAGAGGGGAGGGAGAAGAAGAGAATTTGGGCAGAACAACAAAACGATGGAATGAAAAGGGAAGAGAGATTAAACGATGGACAAAATCTGAAGTCTAGAATCCTAATTCCCTTTAGTTTCAAAATAAGTGGGATAACATGATGTGGTCGAATAATATTGGACGGGACAGAAAATTTTCTGTTGCGAGGGGACAGACGATCAGAAAATTTTCCTATCTGGGCAGTTGGGCTCCATCACATGAAACTTTGCCATAGGCAAAGGGTATTCTAGTAAACGTACGGATTGTTTAATTGCTAAAATACCCTTAGACTGTTACGTTTCACAATCTGAATGGTTAACAAGGAAATTCCTTCTTTATTAAAAAAAAAAGGGAATTCCTTTTGGGGCACCCTCACAATGGAGGGCGCTTTCTTGGGGTCCATTTCACATTATATACCAAACTTTGTGTGCTGGCATGCACCATATGACACCAATGCACTTGTTAATATGAAGATTGCTTGCTGAAGAGGGACCTTTTAATTCTTCTCTTTTATTTAAGGTCATTTACATGGATACCACTATAGTTTTACGTATTTAGATTTCATTTGGTAAATCATTTTTTTAAAGATTTTTTAAACGATGTGATCGCCAAAAGATGTAACGGGCTTTTATATAAAGATTTTGGCAGCTTATAGCTCGTTAAGTTTGAGGTGCGTCTTTCTGCCACAAAAACAAAACAAAATAAGTGCAAAAACTCTATTTGGAGAGTTTAAATCAGCCCCCCCACAACGTTCTATAGATTATCTTCGCCGTGTATTGAGAACATCTCCCGATGATAATACCATCATTTCATCGGAAGATGTTCCCAATACATGGTAGGGATGTTGTATGGGGATGATTTGATCTCCTATTTGGAGTTTTTTGAAAATATCTCAAAATGGTTTTTTTGCGTTTTTTCGGGACAATGTCTTTCGGTGATTATATCTTTTCTCAATCAAACAAAAAAAGATGAAAACGTAGGTTATCGGAATCCTAAAAACCCAATAATCCACACGAAAAGAAGCACCAAATGGGGCCTTAATAAAACCTAACCAATAATTTGTGTATTACTGAAATAGCCTAAATTTGCAACTACCTTATTTATCACTGTTTTTCTTACATGGGAGTAGTAAATGACATTTTTGACCCTAACATCTTTCAACCGAATTAATAAAAAAAAAAACAAAAAACAAAGTATTAATTTTTCGTTAGGGTTTTTTCTGAGGCTTGTTTGTTTGTAGTGTAATTTCATTTGCACTGATGCAAAAGCATGAGAGTGCAAATAAGTTGCATCCAAAATATAGTTTAAGTTGATTATAGGTTTTTGTAATACAGGTTATATAAACTAAAACCTTATCAAAATAAAATGAAACTAAAGCAAAAACGAACCAAAATTTACAATTTTCCCATTTGTACTAACTCTCATACAGTTGTATTATAGCAAATGAAATTGCATTACAAATAAATATAGCCTAAAAGGTTGATACGAGAGCTGATAAGGGTATTTTTGAAAATATAAACAATTCCTGATGAAGGCTCAATTACGTGGTTGCAATTTAAAAAGTACAAGGGTGTTTTATAATTCACAAGTTATAGGGTAAGTTTTAATAAATAGGTGAAATGATAGGGGGTTCTAAGTAATTTCTTGGATTACCAAGCAATCATTCATTCGAGGCAAACATAGAGCAAAACTTGGAATTTATTTTTTTGTCTTTTTAAATAGGTTTTGCGTATATGCTGGGCCCTGAATTATGAATTGAGTGGGACAATTCAAATTAGATGAATGATCTTTGGAGGATATAGCCAAGATTTTACTGATAAGAAGATGCTTAAAGATATCCAGTTCGTTGAGAATCAAATTTTTAGCTAAAATCTTTAGTCTTTAGGTGGGACCAAATTTTAATAATTAACTAGCCAAGGTGGTATATGTTAAATTATGTAAAATTTTCAAGGAGCTAGAAGATGCAATATGGGTGAATAATCAAGCGTTTATAATTTGGATGGAATTCCGTTTGGACAAGTTTTTGCTTTTGAACTTTTGTATTGTAGGAAACAAAAAAGAGGGTTGTATTCGAGTTGGTTATGTTTGGTTTTATTTACTTTTGTCAATCAAACCGATATTATCTGTTTGTCTATTTTATTAATCGAAACCGATTGAGATGTATATAGTATCATTAAATCGATTTTGAATGTATTTCGATCAGTTTAATCGGTTGACTGAACTAAAACCAGTCAGTTTCTTCTTGGGGGGAACTCCTTCATATTCGTCAACATTCCACCATGGATTGTTGTATTTCTTCAATCAATGAAGGAGAAGGGGAAAAAGTAAAGAAGAAGAGAAATGGAGCGGCTTATGGCAATAGCAAAAGGAGAGGATGATGATGGACAAAATAGAAAAGGAGAAAAGGGGAAGAAATGACATGAAAAGAAGGAAAATTTATTATTTAGTAATAGAATAAGAAAAGAACGAAATAGAGAGATCGGTGACAATTGTCTAACTAACCTAAGATAGAGAGAAGAAGATGAAGATGATGATGAATGGGGTGTGAAAGAGGAGAAGATGAAAAGAATTAAAATAAAATAACAATGGAGAGGGAAAAGAAGAAAAAATAACAGAAAATACTCTTACCTAAGAGTGTCATTCTAATTGTTGCTCCTTGCCGGTTGATGGCATTTTAAATGAAACTTTGCTGGTGCCGACTAAGAAGAAGATGTAGTAGTGCAATAATATATATATATATATATATATATATATATATATATATATATTTAAATAAAATAAATTTAATAGAAAATGTATTTTTTATATTTAGGGGAATTCTTTTTTAGATTTTGAGAGAGGGGAAAGTTGTTCAATGACATTTTGATTTCTATTGACTAAGAAATTCATGTTTTTTTTTTCATCGATTTTGAAAAAAATAAAAAAGGACCAACACGCCTCTATCGACATATAAGATATATCGATATTTAAAACCTTGAATACATTTAAATAACTTACGAAAAAGCAGGAATTTAATAATTAATAATTAAATAATTAAATCGATTGTTGGTGAAGTCCAATCGACAAGTTTTAAGATGAAAATTGACTTGATGGGACCTAGTGGGACAAGGCGCCATAATTAACATTAGGAAACGGTAAACACATGCGGAGATTTATAGCTTATGTGTCATAAGATAAAGTTAATATGGTGGAACCCCATTGGCCCAATGTCATAACGAACATGGTAAATCATGTTACACTAAATCATAAATACAAATATGAAACATTGAAACATCAGTCGGGTCAATTTCAATTCGGTTTTTAACATCATAAACCGTAGTCCGGTAGTCGAACCAAAAAGATCAGGTTGTACAATTCTTAAATCGGAACTGAATTTAATTTTTTTCTAAACTGACTAAATCAGGTCGAATCGGACCGGTTCGATCGGTTTAGTTGGTTTTTAGGACATTGTGAACAGCCGTACCGAATGGGAAAAGACGGAAGTATGGAGTGCCGGGATTCTAAAAATCCGACAGTCTGCACGAAAAGACATATCAAACTGGGCCTTCGTAAAGCGGAACCTATAATTTGTGTATTACTGAAACAGCCTAAGTTTGCAACCATTTCATTTATCACTGTTTTTCTTACATGGGAGTAGCAAATGACATTTTTGACCCTGGGGTTTTTTGTTTGTTTGTAGTGTAATTTCATTTGCACCGATGCAAAAGCATAGGAGTGCAAATAAGTTGCGTCCAAATTTTGGTTTAAGTTGATTATAGTTATAGGTTTTACTTTGTTTGTTTATTTGTAATACAGATTAAATAAATGAAAACCTTATCAAAATAAAATGAAACTAAAGCAAAAATGAACCAAAATTTACAATTTTCTCATTTGTACTCACTCTCATAGATTTGTATTAAAGCAAATGAAATTGCATTACAAACAAATATACCCTTTATATGAAAGCTGTTAGGGGTATTTTTGGAAATACAGACAATTCCTGATGAAGGGTCAATTAAGTGGTTGCATTTTAAACAATACAAGGGTGGTTTATAATTCACAAATTATAGGGTAAGTTTTAATAAATAGGTGAAGTAATAACGGGTTCTAAGTAATTTGTTGGATTACCAAGCAATCACCAGCACTGTTTTGAAAACGGACCGGACCGGACGGTCGCACTAGAAAAACTGGGAACTGGTCACCTGATTGGTTCCGTTTTCCTCCAAAACCACTTTTTCCCCCAAAACCATTGATTTTGGTCAGCAAACTGCTGAACTAGCCGGTTAATCGTTCGAACTGTTCGAACGGTTTTGACCATTTTCCAATTTTTTATTTTTTATTTTAAATTTTTTATTTTTTTTGTCAGACTGGGCCAGCCGTTCGAGTTGAATGATTGGACTGTTTGAACCAATAACTGGACCCCTAACCGGTTCGATCACCAGTTCGTTTTTAAAAACCATGATCACCTTCGATCGAGGCAAATATAGAGCAAACCTTGGATTTTTTTTGTTTTGTCTTTTTAAATAGGTTTGACATGATTCACCATGCATATGTGCTGGGCTCTGAATTATGAATTGAGTGGGACAATTCAAATTATTAGATAAATGATCTTTGGAGGATATGACAAAGATTTTACTGATAAGAAGGTGCTTAAAGATATCTAGTTCGTTGAGAATTAAATCTTTAGCTAAAACCTTTTAGGCTCGGTTTGGAAGGAATATGAATACAAATATGTACAGTATAAATACATAGAAAATAATACAAAATGTAAGGTTTTGCACTTTACATATTTGTATTTGTACTCCTTCCAAATTGAGCCTTAATTTTTAGGTGGGACCAAATTTTAATAATTAACTATCCAATATTAAATTATGTAAAATTTTCAAGGAGCTAGAAGATGCAATATGAGTGAATAATCAATCTTTTATAATTTGGAAGTGGAATTCCGTTTCGATAAGTTTTTGCTTTTGAGCTTTGTATTGTATGAAACAAAAATCAGCCAAAATGTGTTGAGTGTTTGACAAGAATGGCTTTCAAAAACGTTATAGTCTCAAACCAAAACACTTTTAAGCCCTAAAGTACAAAGACAAGGGCCTATTTGGAAGGGCTGAAGCTTTGGCTGATCGAGCTGCTTTTACTGAATTGCTTTGAAGAAACCATTAAAAGAATCTTCAATGTTTTTCGCCTAAAGGATAGAAAATTTGGGCTTTCTAGGGTTTTCACCAAACACTTTTAATGATAGAGATGTGGAGAGTAATTCCATGCACATGAAATTTTCTAATAAAAAGGTAATATGCCATTTTCACCAAGTACCAATGTATGCATTTGAGATGTGAGTGTTTATAATTGATGACGAGATTGCCAAATGCAATACTGCCAAGGAAGCTGTATTAAGAACAATCACTCAACCAATTGGGTTGTTGGACCAAGTCACTCAATTAAGAATAGAAAGTGATACAGAGCTTTGGATCTCTCTTGCTGCCATGTTCCTTCAGTAGTTGTTAACCAATGAATTTCTCAAGTCATTAATGTAAAACTATAATCGTGCCAAGTGGATGATTAATTTAATCAAATTCAAAACATCTATCTAGTTGGAATTTCTTAAGATTGAAAGCACCAATGGTTTATCCATGTCAGCTTCAAACCTTAAAAGTTACAAGTTACAATTTATCCTGGACCCATCTATCTATCCTCTCTTATGTTTTCAAAATATATATTAATTCCTCACATGGCCTAAACTTTTGCTTCCTTGGTTTTAGCATTGGTTGCTAATTAAGAACTATAAATTTATTGGTATTTTTATACATAGTTCTTATTTTATAAGTAACCATAAGATTTATTAATAAAAAGTAAAATAAAATATATACAAAGTTTCTAAAGGATAGTCTTCGCTACCTCTCCCCCCTTATATATAACTTACAATTGAGCCCAAAAGACACTGATCCCTGCCCAACCCTTGTTTCTAAAGCACCATCCATACAATTTGCTGACCTTGTATACACCTTTTTTAAGCATGAGATTTATTATATAGTATCTGCCCTTTACATTTCGGGAAGCAAAACGATTTGAAGTCCTAATGACTCAACAAAGGCTGCAAAACTTTTCTAAATCCAAGGAAAGAATGGCTTAAAATTTTCTTAGTTTTTTCACTAATATATATTGAGAAATAACAGAAACTTGACAAAAAATGCTGTATTTTATTTTCTCTAAAGCACCAACATTTCAATAATTTACTACCTCTTAGAATCTCCTCAAGTACTACCTCTTAGAGTCTCCTCAGCAGTCGGTGCAGAATCATGATACCAGTCAGGTGTTTCCACATAACTTACTACAAGGCCAATAGTCCTCAAGCCAAAAACAACAACAATGGAACCTGGTTCTACCTTTGTCGTGTTCCAAACTGCCCCAAGACCTAAAAAAAGTTAAGAAAAGATATATTTATTTGGATTAGAGAGGGAAGATGAATAATCATTGATGTGGGTTAGCTAGTCCAGCCCACTAACATCTGATAGCGTCAGCCACAGCAGGGGAAGCCCTGTTGTTTTCGTACGGAGCCAACTACAGGACGGTCAGATGTACCCGTCAGGGCCTGCCACCTGACCTTGTACGACCCTCATCTGGTGCATTCATCTTCACCTACCTCCAGCCCGTTCAAGCATAAATAAGAGGTAACTCCCCCTTTATGAGGGGGCAGAACTTGGGATTCTGACACAACTCCCTCATTTACTTCCTGCACCTACCTTGTTTCCTTAACATTTACTCTTGGAGACCTGGTGCATCCGAGGGCCATCACCAAGACCTCGTATGCACCCCCTCCTACTTTACACCTCATACTGAGTTGAGCGCCAGAGCCTCTGACACTTCCTGTTTTGTAGTACCTCGGGTCTCCAAGAACTTCGCCACCGGAGTGATGACTTACAGTCCTTGGAAGGAACACCTCGCCTCGGCCTAAGGTCTTCAGCCTCAATTTACCTCTTCCGAGGCCTTGAAGTCTTTGGCCTACCCTCAGGATTTGGAGAGTGAGCAGTGAGCAACCTCACTATGGCTCGAGGTCGACCACGAGCCTGTTCTCATCGGCGAGAGGAGGGTAGTAACAAGCAAAGAGGAACAAAGTTAGTCTTCCTACTCTAGCATTTTGGTTAAAACAAACTCAAAGAAGTTAGAAGGTCTACGAAGAGAACAAGAAAAGTAGATTGTTAATGATGGATTCTCATTTGCAAAAAGTAGGAATTTTTTATTCAAAAAAGAATATGCCTAAACTAATAAATTAGCGAAACCAAAAAATAGAACCTAGTAGAATCCACTAACAATGCTTCGAAATCACAAGCTTCTTTAGACTTTGAACCCATGACCATTCCGGTCTAGCATGGAAAGGCCATACCCTGCTTTAGGTTTTTTAGAGATTACTCTTAGGCCCTGTTCGCTTTTCGGTAAGTTATTTACCCAGGTAAATGTACTTACCTAGGTTGGTTTTTTTCAAGAAAGACTTACCTGGGTAAGTGCATTTACTTATGTTCTTTTATTTCTCAGGTAAATAAGGCAATGGTCATTTTAGCCATAAAATTTCATTATTAAAAGGGTTGTTTTTGTCCCATTCAAGTTTTAGTGACTTTCCCCTGAGTGGGAAAGTTATTTACCCAGCTAAGAGATGGGTATCACTTACCCGGTTAAGTGACACCCAAGAAAATAAACTTTCCATGGTTCCCACATAAATCTGAAAAAAAGAACATGAGTTTTGTTTCTGCCAAGGATGGGCAGAGGGAAACAATGTAATTATGCTTTCGAGACGAGGGCTTGCTGATGTTTTCGAGGGCTGATAGAGTCGAGGGCCTGTAAGTCTGACCCGTGGAGGAAGAAGCATGTCAGAGGCCTCGGGTATTATCCCAAGGGCGGAGACTTTGACAGTCAAGTTAGCAAGAGAGTAGTAAGTGGTCGAACAAGGCCTGAGTAGAATAGCTTAGACGAGGTCACCAAGAAGCTAGAGTGCTTAGAGCAGTAAATGCCAAGATGGATTACCTCATAATGACGCCACTTGTTTATAGATGAACTTGCCTGGAGTTTGTTACGAGCAGACTGCCAGGATGCGATCCGCCCAGTGCCATGCGTCGCCATCCTAGGTTTTCCATGTGCACTCACACCATTGGCCTACCATCACTTGCCTAGAGTTAGTTATCTCCAATATGCCCCCTCAAGTTGAATGGAAGGATGTGAAGCTTGGACCGCAAAAAACTAAATCATGGTGTGGCTAGAGGCTTTGTGAAGATATCAGCAACCTGAACTTCAGAATAGGTGTACTAGATTGATAACTTGTTAGCTACGCAGAGATCTCAGAGGAAGTGGAAGTCTAATTCAACATGCTTGGTGCGGGCATGAAATATTGGATGTGCAACAAGATATGTAGCTCTCCAATGGCAGCATCTGCACGGCTAAGCAGAACATCTGGTACACCTCTCTTCAGTGATAAGACCATGGAGAAATGCATTATTGATATCTAGTTGCCAAATAGGCCACCGATGAGTAGTAGCAAGTTAAAATTGTACGAATTATGATTGGTTTCACCACTGGACTAAAGGTATTAGAAAAATCTACACCAGGAACCTGATGAAAGCCTTGAGTGACAAGTCTGGCCTTGTACCGCTCTAGAGAACCATCTGATTTTCTTTTAATTTTATATACCCATTTAGTACCTACAACGTTCATATATGGATGGTAAGGCACGAGATCCCATGTGCAATTATTTAAAAGAGCATCGAACTCCAGTTGCATGGCCGGTCTCCATTGAGGAGATTTGGCTACTTTACTATAAGAGCAGGGCTTCGTTTCCGAAGAGAGAGAGGTGAGTAAAGCAGTTGGTGTCAGATACCGTGTGGTCAAATGAGAGCGAGCAGGGAGAGTGCCATCCATGGAACATGTAGTCATGGAGTGCTGTCGGGTGGGTGGAGGTACAACCGGTGTGTTAGCCAACAAGTCTTCCATCGTATGAAACCGAGGTTGTCTGCGTACCGGAGCTTCAACTATGAAAGACGAAGAATGTTCATCCAAACTGGAAGAGGTGGCCTCTGGTGGTGGAGCTGCAGGAGGAGGTTGAACTGTAGGAGGAGAATCATGAATATGCAGAGGAACATGTAAATAAAACCAGGGATGAACTATAGTGGAGGGCGATGGGGATGTAGGAATACTGAGAAACAAGTCCTCATTATAAACTACATGTTGTGCAATGAACTCTCGTCCTGTCAATGGATGAAAACATCTGTACCCTTTATGAGAGTGACTGTAGCCAAGAAAGATGCACTATAACGAGCGGTACTAGAACTTGTGGGCATTATATGGTCGCAATAAAGGGTAATAGGCGCATCTGAAACACCGTAGCATAGAATAATCAGGGTTCCTCTAAAATAACTTCTGAAATGGAGAAGAACCTTGCAAAGTAGGAGAGGGAAGTTGATTGATTAAGTAAATGGTCATCTCAGTTGCATCGGCTCAGAAGGAGAAGGGGAGCTTGGAGGTAGCTAGTAGAGTGAAGGTGGATTCAATAATGTGTCGATGCTTTCTCTCAAATATACCATTCTACTCATGTATATGCGGACATGACAACTGATGGGAGATACCTGGTGTGTCTGGAAGCGTGTCGTTAACCACTTCGGAACACCAGTTTCAATATTTATGAATTTTTTGATTCTCAAAATAACTACAAAACACATTTAGTGGTGAGAAAGGGGTTGTATCCACAGGGAAGCGAGGGAAAAATTGTTACATACTTCAATCCGGACAAAATAACAAGATTTGATATTGCAGAAACACAAAATTTAATTAACTGAACTGGAATCCATTAAAATAAAATTCTAATAATGCTGAAAGTAAAAATTGCTAAAAAATAAATAAATAACAAAAATAAAAAAGCTAAACAAAAAATCTACAACTTGGTCAGAGGTAGCAGTCTCCGGATCTATCCTTTGACCCTCGAACTCCTCGAGTTGGGCCTTCTGTCTTACCTGGCTGAATTTCAGATCTGTAGGAAGGAAGACAAAAATTAAATTTGATAAAAATAAATTACAAAAATAAAATAAAAACTGGAAATTAAAGAACGAAAAATAAAAACACACGTAAAAAGTAAATCTAAAACTATGGGAAACTGGTTGGGATCCGGATCTAGAGGTGGTAGTAGTGACTAGGCAAACTGCAAACAGGAACCCCTCCTCTTGCCTAGGCATTCTCCTCTTCCTCTACCCTTGAACTTCTTAAGAACAACCTTCCGTCTTACCTGGCGGCAGAATCCAACCCTTCTCAAGACCCCTTGGGTCGTTTTTATAGAGAAGGAATGATAGGTTTGGGATTAGAGAGAAAGAGGGGTGGCGGCTGGGTTTTTGCAGAAATATGGGTGCCCTAGGGATAGGATTGTTCTAAGGTGATCCTAAGGCTAAGAAAAGAAGGAGAGGGCGCCCAATATTATCTAGGGCTGAGATTTGGGCATCCAGAATGGAGGGAGCAGATTTGGGCGCCTAGAGCTGGAGAAATGTGATTGGTTTGTGTCATGTGGCGCCCTAAGGTGATTGGTTGAGGTTTAAGGAGTGAAGTGTAAGGCTAGGATGCTGTCTAGGGAGAGATCTAAGGGTATGAGGGGTTGCTAAGGCTTGAATGGTTGAGATTAGAGAGAGGTTGTAGTGAAAGGTGGGGATTTGCAGAGCTGGGGGAGGCGCCTAGGGGTTCAAAGAGAGTTATTTCACAAGAAAGGCCCCTATCTGGGTTTAGCAGATAGGAGGCGCCCTCCTGTGCTCAGTTTTTCACAGAAACACCCCCTCTCTCAGTTGGAATTTGCACCAGCTTCCCAAAATCTGAAGGAAACTCTGTAATTTCCTAGTTTTTACCCAGAATTTGCACATGGACCCTCAGAGGTCACAATATTGAATTTAACCAGAAAAAGGGTATAGATTAGCTAGTCTAAGGTCTAAAATACCCCTAAAATGATGCCCTTAAGTTATCAAAATATAGAGTTATCAATACCCTGTGAGTCAAGATAGGAAGAAAGCTTGTGATGCTCTCCTCCCTAATCAGATTGGAAAGAACGAATTTTGGTATTGAAAAATAATTCAACATGCCTCTTAAACTTTAAGAAAATATCAAAGGCATCCGAATTTCATTCTAAAGGATATATCCAAGAAAATTTAGAATAGTCATCAAGAAAAAACACATAATGAGAATGCTCTTTATTAGACTTAACCGGGGAAGGCCCCCCCACATCAGAAAAAATTAACTCCAATGGACACTGAGACCTATGTGAAGACAACGGTAAAGACAACCTATGACTTTTACCCATTTGACAAGATTCACCAACAAAAGAACTAGAACTTTGACCTGAATATGGTAAACCATACTGAGAAATAACTTGCTGAACAATGCGAAGTGTTGCATGACCAAGACGCTGATGCCAACATTGAAGAGATGTCCATTCGCCTACGAGAGCAGATGGTACAGTTGTCGAACTGTGTGAAATGGCTATTGTTGATGGGAAGCAGTACAACCCTCCTCTATTGACTCCTTGAAGTAGGATGTTCCCCGTATAATCCTTCACAAATCAACAATCACAATGAAACTCAAAAAAGAGCTAGGACTAATGGAGGTGCCTTACCTTGACAAAGGAGTAGTAAGACTATTGTAGGCCGTTGGTTCATAAGTTTGCTCATTGCTACTTGTAAATATATACTTTGCCTTTTTGCAGGTGAGCACACCATGTCCTGGTTTGTTGCAAACCTGACAAATAATAGGAGGTGCCTTACCTCGACCACCATTAAAAAACTGATTTTGATTGAAATTTTGTTGAGGATTAAAATTTTGAAAATTCTATTGTTGTCCTCTCCCTCGACCTCTACCACAGCCATACATGTTCTGCGAAGGTTTAATTGGCTAATCTTGAAACCTTGTGTTATTTTTTGGTTTCACCCCTACTACATTAGCAGCTGGTGAGGTAGTTGAATCGGGCAGAATGCACCCTTGCTCTTCAAGCCAACTCTCATGGTTCAAAAGAGAATTGATAATATCATGAACACCAAGAGTATCTGCATCTGGTATGTTAGTTATAGAAGTCACTACAGATTCATATTCATTTCCTAACCCAAGAGTATCTGCATCTACATCTATTTTCTATCAATTTTGCCTTTTGGGTATAAGCAGTAATAGATAACAAGCCCTTTTTTAAACTGTGCAATTGCTTCCTAAGTTGCAAAATATGGGATCTAGCATGGGTTGAATAAGACTTAGCAAGAGAACACCATACCTCTGCCGAAGTAGAGAATTCCACAACTTGGGCCATAACACCCCCAGTGAGAGAAGAAATTAACCAACTTAGTACTAATTGATCAATATCATACCATTTGATGTATTCTGGATTCACAATACTGCCTTCGCGTGCTAGATCAGGTATCATCTCCAATAGAGCTCCCCTTTTGCCTTCAACGAGATCCATGAGGTGATGATGCCTGAGTATGGGAAGAAATTGTGCACGCCACAATAAGTAGTTATCACTGTCGAGCTTGATGGGTAGATAATGCATCACATTTTGAAGAGGAGGAATCAAGGACATCGATCCTAGATCGTCCAAACTAGTATCAACATTGGTTCAGCTGCCATTGCTTCCTTAAGAACCTTCGAACTCCATCAGCTCTAATACCAAGTTTGAGCTACGGAAATACTAAGAAAAATAGAAAGAAGAATATGAGAAGAATCGATTTCAGTGTGTGTAAGATCACTGAAGTTCTAGGTATTTATAGATTTCTTTGTAGAGTTTGATTTACAGAGGGTCTCATACAAGATAACAATAGGAGTCCTAGATAGAGTACAGTTAAGGGGGATCATATTGATCCTAATTTACAATTCTCATCCTTATCTATCCTAGAGTCCAAGCTAGATCTGGATCGGATAGGATTATCTCCAATAGTGTTCATGTATTTACCTTAGATCTAGGTTATGAATTGAGACAGGAGTTGGAGCTATCAAAGGGTAAGTAGGGGTTGGAAATGCAGTTCTAGGCTTTGGATTGAGTCTTTCTTCCTATGGCCTACAGGGCACTGTCTAATTTGCCTAATCGATTCCTAAGAAATCAGCTTTGGTCCTTATCTTCTCAGTCCAACATTAATTTGAAGGGACGAGAGATCTATCATATGGATGGCCGAACCCTACAGGAAGGTTGGGCGAAATTTCAAAAATTTCTCTCACTCCCATGTGGGAATCGCATTCCCTATTTTAGAAAACTGCATTTTCAAGGATCAATCTTGAAACCAAACCGAACCAAAACTGAAACCAAAAGGTAGGAGAGGGATATACCTGATACGAAGTAACAGTAACTCCCAACAAAGGTGTTCACTCCCAAGGAGAAAACCAAAGACTTCTCCCACTGGAGATGACACAGTGTAAGGTGGAGCAGAATCAGCAAGATGGCTCTTCAGCAAGAACCAAATTCTTCAGCAAGAATGTGATGGAGGGCTGGTGAGCACAACTTCAGATTACTTTTTCTACCAAAAGGTAATATCAAGAACCTTTCTTGATCACTCCCATAGGTGGAGATCAAACTAACAGGGGCGGCAAGAGCAGAAAAGAACAAAAGACAGGAGTAGTCAAACTACAGATTATTCTCTCTTTGTAATCTACGAACTGAGTATTGTCTCTTGGAGGTTCTCTCTACTCCTCTATTTATAGCCTTTAAAGAGAGCATCCCCTAATCCCATTAGGAGTTTCCTAATCCAAATCTTGTATTTGGATCTGGACTCTCTTTAAGAGATAAGGATAATCCCTTATCTTATCTGTAGATAAAGATCAGCCTTCCTAATCAAATTAGGAGTTTCCTAATCCAAATATTTATTTGGATCTATACTCTCTGAGTGGATAGGGATAATCCCTTATCCTATCTGCTAATCTAAATCCCAGAGCCACCCCCTTTTAATTAATCTTATTAAGCTAGTTCGAATTGGACTTTAGGCCTACTAAGTCTATGTGCTCACTTAACCTCCTAACTGCTGCCCGGTTGGCTATCCTTGTATGGCGTGGGGCCCAAACATTGATCTACACATCAGCGACATGGGTTCAACCCAGCCTCTGTTACAAAGCCTGGCCGAATTCACTGCAAAAAACAGTGAACACTTGAGTCCATCACCATGGGCTCTTAATGGGCCCAACATTTACACTAAATGGTCATTGGGTCAAGCCACCTTATAAAAACCCAAGGACTGTGGGCAGATGCAAGATTAGCCCATCAGGTATTGCCCTCAATGGTCTTACAGTTAACCTCTCAGCCCATAATGATCAAACACTACCCGACAAGAGATGACCTCTCCCTTGGCTGCAAGGTACAGTGTTGCACTCTCTACTCACATGGGATCTCGGGAATTAAAACCTTTTGCAAACATTTTAAAACCATAATATATATATGTATATCTCTATATAAATATATTTTGCAAAACAAATTTCAACAGTTGAAATCAATTGCTGGCAGTTTAGGTTTCCATCAGAGAGAGTGCATCCCCGATCATTCACTTTGTCCGACAAAGGGGCTAATCCCGTCACTATGATCACCCACTTAGATGAATTCTCGGACTATTCCAACATACCCAGGTTTTGACCCCCTCTAAGGATCTCACTGATTGGCATATCAAAGACAACCCAATCCAACACCTAGTGTAGTATCATAATCGAGTCTAGGGGTCAGGTGTAACATTCTAGTTTTGCCCATCTATCTACAAGGTCCAGGGCAATACTGGAATTCTGGTCTGATTCAGGGTTTCAAAAAAGCCCAAACTGCATGTACCTCAGGTCTCACCCTGGCAGCTGAGACAAGCCACCCCAACCAACTTGGCAGCACATCAGTGTTAGCATTAATAGGATAAATCTCCCTAGATCTATCAAACGGCTGTGAAGATTCTAAACTAACACGAGTCTCATACATGTCCAATTTAAGGGTATTACACATAAACACACCATAATAACATGAATCAAATATATACTTTATTCATTTACAATAAATGTCATAATGTACATCATTCTTATTGGAGCTATGGGCATATACTGTCTAACATAATTTGCATAGGAGAGATCTCCACTTCCGTGGCCCATTTCAGCTCTTTGAGATTCTAGGAATTGATCCTAGGTATGTACAGAAATACTGACATGGGGTTTTTACTGGAGTTCGGGGTTCAAGGATTGAAATCCTATTCCCCAGTAAGGATCCAGCCCAGATGTATGGGTTGTGGGATTGATTGCGGGGAGCACTTTGGTGGTTAGCTTAATTTAACAACATAGGGTAGCAGTTTTTTTAATCCATAGAGACATGGATTTCTTTGCATTTCCTCACTGTTTAACCATAAGGTCCATGGCTATGTGCAATTTGCTAAACTCAAAAAAATAATAATAATAACAAAAACAAAAAAGGGAGAATGATATGAGTGGATCCTACACTGAAATTACCAATCAAAAGTTTTAGTTGTGTAGATGACTGTTAAATTCATATCAGCCGCAGAAAATCTTTCTGCACAGGGAGCTTTCAGGTGGCTAGTTAATCCATGAAAGGGATCTCCATGGTGTGTTTCCCATGTCAGTTAGCTAGTTTGGACCTGATTTCCAATCTAGAGTGGCCCTTGCTAAAACCCCATGGTGTCTTTGGACCCCTACAGTGGTTCTCTTGTTGGTTGTTACTAATTCTTAATTGTTGAGCCATCAAAGAGGTAAACCTCCACCTCGAATGGGAAGTTTGACTTGTCGATTGATCTGTATGCATCTTTTCTTGATTTAAATAAATTACTGTTATTCAATCTCAGATCTAATTCTTTTGTTTGATGGCCCAAGACAAGCCTTTCTTCCAATGCTAAGGTTGTTTCCCATCAAAGAGGTAAACCCTTTCAATCTCAGAACGATTAAGGAAGCAGATTTTTCCCACGCTTGAGTCTAAATTTAGATGTGGGAAAAGCCCCACCCGTAGATTGGAGTAGTCTAGTGCAGATTTCCATTGTTAGCAGCCTTGGATAATGCAGTAAACACACCCCTATCTGAACTGATTTCTCTGTGTTCACTTAGCTGTAACTGTCATCTTCACCAGCATCTTATGGACAATTCCACTGCTCTATTAGAAACAAATGTCTCTTCTCCCATGGAAGAAGATAGAAACGAAACTGAGGATCATGGCTTATCTTACCTTTTGCTTTCCTGTACATGCACAGAAAAAGATAATAAAAGTTGACACCTCAGATGCTTGATGACCTGAAAATTTGGCTTAGAAGATAGAATAATGGTATTGAAGAGTACAAACTTCTGTTGTGCTAGCCACGTGAGTTTCCTTTTGATGGCCATGTTTTAGAATCAAAGGTGGAAGAGGAAAATTCTGGTTATTTTAAAGATAGATTTACTTTCAGGCTTCATCCTCTTCTCGTCCAAATATCGATTTTAGAATGTTTTGTAAACTTTTAAATGGATTTCAGGCACAGGCATACAATTTGAGTTTTGTTGCTGTGCAGAATCCCTTGTGTAAATAACGGATGTTTCGCCGCGATTATGGCTAAAGGAAGTAGAGGATTCGTGTTTGCCTACAAATTCCTTTCTTTTATGTGAATAGGAGTTGAACCATTGTTGGGCCAAAATGTGCAGTTAGATCTCACTATCAATTTCTTTGACTAAACCGGGTTCCTTTGAGGCCACATGGCATACCTTTTGTTCTGATGATTTTCAACCCATGATGGAATTAGAGCCACTCTTAAAAGGGGTCTTGTGGATTAAAGAAATGAACGCGGATTAAGCATCAAGTAAGGTAGAGTATAATATCATATTTATGCCAGTTGCCTTATGGTTGGTAAAACTTTGTTGGTCGAAAGTGTTGAGCCAGTTTGTCACTTGTCTGATGTATGACGTTGGGAATTTTGAATAATGTGGTCTGTACATGTGTTGTTCTTTAGTTTTCCAATGAAATTATACTCTCTCTAATCCAACTAAGTTTGAAATGTTTCGATTGAGTAATAGATGATTCATGATTGTATTAGGATTTGAGTCCTTCTGGGCCTAACCTTTCTCCATATGCTTTCGAAGTTAAGTTGCTCCTAGAATTAAGACTTGAACCAAGCAGGGAGTCCAATTCAATTGCAGAGAAGCAGTGTTTTTTTTAGAGCATGGGATGTGCACAGAGCATGGTAGTCCCTTTCATTGTTTGAAATCTCTACTTGGGCTATGGTTGTAATTGTAAGCCCGAGAGCCCCATCTCAAGTTGAGCTTCCTCCTGAACTATTGTTTGCTTAAGCATTAGGGTTGGAATGAACTATGAGAGCCTAAATGTTGGTTTTAGGGCTAAGTATTTATTAGACGGTGTATGTCCTTAATTCCAATCAAATTGATGTAAATATATATTTATTGTAAATGAATAAAAGTATATTATTGTTTCATATTGATATTGGTATGTTTCTATGAAATTACCCCTTAAACTGGACACATTTGAGATTCATGTTAGTTTAGAATGTTCTCAACTATTGGATAGACTTAGGGAGTTTATCCTGCCAAGTCTGACACTGATGTACTGCCAAAGAAATTGGGGCATTTTGTCTTAGCTACTAGGGTTAGACCTGAAGGACACGTAGTGCGTATTTGGTTGAAACACTCAACACAAACCATTTTTTAGTTATGCTCTAGACCTTGGAGATTGATGAGCAAAACTAGAAATTTATACATAACCCCTATACTTAATTATGGTAGTGCACTAGGTGTTAGATGGGGCTGTCTTTGATATGCCAATCAGTAAGATCCATTGAAGGTCAAAACTTGGGTATGTTGGAGCAGTCTGAGAATTCATTTAAGTGGGTGATCATAGTGATAGGATCGGCCCATTTGTCGGACAAAGTGAATGATAAGGCTTACACTTTCTCTGATGGAAACCTAAACTGTCGGTAGTGGATTTCAACTGTTTTTGAGATTTCGTTTTGCAATATATATATATATATATATATTATGTAAAATGTTCTCAAAAGATTTTAATTCTCGGGATCCATCTGAGCAGAAAGTGTGACACTGCACTTGGCAGCCAGGGGAGAGGTCATTTCATGTTGGGTAGTATTTAATCATTATGGGCCGAGAGGTTAAGTGTAAGAGACCATTACAGGGCTAATTACTTAATGGGTTTTATCTTACTTAAGTCCATCATCCTTAGGTCTTCATAGGATGGCTAAATTCAATGATCACTTAAGTGTAAATGTTGGGCACATTTTGAACCAATGGTGATGTGCCCAGGGGTTTGAAAGAATGGTAGGATCCATCCAATGGACGCCATAAAGGTTGCGGAATGGGTGAGCGAATTTCAAAAATTTTCTACCTTCTCCCAACTGGGAATCATATTCCCTAAATTTAGAATATGTTATTCAAGGATCCTACTTGAACCATAATCAAACCAGATCTGTACCAAAAGGTAAATGAGAGGAATATACCTGATCCGGAGAAGCACTATCTCCCAAAGTTGGTGTTCACGCCCAAAGAACGCTCCAAGATCCGTTCCTGCTGAAGATGACACAGCTGTGGATGGAACAGAACCAGCAGGGTGCGTCCTACACACAGGATCCTTCACAAGAATCATCTGGAAGAACTAAACACTGTAACCTTTTCAGTCTTTCTTGCAAGACTGATGTCAAGAACAGATTTCTTGACTTTCTTTTCTTGCAAAGATTCAATCTTGCAATGGCAGATGGCGGCGGCAGGAGGAGAGAACCAAAACCAAAAAGCTGAACTGCTTTTTTTTTCTTCTTTTTTGGAGAGTATGAGATCTAATCTCAAAATCGCAGAAGGTATCCCTTGTGTGTCCAAAGGATGGTTCGAAATCTGATGTATTTTCTTAGGGTTTCTCCTCTTTTCTTCTTGATTAAGAAACCTCCTAATCAGGAGTTATCCCAATCCAAATCAGTATCTGGATAGAGGATCATCTTAATCCTATCTACAGATAAAGTTAGTTTACTCCTGATCTTATCAGAAGGTTACCAGATTCAAATCTGATTTGAATTTGGTCTCCTAGAGTGGATAAGGTTAAAAGCCCCATCCTTTTCACTAACATTAATCTCAGATTCGCCCCATCTTTTGGGTGATCATATCAGCCCAGTTCGAAATGGGCTTTTGGCCCATTAAGTATTCAGTGTTTAATTAGTTTCCAATCTGCTGCCCAGTTGGGCTTCTTTGTATGGCGTGGGACCCAAGCATTATTGATCTACACACCAGCCACATGGGTTCGGCCCAGCCTTTAAAACAAGGCCCAGCCGAATTCACTGAAAAGCTCAATGAACCCCTTGAGTCCATCGTATGGACCCTATGGGCCCAACACTTACATTAAGTGGTCCCTGGGCCAAGCCATCTTATAAAAACCCAGGGACTGTGGGCAGGTGCAAGATTAGCCCATCAGGTATTATCCTAAATGGTCTTACACTTAACCTCTCAGCCCTTAATGATCAAGCACTGCCCGACAAAAGAGGACCTCTCCCTCGGCTGCAAAGAACAGCGCCGCACCTCCCTCTCACATGGATCCCGGGAATTAAAACCATTTGCAAACATTTTTGAAACCGTACATATAATATAAGTATATTAATTTTGCAAAACAAAATTCCAACGATTGAAATCAACTGCTGGCAGTTTGGTTTCCATCAGAGAGAGTGCATTCCTGATCATTACCCTTTGTCCGACAAAGTGGCTGATTCTGTCACTATGACCACCCACTCAGATGAATTCTCAAACTGCCCCAACATACCCAGGTTTTGATCCCCGCTAAGGATCTCACTGATTGGCATATCAAAGGCGGCCTGATCCAGCACCTAGTGAAGTGTCATAATCGAGTCTAGGGGTCAGGTGTAACTTTCTAGTTTTGCCCATCTATCTCCAAGGTCCAGGGCAAGACTGGAAATCTGGTCCGGTTCAAGGATTCAAGTAATCCCATACTGCATGTGCCTCGGGTCTTACCCTGATGGCTGAGACAGGCCATCCCAACACTTGGTGGCACACCAGCATCAGCCTTGGCAGGATAAATCTCCCCAGACTTATCCAACGGCTGTGAACATTTAAAACTAACATGAATCTCTATAAATGTCCAGTTTTAGGGTTTTACACAGAATTAAACCAAACAACATGAATCAAAACATGCACTTTATTTATTTCCACTAAATAACAAGTACATCAAATCAGATTGAAGCAAAGGGCATACATAAACTGTCTAACAGGGTTCACTACGTTTAGTAGTGAATTCAACCAGGCCTTTTCACAGAGGTTGGGTTGAACCCATGAGGACTTATGTGAGGTCATTGTGGGGTTCCATGCCATACAAATCAGACCTAAGTTGGCCATGCAACACCCTTGGGTCGTTAGACTTATAGCTGATGGGACTAAAGCCTATAATTAATATGATTAATTAAGTTGTGACATCATAGTTTAAGTTGTCATTTGACATGGGGCAAATCTGGGTTTAGATCTAAGTATGGAGCACCTAATCTTATAAGAAGATAAGGTATATCTCTAATTGGAGTCCATATCTGATTTAGATCTGAATTATATCCTAATTAGATTAGGAGATAGCTTCATAAGAGATTACAAAAGAGGAGGGGGCGGACTGGTCTAAGATAGTTTTATATTTTTGTAGTTTTTGATCCTCTCTACACCCTCTTGTCTCCTAGTTTTTTCCCAGTTCGACCTCAACTATTTGGGACTGATATAGATTAGTTTTTCCTCTGACTTTTGCAAGAAAAATCCAGAGGAATTTCGTGCTCACCTCCCAGTTCGATCCAAGCAATTGGATTGTAGTTTTGCTAAAAATTGTGTTGCTGAACCGGCTTCAAGAATACACTACGCCATTTTCAGTGGAGGTTGGTTTTAGGTCTGATTTGGGCGTGAACTTCCACCTTGGAGTTTGCGTTTGTGGTATCCATATCAGGTACACATCTCCCTCTTTGTGTGGTTTCAAATGTGGTCCGGTTCAGTGTAAGACTAATCCTAAAAAATGAAGCTTTTCAAAACATGGGGAATTCGATTCTCGTAAGGATTAGGAAATTTTTGAAATTTTACCTAGCCATCTAACATGGTTTGGCCATCCATATAATGGATCCTAACCCTTACTTTAGTGGTATCAGAGCACCAAGTTCAGCCTTTGGACTGAACTAAATCAAATTTGAACCAAATCTCAAATCGACAAGAACTAGTCTAATCGAATTGAGCAATTAGAAAAAAATTCTGAGAAATTGGTTCTCATAATGGGCGAATGATCTTAAATTTTGGGGAATATATTCTGATATATTATAGGATTTTTCTATTGTGAATTCTTGAATTCTTGGGCTGAAAGTGTGATGTAGATCGAAATCTTGTTGGCAGCAAGTTTTGTGTACACCAAGATCATTATTTTGATTATGTGGTCTGTAATTAATTATTTTCTTTTCTAGAAAGAATGTATTAGTTTTTTCTGATGTAAGCAATAGAAATTAGGGTTTTTTCTATTCTTTTGCATAGGAGAAATCACTGGAGTGTGCAGAGAAGACAGAGCTTGCAGATGGAGATCAGTCTGTAGATTGCAGTTTTCGTAGGGTTGCAGTTTTATCTGAATTGGATTCGGACCATCATACTATCAGCCCTAGGTATTTATTTTTATTTATTTTCTATTTATTTGTTGTTTTGATTATGAATCTTAGCTAAGAAATTTCAGATCATTACATATGTGAATTAATGCATGTTTTGGACACCAAACCCTAGGCCGATTTGACCTAGTTTTGGTCCAATCTCGTTGGGCCGAACCTATGGTTCTTTGGGGTCTGATCACAGCCCCTTGGATCACGGTTTAAGTGATCCAATGAGCCCCCTAAATAGCCTCCTCCCCAAGAGATATTCACCATATCTAAATAGCTTCCTTTTTCAATGGGCTCTCTGCGAACATCATGGCCGAATGCACATCATTTCTACCAACTTGTGAGCCTGGCCTCCAACGCAAGATGGCAAAAAGGCCATTTACAGGTAAGTTTGAAAGATCTACTAGCACACTTGACCTTATACATATAAATTTATGTGGTCCCATGAATGTTAGGACATGAAACCAATACTGATATTTCATAACTTTCACCAATGACTATTCTCGGTATGGTTACATGTACCTAATGAGACATAAGTCTAAATCCTTTGAAAAGTTCAAGGAATTTAGATAAGAAGTTGAGCAACAGTTGGGGAGACAGATCAAAACCCTTCGATCAGATCAAGGAAGTGAATATCTCTTCGACGAATTTAGTGACTACTTAATGGACAATGGAATTATATCACTGTTATCTCCTCCTACAACACCTCAATTAAATGGTGCGTCAGAAAGAAGAAATCAGACTCTATTAGATATGGTTCGATCACTTCTCGTCCATTCAGAATTACCCATATCCTTTTGGGGGCATGCATTGGAGACTGTAATTTATGTGTTGAACTGGGATCCAACCAAGTCAGTTCCTAAGTTTCCTTACGAGCTATGAACCGGCAAAAAACTAAGTGTAAGACACTTGAAAATATGGGGTTGTCTAGCACATGTCAAAAGGATAAATGCAGACAAATTGGAATCCAAGACCAATCATTGCCTATTTAAAGGCTACCCTAAAGGCTCTGTAGAGTATCTTTTCTATGACCCATGAAAACAAAAATTGTTTGTTAGTCGAAATGTCTACTTCTTAGAGGAGGACTATATCCTAAATAATCATCATTAGGAAGTTGTTATTGATGAAGAGAGGTCAGGAGTAGTGGGAGATGACCCACAGATTCCAGATAATAATACCCAGCTTAGAAGATCTACTAGAGTTTCTAGACCTCCAGTTTGTTATGACTATGATCAAGAAAGTTACTTGATGAAAGCTACGAATAGTGAGGAAGATCTCGTGACTTATACGGAAACTATATTGGACATAGACTCCTTGAAGTGGGTAGATGCCATGAAAGTTAATATGGACTCAATGAAAACCAACAGAGTCTGGAATCTCGTAGACCCACCCCTAAGGTGAAAGCAATTGGTTGCTAATGGATCTATAAGAGAAAGAAGGGCCCTGATGGAAAAGTTGAGACCTATAAATCTCAGCTTGTTGTGAAAGGGTACACTTAAAAAGAATGACTCGATTAAGGAAACCTTTTCGCTAGTGGCCATGCTCAAATCCATAAGGATTCTGCCAGTTATAGCTACACACTATGACTATGAAATATGGCATATGGATGTCAAGACTACATTCCTGAATGAAGATCTTACTGAATAAATCTATATACAACAGCCGCAAGGCTTTATTGCCACGGGTCAGGAACACATCCATTTATGGGTTAAAACAAGCTTCCAGAAGTTGAAACATCCAATTTGACTCAACAGTCAAATAGTTTGATTTTGAGCAGAATCCGAATGAACCC
This sequence comes from Nelumbo nucifera, assembly GCF_055504915.1. Classification (NCBI taxonomy): domain Eukaryota; kingdom Viridiplantae; phylum Streptophyta; class Magnoliopsida; order Proteales; family Nelumbonaceae; genus Nelumbo; species Nelumbo nucifera. The sequence continues at coordinate 83,874,582 of NC_142650.1, forward strand.
TGTGTTTATAGAAAGGTAGTGGGAGATAAGGTTATAATTTTTATTTTGTACGTAGACACCATTCTACACATTGGAAATGATGTAGGAATGCTAACTACGGTGAAGGTATGGCTTTCATAGCAATTCTCCATGAATTATCTTGGAAAAACCTCTTACATTTTGGGACTTCGACTCTAGAGAGATAGATCAAGGAGGATAATTGGATTATCCCAATCTACTTACATTGACAAGATTGTCAACAGATGCATGCAGAAATCCAAGAAGGAATTTGTTCCTTTTAGGCATGGAGTCACTCTCTCCAAAGGAATGTCACCTAAGACCCCTAAGAAGATTGAGAACATGAGAGAGGTTCTCTATGCCTCAGTCATAGGGAGAATCATGTATGCTATGTTGTATACTTAACTAGACATTGCTCAGGCTATTAGTGTGGTAAATAGATACCAATCTTACTCAGGACAAGAGCATTGGACTATTGTAAAAAACATACCAAAGTACCTACGGAGGACTAAAGACTACTGTCTTATCTTCGGTGGTAGTTCACTACAAATGGTCGGATATACTAATGTTGACTTCCATCCTGACCCAGATGATAGAAAGTCTATATCTGGATACTTTGGGACCTTGTATAATAAGAAAAATAGTCCATGACCGAGGCCAAGCACATTGTTATAAGTGAGGCTACCTAATAAGTAGTATGGATGAAAAAATTCGTCTTACAATTTGGAATCCTACCATATCACCCATCCCACTATTGTGTGACAACACTGGATCTACGGGAGATTGTTGGTAGAGGGTCCCAACATACCCAGGTTTTGACCCCCGTTAAGGATCTCACTGATTGGTATATCAAAGATAGCCCAATCCGACACTTAGTGCAGTATCATAATTGAGTGTAGGGGTCGGGTGTAACTTTCCAGTTTTGCTCATCAATCTCCAAGGTCCAGGGCAATACTGGAAATCTGGTCCAGTTCATAGATTCAATTAATCCTACACTGTATGTGCCAAGGGTCTCACCCTGGCAGCTGAGACAGGCCACCCCAACCGACTTGGTGGCACCACAGTGTCAGCCTTGTCAGGATAGGTCCCCAGACCGACCCACTGGCTGTGAACATTCTAAACTAACACGAGTCTCATTAAGTGTCCAGTTTAAGGGTATTATATAGAAACATACCAAGGGAACATGAATCAAATATGCACTTTTATTCATTTACAATACTCATAAAATACATCATTCTGTTTGAAGCTAAGGGCATACAAAATTGTCTAACAGCTCCCACTTGCACTTAGGTCCAATCAGGTACTAGCCGGAGTCCCATGCTTTCCACGTGTTTCTCAAACACTTTCTGTGATAGTGGCTTTGTCAATGGGTCTGCTACATTTTCTGCTTACGCTACCTTCTGAATCAGGACGTCCCCTCTACCAACAATCTCCCGCAGTACGTGGTACTTCCTCTCGATGTGCTTCGACTTCGAGTGGGCTCGCGGCTCCTTAGCCTGAGCAATGGCTCCATTGTTGTCACACAACAATGGGATGGGTGATGTGGTGGATGGAACTACTACCAACTCGTGAACGAACTTCTTCATCCACACGGCTTCTTTGGCAGCCTTACTTGCGGCAATGTACTCGGCCTCGGTCATGGAGTCTGCAGTGGACCCCTGTTTGCTGCTTTTCTAGCAAACAGCACACGATCCTATCGTGAAAACATATCCAGATGTAGACTTTCTATCATCTGGGTCTGACTAGAAATCGGCATCTGTATACCTTTGGATCTGTAGTGAGCTACCGTCGAATACTAGACAAAACTCTTTTGTTCTTCGAAGGTACTTAAATATGTTTCTCACAGCAGTCCAATGCTCCTACTGAGGTTGGCCTGAAATCTGCTTACTACACTCACTGCCTGAGCTATGTCAGGACGAGTGCACAGCATGGCATACATGATGCTCCCTACAGCTGAGGCATAAGGAACGTCTTTCATGCCATCAATCTCGTCAGAAGTCTTGGGAGACATCTTCTTGGAGAGAGTGACTCCGTGCCTGAAAGGAACATTTCCTTTCTTGGAGTTTTCCATGTTGTATCTCTTGACTATTTTGTCAATGTAAGTAGATTGGGATAATCCTATTATCCGCTTCGATCTATCTCTATAGAGTCGAAGACCCAGTATATAGGAGGCTTCTCCAAGATCTTTCATGGAGAATTGCTGTGATAGCCATACTTTCACCGTAGTTAACATTCCTACATCATTCCCAATGAGTAGAATGTCATCTACATACAGAACCAAGAAGGTAACCTTATCTCCACTGTACTTCTTGTAGACACATGGTTCATCCGGATTCTACACGAAGTCAAACGATTTGACAGCAGAATTAAAATGGATGTTCCAACTTCTAGAAGCTTGCTTAAGTCCATAAATGGATCTATTACGTTTACATACCATGTTTTCCTGTCCTACAGCAATGAAGCCTTGCGGCTACTGCATATAGATATCTTCAGTAAGATCTCCATTCAGGAATGCAGTTTTGACATCCATCTGCCAAATCTCATAATCATGGTATGCTGCTACAACTAGCAGGATCCTAATGGATTTAAGCATGGCCACAGGCGAAAAGGTTTCCTCATAATCGATGCCCTCTTTCTGAGTGTACCCTTTCGCCTCCAGGCGAGCTTTGAAGGTCTCAACCTTACCATCTGGGCCCTTCTTTCTCTTGTAAATCCATTTGCAACCGATTGCCTTCACCCCGGAGGGCGGATCTACTAGAGTCCATACTCCATTGGTCTCCACTGAGTCCATCTCTGCTTTCATGGCCTCCACCCACTTCTGGGAATCTATGTCCAACATAGCTTCCGCGTAAGTCACGGGATCCTCTTCACTAGTCAAGGTTTCCACCAGGTAACTATCCTGGTCATAACCATAACGGACTAGTGGCCTAGATACCCGAGTGGATCTTCTAGGTTGGTCACTACCTGGAACTTGTGGGACATCTCCCACTGCTCCTGAGCTCTACTCATCAAGAACAATTTCCCGATGATGGGTGTCCAAGATATAATCGGTTTCCAAGAATTGCGCATTTCGACTGCAGAACACTTTCTGCTCACTTGGGTCATAGAACAGATAACCTACAGAACCTTTTAGGTAGCCTACAAATAGGCAACGGCTGGTCTTGGATTCCAACTTGTCTACACTCGTTCTTTTAACGTGTGTTGGACAACCCCAAATCTTCAAGTGTCTGACACTTGGTTTCTTTCCGGTCCAAAGTTCATATGGAGTATTCAGAACCGATTTGGTTGGAACCCGATTCAGCACATAAATCGCAGTCTCTAATGCGTAACCCCAAAAGGATGTGGGTAACTCTGAGTGTATGAGAAGTGACCAGACCATATCCAATAAGGTCCTATTCCTCCTCTCTGAAACACCGTTAATTTGTGGTGTAGCAGGAGGAGCTAATTGTGATACTATCCCATTGTCCTTTAAGTAGTCATTGAATTCGTCAGAGAGATACTCGTCACCTCGATCTGATCGGAGGGCTTTAATTTCTCTCCCTAACTGTTTCTCGACCTCTTGTCTAAACTTTTTGAACTTTTCAAAGGATTCAGACTTGTCTCATTAGGTACACGTAACCATATCGTGAAAAATCATCTGTGAAGGTGATGAAATACACGTGTTGATTTCGTGTCCTAACACTCAGGGGACCACATACATCAGTATGTATTAGGTCAAGTGTGCCTGTACATCTTTCAGGCTTACCGTCAAAAGGCCGTTTCGTCATCTTGCCTTGTAGGCAAGGCTCACAGGTGGGAAGATCTTCTACAGCTAGAAAATCCAAAGGACCATCCTTTACCAACCTTGTGATTCGGTCAACACCGATGTGGCCAAGTCGGTAATGCCACAGACACGTGGGATTAACTGTATCATGGGCTCTCTTCTTGGGGTTTTCAACCGATGTAGTTTCGGTTATGTTAGTTTCTAGAGAAGGATGTAGAACATAGAGACCGTTCTCCAGTTCCCCGTATGCGATGAATCTGTTGTTTCTTTTAATAGTAACCGTATTACTAAAGAAGACAGAATAGCCATCTGCACACAGTTTTGAGACAGAAATCAAATTTCTTCTTAAATTTTGTACATAAAGACAATCTTTCAGTACAATTATTCCTTCTCTAAAATATAATTCCACGGTTCCTATGGCCGCGGCTGCAACAGTTGCAGTGGTCCCCAAGTAGACTGTGATTTCTCCTTCACTCAGCCTTCTACTTACCTTGAACCCCTGCAGTAAGCTACACGCATGAGTTGAAGCCCTGGAGTCAATACACCAGGACGTAGAAGCTACCAACAAATTGGTTTCTATAACACAAGTTTCGAAGTTACCTTTCTTGGATTCCAGATAGGCAGGACAATTCCTTTTCTAGTAGCCGGTCTTCTTGCAGAAGTGACAGGCATCTGATGCTTTGTCTTTCTTCTGCTTCTTGCTCTTAGTGGCTTTCTTCTGTGGCTTCTTTGCCTTCCTCTTTCTCTTGCCTGTCTTGCTAGTTTCAACAAGCATGGCTATAGGCTCATCCTTTCTAATCAGTTCTTCAGCTCTTTGCAACATATTGCTGAGCTCTTGCAAGCTGACATTCAACTTGTTCATGTTGTAGTTCATGATGAACGGATTAAAGGAAGGAGGCAAAGAGTTAAGGATAACATTTATCTGGGTTGCAAGGTCCAGCCCGGATCCAAGAGCCTCCAGTTCGTTGATGTATCCCATCATCCGAAGACAATGGTTGTGAACTTGTTGACCCTTGGACATTTGTGCGATCATGAACTGTTTCAAGACCTTTTGTCATGTAGAACGATTCTACTCTTCATACATTGTCCTAAGACTGTCCAATATGTCTTTGGCAAGTTCGATCTGATCGAACTGCCTCTGTATCGGGTTGTCCAAGGAGGCAATGATGTAACACCAGGCAAGGGAGTTTTTCTCCTCCCATTCCTGATAGTCTCTCCTTCGGGCCTCAGAAGCCCTATCACCCGGACGCTCCGGGGCAGCATAAGGTTCCTGTACCAGTCAGCATAGTTTGGGCCCTTCAACTTGTTGTCATCAAGCAGTTTTGCAAAAGATCCGTTTGCCATTTTCTGATAGAAGAGCAGACATCAGTCCACAACCTATTTTGATTCATGTTCATTTCATAGATATGGATTTTAATCTATGATCCATTTCCATTTATTCGTCTCTGAGATTTCCCTCCTTTCTTAGTGACGGAGACTATGGGTTGTCTCTGGAAATGTGGGAAATCACATAGTGTGCATGGAGCCAATTGTTTCAGCTGCATAACCCCACCACCTTTCTGTGAAGGATCATATCCACTCATCATATGAGTTTTCCTTTTGGCCTCTGTCAGACAAGGTTCAGAGCCGTTTTTAGGTAAACCTTTCTGTCCAGTGAGTGCTTACCCATCATATTCGTGAACGCCAAGGTACTGTGAGAGAGTTCCCATTTTCTGGTGAAGCCCTTCCCACATCGGTCTATGACACCCCTATCATCTTATGAAAACTCAGACAAGCCCAATAGCAAATGGATAGCCCATTTTCTGGTGCGTTTCCTCATTATTGAAGGACCCATCCTCATGCTAATGATGGAAGGCCTTTAGAGAGTTCATCATATGAATCTCCCTATCACATGCACTCATATTAGCCGGAGGGAACAGTTAATTACGCCCTAGTTCTTATTTTAGGTCAAACCAAAGTGGCTCCCACTGACTTTCATAAAGCCAGATTTCGGTGGGCCTGAATCGGCTAGGGTTCTGCACGTAATCTCTTGATGAGGTGTGGGGCCCACCACTGAGGGAGGTCATCCAATGACCAAAAGGGACACCATGGCAATGATGTCCATTCAGCCATGGTGTGTGCAAGAGCCATTGTCGATTGAGCATGGGCCAAGTACTTATGGCCCATGTACGTAGCACATCACACATCCATACATCACATGCAGGGATAAAATTGATCCAATCAATTAATCATCTGTGAGGCCCATTTGAAGCCCATTTCAAATCCATAATATTAACCATTAATATTATCTAGGTATATGGGCCGAATGGTTCAACCCATATAGCTTTAAATGTTAAGTGGGCTTTTAGCAGTTTTAACCTTTTAAAATTGGGCCTTTACAGGTTGGGCCGAATTAACCATTTAATTAAACACCAATCCTTAGGCCCATTAGTGGGAAAATTAGGGCTAACTTTCTGCCTTGATTAAACCCTAGATTCGGTTCAAACTATTTGAACCAATCTTGGTTCGAATGGGTCTAGGGTTTGATCTTTAATTAAATCTTTAATTCAAGAAAATAATCTGAAATTAAATACTGATAAAAGAAAAACATGAATCAGTCAACCAGGGCTGTTCGCACAATCCATCCTGCAAAACAGAGGTTAGATCACAGAATCCAGTTTCACAAACTGCAAATCACAAATAGTGATTCTTCCATCTGCGAAATCTCCTTCTCTGGGAAATCTCCTTTTCTGCGCCGCCATATTCGATCCAAAATAAAATAAATAGAAATCCTATTTCTATTAACAATTACATCAGATCGAATACCTATACATTGAGTCTAGAAAAAAAAAATATTTACAGACCAAAAATAATTCAAGAACTGTAGAATCGCAGGTTCCCTGCGCAAACCAAGAATTCGATCTCCTCTTATACGAACAACCCATAAATCAAGAAAATCATAAAGAACAATTCTAAATAATAATCAGATTTATGTAAAATTAATTTCAGATTACTCGCCCATAAATCAAAAATAATTCAAGAACAATTCCTTGTATGAAGTGGGACCCAAGCATTGATCTACACATCAGCCACATGAGTTCGGCCTAGCCTTTGTTAGAAGGCCTGGCCGAATATACTGTTAAAGACAGTGCACCCCCTGAAACCCATCGAATGGGCACTATGGGCCCAATACTTACCCTAATTGGTCCCTGGGCCAAGCCACCTTGTAACACCCAGGGACTATGGGCAGATGCAAGATTAGCCCATCAGGTATTATCCTCAATGGTCTTACACTTAACCTCTCAGCCCATAATGATCATACACTGCCCGACAAGAGAGGACCTCTCCCTCAGCTACAAGGAACAGTGTTGCACTCTCTGCTTATATGGATCCCGGGAATTAAAACCTTCTTGCAAACATTTTAGAAACCATAATATATATACTTTTATATCTCATATAAAATATACTTTGCAAAACAAATCTCAACGGTTGAAATCGGCTGCCGACAGTCTTGGTTTCCATTAGTGAGAGTGCATCCCCGATCATTACCTTTGTCCGACAAAGGGGCTGATCCTGTCACTATGATCACCCACTCAGATGAATTCTCGGACTGTCCCAACATACCCAGGTTTTGACCCCCGCTAAGGATCTCACTGATTGGTATATCAAAGACAGCCCAATTCGACACCTAGTGCAGTATCATAATCGAGTCTAGGGGTCGGGTGTAACTTTCTAGTTTTGCCCATCAATCTCCAAGGTCCAGGGCAATACTGAAAATCTGGTCTAGTTCATAGATTCAATTAATCCTACACTGTATGTGCCTAGGGTCTCACCCTGGCAGCTGAGATAGGCCACCTCAACCGAATTGGTGGCACCACAGTGTCAGCCTTGTCAGGATAGGTCTCCCCAGACCGACCCACTGGCTGTGAACTTTCTAAACTAACACGAGTCTCATTAAGTGTCCAGTTTAAGGGTATTACACAGAAACATACCAAGGGAACATGAATCAAATATGCACTTTTATTCATTTACAATAAACTCATAAAGTGCATCATTCTGATTGAAGCTAAGGGCATACAAAACTGTCTAACATGTGGGACACGCTCTGCTAGTTCTATTCCATGGTTGTCGTGTAATCTTCAGCAGGAGCAGATCTTGGTGTCTTCTTTGGGCGTGAACACCAACTTTGGGAGATATTATTTCTCTGGATCTGGTATATGAAAGAATAGTAGGATCCATCGTATGGACGCCAAAAAGGTTGCGGAATGGGTGGGCGAATTTCAAAAATTTTCCTACCTTCTTTCAACTAGGAATCATATTCCCTAAATTTAGAATACAATATTCAAGGATCCTACTTAAACCATAACGAACCAGATCTGAACCAAAAGACAAGGGAGGAATTATACATGATCCAGAGAAGCAGTATCTCCCAAAGTTGGTGTTCACGCCCAAAGAGGACACCAAGATCGCTCCTGCTGAAGATGACACAACAATCTGTGGAACGGAACCAGTAGAGTGTGTCCTACACACTGAATCCTTCACAAGAATCCTCTGGAAACACTGAACACCAAATCTTTTCAGTTCCTTCTGCAAAGCTGTTATCAAGAACTGATTTCTTGATTTCTTTTCTTTAAAGATCGAATCTTTTCAAAGAATGGCGGCGGCTGAAGGAGAACTCCTGAGATGAAGATGGCGAAGATTGCTTCTCTTCTCTCTGGAGTGTATGAGATCCTATCTCAATTCGTAGTAATTTTTCTTGCTCAAAATCCTAGGTTCAAATTCTGTTAATCCTCTTAGGATTTCTCCTCTTTCTTCTTGATTAAGAAATCTCCTAATCCTATTAGGAGTTATCCCAATCCAAATCAGCATCTGGATAGGGGATGATCTTAATCCTATCTGTAGATTAGGTTAGTTTACTCCTGATCTTATTAGGAGATTACCATATTCAAATCTGATTCGAATTTGGTCTCCTGGAGTGGATTAGGTTAAAGGCCCAATCCTTTCGCTAACCTTAATCTCAGATCCACCCCATAAGTGGGTGATCATATCAGCCTAGTTCGAAATGGGCTTTTGGCCCATTAAGTAATCAGTGCTCAATTGGTTTCCAATCTACTGCCCAGTTGGGCTTCTTTGTATGGCGTGGGACCCAAACATTGATCTACACACCAGCCACATGGGTTCGGCCCAGCCTTTCTTACAAGGCCTAGCCGAATTCACTGAGAAGCCCAGTGAACCCCTAAGCCCATTACATGGACCCTATGGGCCCAACACTTATACTAAGTGGTCCCTGGGCCAAGCCATCTTATAAAAGCCCCGGGACTGTGGGCAGGTGCAAGATTAGCCCATTAGGTATTATCCTAAATGGCCTTACACTTAACCTCTCAGCCCATAATGATCAAGCACTACCCAACAAGAGAGGACCTCTCCCTCGACTACAAGGAACAGTGCTGCACTCTCTACTTACATGGATCCCGGGAATTAAAACCATTTGCAAACATTTTGAAACCATACTTAAATATATATCATATATATAAATTTTGCAAAAACAAAATTCCAACAATTGAAATCAACTGCCGGCAGTTTGGTTTCCATCAGAGAGAGTGCATTCCCGATCATTACCTTTGTCCGAAAAAGGGGCTGATCCTATCACTATGACCACCCACTCAGATGAATTCTCAGACTGCCCCAACATGTCCAGGTTTTGACCCTCGCTAAGGATCTCACTGACTGGCATATCAAAGACAGCCCAATCCGACACCTTGTGAAGTATCATAATCGAGTCTACGGGTCAGGTGTAACTTTACAGTTTTTCCCATCTATCTCTAAGGTCCAAGGCAATACTGGAAATCTGGTCCGGTTCAAGAATTCGAGTAATCCCATAGTGCACGTGCCTTGGGTCTTACCCTGGTGGCCGAGACAGGCCATCCCAACACTTGGCGGCACACTAGTTTCAGCCTTGGTAGGATAAATCTCCCCGGACTTATCCAATGGTTGTGAACATTTAAAACTAACACGAGTCTCATTAGGTGTCCAGTTTTAGGGTCTTACACAGAATCGTACCATACAACATGAATCAAACATGCACTTTATTTATTTACACTAAATGTCAAAAGTACATCAAATCAAACATGCACTTTCTTGGGCTTGGTGGCTTTCTTTTGGGGCTTCTTTGCCTTTCTCTTTTTCTTGCCTGATTTGTTAGTTTCAGCAAGCATAACCACCGGCTCATCCTTCTTAAGTAAGTCCTCGGCCCTCTGCAACATATTGCTTAGTTCCTGGACGCTGACATTCAGCTTGTTCATGTTATAGTTCATTGTGAATGCATTGAAGGAAGAGGGCAAAGAATTCAGGATGGCATCTACTTGTGTGCCAAGATCTAGCCCGGATCCAAGGGCTTCGAGTTCGTTAATGTAGCCCATCATCTGAAGACAATGGTCATGAACTTTTTGCCCTTTGGATATCTGCGCGGTCATGAACAGTTTCAAGACCTTCTGTCGAGTAGAACGATTATACTCTTCATACACTGTCTTTAGACTGTCCAATATGTCCTTGGCTAGTTCGACCTGATCGAACTGCCTTTGTATTGAGTTGTCTAGTGAGGCAATGACAAAGCAACGGGCTAGGGAGTTCTTATCCTCCCAATCTTGGTACTCCCTCCTTCGGGCCTTAGAAGCCCTATCACCCGGGCGCTCCGGGGCAGGATTTTTCACCACCTTATCTAACTTTTCGGAAATTAGGACCAACATAAGATTTCTATACTAGTCGACATAGTTTGGGCCCTTAAGCTTGTTATTGTCTAGAAACTTTACAAATTGACTGTTTGCCATTTTCTGGTAAAACAACAAAGATGTTAATCCACAACCTTAGTTTGATTCATGTTACCTACATAGATATGGCTTTTAATCTATGTTCCATTCCCATTTGTTCATCTCTGAGATTTCCCTCTTATCTCAGTGACGGAGACGGTGAAATGTCTCTGGAAATGTGGGAAATCACATAGGGTGCGTGAAGCCAAATGTTTCAGCTGCAAAACCCCACCACCTTTCTATGACGGATCATATCCACTCATCGTATGAGTTTCCCTTTGGCCTCTGTCAAACAAGGTTCAGAGTCATTTTCAGGTAAGCCTTTTTGTGCAGTGAGTGCTCACCCATCATATTCAAGTTACGCCACGGTACCGTGAGAGAGTTCCCATTTTCTGGTGAAGCCCCTCCCACATCGGTCTATGATGCCCCTATCATCTTATGAAACACTCTGACAGAGAATTATACCTGATCCAGAGAAGCAGTATCTCCCAAAGTTGGTGTTCACGCCCAAAGAGGACACCAAGATCCGCTCCCACTAAAGATGACACAACAATCTGTGGAACGGAACCAGCAGAGTGCATCCTACACACTGAATCATTCACAAGAATCCTCTGGAAACACTGAGCACCGAATCTTTTCAGTTCCTTCTGCAAAACTGATATCAAGAACTGATTTCTTGATTTCTTTTCCTCAAAGATTGAATCTTTTCAAAGAATGGCGGCGGCTGGAGGAGAACACTTGAGATGAAAATGGCAAAGATTGCTTCTCTTCTCTCTGGAGGGTATGAGATCCTATCTCAATTCGCAGTAAGTTTTCTTGCTCAAAATCCTTGGTTCGAATTCTATTAATCCTCTTAGGATTTCTCCTTAGTGACTAACCTCTGTTTTGCAGGTGGTGCGAATAGTCCATGTCTGATTTATGATTGTCTAAAAATCAGAAATATTAGTTTCAGATCTTTCCTGAATTAATTCTTGAATTGAAAATCAGTTTGGGACCATCTCGGACCAAAATGGACCAAATCTGTTTGGACTGAATCTAGGGTTCGAAAGGGGACTATTTTCAGTCCAGTTTTCTCACACGATTTAGGCCCAAATCTAATGTTCAATTGCAGGGATTAATTCGGCCCAACCTATAAAGCCCAGTTTTAAAGAGTGGATGTGATCCATCGTAGAAAGGTGCTAGGGTTATGCAGCTAAAATAGTTGGCTCCATGCACCCTATGTGATTTCCCACATTTCCAGAGACATTTCGTCATCTCCGTCACTGAGATAGGAGGAAAATCTCTGAGATGAACGAATGGAGATGGAACATAGATTAAAAGCCATATCTATGTAGGTAACATGAATCAAACTAAATGTTGTGGACTAACATTTTGTTGTTTTACTAGAAAATGGCAAACGGACAATTTGCTAAGTTGCTTGACGACAACAAGCTTAAGGGACCAATTATGCCGACTAGTACAGAAACCTTATGCTGGTCATGGCTTTAGAAAAACTGGATAAGGTGGCTAAAAATCCTGCTCCGGATCGTCCGGGGGATAGGGCTTCTGAGGCCCGAAGGAGAGAATACCAAGAATGTGAGGATAAAATCTCCCTGGCCCGTTGCTATATCATAGCCTCTTTGGGCAATCCAATATAGAGGCAGTTCGATCAGATCGAACTCGCTAAAGACATATTGGATAGTCGGAAGACTATATACGAAGAGCAGAATCATTCTACTCGACAAAAGGTCCAGAAATAGTTCATGACCGCGCAGATGACTAAGGGGCAGCAAGTGCATGACCATTGTCTTCGGATGATGGGCTACATAAACGAGCTAGAGGCCCTTGGTTCTGGGCTAGATCTGGTCACACAGATCGATGCTATTTTCAACTCTCTACCTCCATCCTTCAACCCGTTCATTATGAATTACAATATGAACAAGCTGAATGTCAGCGTCCAAGAGCTCAGCAATATGTTGCAAAGAGCTGAGAAATTAATAAGGAAGGATGAGCCTATAGCCATTCTTGTTGAAACTGGCAAATCTGTCAAGAAAAGGAAGGCAAAGAGAAAGCCTCAGAAGAAGACCACCAAATCTAAGAAGCAAAAGAAAGACAAGGCATCCGATGCCTGTCACTTCTACAAGCAGGTCGGCCATTGGAAGATGAATTGTCTTGCCTACCTGGAATCTAAGAAAGGTATTTTCGAAACTTGTGTCATGGAAACTAATTTATTAGTAACTTCTGTGTCCTGGTGTATTGACTCCGGGGCTTCAACTCATGCGTGTAATTCACTGCAGGGGTTCAAAGTAAGCAGAAGGCTGAGTGAAGGAAACGTAACACTTTACTTGGGGACTTCTGCAAGTGTTGTAGCTACGGCGATAGGAACCGTAGAATTAAATTTTAGAGAAGGGAATCTTGTATTGAAAGACTGTCTTTATGTACAAAATCTAAGAAGAATTTTGATTTCTATTTCTAAACTGTGTGTGGATGGATATACTGTCTCTTTTAGTAATATGATTACTATCAAAAGGAACAACAAATTCATTGCATGCGAGGAACTGGAGAACGGTCTCTATGTTCTACATCCTTCTCTAGAAACTAATCTAACCGAAATTATGTCGGTCGAAATGCCCAAGAAAATGACTCGTGAGATGGTTAGTACCACGTGCCTGTGGCATTACCGACTTGGCCACGTCGGTATTGACCAAATCACAAGATTGGTAAATGATGGTCCTTTGGGTTTTCTAACCATAGAAAACCTTCCCACTTATGAGCCTTGCCTTAGAGGTAAGATGACAAAGTGGCCACCTAACGGTAAGCCTGAAAGATGTACAGGCACACTTGACCTTATACATAGTGATGTATGTGGTCCCCTGATTATTAGGACCCACAACCAACACGTGTATTTCATCACCTTTATCGATGATTTCTCACGATATGATTACGTGTACCTAATGAGACATAAATCTGAATCCTTTGAAAAGTTCAAGGAGTTCAGACAAGAAGTCGAGAAATAGTAAGGGAGAGAAATTAAGGCCCTTTGATCAGATCGAGGTGGCAAGTATCTCTCTGACGAATTCAGGGAAGATTTGGGATTGTCTTGCGCACGTTAAAAGAATGAGTGCGGACAAGTTGGAATCCAATACCAGCCATTGCCTATTTGTAGGCTACCCAAAGGATTCAGTGGGTTATCTTTTCTATGACCCAAGTGAGCAGAAAGTGTTCTACAGTCGAAATGCCCTATTCTTAGAAACGGATTATATCTTGGGCACTCATCGTCAGGAAATAGTTCTTGATGAGAAGAGCTCAAGATCAGTGGGAGATGTCTCGCAAGTTCTAGGTAGTGACCAACCTAGATGATCCACCCGGATATCCAGGCCACCAGTCCATTATGGTTATGACCAGGATAGTTACTTGGTGGAAGCCTTGACTAGTGAGGAGGATCCCGTGACTTACGCGGAAGCTATGTTGGACATAGATTCCCAGAAGTGGGTGGAGGCCATGAGAGTTGAGATGAACTCGATGGAGACCAATGGAGTCTGGACTCTAGTAGATCCTCCCTCTGGGGTAAAAGAAATTGGATGGAAATGGATCTATAAGAGGAAGAAGGGCCCCGAAGGTAGGATTGAGACCTACAAAGCTCGTTTGGTGGCGAAAGGGTATACTTAGAAAGAAGGTATTGACTATGATGAAACATTTTCGCCCGTGGCCATGCTTGCCATGTTGTGCACTCGCTCTGACATTGCTCAGGCGGTGAGTGTCGTAAGCAGTTCCAGGCCAACCCAGGGTAGGAGCATTGGACAGTTGTGAAGAACATACTCAAATACCTTTGGAGGACAAAAGAGTTTTGTCTAGTATTCGGTGGTAGTTCACTGCAAATTCTGGGGTATACTGACGTCGATTTTCAATCGGATCCAGATGATGGAAAGTCTACATCTGGGTATGTTTTCACGATAGGATCGTGTGCTGTTTGCTGGAAAAGCAGCAAACAGGGGTCCACGGCAGACTCCACAACCGAAGCCGAGTACATTGCCGCAAGTGAAGCTGCCAAGGAAGCTGTGTAGATGAAGAAGTCCGTTCATGAATTAGGAGTGGTTCTGTCCAGCACATCACCCATCCCATTGTTGTGTGACAACAATGGAGTGATCGCCCAGGCTAAGGAGCCTCAGTTCCACTCGAAGTCAAAGCACATCGAGAGGAAGTATCATGTACTGCGGGAGATCATTAGTAGAGGGGACGTCCTGATTCAGAAGGTAGTATCAGCGGATAATGTCGCAGACCCATTAACTAAGCCACTCACACAGAAGGTTTTTGAGAAACACGTGGAAAGTATGGGACTCCGGCTTGTACCAGATTGGACCTAAGTGCAAGTAGGAGTTGTTGGACAGTTTTTGTATGCCCTTAGCTTCAATCAGTTCTGATGTACTTTTGATATTTAATGTAAATAAATAAAGTACATGTTTGATTCATGTTGTGTGGTATACTTCTGTGTAAGACCCTAAAACTGGACACTTAATGAGACTTGTGTTGGTTTTAAATGTTCATAGTCATTGGATAAGTCTGGGGGGATTTATCCTGCCAAGGCTGACACTGGTGTGCTACCAACTATTGGGGTGGCTTGTCTCAGCCGCCAGAGTGAGACCCAAGGCACACGTAGTGTAGGATTACTTGAACCCTTGAACCTAACCAGATTTCCAGTATTGCCCTGGACCTTGGAGATTGATGGGCAAAACTGGAAAGTTAAACCTGACCCCTAGACTCGATTATGGTACTGCACTAGGTGTTGGATTGAGCTGTCTTTGATATGCCAATCAGTGAGATCCTTAGCCGGGGTCAAAACCTGGGTAAGTTGGGACAGTCTGAGAATTCAGCTGAGTGGGTTATCATAGTGATGGGATCAGCCCCTTTGTCGGACAAAGGTAATGATCGGGGTGCACTCTCTCGGATGGAAACCAAACTGCCAGCAGTTGATTTCAATCGTTGGAATTTCGTTTTGCAAAATTTATATATATGATATATATTTAAGTATGGTTTCAAAATATTTGCAAATGGTTTTAATTCCCGGGATCCATGTAAGTAGAGAGTGTAGCACTGTTCCTTGCAGCCGAGGGACGGGTAATCTCTTGTCGGGCAGTGCTTGATCATTATGGGCTAAGAGGTTAAGTGTAAGGCCATTTGGGATGATACCTGATGGGCTAATCTTGCACCTGCCCACAGTCCCTGAGTTTTTATAAGATGGCTTGGCCCAAGGACCACTTAGTGTAAGTGTTGGGCCCATAGGGTCCATGTGATGGGCTTAAGGGGTTCACTGGGCTCTCCAGTGAATTCGACTAGCTTTGTAATAGAGGCTGGGCCAAACCCATGTGAATGGTGTGTAGATCAATGCTTGGGTCCCACACCATACAAAGAAGCCCAACTAGGCAGCAGTTTGGACAACATTTGAGCACTTGATTCTTATTGAGCCTAAAGCCCATTTCGAACTGGGCTGATTTGATCAGACATTAATAGGGGGCGGATCTGAGATTGGGATGATCCCAAAAGCATATCTAATCTACAGATAAGATTGAGAAGAGTCCTAATCTAAATACAGATTTGGATAAGGGCAACTCCTGATATGATCAGGAGATCATTCTTAATCATTATACAACTAGAGGAAACCCTATTCGAATTACAAGAATTTAAACCCTAGGGAACACACAGAACACACCATGCAGTTTTGAGATAGGATCTCAGAAACCCTAGAGAAGAAAAGCAGTTCGCCATCTTCTTCTCTAGCCTCCTCCTGTTGCAGCCGCCACTGTCTACTATAGTTCGATTTCTCTGTCAGAGAAAGATCAAGAAAGAGTTCTTGATATCAGTCTTTACTCAAAGGCTGATTCAGTTTGGTGCTCATTGTCTTCCAAAGGATTCTTGTGAAGGATTTACTGTGTAGGACGCACTCTCCTGGTTCTGTTCCACGGTTGCTATGTCATCTTCAGCAGAAGCAGATCTTGGTGTCTTCTTTGTGCGTGAACACCAACTTTGGGAGATATTATTTCTCTGGATCTGGTATAATCACTCCCTTCTATTTTGGTTCAGATCTGGTTCAGTTATGGTTCAAGTAGGATCCTTGAATCTTGATTCTAAAATCAGGGAATGTGATTCCCAATTGGAAGGTAGGTAGAAAATTTTTGAAATTCGTCCACCCATTCCGCAACCTTTTGGCGTCCATACGATGGATTCTACCATCCCTTTCACTTACGCACACCATGACTGAATGCACATTATTGCCATAGTGTCCTTATGATCATTGGATGATCTCTCAAAATGATGGGCCCCACACCAACTTCCTCCACAAGAGGAACCGTGCAGATCCCTTGCCGTTCAGGACCCATCTAAATCTGGCTTTGAGAAAGTCAATAGAAGCCACTTGGTTTGACCTAAATAAAACTAGGGCGTAATATTCCGTTCCCTCCACTGAAATATGAGTGCATGTGATAGGGAGATTTATATGATGAACTCTCTAAAGGCCTTCCATCATTAACATGAAGACGGGTCCTTCGGTAATGGGGAAACGCACCATAAAATTGGGCTATCCATTTGCTGTTGGATCTGTTGGAATGTTTCATAAGATGATAGGGGCATCATAGACCAATGTGGGAGGGGCCTATCCTAAAATGGAAGACTCTCTCACAGTACCTTGGCGTTCACGAATATGATGGGTGAGCACTCTCTGGACAGAAAGGTTTAACCTAAAATGTCAATGAACCTTGTCTAACAGAGGCCAAAGGGAAAGCTCATAAGATGAGTGGATATGATCCTTCATAGAAGGTGGTGGGGTTATGCAGTTGAAACAGTTAGCTCCATGCACCCTATGTGATTTCCCACATTTTTAGAGACATAATTCGCAATCTCCGTCACTGAAATAGGAGAGAAATCTCAGAGATGAATAAATGGAAATGGAACATAGATTAAAAGTCATATCTATGTAGATAACATGAATCAAATAAGGTTGTGGACTAATATTTGCTTTGCCTTTTATTAGAAATGGCAAACGGTCAATTCGCTAAACTGTTGGGCGACAAATAACTTAAGGGCCCAAACTACGCTAACTGGTATCGTAACCTTATGTTGGTCCCGACGTCTGAGAAATTGGACAAAGTAGCTAAAAGCCCTGCTCCGGATCGTCTGGGTGATAGGGCTTCTGAGGCCCCCAAGAGGGAGTATCAAGAATGGGAAGAGAAAATTTATCTTGCTCAGTGCTATATCATAGCTTCCTTAGATAATCAGATACAATGACAGTTCGATCAGATCGAATTGTCCAAGGATATCTTGGATAGTCTAAGGACAATGTATGAGGAGCAGAATTATTCTACTCGTCAGAAAGTCCTGAAATAGTTCATGACTGCACAAATGTCCAAGAACCAGCTAGTTCATGACCATTGACTTAATATGATGGGGTATATCAATGAACTAAAGGCTCTTAGATCTGGGCTTGATCATGTTACCAAGGTTGATGCCATCCTAAATTCTTTGCCTCCTTCCTTCAATCAGTTTATCATGAACTATAACATGAATAAGCTAAATGTTAGCATCCATGAACTCAGCAATATGCTCCAGATGGCCAAGGAACTGATAAAGAAGGATGAGCCCATTTCCAGGCTTGTTGAAGGAGGCAAATTGGGCAAGAAGAAGAGGAAGGCAAAGAAAAAGCCTCAGAAGAAAATTAGCAAGCCCAGAAGGCAGAAGGACAGAGCATCAGATGCTTGTCACTTCTGTAAGCAGGCCGGCCACTGGAAGAGGAACTGTCCTCAGTACTTGGACACCAAGAAACAAGGTAATTTCGAATCCTTTGTCATAAAAACTAATATGTTGGTAACTTCTGCTTCCTGGTGTATTGATTCCAGGGCTTCTACTCATGCATGTAATACACTACAGGGGTACAGGACAAGCAGAAGACTGATTGACGAAGAGGTGATTCTTTACTTGGGAACTTCTGCAAGTGTTGCAGCTACAGCCATAGGACCTGTAGAATTAGTTTTCAGAGAATGAATTGATGTGCTAAAAGATTGTCTTTATGTACCCAATTTGAGAAGAAATTTGATTTCTGTTTCAAAACTGTGTGCATATGGATATTCTGTTCTCTTTAGTAATATGATTACTATCAACAGAAATAACAAATTCATCGCATACGGAGAATTTGATAATGGTCTCTATGTTCTCCATCCTTCTGTGGAAACAAATATAACCGAAACTACATTGAAAATAATCCCCAAGAAAAGAACTCGTGATACAGTTAATCCCACATACCTGTGGCAAAACCGACTTGGCCACATTAATATAGATCGTATCACAAGGTTGGTAAAGGATGATCCTTTGGATTTTCTAACTGTAGAAGATGTTTCAACCTGTGAACCTTGCATTCAGGGTAAGATGACGAAACGGCCATTTAACGGTAAGCCTGAAAGATCGACAGGCACACTTGACCTTATACATACTAATGTATGTGGTCCCATGAATGTTAGGACACGTAACCAACACGTTTATTTCATAACATTCACCGATGATCACTCTCGGTATGGTTGCGTGTACCTAATGAGACATAAGTCTTAATCTTCTGAAAAGTTCAAAGAGTTTAGACAATAAGTCGAGAAATAGTTAGAGAGAGAAATTAAGACCCTTCGATCAGATCAAGGTAGCGAGTATCTCTTTGACGAATTCAGGGACTACTTAAAAGACACTGGGATAGTATCACAACTAACTTTTCCTGCTACACCACAATTAAACGATGTATCAGAAAGGAGGAACCAGACTTTATTAGATATGCTTCGATCACTTCTCGTACATTCGGAGTTACCCACATCCTTTTGGGGTTACGCATTAGAGACTGCGATATACGTGATGAACCGGGTTCCAACCAAATCCGTTCCGAATACTCCTAATGAGCTTTGGACCAGCAAGAAACCAAGTATAAGACACATGAAGATTTGGGGTTGTCCGGCACATGTTAAAAGAACAAGTGCTGACAAATTAGAATCCAAGACCTGTCGTTGCATATTTGTAGGTTACCCAAAAGGCTTTGTAGGGTATTTATTTTATGACCCAAGAGAACAGAAGGTGTTCGGTAGTTGAAATTCCCATTTCTTGGAAAAAGATTACATCCTGAACAGTCATCGTCATGAAGTCGTTCTTGATGAGGAGAGCTCAGGGGTAGTGGGAGATGTCCCACAAGCTCCAGTTAATAACCAACCTATGAGATCTACCCGGTATTCCAGGCCTCTAGTTTGTTACGGCTATGACCAACAAAGTTACTTGGTGGAAGCCATGACCAATGAGGAGGATCCCGTGACTTATACGGAATCTATGTTGGACATAGATTCCTTGAAGTGGGTAGATGCCATGAGAGCAGAGATGGACTCAATGAAGACCAATAGAGTCTGGACTTTAGTAGATCCGCCCCCTGGGGTAAAAGCAATTGGTTGCAAATGGATCTATAAGAGGAAGAAGGGCCCCAATGGTAAGGTTGAGACCTACAAGGCTCGTCTTGTGGCGAAAGGGTACACTCAGAAAGAAGGAATCGATTATGAGAAAACATTTTCGCCCGCGGCCATGCTTAAATCCATTAGGATCCTGCTAGCTGTAGCAGCATACCATGACTACGAGATTTGGCAAATAGATGTCAAAACTGCATTCTTGAATGGAGATCTTACTGAATATATCTATATGCAGCAATCGCAAGGTTTCATAGCTGCAGGTCAGAAACACATGGTATGTAAACTCAATCGATCCATATATGGACCTAAACAAACTTCTAGGAGTTGGAACATCAGGTTTGACTCTACTGTCAAAAAGTTTTGACTTTTAGCAAAATCCGGATGAGCCCTGTGTTTACAAGAAAGCTAAGGGGGATAAGGTTACGTTCTTGGTTCTGTATGTAGATGACATTCTACTCATTGGGAATGATGTAGCAATGTTAACTACAGTGAAAGTATGGCTTTCACAGCAATTCTTCATGGAAGATCTTCGAGAAGCCTCCTATATATTATGTCTTTGACTCTATAGAGATAGATCGAAGAGGATAATAGGTTTATCCCACTCTGCTTACATTGACAAAATAGTCAAGAGACACAGCATGGAGAATTCCAAGAAAGGAAATGTTCCTTTCAGGCATGGAGTCACTCTCTCCAGGGGTATGTCTCCCAAGACTCCCGAAGAGAAGGAGGGCATGAAAGAGGTTTCCTATGCCTCAGTCGTAGGGAGCATCATGTATGCCATGCTGTGCACTCGTACTGACATTTCTCAAGCAATGAGTGTGGTAAGCAAATACCAATCTAACCCAAGGCAGGAGCATTGGGCTACTGTGAAAAACATACTAAAATACTTTCGAAGGACAAAAGAATTTTGTCTGGTATTCAATGGTAGTTCACTACAGATCCAGGGGTATACTGATGCCGACTTCCAATCAGATCCAGATGATAGAAAGTCTACATCTGGTTATATTTTCACGATAGGATCATGTGTTGTTTGCTGGAAAAGTAGCAAATAGGGGTCCACGGTAGATTCCACAACTGAAATCGAATACATTGCCGCAAGTGAAGCTGCCAAAGAAGCCGTATGCATGAAAAAGTTCATTCAGGAATTAGGAGTAGTTCCATCCAGTACATCACACATTTCATTGTTGTGTGACAACACTTGAGCAATTGCTCAGGCAAAGGAGCCACGAGCACACTCGAAGTCAAAGCACATCCGAGAGGAAGTACCATGTACTACTGGAGATAGTTGGAAGAGGGGACATCCTAAATCAGAAAGTAGCATCAGCAGAAAGTGTAGCAGACCCATTGACCAAGCCACTAGCACATAAAGTGTTTGAGAAACACGTGGAAAGCATGAGACTCCGGCTTATACCCAATTGGACCTAAGTGCAAGTGAGTTGTTAGATAGTGTATGCCCTTAGCTCCAATTAGAATGATGTACATTATGACATTTAACGTAAATGAATAAAGTACATATTTGATTCATGCTATTATGGTGTGTTTCTGTGTAATACCCTTAAATTGGACACATATGATACTCGTGTTAATTTAGAATCTTCACAGTCGTTGGATAGATCTGAGAAGATTTATCATGCCAAGCCTGACACTTCTGTGCCGCCAAGTTAGTTGGGGTGACTTGTCTCAGCGGTCAGGGTGAGACCTGAGGTGCATGCAGTGTGGCTTTTCTTGAAACCCTGAACCGGACCAGAATTTTAGTATTGCCCTGGACCTTGGAGATAGATGGGCAAAACTAGAATGCTACACCTGACTCCTAGACTCGATTATGATACTACACTAGGTGTCGGATTGGGTTGTCTTTGATATGCCAATTAGTGAGATCCTTAGAGGGGGTCAAAACCTGGGTATGTTAGGACAATCCGAGAATTCATCTGAGTGGGTGATCATAGTGACAGGATCAACCCCTTTGTCGGACAAAGTGAATGATCAGGGATGCACGCTCTTTGATGGAAACCTAAATTGCCAGTAGTCGATTTCAACCGTTGAAATTTGTTTTGTAAAATATATTTATATAGAGATATACATATATGTATTATGGTTTCAAAATGTTTGGAAAAATGTTTTAATTCCCAGGATCCATGTAAGTAGAAAGTGCAACACTGTACCTTGCAGCCAAGAGAGAGGTCCTCTCTTGTCGAGTAGTGTTTAATCATTATGGGCTAAGAGGTTAAGTGTAAGACCATTGAGGGTAATACCTGATGGGCTAATCTTGCATCTGCCCATGGTCCTTGGGTTTTTATAAGATGGCTTGACCCAATGACCATTTAGTGTAAATGTTGGGCCCATTAAGAGCCAATGGTGATGGACTCAGGGGCTCAACGTCTCCTATAGTGAATTCAGCCAGGCCTTGTAACAAAGGCTGGGCTAAACCCATGTGGCTGATGTGTAGATCAATGTTTGGGTCCCACGCCATACAGGGATAGCCAACTGTGCAGCAGATTATGAGGTTAAGTGAGCACATAGACTTAATGGGCCTAAAGCCCAATTCTAATTGGCTTAGTAATTAATTAAATAGGGGCGGTTCTGGGATTTAGATTAGCAGATAGGATAACAAATTGTCCCTATCCACTAAGAGAGTCCAGATCCAAATAACGATTTGGATCATGAAACTCCTAATTTGATTAGGAAGGCTGATCTTTATCTACATATAAGAAAATGGATTATTCTTATCCCTTAAAAAGAGTTTAGATCCAAATACAAGATTTGGATTAGGAAACTCCTAATGAGATTAGGAGATCCTCTCTTTAAAGGCTATAAATAAAGGAGCAGGGTGAACTTCCAAAACACAACAAGAAAGTAGATCAAGAATTCTTAGTTCACAAATCACAGAGAGAAGGATTTGTAGTTTGACTGCTCCTGCCTTCTACTCTTTCCTACTCTTTCCGCCCCTGCCAATTCGATCTCCACCTGTGGGAGTGATCAAGAAAGGTTTTTGATATTATCTTTTGGTAGAAAAGGTAATCTGAAGTCGTGCTCACCAGCCCTCCATCACATTCTTGCTAAAGAATTCGGTTCTTGTTGAAGAATCGTCCTGTTGATTTTGCTTCATCCTGCACCGTGTCATCTTTAGTAGAAGCAGTCTTTGGTCTTCTCCTTGGGCGTGAACACCTACATTGGGGGTTTACCATTACTCCGTATCAGGTATATCCCTCTCCTCCCTTTTGGTTTTAGATTTGGTCTAGTTTGGTTTCAAGATTGATCCTTGAAAATGCAGTTTTCTAAAATAGGGAATGTGATTCTCACATGGGAGAGAAATTTTTGAAATTTCGCCGAACCTTCCTGCAGGTTTTGGCCATCCATATGATGGATCCCTCATCCATTCACTGGGAATCAATGCATACCACGACATGCTTCGCATCGACCTCTTTTGCCAATGTCAGTCCTGCAACCAACGCCTCACACTCTGCTTCATTGTTTGATGCCTCAAATTTGACTGGAGAACATAATCCAGCTTCACTCCTCTCGACCCGTACAGTATGAGTCCGGCACCGCTTCTTTGCTGATTAAACGAGTCATCATCGTGGAGGATCCAGGACTCTACATCCCAGGTCAAGATTTCCCTAACCAGAACTGGTGTCGCGCTGGTTGACGCCTCCGACATGCTAGTCGACTCAGTCGCCTCAAGGGTCGGTGCTCTAAACATGCATTCCATGATGAAGTCCGCCAAGACTTGAGCTTTGGTGGCTGGGCATCACTCAAATCGGATGTCGTACTCGCTCAACTCGATGGCCCACTTCATTTGTCTGCCTGAGACCTCGGGCTTCTGAAGGACATGCCTTAATGGTCTATCAGTGAGGACGACGATAGTATGGGCTTGGAAATACTAACTTAACTTCCAAGCAACGATGACTAAGGCATAGGCCAGCTTCTCAATGTCAGGGTACCTCATCACAACAAACTACAGAACTTGACTTATGTAGTAGATGGGCCTCTGGACCTAGTCTACTTCTCTAATTAGTACCGAGCTGACCACCTCATCGCTCACAGAGAGGTACGGTCTAAGTTCATCTCCAGGCTCAGGTCGGGTTAAAACTAATGGGGTACTTAGGTACTTTTTGATCTCGTTAAACGTGAGCTAGCACTCCTCAAACAATTCGAAGTCCTCATTCCTTTAGATTGCTTTGAAAAAGGGTAGGCATTGACCAGCCGATTTAGACATAAATCAGTTTAGGGCGGCTATCCGGCCAGTTAGCCTTTGTACTTCCTTAATGTTCCAGGGTGGTCCCATATCTAAGATGGCCTTTATTTTCTCTGGGTTTGCCTTGACACAATGCCGGTTCACTATGTAACCAAGGAATTTACCTAAGGTGACCCCGAAAACACACTTATTCGAGTTGAGCTTTATGTTGAATTTTCTTAAAATTTGAAAAACAGAATCTAAATTATCAATTAAAGAAGGAGAAAATTGGGTCTAGTCATGTCATCAACATAACATTCTACTTTGTTTCTAATAATAGGTTCAAAAATTTTGTTTACAAGGTGTTGGAAAGTCGCTCCAGCATTTTTCAGTCCGAAGGGCATCACTTTATAAGAGTATAGCCCTAACTCGGTTACAAAAGCAGTCTTGTCCTGATCGTCTTAGTTCATCCTAAGCTGGTTGTAGCTGGAGTAGGCATCCATAAAGCTCAGCAACTCGTGCCCCAAAGTCGTGTCTACCAAGCGATCTATTCTGGGAAGGGGGAAGCTATCCTTTAGGCAAGTTCTGTTGAAGTTGGTGTAGTCGACGCACATGCGCTACTTGCCATTGGCCTTCTTCATGTGCACGGGATTGGCTACCTAGCTTAGGTATTGGACCTCTTTAACGAAGTCTGTTGTGAGGAGCTTCCCAACCTCCTCATCTACTACCCTCCACCGCTTTAGTGTGAAGTTCCTTTTTCTCTGTCTGACTGGCCTGATTAAGGGATCCACATTTAACTTATGAGTTATAATGCTAGGGTCAATGCTACTGTCGACCAAGCAAAAACATCTAAATTGTTAAGTAGAAAGCTTACCAGTTGCAACCGAAGTGGTTCGTTTAGGCGAGTTTCGATCTGGAGAGTCTGTGGGCTCAGTATCAGAGATCGGGACCTGGATTGTCTCCTCCATCGAGGCAGCTCGCTCCTCAGTGTGCTCGGGGGGTGGCTCCAGTTCGACGTCGTTCGCCAACTTCGCCTTGCCCTTCAACACAGCTACGTAGCAATTTCGCGATTCTAGTTAGTCACCCCACACTACCCCGCACTACCCCTACGTGACCACCGCACGTAGGGCATGCAAGATGGTCCGACCTAGAATGGCATTATAAGGGGATGGGGTCGTGACCACCAAGAACGTGTGCTCAAACCAAACTATATTGAGTCAGGTCCCTATTGCTATTGGAACTATGGTTCTGCCGAGGGGCTTTACCACATCTCCACTAAACCCGACTAGGGGTGTGTCTACTGGCTACAAGTCTTTCTGTTCCAGGTTCAACTTATCAAACACCTCCAAGAAGAGGATGTTTGTAGAGCTACCTGAATCCACCAAAACTCGCTTCACCTTGAAGTCGTTGACTATCATCTTGACTACGAGGGTACTGTCGTGCAGATACTGGATCCCGCATGCATCATCCTCGATGAAATAGATCACCTCCTCCACCCGAGGTCACTTCGGCAGGTTCTCATCTTCATGCTTGAGCTTTCAAACTACCACCTTGCATGTTGTTATGCTGCAACCTACTACAATGGACCCGCTTGTGATCATGTTGATCACCCTGCGGATCAACCCGTCTTCCGTTGGTAGTACCTGAGGTGGTTGTTGCTCTTGATCGTTATGCTTGCTGGACTTGGGCGCATCTCTTCGCGGCTCTACAGGTCAGTGCTTTGCTTCCCTGTCCTCGTACTTGATGAACTTTCTTAGGTACCCACGGCGGATCAACTCCTCATTCTCATCCTTCAGATTGTGGCAGCTTTCAGTGTTGTGGTCGATGTCCCGATGGAAGTGATAATACTGCTTCGGGTTCCTGGTGGTAGGGTCTCCTCGCATCCTAGGCGGCCACTTAACATAGCCAGTGTCTTTAATGGACATTAAAATCACGCCCCTCTTGGTGTTCAGGGTGATGTAGCTAGTCCTCTAGATAGGAGGGGTCCTAGATCGCTGACCTGATCTAGAACCCTAAGGTGGTGACTTGCTCTTGCTCCTTGATCTACTTCTCTTCAGTGACTTACTCTTCCACCGTCGATGTTGCTACTTCTTGACTCTTCCTCTACTCTCTTCCTCTTCTCGGCCTAGTGCTGCTCTAGCTACGACCCCAGAGCCTCTTCTGCCTTGATGAACTTTCAGGCCTCCTCAAGGAACGCCTTCATAGTGCTCAGAGGGTTCAATTCAAGGTGCCAATGCAAATCATGTTGGCGTACTCTTTTGGCAGTGGCGAGCAACACAACGAGGTCGAGGTTTGGTATCTGCAACCTCTCTGAGTTGAACCACCTAAGGTATTCTCTCAGTGGCTCCTTTTCGTTTTGTGTTATGGTGAGAAGGCTCGTCACTAACTTCGGGCACTTCTTGTTGGTGGCAAAGTGCGCTGTGAAGAGGTCAACAAACTGCTTCTAGCTCTTGATTGATCTTGGAGGCGAAGTTCGATACCACAATCTTGCTTCTTCCTTTAGGGTTGTAGAAAAGGTCATGCACAAACTAGTTTCATCAAGTCCCGTGAGCATCATAAGGGATTGGAAGCTGTCGACATGATCATTGGGATTTTTCTTTCCTTTGTAGATCTCCAAGGTCAGGGTCTTGAAACCTTTCGGCCTTGGAGCCGAAAGGATCTCTAGTGCTAGAGGGGAGGGTCGGCTCAACAAAACAGGAGCCAACTATGCAGCTACTGAGCTCACTTCTTCCCATTGTCTCTCTGTTGTGGTCGTCGAGGGAACAATGAGCTTTCTCGAGGTGCGGCGTGCTCTGCAACGACGTCACTTTTTTGCCACTTCTTGGTTGGTGATGTTGACTTCAGTGTTGGCTGATGTTTCGGCCCAAGTGTTCTCCCGATCTCGGACACTACTACAAGGAGGTTGGTCTTTGTTGTTGGCATTCTCACGAAGAGGGCGCTGGTTGTTGTAGGGTAAAGAGGGGTCCCGAACTGGGTCCTTGCCTCTTATCCCAGGTTGTTGATTACCAACCTGAGGTTCTTGATTCTCGTGACGCGATTGTTGTTGTTGATCGGTCTTGCTCTGAATGTTGTGTTCTGGCTGATTTCTATGGTTCTCCTGCCGAAGTGGTGGTGTGTGCCAACCTGCTGCTGGGTCCTGAGGTGGGGTCTGGCCGCGAGGAGTTGGGAAGCGAGAAGGCCATGTACCCCAAGGAGATCGACGCACGTTCTGCTAAGTCTGAGTCTAATTCTAACTCGGGTTGTTTTGATAGAGTGGGGGGAACTGTTGTTAGTAGTACTGCTAGTACTAGTAGTGTTGGAACTGTTGGATCTGTTGCATTTAGATCTGCATGATCCGCACGCTCTGCATCAGCTCATGGAACTATTGCACTTCGACCCCAGGAAGAACCACAGAGGGCTCTGCGATCGGGATGGCAGTGCTCACATGAGGCAGAGGAGCGTTAGCGGACTGAACGTTGAAAGACTAGCTTTGAGCCACTAACACCCCTGGAATAGTGAGAGGGATGGTGAACTGCCCGATGGTCACCGAGGGGACCTCTGGGTTGATTGCGGGTTGGTTCTGCCCCCCAGTGACAGTCATGTCGATGTTCTTACCGGCGTTGATAGATGATGCCATTAATAAAATGTTTGCAGGAAAAGTGAATAAAGTTGGGAGTTAGCTTTTCGTCATGTATCCCACAGATGGTGCCAATTGATGGTGTGCGATCTAGTTGCTCATATCTGGATGGCAGCTTGAACGTCGATCGCTTAACTGGCCGGTCAGACTGCAAGATAAAAAATCTCAGAAAACCTGGGGTGGTTCACCCGACGATGCTTAAGTTAGTATTTTGTAGGTGCAAGCTGAAAGCTTGAGAGTAAGAAAGCTAGAATGTACTAAATCGTGCATTCCTTGTATCACTGGGGTAAGTGCCCTTATATAGATGGGTTGTCGTGGGCCTTACGACACACCTCCGAGATCCTCGGCCCGCATTGTTAGGAGTTTGTTCCACACCGAGAGGTGGATGTTATGTTAGCCAATAAAGCTTATCTTGTCCATTCGATCCAAGTGGAATGAGGATAAGACCCACAGTCGTATGGCGTGATCCCAAAGAGCTCGAAGATAGCTAGCATCCTTCTAGATGTGTGCTTCGTGTCACCTCGGTAAGTTTGGCCATCCCAAGCTACTCAGACCCCAGTCCTGGCCGAGGTGGTTGAGACACCCAAGGCAACTTGGCCTTCTAAAGTGGTAAGAAATGTTGAGTCACTATCTAGTCATTAGGTTGTATCCACATGTCCGTTGTCTACTAGGTCAAGCTAAACCACCCCTCAGAAAGGGATATCCTGCTGGAACAATCGTCGGTGTCGACCGCCGGAACTTAAAGGAGGGCAATCTCCGATGGGTAACCAAAGGTCGAGGGTTTCAATTCTAAGATTCGAGAGAGATGATACGAAACCAAAATAAGGGGATGATGTGTTAGACAATTTTGTATGCCTCCAATCAGTTTGTTGTACTTATGACATTTATTGTAAATGAATAAAGTGCATATCTGATTCATGTCATGTGGTGTGTTTCGGTGTAATACCCTTAAAACTTGACACTTATGAGACTTGTGTTGGTTTAGAACGTTCACAGCCAGTGGGTTGGTCTGGGGAAACCAATCCTAATAAGGCTGACACTGATGTGCCGCCAAGTCGATTGGGGTGGCCTGTCTCCGCCACCAGGGTGAGCCCCGAGGTACATGCTGTGTGGGATCACCTTGAGACCTTGAACCGGACTAGAATTTTAGTATTGCCCTAGACCTTGGCGATTAGTGGGCAAAATTGGAATGTTACACCTGACCCCTCGATTATGGCACCGCACTAGGTGACGGATTGGGCCATCTTTGATATGCCAATCAGTGAGACACTTGGAGGGGGTCAAAACCTGGGTATGTTGAGATGATTCATGAACCCATCTAAGTGGGTGATTATAGTGACAGGATCAGCCCCTTTGTCGGACAAAGGTAATGATCAGGGAAATGCACTCTCTCTGATGGAAACCAAAACTGCCGACAGTTGATTTCAATCGTTGAAATTTTGTTTTGCAAAATATATTTATACGATATAATATATATTATAGGTTTCCAAAATTGTTTGCAAAATATTTTAATCCCCGGGGTCCATATAAGAGGAGAGTGCAGCACCGTACCTTGCAGTCGGGGGAGAGGTCCTCCCTTGTCGGGCAATGTTTGATTATTATGAGCTGAGAGGTTAAGTGTAAGGTCATTGAGGGTTAAACATGATGGGCTAATCTTGCATCTGCCCACAGTCCTTGGGTGTTACAAGGTGGTTTGGCCCAATGACCACTTAGTGTAAGTGTTGAGCCCATAGAGTCCATATGATGGGCTCAAGGGGTTCACTAGGCTTTCCAGTGAATTCGGCTAGGCCTTGTGACAAAGACTGGGCCAAACCCTTGTGGCCGATGTGTACATCAACGTTTGGGTCCCACGCCATATAGAGAAATCCCAACTAGGCAGCAATTTGGAAGGCTTAAGTGAGCACATACATTTAATGGGCCAAAAGCCCAATACAAGCTGGGCTAATTAGATTGGCTTGAATGGGGCAAATTTGAGATATGGACCAGCTTTAAAGGATAAGGGAAAGTCCATATCCACTCAATAAGAGTCCAGATTTGAATATGATTCAAAACTGGAAACTCCAAATCAAATTAGGAGGGTTGATCATGATCTGCAGATTAGATAAGGACTCTACCTTATCACTTAAGGAGATCAACTTCTCCTAATAGGATTAGGAGCTGGTCCCTTTAGGATTATAAAAGGAGGAGGGGGCAGTAGCCTCTAAATACACTCATTTGAGATACAGATACAACACAGAAGAGAGAAATCAACATATAGTGAGACTGCGGCAATTTCTCTCTGCTGCCTCCTTCTTGTCGCCGCCACCATTAGCAGTTCGTCTCCACTCACGTGGGAGTCATCAAGAAGTGTTCTTGATTTCAGTTCTTTGTAAAAGAATTGAAAAGAAGTTGTGCTCATCTGTCATCCAGTGGGTTCTTGCGAAGGATCCAGTTCTTGTGAAGAACGTTGTTGATTCTGCTCCGTCCTACACTGCGCCATCTTCAGTGGGAGCAGTCTTTGGTGACTTTTCTGAGCGTGAACACCTTCGTTGGGGGATACTAATTCTCCGTATCATGTATTTCCCTCTCCTACTATTTTTGTTCAGATCTGGTTCGATTCTTGATCCAAGATTGATCCTTCAAAATTAGTTTTCTAAAATAGGGAATGTGATTCCTAGTTGTAGGAAAGAAAGAAATTTTTGAAATTCGCCCTTTCTATTCCGCATTATCTGGGCGTCCATACGATGGATCTTTCCATTCCTTCAATGGTATCAGAGCCTTGGTTCAAATCTTGAATCAAAATTGTTCAGATCTGAACCTACGCAAATAGGCATAAGGCGTTCTACCCTATTTGTGCAAATTTTGTTTTTGGGAAATTGTTCCCATAATATGGGCGAATGATCTGGAATTAAATTTTATATAAATCTGAATTTTATATGGAATGGTTCTTTCTAATTTTCTTGATTTTATGGGTTGTTCGTACAATGGAGATCGAAATCTTTTTGGCACGTGGATATCTGCGATTTGCAGATTCTTGTTTATTCTTTACATTTGGTTTGTAAATAATTTTTTTTTTAGACTGAATGTATAGGATTTGATCTGATGTAATAATTAATAGAAAATTAGGTTTTTCTATTTCTGTATTATTTTTGGATCGAAGTTGGCGGCGCTGGAAGGAGAATTCACAGATATGAAAATCGCTATCTGCGATTTGCAGTTTGTGAAACTGCAAACTATGAACTAACCTCTGTTTTGCAAGATGGAGTGTGCGAACAGCCCTACTTGACTGATTTGTGTTTTCTTTGTCAGTATTTAATTTCAGATCATTAATCTTGAATTAATTCTTGGATTAAAAATCAAACCCAGACCAATTCAAACCAAATTTGGACCGAATCTAGGGTTCGATGGGGGCAGAAGTCAATCCTGATTTCTCCCCTTTTGGGTCAGGGATTGATGTTTAATTGCAAGTATTTATTCAGCCCAACCTGTAAGGCCCAATTTTAAGTTGTTAAAATTGCAAAAACCCACCATTCGCATGAAAGCTATATGGGTCGAACTGCTAACTACTGTTCAGCCCATATACCTAGATAATATTAAATGTTAATATTATGGACCTTTAAATGAGCATTAAAATGGGCCTTATAGATATTTTATTGATTTGATCAATTCTTCTTGCATGTGATGTATAGATGTGTGATGTGTTGTGTTCATGGAACATAAGCACTTGGCCCATGTAGATACTATAGTGGCTCTTGGACACCATGGTTGAATGCACATCATTGCCATGGTGTCCCTTATGGTCATTGGATGACCTTCCCTTCATGGTGGGCCCCACACCCCTGAAAATGACACGTGCGGAAACCCTAGCCGAATTGGGCCACCAGAAATCTGGCTTTATGAAAACTAGTGGGAGCCACTCAGGTTTGACCTAAAACTAGGGCGTAACTTGTTCCCTCCTGAAATATGAGTGAATGTGATAGGGAGATCCATATGATAGACTCTTTAAAGACCTTCCGTCATTAGCATGAAGATGGCTCCTTTAAGTGACGAGGGAAAGCACCAGAAAATGGGCCAACCAATTTGCTGCTAGATCTGTTGGATTGTTTCATATGATGATAGGGATGTCATAGACCGATATGGGAGGGGCTTCGCTAGAAAATGGGAACTCTCTCACGATACCTTGGCGTGGTCGAATATGATGGGTGAGCACTCACTAGACAGAAAGGTTTACCTGTAAATGGCTATGATCCTTGTCTAACAAAGGCCAAAGAAAAAGCTCATGTGATGAGTGGATATGATCCTTTACAGAAAAGTGGTGGGGTTATGCAGCTGAAACAATTGGCTCCATGCACTTTATGTGATTTCCCACATTTCCAAAAGACATAATTGGCGTTGTCTCTGTCACTAAGATAGGAGGAAAATCCCGGTGATGAACAAATGGAAATGGGACATAGATTAAAATTCATATCTATGTAGATGACAAGAATCAAATTAGGTTGTGGACTGACGTCTTGCTATTTTACCAGAAAATGGCTAACGGACAATTCGCCAAGCTTCTTGATGACAACAAACTTAAAGGCTCTAATTACGCTTACTGGTACCGTAACCTTATGCTGGAACTGACTTCTGAAAAACTTGATAAAGTTGCCAAAAACCCTGCCCCAGAGCGTCCGGGTGATCGGGCTTCTGAGGCCCGTAGAAGGGACTACCTTGAGTGGGAGGAAAAGAACTCCCTGGCCCGCTGCTATATCATAGCTTCTTTGGACAACCCAATACAGAGGCAGTTCGATCAGATCGAACTGGCCAAGGACATATTGGACAGTCTGAAAACTATGTACGAAGAGCAGAACCGTTCCACTCGGCAGAAGGTCTTGAAGCAGTTCATAACCGCTCAAATGACCAAGGGTCAGCAAGTGCATGGCCATTGTCTTCGAATGATGGGATACATAAACGAGCTGGAAGCCCTAGGGTCCGGGCTAGACCACGTCACCAAGGTAGACGCCATTCTGAATTCTTTACCTCCGTCCTACAATCAATTTATCATGAATTATAACATGAATAAGCTGAACGTCAGCTTATAGAAGCTCAGCAATATGTTGCAACGAGTTGAGGAACTGATTTGTAAGGACGAACCCGTGGACATGCTTATGGAAGCTGGCAAGCGTAGCAAGAAGAGGAGGTCAAAGAAGAAGCCCTAGAAAAATGGCAACAAATTCAAGAAACAGAGAAGAAGGACAAGGCATCGGATGCATGTCACCATTGTCACCAGACCGGCCACTAGAGAAGGAACTGTCCTGCCTACCTAGAATCCAAGAAAGGTAATCCCGAATCCTATGTCATAGAAACCAATTTGTTGGTTACTTCTGCCTCCTGGTGTATTGACTTCGAGGCTTCGACTAATGCATGTAACACATTGCAGGGTTTCAGAATAAGCAGAAAACTGAGTGAGGAAGAGTTGACGCTCTTCTTGGGAACTTATACAAGCATTGTAGTTGCGGCCATCAAAACCGTAGAGTTGTTTTTTAGAGAATGATCACTTGTACTTAAAGATTGTCTTTATGTACAAAATTTAAGAAGAAATTTGATTTCTGTCTCAAAACTATGTGTTGATGGGTATTCTGTTTTCTTTAGTAATACAAATACTATTAAAAGAAACAACAAATTCATCGCATACGGGGAACTGGAGAACGGTCTCTATTTTCTACATCCTTCTCTAGAAAACAACATAGCCGAAACTACGTCGATTAACACTTCCAAGAGAACTCGTGATACCGTTAGTCCCACGTGCCTGTGGCATTACCGTCTTGGCCATATCGGTATTGACCGAATCACAAGTTTGGTAAAGGATGGTCCTTTGGATTTCTAACTGTAGAAGATCTTCCCACTTGTGAGCCTTGCCTTCGTGATAAGATGACAAAACGGCCATTCGGCGATAAGCCTGAGAGATGTACAGGCACGCTTGACCTCATACATAGTGATGTATGCGGGCCCCTGAATGTTAGGAGTCGTAACCAACACGTATACTTCATTACCTTCACCGATGATTATTCGCGATATGGTTATGTGTACCAATGAGACACAAGTCTGAATCCTTTGAAAAGTTCAAAGAGTTTAGACAGGAGGTCGATAAACATTTGGGAAGAGAAATTAAGACCCTTCGATCTGATCGAGGTGACGAGTATCTCTCTGACGAATTCAGGGACTACCTAAATGTCAACGGGATAGTATCACAGTTAACTCCTGCTACACCACAACTTAACGGTGCCTCAGAGATGAGGAATAGGACCTTACTTGATATGGTCCGATCACTTCTCGCACACTCGGAGTTACCCACATCCTTTTGGGAATACGCATTAGAGACTGCGATTTATGTGTTGAATAGGGTTCCAACCAAATCGGTTCCGAGCACTCCATATGAACTTTTTGGAGCGGAAAGAAACTAAATGTCAGACACTTGAAGATTTGGGGTTGTCTGGCACACGTTAAAAGAACGAGCCTGGAAAAATTGGAATCCCGAACCAGTCGTTGCCTATTTATGGGCTACCCCAAAAGCTCTATGTGCTATCTATTCTATGACCCAGAAGAACAAAAGGTGTTCTGTAGTCGGAATGCCCATTTCTTTGAGGAGGATTACATCCTAAACAATCATCGTCAGGAAATTATTCTTGATGATGAGAGCTTAGGAGTAGTGGGAGATATCCCACATGTTCTAGGTAGTGACCAACCTAGAAGATCTACCCGGGTATCCAAGCCACCAGTCCGTTATGGTTATGACCAAGATAGTTACCTGGTGGAAGCCTTGACTAGTGAGGACCCCGTGACTTACGCGGAAGCTATGTTGGACATAGATTCCCAGAAGTGGGTAGATGCCATGAAAGCTAAAATGGACTCAATGGAGGCCAATGGAGTCTAGACTCTAATAAATCCGCCCGCAGGGGTAAAAGCAATTTGTTGCAAATGAATCTATAAGAGGAAGAAAGGCCTCGATGGCAATGTTGAGACCTACAAGGCTCGCTTGGTGGCAAAAGGGTATACTCAGAAAGAGGGCATCGATTATGAGGAAACATTTTCGCTTGTGGCCATGCTTAAATCCATTAGGATCCTACTAGCTGTAGCAGCATACCATGACTACGAGATTTGGCAAATGGATGTTAAAACCGTGTTTCTGAATAGAGATCTTACTAAAAATATTTATATGCAGCAGCCGCAAGGCTTTGTGGCTGTAGTCAGGAACACATGGTATGTAAACTTAATAGATCCATATATGAACTCAAACAAACTTCTAGGAGTTGGAACATCTGATTTGACTCTGCCGTCAAAACATTTGACTTTGAGCAGAACCCAGATGAGCCCTGTGTATACAGGAAGTCCAATGGGGATAAGGTTACGTTCTTGTTTCGATATGTGGATGATATCCTACTCATTGTGAATGATGTGAGGATGTTGACCTCGGTCAAAATATGACTTTCACAGCAATTCTTCATGAAAGACCTTGGAGAAGCATCTTATATACTAGGTCTTCGACTCTATAGAGATAGATTGAAGCGGATAATAGAATTATCCCAATCTCCTTACATTGACAAAATTGTCAAAAGGTACAGCATGGAGAACTCCAAAAAGGGATCCCAAGACATCTTAGGAGATCGAGGACATGAAAAATGTTTTCTATGCCTCATCCGTGGGGAGCATCATGTATGTCATGCTGTGCACTCGCCCCGATATTGCTCACGCAGTGAGTGTAGTAAGCAGATTTCAGGCCAACCCAGGGTAGGTGCATTGGACCGCTGCGAAATGCATAATTAAATACCTTCGTATGACAAAAGAGTTGTCTAGTTTTCGATGGTACATCACTACAGATCCAAGTGTATACTGATGCTGACTTCCAGTCAGACCCAAATGATAGAAAGTCTACATCTGATAGAAAGTCTACATCTGGTTAAGTATTCACGATAGGATTGTGTGTTGTTTATTGGAAAAGCAGCAAACAGGGGTCCACGGCGGATTCCATAACCGAAGCCGAATACATTGCCGCAAGTGAGGCTGCCAAGGAAGCCGTGTGGATGAGGAAGTTCATCCAAGAGTTGGGAGTAATTCCATCCAGCACATCACTCATCCCGTTGTTGTGCGACAACAATGGAGCCATTGCTCAGGCTAAGGAGCCACGAACCCACTCGAAATCCAAGCATATCGAGAGAAAGTATCACGTACTGCGGGAGATTGTTGGTAGAGGGGACATCCTGATTCAGAAGGTAGCTTCAGCGGAGAATGTTGCTGACCCATTGACTAAGCCACTAACACAGAAAATGTTTGAGAAACACGTGAAAAGTATGGGACTCCGGCTTATTCCAGATTGGACCTGAGTGCAAGTGGAAGTTGTTAGACAGTTTTGTATGCCCTTAGCTCAAATCAGTTTGATTTACTTATGACATTTATTGTAAATGAATAAAGTGCATATTTGAATCATGTCATGTGGTGTGTTTTTGTGTCCTTAAAATCGGAAACTTATGAGACTTGTGTTGATTTAGAACGTTCATAGCCAGTGGGTCGGTCTGGGGAGACCTATCCTAATAAGACTGACACTGATGTGCCGCCAAGTCGGTTGGGGTGGCCTATCTCTACCACCAGGATGAAACCCGAGGTACATGCAATGTGGAATCACCTTGATACCTTGAACCAGACCAAAATTCCAGTATTGCCCTAGACCTTGGCGATTAGTGGGCAAAACTGGAATGTTACACCTGACCCCTAGACTCGATTATGGCACCGCACTAGGTGGCGGATTGGGCCATCTTTGATATGCCAATCAGTGAGACCTTTGGAGGGGGTGAAAACCTGGGTATGTTGAGATGATTCATGAACCCATCTAAGTGGGTGATTATAGTGACAGGATCAGCCCCTTTGTCGAGCAAAGGTAATGATTGGGGAAATGCACTCTCTCTGATGGAAACTAAAACTGCCGGCAATTTATTTCAATCGTTGAAATTTTGTTTTACAAAATATATTTATACAATATAATATATATTATAGGTTTCCAAAATTGTTTGCAAAATATTTTAATCCCCAGGGTCCATATAAGAGGAGAGTGCAGCACCATACCTTGAAGTCGGGGGAGATGTCCTCCCTTGTCGGGCAGTGTTTGATTATTATGGGCTGAGATGTTAAGTGTAAGGCCATAGAGGGTTAAACCTGATGGGCTAATCTTGCATCTGCCCACAGTCCTTGGGTGTTACAAGGTGGCTTGGCCCAATGACCACTTAGTGTAAGTGTTGGGCTCATAGAGTCCATATGATGGGCTCAAGGGGTTCACTGGGCTTTCTAGTGAATTCGGCTAGGCCTTGTGACAGAGGCTGGGCCAAACCCTTGTAGCTGATGTATAGATCAACGTTTGGGTCCCACGCCATATAGAGAAAGCCCAACTAGGCAGCAATTTGGAAAACTTAAGTGAGACATACATTTAATGGGCCAAAAGCCCAATACGAGCTGGGATAATTAGATTGACTTGAATGGGGCGAATTTGAGATATGGACCAGCTTTAAAGGATAAGAGAAAGTCCATATCCACTCAGTAAGAGTCCAGATTTGAATATGATTCAAAACTGGAAACTCCTAATCAAATTAAGAGGACTGATCAAAATCTGCAGATTAGATAAGGACTCTACCTTATCACTTAAGGGGATCAACTTCTCCTAATAGGATTAGGAACTGATCCCTTTAGGATTATAAAAGGAGGGGGCGGCAGCCTCTAAATACACTCATCTGAGATATAGATACAACACAAAAGAGAGAAATCAGCATACAGTGAGACTGCGCCAAATTCCTGCCGCCGCCACCATTAGCAATTCGTCTCTACTCACGTGAGAGT
Source organism: Nelumbo nucifera (assembly GCF_055504915.1). NCBI lineage: Eukaryota > Viridiplantae > Streptophyta > Magnoliopsida > Proteales > Nelumbonaceae > Nelumbo > Nelumbo nucifera. Next base: position 83,912,209 of record NC_142650.1, read on the forward strand.
CATCAAGAAGCGTTCTTGATTTCAGTTCTTTATAGAAGAATTGAAAAGAAGTTGTGCTCATCTGTCGTCCAGTGGGTTCTTGCGAAGGATCCAGTTATTGTGAAGAACGTTGTTGATTCTGCTCCGTCCTACACTGCGTCATGTTCAGTGGGAACAGTCTTTGGTGACTTTTCTGAGCGTGAATACTTTCGTTGGGGGATACTAATTCTCCGTATCAGGTATTTCCCTCTCCTACTGTTTTTATTCAGATCTGGTTCGGTTCTTAATTCAAGATTGATCCTTGAAAATTAGTTTTCTAAAATAGGGAATGTGATTTCCAATTGTATGAAGGAAAAATTTTTGAAATTCACCTATTCCATTTCGCATTATCCGAGCGTCCATACGATGGATCTTTCCATTCCTTCATGATGACCTTTGGGTCAAGAGGGAGCTAACAGGGTAGAACTAACGGCCATCCCGTTAGTTCCGCACGAGTCCCTTTAGTTCGCATGTGGGAGGACATGCAGCGCACCCACAATGCGTGGGATGTTTTTGGGGGGTAGATAGAACCCGAAAGAATGGAGGTTTCAATGGAGTATCAACACATTTTTAGATAAGAAACAAGGTTGCATATTGGCATGCAAATCATGCTCATTCTAATGTTTCTCTGTCTCATGTTCATGTGGCCCCTTTTTCCGTTCTCTCAGAAAAAGAGTTTGTGAGGGGGAGTGCAGTCCAAAAATCAAAAAAAAATAAAAAAAAAAAGTTAGAAGCTTTTGTAATGATGGACATGAAAGCTTTATGCCATAGAAATATTGGAGTTTGAGCTTCGAAGTTCTGCTTTGAGTGGTTCTCACGAATATCCATTGGCTGTTGATTTTTGTAGTCTAGGCATTGGTGAACCCATTTCTTCGAAAGAAGGCCGGGAAGGACTAATTCCGACTTCTCTCTGGAGTCTGGATTGGAGGTTTATTCTACTTTAACACGACATTACAAGAGACTTAACGGCAGGAAGGTATGCTCACTGTAGAGTTTGAGATATACATGAGAGATGAGACATGGATATTTAAGAAAACATAAGTCCTGTTCCCGTCACAGAGACTTTCTTGCAGAGAAAACGAAACATTGAATCAACAGCAAGAATGGCTCTCTGTGAAAGACTAGGAGCAGTGAAGTAGGAGGCATCTAAATGAGATCCGAGATACTTACACCACAGAAAGAGCTTCTGAGAAAACCAATTAATTTAACAACAGCGTAATGATAAAAAAAATATGATTCTACAAAAATCGAAATACCCATTTCAAATTAACGATGGATTGATTGCTCAGAGCTGCCTATCGGCAGCATCAGCTACAAAGGGAAGGTAGGGAGTCCTCCCAAGAATACAAAACCCTAAGCTATACAAGAAGCAAGCAACAATGAATACAAAGAGCCCATTATAACCCATCACCACCAATTTAAACCCTAATCCCTTGCTCGGATTAAAAATCCTCTGAAAAAGCAATGGAAGAACTAGCAAAACATCCAACACCACAGCCTGCATCGAGTTGAACCTCACGTACCGGCTCAAATTAGGGTTCCTCACCACACCCAGATACAAAGCGAAGAACGCCACGAAACCCGCGTATGGGATCGACCTGTAGAAGCTCAGCAACGGGAAAATCGGCTGGAACAAAAGGCCTAAGTCAGGGTATTTGGCGAAGAGGTAGCGCCCGTACTGCAAGCCGTTGAAGAAGGGGAGAAAGTAGGCGACGGAGGAGATCAACCTCTCGGTGGCGGGAACCGGCTGATAGGACATACAAATCGTCTTTGATGCCGGTAGTTGAGGTCTCGGGCGAGGGACCCTCACGGTTGATCTAAGAGGGCGGGATAATCGGACGGCCAGTAATGGAGAAGAGACGTAGGGTTTCTTTAGGGCTTGGGGAGAAGGGTTGAGAGAGAGGCGGAGTAGAGGCAAAGAAGCCATATTCGATTCCTTATTTTCTCGCTTCTGCTCGGATTTGGGAATGCACCCATTTATATCGCCGATTGCCGAAGAGGCAAAGATGGTTTTGGCTGTCTAATTATGATAGCCTGGGTTGTCGACGTATCACTTTAATATCCGATAAGTGGGCCATCCGACATGACATTAAACTTATATATTTAGGGAAGGACCCATTGGGATAACTTTGGCTGTTTGGGCCCAAGAGCATGGGCTGTTGACATAGTTTTTGCGCGGGGCACATTCTGGGCAATTCACCTATTCACTAGGGTGATCATGAGCCACGTCAGGCTGGGCTCGGATTGGGTTCTGCATTTATGATAAGGGCTATAGTTTAGGCTTAGGCCCAATCTGGCCTAAGTTTTTGAGCTCAAACATAAGCCCTAATCCAGGTCTATACAGGCCTAGGCTGGGTTGGACCTAATTCTAGGCTAATGTCTTTCATATCGATAATATTTTATATTAAATGACATAACATGCATATAAACTTATTTTATACATTGTATAATATAAAATATTACATATAATATAAATTATGCATATCTTGTTATAATATTTATATATAAAATATATAATATAATGTAAAATAACATATATTATATATATATGTATACATTATACACAAAATGCGTAAGTTTAAATATATGCAGGTCGGGTCGGGCTTGACGTATTAAGCCCAAGCCTAACCCTAGAATTTGTGGGCCAGATGTGGGCCCAGGCCTAGGTCGGGCCTAAACACAAAACCTAGGCCCAATCCCAGAATTTTTGAATCGAGTTTGTGTAGGTCGAGCCAGGCTAGGCTGAAATGATCACCCCTACTATTCACGCCTGATGGAGGATGATTTGACATGACCCCTTAAAACAATGACACGTGGACCTGACTCAGCACGAGCAACAGCTCAGCATTGCAACCAGACTACGACTAAGTAACGAGCTTGCAGGATAGCTCGCTACGTCATACCTTGCTATAGGGGGAGCTCACTACAGCGCGAGCTCAAGGTCCCCCGAGCTACCGAAAGGGAATACTCCAAGACTATCCCAACTCGCGAGCTAGGGTAACCAGCTCGCTCCAACACTTAGGCAGAAAGACTGCCCCAAAGGCAATCCCAATGAGAGTCACCTCAAAATACCCCTGGGAGCTCGCTACGAAGTAGCTCGTGACAAGATAGCTCGCTACGTGACAGGGTAGCTCGCTACAATGTAGCTCGCGACTAAGAAACGCAACGCTCTCCGTGGACGGAGTTCCCAGTTTGAACATGCCTCTCGCACTAGCACCCACGGTTGCTCCGCAACCTTTGTTGAACCCTCAGTTGTGCCCCCAACGGCAAACCCGAACCAGTTGGAGGACTTAATGCAGTGCATGCGAGCCATGCAAGCTCAAATGCAACAATTTCAACAATTCCAACTCTATCAACAACAAGTGTTGCACCAGGTTTCCCAATACCAGTATCAACAGCTGTTTCCTTCTGTGCCTCAGGCCCAGTCGTCGCTTCCCCATCGGCATCCGACCACGAAGCAGACCAAGCCTTCCCACTGGAGTGAACGACCTCGTCAGGGAGAGGCCTCCCAAGCCTAGGATTTCGCCAAGAGCCAAGCCTCTTCCCATAGCCAGAAGGAGAGGCCAGCCACTCCCGCCTCGCAACCCATGGGCAGGTCGGGGGCCTGCCAGCCAACCAAGCCCGTATCGCCCCAGCCTTCGCAATTCGAGCTCCCGCTCGTAGAGAATTCGTTCGAGGTCCTGGCCGCAGACTATAGGCAGGGCCCTTCAGTTCAGAGCCACCACTAGCAGTCCGAGCCCGTCGAGCTCGACGACACTGAATTATCAAGCACCAACGTCAAGCCAGCAAAGCAGCAGCGAAGACGCCGGCGAGCTTGCTGAACTACTACCCGAGTCTCTCCCGAGCTCAAAGGAAAAGAGGAGGTATGCTCAGGTGAAGTGAAAGCTACCCCTCTCCTCTCAATTTCTTCCCCATTATCTCCAGAACTCCTTGTTGTCCCCATGCCAAGGGACTTCAAGCTCCCCCCGCTGGACAAGTATGATGGATCCTTCGATTCAAATGATCACGTGGACGCCTTCCAGTCCTAGATGCACCTGGCTCTTGCCAGTGAATCCTGCATGTGCGTGGCCTTTTCCACCACCTACAAAGGGGTAGCTCGCACATGGTACCGTAACCTCGCGCCTGGTTCAATAAGAAGCTGGGCACAGTTCGTGTAAGTTTTCACCTCCCACTTCGTCACCAGCAAAAGGTGCCCGAGAACTCAGGAAAGCCTCCTCGGCATAGTTCAAAAGGAAGGGGAGTCCATTCGAAGTTACATCAAGCGGTTCAACGACGCTCGTTTACAAATACCCGACCTGGATCTCGCAGTTCACCTCACCGCAGCCAAGCGAGGTATCACCCACAAAGAGTTCAAGTTGCACGTAGTTGTCAATCAACCCAAGACTGTGATCGAGTTCCTCAAGCTCGCAGACCAGTTCATAGGGACGGAGGAGGAAATCAACCAAAAGGGCGAGCAGGCCCTTGAGAAAAGGAAGAGGGAATCAAAGCCCCCATCTCAGGAAGACAGTAGGAAGAAGAAAGACCAAGCTCGGGGGGCAAAGCCAAATCAACCTTTCCGGGCTCCAGTAGCAGAAAGGGACTACACGCCCCTCAACGCGAAGCGGGCCAAGATCCTCATGGCAATCAAAGATGCCCCGTACGTGAAGTGGCCACCTCGACTGAAGGCGGACCCTAATGTTAGAAATAAAAATATGTACTGTAGCTTTCATAAAGATCACGGTCATAGCACCGAAAGTTGTAAAAACCTCCGCGATGAGATAGAAGAACTCATCCGTCGCGGATATTTGAGAAATTTTGTACAAAGTAATAATAATAATAATAATAAAGCAAGTCGGCAAGGGGAGCAGAGTAGGGATGCTCCCGAGTCCAGCAAGCAAGCGGAACAGCCGCAGAAGCAGCCCCCCGAAGAGAGACCAATTCGGGGGACCATCCACGTCATAGTAGGAGGCTCGATTGTTGCAGGTTGCACCTCAACTGCAGCTCGCGCACCAGCTCGTGAAGCGGCCAGGGAAGAGCAGAACCCCCCAAAGCAGCTAAGGATGGAAGATCCCAACTTCTTCACAAAAGATGATGCACGCGGGGTCCATTACCCCCATGATGACGCGCTCGTCATAAAGGTGAAGATCAATGACTTCGAAGTCAGGCGCATCCTCGTTGACTCAGGCAGTTCGGCAGACATCCTCTTCAAAGCAGTCTTCGACCAACTGCAGCTCCAGGAGAGCAACCTAAAGCCCGCAAACACTCCCCTGGTAGGCTTCAACGGAGAGGAAGTTAGGCCCTTCGGAAGGATTACAGTACCTGTGGAGGTCGGCACTTGGCCTAGCATAGTGAGGCTCAACCATGATTTCTTAGTGGTCGCAACCCCCTCCCCGTATAACGCCATAGTAGGTCAGCCAATTACCCTTGCCTTACGGGTTGTGGTGTCCACCTACTACTTGGCCATGAAGTTCCCCATGGACTTCGGAATCGGGACAGCGTGAAATGACCAGCTTGAGTCTCGCAAGTGCTACGTCGCCGCCCTTAAAGGGAAAGCCAAGGTGGCTGATGACCTCGAGTTGGAGCGACCTACGGAGCAAAGCGAGGAGCGAGCTGCGCCCACAGAAGAGACCGACTCCATCCCAGCCTCGACGGAGGACCCAGCCTGAACTCTTCATATCGGTGCTTCAATTGAGGAGCCTCTACGATCTAAACTGTTACGCTTTTTACTTGAAAATTTAGATGTTTTTGCATGGTCTGCGGCAAAAATGCACGGCATAGACCCTAACATCATAACTCATAAGCTTAATATTGATCCTATAATTAGGCCCGTTAGACAGAAGAAATGCAACTTAGCCACAGAGCGATGGAGGGCAGTCGACGAGGAGGTCGGGAAGCTCCTTGCAACCAATTTTATCAGGGAAGTCCACTACCCGAGCTGGGTGGCCAACCCCATTCTGGTGAAAAAGGCTAACGGTAAATGGCGCATGTGCGTCGACTACACCAACTTGAACCGAGCTTACCCAAAGGACTGCTTCCCACTCCCCAGAATCGACCATCTGGTGGACCCGACCTCGGGTCACGAGTTGCTGAGCTTTCTAGATGCCTATTCGGGCTACAATCAGATCAGGATGGACCCAACAGATGAAGAAAAGACTGCCTTCATAACCGAGCTTGGCTTGTACTACTACAAGGTCATGCCCTTTGGGCTAAAATATGTCGGGGTGACCTTTCAAAGACTTGTAACAAATAAACTGTTTGAGCCATTGATTGGCCAAAAAGTAGAATGTTATGTAGACGACATGGTCGTCAAAACCCAGTTCTCATGTGATTTAATACAAGACTTGAATTTAGTTTTTGAAATCCTGCGTAGATTCAATATGAAGCTAAACCCGAATAAGTGTGTCTTTGGTGTCACCTCGAGTAAATTTTTGGGATACATCGTAAACCGGCGTGGCATTGAAGCCAACCCGGACAAAATAAAGGCCATCCTAGATATGAGACCACCCCGAAAAATGAAGGAGGTTCAGAGGATGAATGGCCGAGTAGCCGCTTTGAGCCGCTTCATGTCCAAATCGGCAGATCACTGCCTACCTTTCTTTAAAGCAATTAAAAGCAAAGGGTTTGAATGGACCCAAGATTGTCAGCTCGCGTTTGACAAGCTCAAAAAGTACCTCGCTAGCATACCGGTCTTAGCTCGGCCCGAAGAGGGCGATGTTTTAGAGTTGTACCTCTCGGCAAGTGACGAAGTGGTCAGCTCAGTACTAATAAAAGAAGTAGATCGGATCCAATGACCTATCTACTATGTTAGTAAAGTATTGTAGGGAGCAGAGACAAGATATCTGGAGATAGAAAAACTGGCATATGCACTGGTTATTGCGGCCCGAAAACTCCGTCCGTACTTTCAGGCTCATACTGTTATCGTCCTCACCAACAAACCTCTGAGGCAAGTCTTACTCAAGCCCGAGGTCTCTGGTCGACTAACGAAGTGGGCCATTGAGCTCAGCGAGTACGACCTCCAATACAAGCCATGAACTGCTATCAAGGCCCAAGCCTTAGCAGACTTCGTTGCGGAGTGCACTTTCAACTCTGAAGTCCCCAAGTCGGTTGAGCACGGGGCCCCCAGTTCGGGCTAGCCCGGAGATCCCAGGCCGGTTAAGTCCGAGCACTGTGAGGTAGCAGCCAGCACGGCATCTCTCCTAGTTAGGCCAAGCGCGAACTGGGATGAGGAGCCCTAGATCCTTCACGTAGATGACTCCTCGAACCAATAGGGCAGCGGAGCCGGAATAGTTCTGCACAGCCCAAGTGGCACGAAACTGGAGTATGCACTACGCTTCAAGTTTGTGGCATCCAACAATGAAGCAGAGTACAAAGTGTTGATAGCCGAGCTAGCTCTAGCCAAAGAAATGAAAGCCAAGCACATTATCATCTGCAGCGATTCCCAGCTCGTGGTCAATCAGGTCACAGGAGAATACGAAGCTCGCAAACCGACTATGATTGCCTACTTAGCCAAAGTAAGAGAGGCTCTGCTCAACTTCCAGTCACACTTCATCAGGCAAGTCCCAAGGTCGGAGAACGGTGAGGCCGACGCTCTGTCCCGGTTAGCCAGCACCAGTGATAACACCATGAGAACCATGTACATAGACAACCTGCCTCGGCCTAGCATTCTCGGGGGGGTAGAGGAGGTCGCTCCTATCATTCAAGTAGAGCCGAGCTAGATTGACCCGCTCGCAAGCTTCTTGCTACACGGGACCCTCCCAACAGATCGCAATGCCACCAAAAGGGTAGAGCGTCAGGCAGCCAAATACGTCATGATAGACGAACGGCTGTACCGAAGATCCTACACACTCCCCTACATGCGCTGCTTGCGACCTTCCGAAGTTGAGCTCGTACTCCGCGACACTCATGAGGGCCTGTGCGGTGGACACTTAGGGGGCAGGGCCCTTGCCCAAAAAGCACTACGACAGGGATACTACTGGCTAACAATGAAAGCAGACGCTATTGAGCTTGTCAGAAAGTGTGACAAGTGCCAGAAGCATGCCAACATCCACCACTAGCCCGCTGCCGATCTCAAGTATCTCACCAGCCCGTGGCCTTTCGCACAATGGGGCATCGATATACTTGGACCGTTTCCACCAGTGACAAGCCAAAGGAAGTTCCTGGTGGTAGCACTAGATTATTTCACCAAGTGGGTAGAAGCTGAACCTCTCGTAACGATCACAGCCCAAAACGTCTAGAACTTCTTTTGGAAGAACATAGTGTGCACTTCGGGTTACCTCGGGTACTGATTTCTGATAACGGTAAGCAGTTCGAGGACATCAAATTCCAGAACTGGTGCCAAGACATGGGGATTCGACATAACTCACTTCGGTCGCACACCCTCAAGCAAACGGTCAAGTAGAGGTCACGAGCTACCCAGTTAGACCGAGCTAAAGGACTATAGGTAGACGAGCTACCCAGTGTTCTGTGGGCTTACTGAACCACCGAGAAGACCGCCACAGGAGAAACTCCCTTCAACCTCACCTACAGCACCGAGGCAATCATCCCAGTTGAGATCGAGGTTCCCTCTCTACGACTAGAAGCATATGACGACACAACAAATGAAGACGAGCTACGTACCAACCTCGACCTACTCAACGAATTAAGGGACCTCGCATATATCAGGACCGCAGCTTACCAGCAAAGAGTAGCTCGGTACTATAACGCCAGGGTCGAGAAGCAGAACCTTTGCGTCAGTGACTTGGTCCTTCGTAAAGTTACGGTACCTAAGCCCGGTGTTGGCAAGCTCGAACCGAATTGGGAAGGACCCTATCGAGTGAAACGGGTGCTTGGGGAAGGAACATACGAGCTCAAAACCCTTGAAGGGAAACAAGTACTTCGGGCATGGAATATTATCAACTTAAGGCAGTATTACCTGTAACTGTTGAGTAGACCACGAGTCACTCCCAAAGCCTAAGGGCCAAAATGCCGAGCTAACACGATCTTGGTGCAATAAGACCCAGTTGCCTCCATGGCATGGGCGAACTACTGAGTAGACCATGCGTCACTCTCAGAGCCTAAGGGTCAAAATGCCGAGCTAACACGACCTCGGCACAATGAGACCCTGTCGCCTCCATGGCATGGGCAAACTCTAAGGCAGACTATAAGTCACTTCCTCAGCCTAAGGGCTAAAACACTGAGCTAACTGATGAGAGTAGAATTTATCACATTTTTTACCCCAAATATTCTGTCTTGCATACTTAATTAATACTTAATTGGACTCATATTTCTTGTATTTTGGTTCAGGGCATGAAAGAAGGCATCAGGAGCAAAGAAAGGCAAATTGGATTATTTTTCAAAATTTCGGCACTGTTCAGTAATCTGGGCCTAACTCGTGTATCTGAAATCCGATTGGGCTGATTCAAGACCCACTGGATAGATAAGATAAAAAGCAACAACTTTCATATTTTGGGCTTTCGTAGATTAGGCATGAATCAAAGTAAAATCTGGGCCCGAAGTTGGGGCAAATTCGTAGGATGGCTCAATCCCCAGCTTAAGTCCAACTTGCAGAAAAGCTTGGCAGCAGCCCAATTCGCAAAGGAGGTCTAATACGAATCCAAGAACAAGAAACTGAGAAGAGTCTTATCAGATCTAAATTTATGATGTAATCCCATAAAGATAAAGAGATTGAGTTTTTTAAATAAAGAGATAAGAGTAGGATTAGACTAGGACTTTCTATTTTTGAGAGATTAACTTCAAGTACGAGTAGGAGACCACCCCCTCCCCTTAAGCTATATAAAGGGGTAGGGGGTGGACTAGAGAGGCATCAAGAAGCAGAGGAGCAATCCAGCTATCAAGCAAGAAGTTTGCAAGAAGGAGGTGGCGGCAAAGAGAATAGGAGATCTCAACTCCAAGGGTAAAACCATGAGTTCTTTCTTTCCTCTTGTTTGTTTTATTTCTGCTAGTATGAACTAATTTAGCTATAGTTAGGGTTGTGGAAAGCCTAATCATATCAATGAATATATTTTTATTCATATTTATTCAAGATCGTGATTTCCATATAGTCTATGAATTATCTTGCTTAATGCTATTAGGAGTGACCATCTCTTAATTGATCAGGCGTATGTGAATGAATCGAGAGAAGAATTCACAGAGCTGACCACATAATTCATGGTGTGAATTGAATGGTATATAGGGGTATATACACATGATTCATCTATTATAATAGTTTTTCCTTGGACTTAATGCGCTTCTATCTTGAGGACTCTAGTCGAGAGATCGAGGGGTTACCTGATAGAAGTAGTTTTAGTATATATCGAGAGATAATATTAAATAAAATTGAAAAGACTTCAGCTTATGGGAATGACAAATTATCTTGGATAATCTCATCCATTAATATTCATTGGAATGGTTAGGTGGACCGAAAGCCCTAGCGAATTCAACCAATCGTTATATACTTCAGCATTGTTACTTCTGCTCTTGTTTTCCTATTTCTGTTTTTTTCATTAGTTCTTATTCTCAAATCTGAAATTCGATTGTCCAAATAATTAGGGAATGCTGTAGTTCTAATATTTATTTTGTTAAATCCCCGTGGGAACGATATTTTTATACTACTTGATAACTAGTGCACTTGCTAGGGTTATATTTATAGCTATCACTAACCAAGACCTCGGCACGATGAAATACTTAGTCGTTTCGCCAACGAATGTAAAGTATGAAGTATCAGAGGCGTAAGCAGTTTGGGGCTGAACCCTACGAAGCATAGCTCGTCTCAACACAACAGTTGGACCAGATAAGGTACAACCTACAAACATACAGTTCGGACATGCACGATAACTACTTTGCGATATACTATGCCTCGAAGCACTAAGGGATAGCTCGGGGTAATAATTTACCGAAACATCCTATTTCGGGTATGTATCTCTAATAGCTCGAGTGATGAGATCGCTTTGGCAAAAAATAAAAGAGCACACCATACTTAGAAGAAAAAAAAAATTCCATTACTACTTCATAAATAAAAAACCTAGCTAAACAGCTTGGGAAAGTTCAACAATAAGTAAAAAGGGCACAACTGCCCAAGAAGAAGATTTTTTGAAAACCGGGTTCTAGCACCTGGGAACCATCAGAAGTTAGTGAGAAAAGCAGAAAACAGAGCCGCCAGCCTCAAGGGTCCACCTCCTTCACCTCGTCCTCGTCCTCCGGGGAGTCAAGCTCCTCCTCCTCCGCCTGGTCCGTCGTCTCAGGAGCCAGGCCCTTCATTGTGATGTCGTCGAGGTTGAGCCCAGAGAACTTCTTTTGGACTAACCAACGAAAAAGCTTGAATCCGGAGCGGTACGAGCTCGAGCTATACTCCACTTGGAGGTCGTGGTATTCCTAGGAGTCCTTGAAGTCCCAAACTGCCTTAGCCCGCTCGGCCTCCACCATGGTGTCGAAGTTCCGAGTTCGGTCCAGAAGTGTAGAGTCCAAGTCCCGGACCTATTGGAGAAGGAGCTCCCTCTCCGCTACCACCCTCAATGACTTCTCCCTGTAGCGTGCTCTCCTCAAAAATCCTGGCGATCTGTGCCTCCTGGTCACGGGCGAGCAGCTCCTGGGCCTTGCTCCCCTTGCGAGTCTGAAGGAGCTCACCACGGGCCTGGTCAAGCTCGCCCTGGAGCTTTTGGACAATGGACCTCTGATTGCGAGCGTCGCCAGAGTGGATGGCGGTGTTAACCTGCCAACAAGAGACTAAGGTCAGACAACAACAAAAGAAGGGAAAGAACGAGAAGAAAAAGAAAAGACCACTTACCACCATACAGTGGGAGGCGGCAAACGCGACGAGTGCCTTGAGCTCCATCTCCCCCCACCTAGCGACCTCCTCGTGGCAGATTGCCCTTCGGCTCTTTCGGCCAACCACGATGTAGTTGTTAACACCCTCATAGTTCCCTACCGGGAACTACGGGTAGGGGAATGGGCGAGAGGGACTAGGAGGAATCACCCCTTGCCTGGGAGCTCGCCCTCCTTGAGGCCACCTTCTCTAGTGCCTCCTTCAGATGGGGCCGGTGGAATTTCAGGCAGTGGAGAAACAAAGTCTGGCTCAGTAGACTCGAACTCAATGCCCCTAGAAGTGGGAGTTCGGTCAGGACGCAACCTCTTAGCCTTACGCTTTTGGTTGCTGGAAAGGAGGTGGCATGTGTCAACCCCAGACATGATGGCTGCCATAAAATCACAAGGTATTAGTCCAGTGAAAAAGAAAATATATGTATACACATATGATATATTTTTACAAGGCACTACGCGACCTAAAAGGCAACCTACCCGGGCTCAGGCCAGCCTGCGCGAGCTTCTCCTCGGTCAAGTAATCTGAACAGAGAAGGCCTATAGCTGCCTAGGACAACAACATTTTCCGAGTTTCAGAGTCCAACTCAGCCCCGGGGTCCTGGATGGCGCCCCTCCAAGAAGTTGGGAAGGGCCACCCCTCGGGGTTACGAACCACAAAATAGTCCCGCTTCCAGGCGGGAACCCTATTCGGCAGGTCGTGTAGAAGCTTAAAGCCGTAGCAGGGAGAAAAGTAATACGAAGGCCTTTTCGGAGGCGCTCCGGGAGTGGCATTCTTAATACAGAGAATGGAAGAAAATATATCGAGATCAAGGGGGAGGCAATACTCATAGCACAGGGAAATGGTCCCAACTACATTCCGGATGGCATTGAGATGGAGTTGGTCAATGGTGACGTTAAAATGATTCAACACCTCTACTATTTGGGGGTGTAGGGGAAGACACAAGGCAGCCTCGAGCTATTCCTGGAAAATTACTATATCATTGGGACCATGCTCCCAGGGAAAGTTACCAGAGGGGAGACCGTAGATAAGGTCCCCGGGAAGGTGAAAATGGCGGACTAGAGATCTGAGTCTCCCCATCATCATAGAAGAGGGACCGAAGGTGTCGGGCTCTCTGCCCCGAGAGGTAGAAGCCACATCGCCGGAGGCCTCCCGAGCCTCTGGAGCCTGCTCCCAAGCTCCCCCTAAGCTTGAGGGGGTGTCGTCATCCTGGTCACCGTCCCGGGGATAAACGTGGTACGGATACCCAAACATGATTGACAGAATGAATGACTCACCAGAAAAGATGAAACGGTGTGAACAGAAGAGCTCGGGAAGACTAGATGGATGCGCGACCTCAGAATCCGAAGACAACAAGTTAGCGTGAAAGAAAATGAGGCCTGGGGGCCCTCCTATTTATAGCCACTGTGCCCCTAGACCAACGGCCCAAATTGAGGCAGATCTGATAGTTCGCAGTCAAGCTGACCACACGTCTTCTAAAACCGAAATGTGACTAGCTGCACGTATGATTGAGGTAATGACGGCTGCACGACATCTAGAGTTAAGAGCCGCTTCGACACGTTTCTCAGCATTCAAAACGTCAGAAATCTCCTGACTTCTGCGCACGCATTTAATGCGAGCAGTCAAACAAGTTTGAACTTCAGTCAAATCCACCTGTCCCACTTCATGAACTCCTCACACTAAGGTAGCACTCTTAGCCCGAGGAGTGGGGGGCAATTGATGGAGGATGATTTGACCTGACCCCTTAAGACAATGACACGTGGACCTGACTCAGCACGAGCAACAGCTCAGCACCGCAGCCTAACTGCGACTAAGTAACGAGCCTGCAGGACAGCTCGCTACGTCATAGCTCGCTATAGGGGGAGCTCGCTACAACGCGAGCTCGAGGTCCCCCGAGCTACCGAAAGGGAATACTCCAAGACTATCCCAACTCGCAAGTTAGGGTAACTAGCTCGCTCCAACACTTAGGCAAAAACACTGCCCCAAAGGCAATTCCGATGAGGGTCACGTCGAAGTACCCCTGGGAGCTCACTACGAAGTAGCTCGCGACAAGATAGCTTGCTGCGTGACAGGGTAGCTCGTGACTAAGCAACGCAACGCTCTCAAGGAAGCTCTTATCTAACAAGACGGTACCCGTCAGACTACACCACATCTCTTAACTGACGTCCCTGTCCATTCGGCAGACTGTACCCACGTCTCTTGACAGATGGTGGCGTGCCTGTCCTCCCGGGATGTGTCACCCATCCAATTGGGTAGTACCCTGCAGCGGTCACCTGTGCAGCCCTGACAGGTAACGGCTGCGACAGAAGCCCGGTGGCAGTTACGCCCGATTTGACAAGAACACCTATATAAGAGCTCCCTAGTTGAAGGGAAGCTCTCTCTCGAACATCTGAGATCTTATCTGAAATTTACTTGCTCTCAAGCTAATCTGGAGAACTCAGTGATCTAGCGCGACCTACACTCTTAGCCTCTTTACACTCTTTACTTTCTCCCCCAGCGTTCTAACTTAAGCTTTGGAGTATTCCCACTGGGCAAATCCCCCAGGAATCCTTCATCTTCTTCTTCTCAGGTGCCGTCCGTTATCAGTTAGGAGCCAGTCAGCAGCCAGATAAGAATGCCTGGATCGTGCCGTATCAACGCCCATGCTTTGGTTTTTAGTCAAAATAAATTAAGATGCAATTACTAATTTATTAGACCCACCACAGTAACTTGTTGCTTGGGGTCTTCAACTCCTAAGCTATAGGTTTAGTGACAACGATCCCCTGTATTTTCATTTGCAATAAATACCCTCTTAAATGTTTACTTTATTATCCTCCATTACTGTTATTAGCGAGGGCCGTGGGATGCACACGAAAAAATTCAAAAGTCAGTCAATTATATTAATTGATAAATAAAAAACAATTAATTTAAAATTTTCAAATGTTAATTTATTGATAATTTAGTAATCAAAATTTGTTAGACGTGACAGAGTGGGTGAATTGAGATTATAAGACATATTGATGGGTCGATGTCTTTGACAGAGCCGAAAGGCTACTTGACGGTAGGTTATGGGAGATGTTGATGGGTGGATGGGGTTGTGAGAGCTTACGGGCTATAGTGTAATTGGTACCGGGTTTTACGGAGGCTAGAGACTTGGAAAAGCACTATACCTTACAAGTTACAAGGAAGGCCCGGTTCAATTGTAAGACCCAACTGAACGGCGTAACTTTGTAAATGGAAACAACGAAAATAAAAGGAAAACATAGGCCCTGCAGTTTTTTGGAAATGAAAAATAAATAAATAAAAAGAAAACGTAGGTCCTGCATCATGACTCGTCACCATTTTTTTTAAATGAAAAAAAGGAAATGAAAAACCATTTCTTTAAACGAAAAAAGGAAACGGAAAACGTAGGCCCTGCATCATGACTCAAGATCCACCGGTGGTCGCACTTCTTTATTGTCGCCGACGCTGAAACCGCAAAGACGAAGGGATCCGAGCACATAGCCGATGGAGGGCAGGAACCGAAGAAGGAGAAAAAAAGGAAGAGTAGCAGTCAACGGAGGAGACATAATATTATTGCATGTGCAACCACAAAGACATCACCTAGAGAAACGGAAATGTCAACATTTGAGGAAGCACACTCCAATATTATCCGCATGTGCAACCACAGAGACCTCACCTCCTCGCATATCACACGTTCAAATGTCTTCATATGATTGACCTCACAAACGTACACCCTTTTCATTGTTAGGTTATATATAGATGTTAATTTACTTTGAAAAATATTCTCATTCAATTGTTTAAAATTTTCAAATCCTCAAACTATATTTTGTTGTTTATTTGAAAAATTTATGATTCGATTAATTTTTTAAATAATAATATTGAAGTCCTCTCTAGACACCTCACTTCCTCGATTGAAGGTCACGTTCAATGATGAGATGCTCAACTTGGTTCTTTAGACAATTGATGACCATCTTCGAATTGCCTTGCATGGTTATGTTTTTGTTGTTAAAATTGAGGGTGACGTTGTGGGCTTCCCAAACAATCCATGCTTCAGCTAGACTGATGGATGAGATCCCTAGCTTATATGCTTTGAAGTCGAGAATCTGACCATTATAGTCCTTGGCCAAACAAATAATCGTGCATTTCCCATCAATGCAGGAGGCATCAAAATTTATCTTAACCTCATCAATATTCGGGGTTATCCATCTGAGAGAGATACAGTGGTTTTCGTCGTGCTTTTGGATACTTGTAATCAAGAATTTTGTCATTTCAAAGAATGAGATCAGGCCCTCTCAATAATAAGGGAAGGAGGATTAATTTCTTATTAAAAACATTTTCATTTCGATTCTTCCATAAGTGCCACAATAAGATAGCAAACTTTTCTTTTCTTAACTCATCTTTCTGGTATCTTCTATCATAAGATGCCACGGACATCCACCACTCAGTAATGCACCGACTCGAATCATGAGGAATATGGAAGGTGTTCGATGTGGTAAGCCAACGTGGTTGGCTATTGGACAATTGATAAAAATATGGTTAATATCTTCCTCTTCCCCACATACATCACACATACCATCAATGTCCATCACTTTGTCACAAAGCATCTTCTTAGAGGGGAGCTTCCCATCTAGGATAAGAAACATGAACACTTTTATTTTCCCAGTTGTTCTCATATTTCATATTTTATTAACCTCGTTAGGAGTCATAACACTATTACCATATATTCTACAAGCTTCATTGTAACTTGTCCTAACAGAGAATTTTCCTTTTGGGTTGGATCTCCAAACTAACTTATCTTCTTGATGACTTGAAGGGATAAAAATGGATTTATTTTTTTCCCAAGTCGTGGAGGGAACAAGATTCCTAATCGAGTCCTCCCTCCAAACCCTTCTGTCATGACCAATAACTTCACTCACCCTAAGGCCGGGATTATTGAATCCAGCCCCACCAGCTTATACAAAGGGCCCTCACCGGTCCAATTATCTGTCTAGAAGTTGGTGGATTCACCATTTTCAATGATCTAACCCACCCCTCTACTAATCAGCTCCCTAGCTTAAAGGACCCCTTTTCAAGTCCAAGAGTACCTCTTACTTGGTTTAGAATTCCATAAGTAATCTCTTCTTAGATATTTGTTGCTCACCACTCAAACCCAAAGGTTATCTTTGTCATATAAGATATTCCATCCAATATTAGCCAAACTAGCCTCATTCATCCACTTTAGATTTTTCAGACCAAGACCAACCCAATGTTTGGAGATATAGACTTGGTTTCAATTAACCAAGTGGAGAGGTTTTTTATTGTCAACACCCAATTTTTGCTTGGCCCCTTCACCCTACCTCTTCGTACCCTCCTCTTAGACCCCAAAAACTTGGAAAAACAACTAGATCAACTTAAGACTTTTCAAAACCTGAAAATACCCTCCTTTGACACAATTCGTACCCTCCTCTTAGACCTTAGAAACTTGGAAAAATAACCACATCAACTTGAGACTTTCCAAAACCTAAAAATATCCTCATTTGACACAATCCACAAGACAAATAACAACCTCTAATCAAACATCCTCCCTAAACTTGAAAAACTATAACTTATTTACATATCAATTTTCATGACTAAATTCTAAAGATCCATCGTTCATTGTGACAACTCCCTTTTCTAACGGCCCTGATCTATGTGACATTCAAACTCCAACTCCTCAAAATTAAATCCAATAGACCAATCACCACAAGATCACTAGCAAGCAATCAACTAGTGAATCTCACCACAAATCTACGATGATCAACCGCAAAAACACCCCATTTTGATGACCCTGAATGACTACTAAGATCAATCATATTTTTCTCAGATCAAAACTATCCACTTGACTCCTCCCCTTAATCCATGCCTACCCACCAAATTGTAGCTCAAAATTCACCCGTTTAACCAACCATTAAGCATATATCCTATTTCAGCAAATCTCATTAATTAGAGCTTATCATCCGTTATCCCAACTTCATATAACCAATCAGACATTACCACTATGTCCAGAGACCCAAAAAACCTTAGCATGTCAAATTTCAAGACCAAACACCTCCATTCGACCGTTGAAAAAGTAAGATTCTATTTTTGGCCCTCTCGTTGATTGGAAAACCATAAGCTAAGACCTTGATCTGAACTAAATCTGTTAATCCACACATCTGATCAAAGATCCATCACCTCCATTAGATTCAGGACATTCAAAAGTGTCAATCCACCAAATTTCATCCCAAAATTCCATTATTTGACCATTCATCAAACAAAATTTATATTTCAACAAATCTTATTGATCTGAACTTGTCAACCATAGATCTCCATCATTCCGACCCCTTTTGTCCGATCAGACCTCACTGATGTGTTTAGAGACCCAAAAAAAACCCAACTCGTCAAATTTCATGACCAGATTCATTTGTTTGACCATTAAACTAAAAAGATATCATTTCGATGCACCAAATTAAATTGCCACATCATCTATTCCAACCTGAAGCCTCAAAAGGATAATGGATGATGTCAACCCCATTATTGACCCATTAAAACACTTGACCCAACGAAATAGAGCCTAATAGACCCAAAAAGCCCAAAACCCCAAGCTACCCCCACTTAAAGCTAAGAAAAGACAAAACCACATTTTACAGTTTATAAAATTTACATTTCCTGCCACTATCAACCCCAAATACGAGACTGACATGACAAGCACATTATTTCTTTTAAAACCACCCCAAATCAAAGAAAACGTTTCACCAAATAGGAAGGTTTGACTAGGCATCTATTTCTTTGAAAAATCTTTGCTTATTTGTGTGAAAAACCTATGTTAAATCCTAGGCACTGTAGCTTAACGAATTCAGACCTGACCCCTCTCCCTTTTTTCTATAAATGCTTATCTAATTCGAACTCAACAAGGGAACTGAAGAGAGGAAACCTAAGGGAGGCCCTTAGAGAGAAAAAGAGAGAGAAGAAAGCTTTCTCCTAGCCTATATACTACCTCTTGTTCACCCAAAATTCAGAGGTACTCTAAACCTCAAATTCCAAACTCGTCTCCTCCATTTTCAAAGTGGAAGTTGTTGCAACCATAAGCATTCCATAGCTCAAGAACCCATTGAACTTCATTCTATCTCATCCTAGCTATTGGAAAACTTTTGATAAGGTACATACGAAAGGTAAGTCTTCTTTAGTTTTTTTTCTCGGTTTCTTGAGGTTCTGAAATATTGGAGAACCATCGTTTGTAATTTCTTCTTGACTGAGAATAGAGGCAGAGAGGCGAGGGTCTTAGGGAAATCAATACCTAAGACCCAATAACATCACCTCTAAATCGGTCTTAGGAAAAGTTGAAAGCATGTTCCTCTAGATTTAAGAAATTCCTACAATCATTTCTGTTTTTCTCTAAAATAAATTGAGCCTAAACAACTCCCATATTGGGCTGCTACAACAACTTTGAGAGAGGGGTGCCTAATACCTTTCCTCTCCCAATCCTTGTGACTCGATTGGTTGTATGTTTTTTCCATGGAGAATAGAGTCACTACCAAAGACTTAAATAGAGTTTTTCAAACCTAAAAATGAGAGCCCATTTCCTCTAAAAAATGGGTGGTGACTCCATCTCTTTGAGCCGGCCATGCGCTTCCCAGAGCTCACAGCTAGCGACTCCACTGAGGAGTTATCAGGACCTTTGTAGGGTGTTATTCATGTTCAATTTTACCCTTTTTCTGTTGTGTGCTGTAAAGATTTAAGAATTTAAAACTTGCTGGATTGCAATTCAAAATCGCACCTCAAGAAGGCTAGGCATGAAAGACCTTCCCAGCACAATCTCCCAAAGCCACTCCCATTCCAAAATCACACCTGAAGCTTCACCCATAACCATAGTCCCGATGGTTGAAAGGCCACTAGTTTTCAAACCTCCACCCACAGGGGCTTCTCAGGTTGGTGACTAGCTGAGAGCTTTCCAATCGGGTGCCTAGTCCCGATGGCCCAAGTGTACCGGACTCTCTCGTATTAAGACTATGGGTTCTAAGAATCCAAGGATGACATGTAATACACAAATGTTCATGTATCAATGAAACATGCCATTTTTCAAAGCCAACTAAGCAACAATCAGTAATCTAAAAACAAAGCATAAATGATAATGACAATCTAGCTCCATATAAGCAAAGCAATATGATAGTCAATGGCACATGTTAATCAAAACAAACACTTGAAAGACTAGAAGGTTCATCACAGCAAGAATCTACTTAGTCAAAAGCAGTAACTCTATTCAAGCATTTCTCTTCTCTCCCTTCTTTATTTTATTTCATAATTTTTTTTTATTTGTTTATGAGAACCCAGCAACCCTACTGATTAATATACCTGCCCACCTTAAAGATCACCCAAACAAAGCTATGCCATCAACACAAACCTACTAGCCTCGCAAAGGCAGACCCTAAAAAGACTTGGAATAAGCGGAGCTAAATGTAGCGGGACTAGACTAACCACCCTATCTCCCTAAGCCTGACCCACACCTTTGAGAAAGTAAATCTGTTTGCCAATGTGTCACATGGTGTTGGTTGATGATCATCAAAACAACGGAGTGGGTCCATCACACCTAATGTTCAGCAAGCCACAACCTTATGAGACCCAACTAAAGACAGCAACAACAGCTCCCCACAGAATAGTTCGACTAAACATGGGTTGTCTACTTGTCTCCCAAAGGCCACCCTAATCCAAAATGGGATAGGGTTCCTCAAGATAGGCCAGGACTTCAAGTACAAACTGCTTTCAGGCACTAGAGATAAGACTGACTTCAACCTAATCCAAAAGAACAGTCCAAGGGAGATCGAGGTCTTTAGCTGACAAGTGCTTATCGACAGCTGCCACTTACTGCAATTCTCATCGGGACGGGTGAAGAACTCTACCATGAATTGATGTAAAGGGAGGCTAGCCACGGATCTAAAGCCAGAAAAAGATCTCTAAAAGCCCAAACCTGAAGTGAGTACAGTGATATGCAACATCTTGGAGCTAGAACTCTATAGTTCAAGATTGTCTTGGAAAGTCAAATTTCTCCCAGATTCTGATCCTAACTCCTGAGATTAGAAAACTGATGGACTCCCTCACCTTGCACCAATCTGAACATGAAGTCTTTTCTAAACATGACTGCTATTTCTCTGGCCTTTCCTTGGGAATTTAACAAAGGGGACCTCCATATAATGCTCACTAAGCCTGGTCTAATCACTGTGAAGGCAAACTGGAAAACACTTCTGATATGCTTCTAGCACAGATTAGGCTTTGACAAGGATTTCCTAGGCATTTAATAGCAATAGTCTACTTCCAACGGACAGAACCCAACCTAGGTGGTTTCTTCACAAGACTCAGATCTGCCTCTGCCAACAGCCTTGAATCTTTGGGATTGAATCCCTGGCTTTAGGTGGATACATAGGTGGTAATTCGCTTCTAATAAGGCAACCCTGCACATTAACCTACCAGCCAAGAGATACCCCTTAAGGAAACATAAGCAAATCAGAGTCAAAGGTGTGAAAATCATGACCTGTTAAAGGGAAACCAAAACTTAGTGACAATAGGGTCTACTTCTACCTCCTATGACTATAACTCTCATCGATAAAATAACTTAAGAGGGTTAAAAAGGTATCCTGGGATCTGTACCTTCTCTACTTCCTAGGGAATTTGTGGCAAAGGAGACTGAATACACAGGGGGATGAAAACACTGTAAAACTGACCCAAGGGCTGCGGCAATGGGTTAAAAGATCTTCTTCAACAATTAAACAACCAAGTTGCAGCCGCCTAGAAAACCCGAAGACGATGAGTTGAAGCTACTTGTCATGCTGAAGCTGATATGGAGTTATGCAAGCTCAAGCAAAACTATTAATAGAAAGCTGAAGGGTAGCAAGATTTTATTAATTTTTAAACAACTTAAAACTGACTAATCAATGCCACCTCGAAGACCAGCCTCCAAAGATAAACTCATGACATAATTCAATAGCCCAAACCACAAAACAAAAGAAAAACTAAACATTCCAACTGTAGTTCTAAAAACTTCCCCATTGAAGCTCAACTCTGAAAGGCATGGACTATGCTTCTTTCCTTTTCTTTTTCTTCCTCTACACAAACCCTTAAACTAAGATTTATTCAAATTTATCTGGTCCTCATGAACAAGCATCAACATGAAGTAAATACTAACACCAAATCTCATCCAAACACAAATTGTGCAAATGCATAGAATCTTCAGATTTATTAGAAAGACCTGAAGTCAAAGAAGTCCTTCTAATAACTTCAAATTATTCAAGTGCATGGTGCTACAAATCTTTGCACAGATTCAACTTGGATATTTGATTAGATAGTCAATTGACAAAAGGGGTCCTCCAATGGATATCAGAGCATGCAAATGCACAGTACCACAGATCCATCCTCGGTTAAGCACTTGTCATGGGCTCTTATTCAAACATAACCAATGTACTAGATGAGAAACCAAAGGGCACTCCATTCAAAATTTAAAGCCACAATATTATTGCCAACTACTGCATTACTTGGCACCCAATATGAAAACACTTTGACAGGAATTTAACACAAAATCAGACTTTCTTCCAAAATTAAACATACCAAGGTAGTAGCACTACCAAGTAATGTGAATCTATCCAAGAAGAAGTAACTGGCACAAGACACTAAGGAAAGATTTCGTGGAAATTCTCTTTCGTTATGCAAACGGGATGCTGTTAGTATCTATTGTAAATTCAATTCAGCAAACAGCATCCAATCTAGCACGAAATGTTGAACAAAGGCTATGATAATAATCAGCACTTCAAACCAAGCAAGCATGTACACCATGATTATTCTTTGTATTTTTTATTTTTTGGATATCTCTGAAGGGATGAGAGATCCATCATATGGATAGCCGAACCCTACAGGTAGGTAGGGCGAAATTTCAAAAATTTCTCTCTCTCCCATGTGGGAATCATATTCCCTATATTAGAAAACTGCAATTTCAATGATCAGTCTTGAACTAAGAACCGAACCAGATTTGAAACCAAAAGGTAGGAGAGGAATATACCCGATACGGAGTAGCAGTAACTCCTAACAAAGGTGTTCACACCCAAGGAAAACTCTAAAGATTGCTCCCACTGAAGATGACAAAACGTATGGTGGAGCAGAATCAGCAGGTTCTTCACAAGAACCGAATCCTTCAGCAAAAATTCGATGGATGGAGTGTGAGCACGACTTCAGATCAGCCTTTCTCCAAAGACTGATATCAAGAACACTTCTTGATCACTCCTACGGTGGAGATCGAACTGGCAATGGCGGCAGCAGGACAAGAGCAGAAGATGGAGCAGTCTTAATGTGGTTGTCTTCTCTATTTCTGTGATATGAAATCTTATCTAATGTTGTGTAGAATGGTTCGCCCCCTCCTCCTTTTATAGCCTTAAAGAGAGCTCCTAATCTCATTAGGAGTTTCCTAATCCAAATCTGTATTTGGATCAGCAGCTCTCTTTAAGAGATAAGGATAAGCCCTTATCTTATCTATAGATTAGATCAGCCCTCCTAATCTTATTAGGAGTTTCCAAATCCAAATCTGTATTTGGATCTGGGCTCTCTGAGTGAATAGGGAGTTATCCCTATCCAATCTGTTGATCCCAATCCTAGATCCGCCCCTCTCTTTAACTAATCAAATTAGACCAGTTCGAATTGGGCTTTAGGCCCATTAAGTCCATGTGCTCACTTACCTTCCAAATTGCTGCCAAGTTGGGTTTTCTTGTATGGCGTGGGACCCAAACATTGATCTACACATCAGCCACATGGGTTCAGCCTAGCCTCTATTACAAGGCCTGGCCGAATTCACTGTTATGGGCATTGAACCCCTGAGCCCATCACCATGGGCTCTTAACGGGCCCAACACTTACACTAAGTGGTCCCTGAACCAAGCCACCTTATAAAAACCCAGGGACTGTGGACAGATGCAAGATTATCCCATCAGGTATCACCCTCAATGGTTTTACACTTAACCTCTCAGCCCATAATGATCTCACATTGCCTAACAAGAGAGGACCTCTCCCTCGACTGCAAGGAAGAATGTTGCACTCTCTACTCACATGGATCCCGGGAATTAAAACCTATTCCAAACACTTTGAAACCGTAATATATATGTATATCTTTATATAAATATATTTCGCAAAAAAAAATCAACGATTGAAATCGGTTGCCGGTAGCTTTGGTTTCCATCAGAGAGAGTGCATCCCTGATCATTACCTTTGTCCGACAAAGGGGCTGATCCTATCACTGTGATCACTCACTCAGATGAATTCTTGGACTGTCCCAACATACCCAGGATTTGACCCCCTCTAAGGATCTCACTAATTGGCATATCAAAGACAGCCCAATCCGACACCTAGTGCAGTATCATAATCGAGTCTAGGGGGTCAAGTGTAACATTCCAATTTTGCCCACTCATCACCAAGGTCCAGGGCAATACTGGAATTCTGGTCCTGTTCAGGGTTTCAAGAAAACTCACACTGCATGTACCTCAGGTCTCACCCTGGTAGCTGAGACAAGCCACTCCAACCAACTTGGCGACACATTAGTATTAGCCTTGGCAGGATAAATCTCCCCAGATCTATCCAACAGCTGTAAAGATTCTAAACTAACATGAGTCTCATATGTGTCCAGTTTAAGGGTATTACACAAAAACACACCATAATAACATGAATCAAATAGGTACTTTATTCATTTACAATAAATGTCATAAGGTACATCATTCTGATTGGAGCTAAGGGCATACACTGTCTAACAACTCCCACTTGCACTTAGGTCCAATCGGGGACAAGCCGGAGTCCCAGACTTTCCACGCGTTTCTCAAACACTTTCTGTGTTAGTGGCTTAGTCAATGGGTTTGCCACATTCTCCGCTGATGCTACATTTTAACATCAATCTCCCGTAGATCCAGTGTTGTCACACAGCAATGGAATGGGTGATGTGCGGAATTCCAAATTCCAGAATGAACACCTTCATTCATTAGGCAACCCCACTTATGGCAATGTGTTCGGCTTGGGTTGTGGACTATTATTCTTACTACTTAGGACCCTTGTTTGCTGAATTTCAGTAAAAAACACACGATCCTATCGTGAAGATATACCCAGATGTAAACTTTCTATCATCTGGATCTGACTGGAAGTCGGCATCAGTATACCCCTGGATCTATAGTGAGCTACCATCGAATACCAGACAAAACTCTTTTGTCCTTCGAAAGTACTTAAGTATGTTTTTCACAGCAGTCCAGTGCTCCTGCCCTGGGTTGGCTTGGAATCTGCTTACCACACTCACTGCCAGAGCGATGTTAGGACGAGTGCACAACATGGAATACATAATGCTCCCTACAGCTGAGGCATAGGGAATGCCCTTCATGCCCTCAATCTTCTCGGAAGTCTCGGGGGACATGCCCTTGGAGAGAGTGACTCCATGCCTGAAAGGAACATTTCCTTTCTTGGAGTTCTCCATGATGTATCTTTTGACTATCTTGTCAATGTAAGAAGATTGGGATAATCCTATTATCCCCTTCGATCTATCTCTATAGAGTCGAAGACCTAGTACATAGGAGGCTTCTCCAAGATATTTCATGGAGAATTATTGTGAAAGCCACACTTTCACCGTACTCAGCATTCCTACATCATTCCTAATGAGTATAATGTCGTCTACATATAGAACAAAAAACGTAATCTTATCACCACTGGATTTCTTGTAAACACAGGGCTCATCCGGGTTCTACTCAAAGTCAAACCTTTTGACAGTAGAGTCAAACTGGATGTTCCAACTCCTAGAAGATTGCTTAAGTCCATATATGGATCTATTTAATTTACATACCATGTGTTCTTGACCCGTAGCTATGAAACCTTGCGGTTGCTGCATATAGATATTTTCAGTAAGATCTCCATTTAGGAATGCAGTTTTGACATCCATTTGCCAAAAATAATAGAATATCCATCCGCACACAATTTTGAAACAGAAATCAAATTTCTTCTCAAATTCTGTACATAAAGACAATCTTTAAGTACAATAGATCATTCTTTGAAAAATAACTCTACGGTTCCTATAGCCGCAGCTGCAACACTTGCAGAAGTCCCCAAGTAAAGCGTTACTTCTCCGTCACTCAGCCTTCTACTTACCCTGAACCTCTACAATGAGTTACACGCATGAGTCGATGCCCCAGAGTCAATACACTAGGAAGCAGAAGTTACCAACAAATTGGTTTCTATGACACAGGATTCGAAATTACCTTGTTTCTTGGATTCCAGGTATTGAGGACAGTTCCTCTTCCAGTGGTCGGTCTGCTTGCAGAAGTGACAAGCATCTGATGCTCTGTCCTTCTTCTGCCTCATAGACTTGGTTGTCTTCTTCTGTGGATTTCTCTTTGCCTCCTCTTGTTCTTACCCAACTTGCTTGCTTCAACAAGCATGGCTATTGCTCATCCTTCTTTATCAGTTCTTCGGCCCTCTGCAACATATTGCTGAGTTCCAGGATGCTGACATTCAGCTTGTTCATGTTGTAGTTCATGATAAGCTGATTGAAGGAAGGAGGCAAAGAATTCAGGATGGCATCTACCTTGGTCACATAGTCCAACCCGGATCCAAGAGCCTCAAGTTCATTGATATATCCCATCATCCGAAGACAATGGTCATGAACCTGCTGGTTCTTGGACATTTATGCGGTCAGGAACTATTTCAAGACCATTTGCCGAGTAGAACGGTTATGCTCTTCGTACATTGTCTTTAGACTGTCCAATATGTCCTTGGTCAGCTCGATCTGATCGAATTGCCTCTGTATCGGATTGTCTAGGGAGGCAATGATATAGCACCGGGCAAGGGAATTTTTCTCTTCCCACTCTTGGTAGTCCCTCAAACGGGCCTTAGAAGCCCTACCACCTGGACGCTCAGGGGCAGGGTTTCTAGCCACCTTGTCCAACTTCTCAGAAGTCAGGACCAGCATAAGGTTACGATACCAGTCAGCATAGTTTGGTCCTTTTAGTTTGTTGTCGTTCAACAGCTTTGCAATTTGTCCGTTTGCCATTTCTGGTAAAAAGCAAACATCAATCCACAACCTAATTTGATTCATGTTATCTACATAGATATGGCTTTTAATCTATGTTCCATTCCCTTTTATTCATCTCCAAGATTTCCCCTATCTTATTCATGAATACTGCGATTATGTCTCTACAAATGTGGGAAATCACATAGGGTGCATGGAGCCAATTGTTTCAGCTGCATAACCCCACCACCTTTCTGTGAATGATCATATCCACTCATCGTATGAGTTTTCCCTTTGGCCTCTGTCAGACAAGGTTCATTGCCATTTTAGGTTAAACCTTTCTGTCCAGTGAGTGATCACCCATCATATTCGTGAACACCAAGGTACCGTGAGAGAGTCTTCCATTTTAGGATAGGCCCCTCCCACATCGGTCTATGACGCCCCTATCATCTTATGAAACATTCCAACAGATCCAACAACACTTGGATAGCCCAATTTTATGGTGTGTCTCTTCATAACTGAAAGACCCATCTTCATGCTAATGACGGAAGGCCTTTAGAGAGTTCATCATATGAATCTCTCTATCACATGCACTCTATTTCAGGAAGGAAAAAAAGTTACGCCCTAGTTTGATTTAGGTCAAACCAAAGTGGCTCCCTCTGACTTTCATAAAGCCAGATTTAGGTGGGCCCTAAACGGCTAGGATTCCGCACGGTTCCGCTTTGGGGAATGTGTGGGGCCCACCACAAAGGAAGGATCATCCAATGATCTTAAGGACACCATGGCAATGATGTGCATTCAGCCATGGTGTGCACAAGAGCCACTATCGTATCTGCATGAGCCAAGTGCTTATGGCCCATGAACGTTGCACATCACACATCCATACATCACATGCAAGGATAGAATTGATCCAATCAATTAATATCTATAAAGCCCATTATTAAAGACCAATTTAATCCATAATATTACTGATTAATATTATCTAGGTATATGGGCTGAATAGCAGTTAGCAGTTCGGCCCATATAGTTTTTCTACAATTAGTGGGCTTTAGAAGTTCGGCCCATATACCTTAAAATTGGGCCTTACAGGTGTGAGCCGAATTAAGTCTCACAATTTAATATCAAGACCTTGACCCAAAAGTGGGAAATTAGGGCTGAGAACATCCTCCATCGAACCACAAATTCGGTCCAACCAGTTTGGTCCAATCTAGTTCGAATGGGTATAGGGTTTGATTTTTAATTCAATAATTAATTTAAGAAAATGATCTGAAATTAATTACTGAACAAAGACAAATAGAAATCAGTAATAGGGATGTTCGCACATCTCCCAACCTGCAAAACAAATGTTAGATCACAGTTTGCAATTTCATAAATTGCAAATCGCAGATAACGATTTCTCCATCTGCGAAATCTCCTCCTACGTGTCCAACTTCGATCTTGAAATAAAATAAATAGAAAAACCCTAATTTTCTATTAATATTACATCAGATCGAATTCCTATACATTCAGTCTATAAATTAAAAAAATTAATTACAGACCAAAATTAATAGAACTGCAAAATCGCAAATATCCTGCGCCAATAAAGAATTCGATCTCCTTTGTACGAACAACCCATAAATCAAGAAAATTATAAAGAACAATTCTAAATAAATTTCAGATCATTCACCCTTGATCTTGGAAACAACTTCCCAGAAAAACCACAATCTGCGCAAATCGGGTAGAACGCCTTCTGCCCATTTGTGCAGGTTCGGATCTGATTTATTTCGGTTCAAGATTTGAACCATGGCTCTGTTACCACTGAAGGGATGAGAGATCCATCATATGGATAACCGAACCCTACAGGTAGGTAGGGCGAAATTTCAAAAATTTCTCTTTCTCCCATGTGGGAATCATATACCCTGTTTTAGAAAACTGCATTTTCAAGGATCAGTCTTGAACCAAGAATCGAACCAGATTGGAGCTAAGTGCATACACTGTCTAACAATCTCTTCTCTCTACTGATTTACACTAGACACACCCTCAACATAGTAAACAAAAGAGCTGCTCACTAAGGAGGTATGTTGTTCCTCTTAAAGAAGCTTCATCTAAACTCAACCTAATAAAAAAAAAACAATTACACAGCTCCACAAAATAGAAGAAAACAGGGGAATGACCACAATAGATCAAAGAAATCTCAAATCCTAGCTAGCTCAAACCAGCATTGACAGCCAAATGAATTAGGAATTTAGAGGAAACAATCAAAGCTATATATATTTAGAGGAAACAATTGCCATAAGTGGAATTGGTACGGTAAATGGTATTCACACTATTCTCAGCCTCCACAGTGGAGTTGCCAATCTGTGAACGTCGGAAAATATCCGGCAGTTCACTTCATGGCTGAACATATAGAGTTGCCACCCATCAGAAAAAAATAACTGGGAGTGATGGGTCTCCCAAAGTTTGATTTCAAATATAAACTTGAGTTTACTGGTGACTCCATATCATTCGACCTGGACAAGGTAGACAAACCTAGGTAAGACGAGAGAGAGAAAGGGAAGGGTTAGGCGCCCCTTTCTCTAGTTAGCGTGAACATCGTTATCCCTACTCACACAGAAGATAGATTGGAGGCTCGAATCCTCTAATAGCTCAAAGAAATGCTCCCATCTACATTCCCATACCAATCCCCTTTTGGACGCAGGACCATGAGCAAAAGGATGAGAAATTGCTTCCTCACCCCTTTTCTATCAGAGCCCCACGCTCGGACTCAGCTGAATGGTCTGAAAAAGAGAGGAAGTGAAAGACTCTCGAACTTCAAAGAACCCCAGGCCTTGGAGCAAGTAAAGGAAAATGAATCAAATCCATAACAACTATTATAGAGCAAGTAAAGGAGATACGAGGTAGTTGGAATATACCTCCTATGACGCGGAATAAGAAACGATGCTGTAAGGAAGGGAAGATTCAGCTTCTCGTGGAATTTCTCTCTGCTCGTATTTGATGAAGGTTGAGGCAAAAGCTTTCGGCGAGTTTTCCTCTCTCAGAACTCGCACTCACAATCTCCTCTCTTCTCTCCCTCAACGTTTTGTTCGGCAGTCTTTAGGCCTCTCAAATGGAGAATGCCGAGAGGAAGAAATCCCCCTTTCTTCAGCTTCTCTCCAATTTTCTTCACGGATGCTCTCCGTTACCTTTCTGAGAACTCTCCCTCAACTCTCCATTCGGCAACCTCCCAAAGGAAAACCACGAGTGTGAAACCCCCTCTCTCCAGTTCTCTCCTCTCCTCTCGAAGAAGCCTCCCTCCGATTGGAAATTGTGCTCCTCCTTTTTATAATTGGAAGGAAGGGGATTTCTAAAGAAAAACTGAGATAAATGGATTTTCAGGTGGGTAGGCTAGGGTTTAGGGGAGGTATATCATTAGATCGGTGTCTTTAAGGGGGCAAATTGGGGGAAGAAGGGCAACTTGATATTTTCGACGCTTGGGGGTAACTTTTGTTAAGGGTATTTTGGTAATTTTGGTAGGGGATATCTAGGTAATTTTGGTCGAACTAATCTGGGTAACATTGGTCAATGGCATTTTGGTAATTTTGGAATGAGGGACATTTTGGGAATTAGGTGAGGGGTAATTTGGGTAACTTTGGTCAAGGGTGTTTTGATAGTTTTGGAAGGAGGGACATTTTGGGAATTAAGTCAGGGGTAATTTGGATAACTTTGGCCAAGGGCATTTTGGTAATTTTGGGAGGGACATTTGGGGAATTAGGTCGGAGGTAATTTGGGTAACTTTGGTCAAGGGCGTTTTGGTAATTTTGGAAGGGGGACATTTTGAGGATTAGGTTAGGGATAATTTGGGTAACTTTGGTCAATGGCATTTTGGTAATTTTGGAAGGAAGGACATTTTGGGAATTAGGTCAGGGGTAATTTGGATAACTTTGGTTAAGGGCTTTGTGGTAATTTTGGAAGGAGGGACATTTAGGGAATTAGGTCAGGGGTAATTTGGGCAACTTTGGCCAAGGGCGTTTTGGTAATTTTGGAAGGGGGTATTTTAGTCAAGGTAATTTGGGTAACTTTGGTCAAGGGCATTTCGGTAATTTTGGTGGGAGAGGTATTTTGGTAATTTGGTTAGGGTATCAGATGAGGTCTATAACGTGTTTTGAGGATTTACAAACTAAGATTTAGGTTCTTTGGACAGTTTGAGACGCATGGTAAGGCCACATTGGGCCAATTGGGTCTGGATTGGGCAGATTTAGAAAGGCTCAGTTCGGTTAATCTGAGGTCTTAAAGTGGAATCTTGGTGCGACTGGAGGGTAGTATTTTGGGTTGAGATTTCATAGGTGGGTATTTGGGGGGTGTCTAGGAACTGATGGTTGTGTCTAATCTAATGGTTGAGGCGTAAGTGCGGGTAGATCAGGTAGGTTTAATGGTGATTTTGAGGGCTTTTGGGTATGAAATCTGGGGATTCTCGAGATTTTGGGTGTTCCGGAGGGGTTAGAAAAGTTTGATCAGGTGTTTGGGGTAAGCTGGAGGTTCAGGCGGTGGACCTTGCAAAAATCGGGTGCTAACATTGATATTTGATGAACTTGATGATTTGATTTTGATATTTGATATTTGATATTTGATGATTTGATTTTGATTTTGATATTTGATTATTTGATGAATTTGATATTTGATTATTTGATGATTTGATAATTTTGATATTTGATGAATTTGACGATTTGATTTTGATATTTCATATTTGATTATGTGTTTTTGATTTGTTTGATAATTTTGATATTTGATGAATTTGATTATGATATTTGATGTTTGATGTTTGATATTTGATTTTGATTTGCTATTTGATGATATTTGATTATTTGAATTTTTTATATTTGATGAATTTGAAATCTGATTATTTGATAATTTTTTATGAATTTGATAATTTTGATCGTTGATTATGTTATTTGATTTTTATTTTTGGATTTTATTTATTATTACTATTATTTTTTTGAAGAATGGTGCAAATGCATACCCTTAGAAGAGGGGCAAGGTCAAGGTTTACTCTATCCAGTCGTGGGCCCTTACATAACCTTCATAATTATCGGAATTGGGAGGTGTATCAAACATTGAAGTAAAGTCTCTTATAGAACTAAAGAAGGAGAAGACTTTGCACTCATACGAATAGAGGAGAGAACCTACTAATGATAGGATTCCCTAGCGTACTGATAAGCTGGACCCCCCTTTTTCTTGTCTTTTTTTCTATTTTCTTTCTTTTTCTTTTACCTTTTTTTGCCCTCAATACCCTGATCTAAGTTTTCACCAAGCCTAGGTGTTGCCTAATTGTTGTGCACCGGAGCCATTACTGGTTTTCATCTGGGCCGACAAAATTTGATTTTACCACGACCTGATACTTTTACTTAGAACGCCCTTTTGTGTTTTCACTCTACCCTTTCAGGCCGTAAAATTACTTGTTATTTCTCTCCACTCACTCCTCTCATCATTGCCACAAGGGGATGGAGAGACGTTGTTAGCACCTGATATTTGCACGGTCTGACACCTAAACCTTTAATTCACCCCGAACCTCCGATCAGACCCTTCCAACCTCTCCAAAACACCCAAAAACCCAAAAAACCCAAGTTTCACCCCAAGAGCCCTCAGATCCACCGTTAAACCTGCCCTACCCTATACCTGTCCAATGGTCCCTATCAACCCCAACTTACACCTCAACCATTAGATCAAACACAACCATCAAATTCCAAACACCCCAAATACCCACCTAGGAAATTTTAGCTTAAGATTCCTCCATTTACCCCCTCATCAAACCAAGATTCCGTTCTGATGCCTACCATTTGCCTAAACACTCGAAACCCATATTCCCTTGATTCGAACACATCTAAACCAATCAAACCCCACCGATCAACTCAGAATGTCCGAAAACCCTCACTCTATCAAATTTTAGCCAAAATACGTTCATTTACCCTTCCAACTAAAAATATTCCATTTCAACCAATCTCAATGGCCCACACATGCATGACCCCACTCCGCGATCAAACCCATCCCAACCTTCCATTTGATGACTCGAAATCATTGTCATTGAACCAAAAGACCAATTTGACCTTCCTAGACTTGATTTGACCCATTTCCTCAAAATTACCAAATTACCCCTCTAACCTTATTTCCAAAATACCCTCTGACTTAATACCCCTCCTACCAAAATTAACAAAATGCCCTTAACCAAAAATTCCCAAATTACCCCTCCCAAAATCAACAAAATCCCCTTGACCAAAATTACCCAAACTACCCCTTTGACCAATTCCCAAACTACCCTTGACCTAATTCCCAAAAATGCCCTCTTTCCCTTAAATCATGAAAATGCCCTTTACCAAAATTACTTGAATTACCCCTTTGTCCAATTCTAAAATTACCCCTCACCTAAATCCTGAAAATGCCCCTCCTTCTAAAATTCCCCTAAATTCCAAAAATACCCTTGACCCAAATTACCCAAACTACCCCTTTGACCAATTCCCAAACTACCCCTGACCTAATTCCCAAAAATGCCCTCTTTCTAAAATCCCCCTAAATCATCAAAATGCCCTTTACCAAAATTACCTAAATTACCCCTTTGTCCAATTCTAAAATTACCCCTAACCTAAATCTTGAAAATGCCCCTCCTAAAATTCCCCTAAATTCCCAAAATACCCTTGACCCAAATTACCCAAACTACTCCTCTGACCTAGGTTCAAAAATACCCTCTGACTTAATACCCTTCTTACCAAAATACCCCCTCCTTCCAAAATTACCAAAATGCCCTTAACCAAAATTACCCAAATTACCCCTTTAACTAAAATTACCAAAATCCCTTTTACCATAATTATCCGAACTACCCCTTTAACCTTATTCCCCAAATACCCTCTAAATTAATACCCCTCCTACCAAAATTACCAAAATACCCTTCCTACCGAAATTACCAAAATACCCCATCCTTTTGAAATTACCAAAATGCCCTGGACCAAAATTACCTGATCTACCTTTTCAACCAAAATTACCAAAATACCCCTCCTATCAAAATTACCAAAATGCCCTTGACCAAGTTAGCCGAATTCCCCCTAACCTAATTCCCAGATTACCCCAAGTTTCCAGAAAATACCGAGTTGGTACCCCCAAACCCTACCTTACCTATTGTGACACTCTTTTTTCTCAGTCATTGTTCAAAAACACCCCTTCCTATTATAAATAAGAGGCGTTATTCTTAAATGAAAAGAGGGTGAAAGGTTGGAAAAAGGGGGGGTCTCTTCGAATACAGAAGGGGAAGCTCTCAGCGTTTTCCCTGGGAGCTACTGAATTCGAGAGTTGGAGGGAGAGCTCTAAAAGAGGGGGGCTCCATGAGAGAGGAGGAAGTTGAAGGAGAAGCTGGGAAAGGAGGTATGTTTTCTCTCACCGTTTTCTTCTAAAAAGTCTGAAGGCTACCAAATGGGAGTTCGAGAGAGAAATCTCTAAGAATAGAAAATCGCTAAGTTGTCGAAGATGTCATGCCGCCTATTGTCGCTGTCGTATTAATCCCATTGCATCATCAACTTTCTCAGATCTTCGTAGGTATCC
This sequence comes from Nelumbo nucifera, assembly GCF_055504915.1. Classification (NCBI taxonomy): domain Eukaryota; kingdom Viridiplantae; phylum Streptophyta; class Magnoliopsida; order Proteales; family Nelumbonaceae; genus Nelumbo; species Nelumbo nucifera. The sequence continues at coordinate 83,946,524 of NC_142650.1, forward strand.
ATTCAGCGACCATCCAAGCCAGTCAAAGTCTCAAATCAGCAAGTTTCAATTGTTTCAGGTTACAAGAGGTAAAAATGTTTTACCTCATCTCCTTGATTCTTATCTGTTTTTTTTTTAGTTTTTTTTTTTTCTGCCAATTAGTTTTTGTGCGTTAAGTTTAAGTTTATGTGAGAATCGGTGCTTCCCTTAGAGAGGTTGAACCGTTTCCTTGCTCTCTTCAGACCAATCAACTGAGTCCGAAGGTGGGGGTTGTCTCGCCCAAAATTATTACCCTTGGCTAAGCGGTCGTTGAAGCGTAGCTTTAAGTGTCGAATCCATAGAGAAACTGATTAAACCAACAAAAGGAGTTGTCGCTAAGAGTGAATAACCTAGAAAAATGATTTTCTAAAAATAAAAAGAAGAGCAAATATATTTGAATAAAAGTAACAATCCGCTCCTGTTGAAGATGACACAGCTGTAGGTGGAACGGAACCAGTACAGTGCGTCCTACACATTGGATCCTTCGTAAGAATCCTCTAGAAACTCTGAACACCGAATTCTTTTCAGTCTTTTCTGCAAGACTGATGTCAAGAACTGATTTATTGACTTCTTTCTCCTTCAAAGATCAAATCTTGCAAGAAGGAATGGTGGCGGCTGGAGGAGAAATCCAAGGACGAAGATGGCTGAATTGCTTCTCTTGTCTATGGAGTGTAAATGAGATCTTATCTCAATTCGCAGGAAGCTTTCTTGCTTACCACCCTTGGTTCGAAATCTGATATGTTTCTCTTTTTGGGTTTCTCCTCTTTTTTTCTTCTTGATTAAGAAACCTCCTAATTAGGAGTTATCCCAATCCAAATCAGTATTTGGATAGGGGATGATCTTAATCCTATCTGCATATTAAGCTAGCTTAGTCCTATTCTTATTAGGAGGTTACCAGATTCAAATCTAATTTGAATTTGGTCTCCCAGAGTGGATAAGGTTAAAAGGCCCTATCCTTTTGCTAACATTAATCTCAGATCCGCCCCATGGATGGGTGATCATATCAGCCCAGCTCGAAATGGGCTTTTGGCCCATTAAGTGTTCAATGCTTAACTGGTTTCCAATCTGCTGCCCAGTTGGGCTTCTTTGTATGGCATGGGACCCAAGCATTGATCTACACACCAGCCACATGGGTTCGGCCCAGCCGAATTCACTGAAAAGCTCAGCGAACCCCTGAGCCCATCACATGGACCCTATGGGCCCAACACTTACATTAAGTGGTCCCTGGGCCAAGCCATCTTATAAAAACCCAATGACCGTGGGCAGGTGCAAGATTAGCCCATTAGGTACTATCCTAAATGGTCTTACACTTAACCTCTCAGCCCTTAATGATCAAGCACTGCCCAACAAGAGAATTATCCAATGGCTGTGAACATTTAAAACTAACACGAGTCTCTATAAGTGTCCAGTTTTAGGGTCTTACACAGAATTATACCAAACAACATGAATCAAACATGCACTTTATTTATTTACACTAAATGTCAAAAGTACATCAAATCGAATTGAAGCTAAGGGCATACTGTCTAACAATTCTCCCCTCTTCTCCTCTATGAAAGACTGAGAAAATAACGCCAAATGACCTCTGAAAGTCGTCCCCCTTTTAGGTTAGATTTTTCCCTTTTATTGTGTTGTCAGGCTCCTCAATCTGCTCAACCCAGATCTGCGTCTTATCCCCTAATTTTTGCCTAGATAGAGATTGATTTATAGAAAGCTATCAACAAATGAATTGTAGCTCTATCTCTTAGCTGTCCATATCCTCAAGAATCACCGAATTTTGGCATCTGTAAAGAAAGATATTCCCAAAATACTAGACTCTATTCAAAGTAAAACGGGAAACGAATCAACACTCATACTTGGGCCATGGAACTTGGGTTTGGGTTTCTTAGACCTATGTTTGGGCTTTCCTCCATTCAATTATTATTTCTTTCAGCATAAAAATTGCACAAATAATAAAATTGACATTTATAAAATTATTATGGAAAAATATTACTTTTAATCTCTTTATTTTACAAATGTCAATTGTTTAGTACACTTTAGATATACATTTTCATGCTTCCGTCAGGGGTCTGATAGAAAAGGGTTGAGAATTCATCCTTTTTCTCAGACCCTACATCCAAAAGGGGGTTGGTCTAGAGGAAATGAGAGAGGCTTTCAAGTCCTCCCACATCAGGGTGAACTCAGATTCTCACATCGGCTCCGAAAGAAAAGGGGAAAGCCGGTATTCACGTTGACAAGAGAGAGGGGTGCCTAACCCCTTCCCTCTCTCTCTCTCTCAACTTACCCAGAGCAGCCTTATCTTGCCCAGATGGTATGGAGTCCCTATTAACCCCAAAATATTTTACCAAATGCAATTTCAAGAGACCCATCACTCCCAGTTATGAAATTCTGATGGGTGGCGACTCCATTTATTTGGCCATGAAGTGAACAGTTGGTTTTCTCGACGTTCACAGGCGCTTTCTTTGTGATTCATTTCCATGTTCCTATTTTTATCTTTGATTGAAGAGGTCACAGTACTAGGATGAAATGTGGTTAAGGCTCAAGGGTAGGTGGGCTACTAACACAACTTGGTTCATGGGTTATCAGGAAACTAAAATTCTTAAAACCTTCTTAATTTTCCCCATTTTTCTCTCTCTATCTTTGTTTTCCTTCATCATGTTCTTTTTTTTTCTTTTCTTCTTTTCTTCTTCTTCCTCTTTTTTTCTCTTTTTTTTTCCTCTCTTGCTTCTTCCTTTAATTCCTCCTTCTCTTTTTCATTTATTTTGCATTACCTTTGAGGACTCCTAGTATCCAAATATTGGGAAATTCAAGGAAAAGGTAACAAAGCTTAATTGTCTAACTAATGAGTTATTATAATTGTAATGGACAAAAGGAAATGTAACAGAAAACAACCAAAGATGGCCTCCCTTCATTTCATTGATAAAAGTTGATACATGGAATGAATTACAATTTAAGCATAATTCAAAGATGGCCTCCCTTCTCATGAATTTGAAGATACTATCATTAGCATTATTTTCCTAAACATGCTTTAAACAACAATGAGAAGATTCTAGAAACATAACACAAACAAAAGCAAGCCATTATTGTATTGCCATCTTATTAAGCCTGAATCAAGAGTTACATCTCTTGGTAAACTTTTAGAGATTGCAGCTCCAACTGATTCAATCAAGGGGTAATGAGAGGAAGCAATGTGACCATACAGTTAAGTATATCATCTATAAATTTGACAGTGAATCACAAATTTCTAGAGAAGAAAGGAGACATGATTTCTATGAAATAATCTTAATTTGAAGAAATCTAACTAACTGAAAACACACCACTAAAAAAAAAATCAACAAGAGGAAGAAAAGGATTCATTGAGCACTCTAAAAGAAATTGATCTAACACAATTTCAACTTCAAATAATGAGAAGAGAAATCTAGTAGTGAAATAGACTCACATTCATAATACTATTTGAAACATATATGGTTTAAACCTGAACAACTATCAATGCTAAATCTAAAAGGAAAAAAATAAAATAAAAAAGTAAAAGAACAAAGAGTAAATGAACAATAATCTAACATACGGAGGTACGTATAGATCTAACCACACATGATAGCCAACAATAAACTAAACTCCAGGTTAGGTTCGGCTGGGGAACCGACCTACGGGAACGAGTCCGGTGGAATCTGCTCCATCGGTCTGATCCCCAACCTTGAACCCTCACTGTTAGAATGAACTGATAGAGAGGCTGGTGTGGATTACCTGAGGGATGTCCTGACCACAGGACTGATGCTGCGAATGGGAGTCTAGATAAGCTTGGAGTGTTTTGTAAGAGACGATAAAAAACTACAGCAGTCGTACGAATCCTCCTGGCCTCTGAAGTTCATCGGCCTCCTGAGGAAGTCTGCTGAATAGAGGAGTTGTAGTTCGCTGAAGGGTGTTGAATATGTGATAATCTTCCAGAGAACATATGAGAGAAGTGATGGTATTAAGGTTGATGAATCTCGCTCTAGATTTTGTAGGAGGAGAGGGATTACTGAGAGAGAGAGAGGCGGATGTCGTCACTGTTCACTGAAGGAGATGATGAACAGCGACAAATGAACGATGGGCTTCAGACTAGAGGAAGGAAATAGAGGCGAATGTGAAAAATGGGGAAAGAAATACAAGAAAAATGATGAATGAAACCAGCAAAGTCTGATGCAGAGGGGAATGAAATTGCCACTGCCTCCGACAGATTGGGTAAAAATGACGATGAACAATAAGAACTTCCCTCCACTTCTCTGCTTAGGGTGAAAATGAGGGGTTCAGTCTCTTTTAAAAATGTGCTAGAATGGGTTCTATAAATTGTGAAAGATTAAAGGGGCATTTTGTAATTTACGATTTCGGACCTAAAATGGTTCAAGGAGGTAGTCGGATCGGGGTTTTTGGCTCAAAGATGGGATTTGGTTCAGCTGACAGAGGGTTAAAGTGGGTTTGACCGCAGAGAGTGGATTTGTGTATGTGGGCTAGCAGGATTGACCAAAATGAAATCTTTTTGGATGGAAGGGTTAATGAGGGTATTTTTGGCCGAAATTTTATAGGGTGGAGTTTTTGGAGAATCTGAGTTGTTTGGCGGGGTTGGATTGGCCTGACTAGGCCCGAAATGGACAGATCTGGAAAGGGTTCAATTCGATTAATCTAGGGACTCGAAATAGAATCTTTGTGTGATGAAGGGGAAAATAAAGGTAATTTAGGGTGAAATTTCATAGAGTAGGGTTCTTAGGCAGTCTGAGGTGATTGATGAGATTAGATTAAGCCAACCGGGCCTGGATCGGGCAAATTTGTAATCCAGTTAATCTAGAACCTTGAAATAGAATCTTGGTATGGTTGAGGGTAAATGGAGGTATTTTGGAATGAAATTTCATATGTAGGGGTTTTATAGTATTCTGGAGTGATTGGAAAGGTTTGATTGGTTTAGATGTGTTCCGATCAAGTGGATATGCGTTGTGAGTGCGAGAAGGGTCGAAATGGAATCTTTGTTTGATGAACGGGTGAACGGAGGAATCTTGAGTTCAAATTTCATGGGTAGGTGTTTTGGAAGGTTCTGGGTCTAATGGTTATGTCTAATCTAATGGTTGTGGTGTAAGTGAGGGTCGATCGAGGCCATCAGATAAGAATCAGGCATGTTTAACGAAGGATTTGAGGATTCTCGGGGTGAAACTCGGGTTTTTTGGGTTTTTGAGTGTTTTAGAGAGGTTGGATGAGTTTGATTGGGTGTTTGGAGAAATTGAAGATTTAGGTAGAGGACCGAGCAAAAATCGGGTGCTAACATTCATCATCCATTTTGCTGAGGTTTAGAGAGGTTGGATAAGGGCCTTCATAGGTGAGAGTAAACTTGCCCCTTTGTCTCAGGCTAGTTCAAAACGGTTCTTCTGAGCACTAATTCACCCGACTACACATCTCGGGAACGTACCCTCTTGTTGAATGCACGTGTCATTCGCATTTGATTGGCTTGAGTATGGGTCATAGCTCTCAGTCGTGCTTCATCTAAGAATGCCAACTACTCATAACGTGCTTGGACCCAATCTGTCTCTGGATCTCTGACTCTAGTATCACATGCAAATATGTCACTTCAACTTCTGTTGGTAGGACTGCCTCCGTGCCATACACTAATGAATACGGTGTTGCCCCAATTAATGTCCTCACTAACTATGGTAAGCCAAAAGAGTATATGGTAACATGTCCTGCCAATACTTGTAGGTAAGAGACATCTTCTTCAGAATTTTTTCGATGTTCTTGTTTGCAGCCTCTATTTCTCCATTCATTTGAGGTTGATAAGGGGGTGAATGCAACTACTTAATCTTGAAATGATTGTAAAGGGTTATGACTTCCTTTCTAACGAAATTTTTTCCATTATCTGAGATGATCTCGCAAGGTGCTGCATATCTGGCAATGATGTTGCTCTTAATGAATTGAACTGTCTTGGTCATTGTTGAGCAGGCTACAGACATTGCTTCTACCCACTTAGTGAAATAATCAATGGCGACAAATATGAACTTATGCCCATTTGTTGCAGGTTGCAACAGACTAACCATGTCAATTCCCCATATTGAGAAAGGCCAAGGTGTAGTGAAACAATATAGCTTTAAGGGAGGCACATTTATCTTTCGATCAAAGACATGACAAGCATGACATCTCTACACATGTTGACAGCAATCTTCATCCATTGTCATCCAATAAAATCCCAATTGGCGCAACTTTTTGGCCAACATATGCCCATTCATGTGAGGGCCACATATGCCACCATGTACCTCCTCAATCTTTCCTTGTGCTTCTTCTTCATCTAAACATCAAAGCCAAGGTAATCCTGAGGACTTTTGATACAATACCCCCCCAACTATGATGAAATGCCCTACTAGCCTAGTTGTAGTTCTTCTCACCTTGGGATTTGCCCCTTCTGGAAATGCTTGATGCTCCAAGAAGTTTTTTATGTCACAAAACCATGGTTTACCATCTAATTCTTCATCTTTTATTGTGATTTCCAGTATGCTACTCATTTAGGCAGGTTCACTATCCCAACTTAAATAAATTGGTTCTACCACCATGTTGGGAGGTAAACGCATGGCTGATCCAAGGGAGGCTAAAGCGTCCACAAAGTGGTTGTCTTCTCTAGGTAGGTAATTAAAGGAGATGCACTTAAACTTTTTCATCAACTCCTTGAGACAGTTATATACAATGCTAGTCCCTCATCCCATACTTCCCAATTACCCTTGGCTTAACTAATGACCAAGAAAGAGTCCCCATAAATTTCCAATTCATCGATCCCCAATCCACTGCCATTCAGACTACTCTTAGGCATGCTTCCCATTCACATGTGTTATTAGTGTTGAGAAAGTCCAGACAGATAAATAAAAGGAGTGAGTGCCTTGGGGGTCCACAAGGATAATTCCTACTCCCTATCCACTTTGGTTTGATGCTCTATCAAAGTATGCCTTCCACCTTTTCCCCACTTATATTTCCAATATAGTTTCATCTAGGAAATTTGTTGAGATTGCCTCATACTCCAAGGCGGGGTTATCAGCTAAATGGTCTAAAATAGCTTTCCCTTTGATTGCCTTTTGTGTCACATACTTGATGTCATATTCAGAAATGAGCATGATCCAACAAGAGACTCGACTGGTAACTAGAGGTCTTTTGAACAAATACTTAATGGGGTTCATTCCAGAAATGAGCAACACCAAATTAGCCAACATGTAATGGCATAGCTTCTGATAGGCCCAAATGAGGGCGGGACATGTTTTTTCTAGCATAGTGTACCTTGTCTCATAGTCACGGAATTTCTGACTTAAGTAATAAATGGCTCTTTCCTTTTTACCCGTCTCCTCATGCTGCCCCAATATGCATCCAACGAAATATTCCTGTACTGACAAAGACAAGAGCAAGGTTTCCCCAGGCCTAGGGGGAGCTAATACTGGTGGATTGGTCAAGTACTCCTTAATTTTGTCAAATGCTTCTTGACAATCTTCATTCCATTTTACAAGGGTATTCTTTCTTAGCAATTTGAAAATTGGTTTGCATATTGGCATAAGTTGCGCTACAAATCTACAGATATATTGGAATATTCCCAAAAAACTTATAACTTCCTTTTCTGTTTGGGGAGGAGGCATCTCAACAATTGTTTTGACCTTAGCAGGGTCAATCTCAGTCCCCTTTTGACTAACGGTAAAGCCTAATAGCCTACCTAATGATGCCCCAATGATGCATTTTAGGGATTTAACCTAAGGTGGAATTTTTGAAGTCTTTCAAAGACCACTTTGGGTATAGCTTCTTGAGCTATTGCTTACTGGTTTTGCGTTGGGATATATGGGAATCTTATGTACCAACAAGTCTATGTCCAATCCTGGCATGTCTTTGTAGGACCATGCGAACACGCCCCTAAACTCTTTCAATAATTCTATCATGTCAAGTCTCTGCTTTGGGATTAAAAGGCTCCCAATTTTTACCAACTTTGGATCATCATTAGTTCCAAGATTAATTTCTTTTGAGACATCTTCTAGTCTTCTTCCCTCTTGTCATTCAATCTGATCAAGGATATTTTGAGGGATCTCCTCCTCAAGAGGTTCCTCCTCTATCCCCATGAGAGCAAAGTCTAACTCAAGGTCGAAGTCATAGGCTTGTGAGATGGGTTCAGGTTCCTATAAGATAAAAAGGAGGAATGAACAGGGGAATTGGATATGGACAAAAAGGAGTTTTTTTCAAAAAAGTGGCCAGGCTCAGGTTGTGAACCAAGGCTGCCTACGTACCCTTTTTAGGGGGATCAGGTCAGTCGTAGTTCAAGGAAAAGAAGTACAAAAGCTGCTTTCGAGACTGAGACATAAGGTAGAAAGCATTGACCCCCTGGTCCAAGAATTATAGCTTAACAAACCTCAAGAGAAGGAGCCTCTAGACCCATGGTAGTTGGAGAAGACATCCAGTTACAAACAAGCTCTTGTAAAGGGACAATTGACTGGGTAGGGTCTTCAATTAATTCGCCTCCTATCGCACATACATTTCCATTCAAGGATTCCCAAATGGCATGATCTTCAAGCTCATCAATTACCTCTGGTACAATAGGAATTTCCACCTTCCCCCAATCGATGGGACAACAGGGCATGTAGATTACCTCAATTTCCTTTTCCTCCTATGCCTTTAATGATGAGTTGATGTCCTTTTGATCTTCTTGGTCTTCAAGAAAAAGCAGTGAAATGTCTGGGATGTCAAAGGGGGTTTCAAGGCTAGCTTGAGGGCATTGCTGCTAGGTTACAAGGTTTGACAAAATGAAGTGGTGTTGAAAGAGGTACACCTTTCTTCTTCCCACCTCGTAGGCCAAGTAGGTCATGTTCATCAGGTTTATAGCCCACTCTAAATCGAGAGAGAAATCCCTTAGCCTTAACTGGGTTCAATCTCCCTTGTTGCTTAATTCCTAACCCTTTTCTTGGGTCAAACTTCATATGAGCCATCATTCGGAGGGGTGTTGCTATCCTCCCTTGAACTTTCTTTGCCTCTTGAACCTTCTCGATGGAATTCACTTCTTCAAACTAGTAAGAGAAGAAACCTAGACCTTCCTCCAGGTGTTGAACTAATGATTTCATAGCTGGTGCAATCTAATTGTCCCTAAAGATTATAATGAGTTTCATTATCATGGACTAATTTTAGTCTCTAGTGCAGGGAAGATGGCATGATTCTAGTAGAATGAAACCAAGGTCTCCCTAGTAACAAGGTAAAAGATACTTGAATGTCTAGAACTTGGAACTAAATCTGATAAGTAACATTTCCAATAGTCACATTAAGTGTTACATCTCCCAAATTTGGCCTAACTGAATTGTCAAAGGCCTTACCGCAATGGGTCTCTTCTTCACATCATGTATACCCATTCCTAGTGCATGTGGTGTTCCGAGAGCGCAAACATTTAAATTGGACCCATTATCCACCAAGACGGTAGGGACCCCCATTCCTCTATAAGTCATTGTGATATACAATGGAAGATTGTTGGTAACACCATCTATTGGGATCTCATTATTTGAAAAAGTTATGACTCGAGGGGCCAAAATCATATTGACCATCTGTGATATCCTTTCTGGTTCTATACTTGGGAGGTCTAGAGCCCTTTTGAAAACTTCCATGACCTAATTCATGTGACGTTGTAAAGATAATAGCATCCCAAGTATTGAAATTTGTGTTGGTATTTTTCCTAAATCCACTACATTATATCAAGACTTTTAATGGCTCTTAGGAAATCATCCTTTTCCTTGATTTTTCTCTCTTCATCCGGATCCTCCCCTATCTTAGCCTTCCTTTATCTGCTGCCCTAGTCACCTGTCTTGGGGGCAAAAATTTTCCAAATCTTAATAAGGCTCAACGTTCTAAATCGGTTTGACCAATGTATGCCACCATCGGCTCAGTGTAATAATTCCAAGGGACTTTGGATGAATTTTCTCCACAAAGTTCTGGGTAGGGAATGACAAAGGGTCTTCGAGGGAGGTTGCCACTAGGTACAATGATTATTGGTAGATTGTGTGGAAGGGACTAGGATGCAAAAGGGAGGTTTGATAGTGCAAATGGTGTCAAAAGGTGGTTGAATTCATGGCATTGGTACTATAGGTAGGGTCCCTATCAGAACAATCAACACTATAGGGTCCATGATCTGCATATCTTCTTCGATACAATGAATGCTATTGCTTGGTCCTGCTCCATGTGGTCGCATGGGATTTCTAGTGATCCCCATTAGTTTCTGCTTCGGTTGCTCTGCTTGAAAGGTGATGTGTTCGTCGTCAATCAACCACTGAACTACATACTTAAGTTGCCAACACATATTGGTCACATGCCCTGGGCCTTGGTGGTATGCATAGTGGGCATTCTCATCGTACCCTCTTGGCTTAGGTTTCGGTGGCGGTTTCCATGTCAAAACACTTAAGTACCCTTCATTGACAAATGTAGGCAATAACTGAGAATGAGGGTATGGCAGGGGTAAATTGTATCTTCTTCTCTTTTTAGATGTAAGGGTTTTGGTCAGCTACCATCGGTGGCTATTGGGGAGTGGGTATGGTCGTGGAGCTGACACTGGACGAAATGGTTGGGGTGTGATAGGCACTGGCAATGATAGTGTAGGTAAGTAAAATGGTGGTCGAGGATTTCTAGAGTAAGTGGCTACAACAAAGTTAGGCCAAATTTGTTGGTGAGAGGAAGGGGAAATAGCATGCACTTCACTTTTTGACTTCTTCTTGATGGGGGGTTTTCTAAAGAAGGCTTGGGATGGGCCAACTCCCCCAATTGAGGGATTGATTCTTCCTTGCCTTATGGCCTCCTTGATCCGAGTGGCCCCCCTAACAACCTCATTAAAATCCTTAAGAGGTTGGGCAATCAACATTGAATAATATGGCTCACCTAATGTTCCTATGAACATCCTTACCATTTCTTCCTTAGGCATTGGATACCTCAGTTTTGATGTTGTTTCCCTCCACCAATATGCATACTCAAGAAAATTTTCTCCTTCATTCTGTGACAAGGCTTCTAAGTCGGCTCGATAGGGAACCAGTTCCATGTTAAAGGAGTAATGGAACAAAAAGGCTTCAAAAACTTGTTTCCAATACTTCTTCTTTGCAGGGTCCAACATGGCAAACCAGGTTCGTGCATCTCCTGTCAAACTTTTTTGGAATACCTGAATAAGGAGCCTCTCGTCTGACCCATATTGGAACATATCTCCACAGAAGATCCTAAGGTGGGTTTGAGGGTAACCTTTTCCATCATACTTTTTCCAATTTAGGCAATTTAAATTTTTCTTGGAGTACTGCATCCGGGTATAAGCATAATTCTTTATAGTCCAAAATTCTCGGGTTATGAAACCCTTTTAATTTCTTGAAATCTTCCTTCATTTTCTCTATTTCCTCCCTCATAGGATCGCTTGCAAGCGAGGCTAGCTTTATTGGGAGGATAGACTGGGAGATACGAGGGTCTTCTTCTTCAAAGTCATCGACTTGGTTGACTACTAGTGTTGCGGATTACTTGGTGAAGATGGTAGGTTATGACCTTGGGGTCGGTGATTCAGTACCGGCGGTGAATATGAACAGGATAGGAATCCCAGTAGTGGTGGGGATAGTGAAGGTTTGAGCTTGGGTGGTGGTTTGGGGGTTGGCAACATTTCTTTCTGAGAGTGAATCTAGTCGAGCAGACCTTTCTGAAAGATTTTCTTAAAGACGGAGCAAATCATTGTATGAAACAGTAGCGGGTGTAATGGTCTCCACAATGATCGTGTCCTGCTACCATGAGCCCTCCAAGGTTGTGTCTTCAGTTGCCATGGTGCGGGCGAAGGACTGGGTCACAATTCTATTGGTCCTCATGTTTTTTCCTGGAGTAGGTCAAATAGTATTCACTGATTGCATGAGATAAAGAAATCGATTTTCAACAGTTGATGAGATTATTTGATTTTTTTGTTTTGATTTTTGATCAATTTGTTAATTTTTATTCTATTTGATGGGTTAATTTGATGAATTTTATATGCTTAATTTTGGTTTTTATGATTTGATTTTGATTTTTTATATTTGATGAATTGATTTAAAAAATTTTTATTTGATATGATGATTTGATGAATTGGATAATTTTGATAAACTTGGTTTCAATTTTTGATGCTTTGATTTTAATTTTATTGGATGAGTTAATTTGACAACTTTGATAAATTTGATAAACTTAGCTTTGATTTTGATTTTTGCCATTTGATGAGTTGATTCAATGAATTTGATAATCTTGGTTTGATGTTTCATTTGGTGACTTTTGATTTTGCCAATTTAATGAATTTGATACTTTTGGCGATTTTGATTTATGGTAATTGTATATGCCCAGTTTGAATGTTAAGATTGGAAGTTTGATAGCTTCAAAGTTTGATGCAACCTACTAGAATGGTATATTTTCCTCAAACAGTTATTGTGTTTAGTTGGCATTTGAGTGAGACAATAATGGCCCTAAAAAAAGATAGTATCTTCATTAATGTTTACTACATCCACTTTTTTTCAAAAGGAAAAGGAAATACAACAATCCTGATCAGTGGGGATGAATGTCAATGCTATAGTATGTCAAGGTGCCTTCGAGTATCGCCATTTGATTTTCCACCTACATCATGTATGCTTTCATGTGGTTGACTAACTGTTCATATCAGACATTGGCACTAGTAGCCCCATTCCTAGCTTGATGGAGCTGGCAGCGAATTTCATTGGTTTCGATTTCCAACCTTTGTTTCTCTTGAAGTGCCTCTGATAATTTCTCCATTGTTTCAAGATGGCTTTGTTGGGCTTCACTCAACTTTTTCTTTTGATTTTCCAATCTCTCTTTTAATTCCATAATTTCCTTCCTTAAATCCAACTCTTCTATTTTCATTTTCCATTTTTGCTTGATGTGCTCTGTTATTTGCTTCCTTATAGAACATTGTGCCTCCCGATCCTTACTTCCTACTCCTCATTTATCCTGTTTTGCTCATGAAGTTCTATTACTACTTTCAAATATGGATCGTCTAAAGGTCGCTTGAGATATTCCTTTGATATGGTACCTTTGGATGGAGGCCTTACTGGGGTGAGGAGCTCGGGTGGTGGCACCAGAGGTGACGGGAAACTTTGACTACACACCCAATCCCTGTATGTATGATCACACATCGTCTTGGAGGCTGGAAATAAGGTTGGGAATTCCCTTTTACTGGAAGCCCAATGCTCTCTGAACCTCCTTTCCATATTCCCACGATACTTGATGAAATCAACCATGTCCCCTTTGATGTCATCGCTAGTTGGAATGAACTGTAAGAAGCCTAGTTTCCCTAGGACTCGTACTAGGACATATGGTGCTGATCCATATAAACCTACTAGAACCATGCTTTCTCTTCCTTCTGCGACTAGACGAGGTTGATTACACCCTTCTTGGACAGACAACCCAATGTTCCAATTGATCTTTCCTTTCATGGCCCTTTGCAATAACACCAAGTTTTGTTTCTTCGTCAAGGCTGCTACCTGTGGATTAGTGCTCAATATTTCTTTTACCTTGTATGTGGGTTGAGATAAAAACTTTCTGGTGTAGATGACCAAATGCGCTAGATGTTGTATCAACCACAGTCGTAAGATATGGAGGGATCCATGGAATGACCATGCTCTATGTGTCTGCAACATGGTTAAGCCCTACAAAATATCTGCTAAGATCATAGGGACCAAGGTGACCGACGATGCTTCTTTGATTTAACGCAACACTATGACTAGTCTTGTGTGAATCCTTTTACGGTCAAGTGGGAAGAGGAGATGTCCTACGATGGCCATGAACAAGGCATTTTGCTGTCCTTTCCTATCCTTTTCCGACTTATTTGATTTGAATATTAGGGTGTTGTGGTTTAGGAGAAACTGAACTGTGATGGATTTTTCATCTAGCATCTGTAGTTGGGGGGGCTTTTTGCATGCTAAGAATTGGCATAGGTCTGCTTTGTACCCCTGCTTGGCAACTAGGAAGGCAATCTCATTTCGATGGGCATTTGTAGGAGATAAGCTACATGTTCTAATGCTAGATATATCTCAATTTCCCCAAAGGAAAAAACCATTTTTTCTAGATCCCAACACTCAAAGGCCGACCATTCTAACTACACCGGTGATAAATTCATAACATTTTCCCAATGGGGTGTCCCTCCAATGGCTCTAATGTCATCAGATTTTTTGAGAAACCGGTCTTTAAGGAGTGCACAACATCTTGGATATTCAAAAAAGGCTTGATTCATTTTCTGTAAAAAAAAGAAGAATGTTAGTAAGCCATTATTATAACACCCTTAGTTTATTTTAAATAAAAGCATATGCATACCAATGAAGTATCATTTAATACTGATTAAAGGACCATTAGTCCTTTAGCCATATTTGTACTTACTAGATACCTCTAGATTTTGGAGCCACGACGCAAAGGAGAAGAGTATCTTTTGGTATTGGTTAAAGGGATGTCATGAAGTATCTTTTCATATTAGTCAAGAGAGGGTTAGACCCTTGCCATATGCATACCTACTAAATACTCTAAGAAATAAAGAGGGTCAAAATGGCCTTTTGATGCTACTTCCCAAGAGTTGTACTCTTGGAGTTTAATGGAATTATGAAACTCAATGCTAAACTGAAATACTACCGCCCTGTTCTCATCCCTCCCTTGGATTACTCCAATCATACGACTAAGGAAATAGAATGATAAAAGGAAAACATAAACTAACTAACCGACAGCCATGAAACTAAATCGATATCAGCCTTACATACAGAACAAAATGGAAAACAATTTTTGTAAAAAAAAAAAAATCAAATAAAATAAAACAAAATAAATGAAAAAAAAATATTAGAAAACACTAAGAAGGAAAGAATAGTATTTCATTTTCAGAATTAAAATCAGATGGAGCAGAATTTAATTTATGATAACAATCACAGCAAGACAATAAGGGGCTAACAGCTGATCTAAATGCATCAATTCAGTAAAGAAACGACCACCACTAAGGTTGAGAAGGACTATACGGTTTACCAGAGCTGGTTCTGCAGAGCTTCATCACTAACTCCTTTGACTGTCGCTCCCCCCAATCCCAATCACAGCAAAGACATAACAAAAGAACTAAAAGAGTGGAAATAAAATAAAGAAGATAACCTGATTTACCTGGGCTTATGTTGGCCAGAAAATGAATGCTACAAATGAGAAATCTCGGTGAGTTCGGTGTGTTCCGTCGATATGAATCAGGGACAGGGTGTGCAAAGAGCGTAATGATAAAGTCCGATTAATGGCGACGGTTTCTGCAATTAGCTCAACTCAGGAAAAAAAAAAAACTCGTAGAACAGGGGAGGTCTCGATCCGCTACCAAACGCCGAGAGTGGGAAATTTCGCTACTGTTGTTCGATGACGAAGAGAGGAAGGCGACGAACAGTGCAGAGCTTCAAATTCTTAGGATTTGGTGGATGTGTTAGTTCGACAAGAAAGGGTCAGGAATGGTGAAAAAAAATTAAAAAGAAAGAGGGAGAGAGATAGAGAATGACGGGAGAAGAGAAGGAAATAAGTGATTATGTCGAGCTCTGTTCTCGCCGCAAGGTTAAAGATGACGAAAACAGAGCTCGGGTCAGATTCTTTGGGGACGAAGGAAGAAGATGACAGAGAGGAGAGTGGAAGATAAAGAAGGGGAAGAAACTAGAATGGTCTAGAGAGAGAAGACGGAAAGAGCTCAACCTTCTCACCGCCACTCTGTGTCTGGGTTCAAACGGGGAAGAAGAACAATAGTCCCCCTCGAATGAAGAAGAAAGGTTTGCTTAAATACTAGGGTGCTGGGGCAGTTTCGTAAATTTTGGGAATTCGAGGCACTTTTGTAATTTTGGAAAAGTTTGGTCAAATCGAGTCAAAAGGTGGTCGAACCGGAGTTTTGAATGAATGGTGAAGATTTTGGGTAAAAAATGGAGGGTTGAGATGGGTTTGACTGTAGATAGGGGTTTTGTGTGTGAAGGCTAGTAAGATTTGCTGAAACGGAATCTTTTTAAATGAAGATGCAAATGAGGGTAGTTTTGAATAAAATTTAATAGGATAGGGTTTTTGGACATTCTGAGTTGATTGGTAGGGTCAGATTGGCCTAACTTGGCTCGGATCAGGAAAGGGCTTGATTCGATTATTTTGGAGCCTCATAATAAAATCTATGTTTTTATGGGGCAAACAAAGTTTGTTTTGGATGAAACTTCACAAGGTAGGGTTTTGGGGTAGTATGATTTGATTGGTGAGGTTAGATTGAGCCAACTAGGCCCGGATTGGGCAGACTTGTAATTTGGTCAATTTGTGACATCGAAAAGGAATCTTGGTGCGATAGAGGGGTAAGCAAAGGTGTTTTGGGATGAAATTTTATAGGTAGGTACTTGGAGGTGTCTAGGATATGATGGTGAGGTCTGATTAGTCTTGGGGGGGTCAAGGGTATAGAAATTTGGGTCAACAGGATGATTCAGAATAGAATTTTGGTTTGATTAAAGGGTGAATGGGGGAATCTGGGGTTGAAACTTTATGAGTAGGTATTTTGATGTATCTAGAGTTTAATGGTGTGGTCTGATTGGTTCGGATGCGTAAAGATCAAGGGAATCTGAGTTCTGGGTGTTTAGGCTATCGAGAGGCATCGGAATGGAATCTTTGCTCAATGAAGGGGTAAATGGAGGAGTCTTCAGCTGAAATTTTACAGTTAGGTGTTTTGGAAAGTCCTAGGTCTTCTGGTTGTGTCTAATCCAATGATTGAGGTGTAAGTGAGGTCGATAAGGGTCATCAGATAGGCATCTAAGGGTTTTGGGTTGAAAGTTGGGTTTCTAGGTTTTTGGGTGTTTTAGAGAGGTCGGATCGGTTTGATTAGGTGTTTAGGGTAAATTGGGGTTCCAGGCAGTGGACTAAGCAAAAATCGAGTGCTGACAACTACCCCTCTTTGTTGTGAGGTAGGAAACTACGAAACAACAAAGACCTAAAGAAGCACGCAGAGATTTTTATGAAGGACAGGCTTGAAAGAGGAGTGAGACAATGAGGGAGGATTACAGTGAGGGAAGGCAAAGAAGAAGTGGAGTCCTTGTACATCATCATTTCATTATGTTCATGCCATTTTATTCTTGGCAAAGTGACCTCTCCTAAGTATCAAGAACCTTTAGAATCAAGGTATGTTTGTCGTAAAATAAAACAATAAAAACAAATGATAATATGAAAACTACTCATTTTGGAAAAAAAAAAACCTCTTAGGTATCAAAAACCTTACGGAATTGGGGTACATCTGTGAAAACTAGAGTAAAGTAAATTTGTGAAAATTGGATTAAAGTAAACCTATCACTAAGAAAATCATGTCGGAGACAAACAAATCAATCATTAAGACAAAGGTTCAAAATTCTTGCAAAGCACAATCATAAAACACCAACAAATATTCTTTAGTTTTTTTAGAACATTTTGAAAGATTTTAATAACTGCTTTTTGATATAACACAATTTAAAATAAGAGTTTCAGGCATTATTTATCATTCATTTCATTCATTCTTTTCTTTTTTCTTTTCTATTTTTTTTTTGTTTTTCTTTTCTTTCTTTTTTCTCTAATATTTTACTATCATTTATCATCTCTATTTACTCAATTAAAACTAGTGTTGGTCAAAGGAAGGAGACTTACAAACTGGATTTCAAACGTGGGTCAAAGCATAAAGGCTGACATGACCTATGGGATTTTCTAACATGGGCCGAAGCATAGAGGCTGACATGACCAGCGGAATTTTTGACGTGGGTTAAGGCATAGAGGCTGACATGACCAACGGGAGACAGACGTGAGTCAAAGCATAGAGGCTGACATGACCAACAAAAGACAGACGCAAGTTAAAGCATAGAGGCTGACATGACCAATGGGATTTCCTGACGCGGTCCAAAGAATAGAGGCTGACATGACCAACAGAATTTTCCGGCGTAGGCCAATGCAAGAAGTTGGCATGACCAATGGATTTTTCCAATGTGGGTCAAAGCATAGGGGCTAACATGACCAACGGGATTTTCTGACATAAGTCAAAGCATAGAGGCTAACATGACCAATGGATTTTCTAACGCAAGTCAAAGCGTAGAGGCTGACATGACCAACAGAATTTTCTGACGCGGGTCAAAGCATAAAGGCTGACATGATCAATGAATTTTCTGACATGGGTCAAAGCATAGAGGCTAACATGACCAACGGAATTTTTTGACATGGGTGAAAGCATATAGGATGACATGACCAACGGGATTTTCTGACACATGTCAAAGCATAGAAGCTAACACGACCAATGGAAGACAGATGTAAATCAAAGCATAGAGGCTGACATGACCAACATAATTTTTGACGTAGGTCAAAGCATAGAGGTTGACATGACCAACGGAAGACAGACGCGAGTCAAAGAATAGAGGCTAACATGACCAATGGAATTTCTGACACTGGCCAAAGCATAGAGGCTAACATGACCAATGGAATTTATGATGCGGGTCAAAGCATAGAGGCTGACATGACCAACGGAATTTCTGATGTGGGTCAAGCCATAGAGGCTGACATGACCAATGGAATTTCTGACATGGGTCAAAGCATAGAGGCTGACATGACCAATGGAATTTCTAACGCGGGCTAAAGCAGGTTGACATGACCAATGGAATTTTAATGAACATCATCAATGAAATTGGAATTCAAACACTTTAACTAACAAATATTCAATCAAGTTATGGACTCAAGAAGCAGAACACCAAAGAGTGAGATAAATATCTGAAGGGATTTTTGAAAAATAAGGTAAAGGTTTGCACAAAAGAGCTAAAAAGAACCAACATATAAGCAAGCAAAAGTTCATGATGTGATGGAAGAGCCAAGATAGAAGCTAGGTATGCACTGAATAAGTCAAAATATCTCCTCATATTGTGGTTCAAGGAAGTTTCCAATTATCAAGCAATGCACAAGGGTCATGAAATAATGGAATGGCAAGAAGAAAGAGCTTCAAAACTCAAGGGCAAAAGTGCTTTCAAACTCAACTCATATGAGAGTAATTACATCCAAATGGGCTATGTCTAGTTCGCATCAGATGAGATTATGTATCATCTCTTCAAGGTCATTGCTCAAAACTCATTGAATTCAAAAGCATGCGCGACGAAATTGTAAGTTGTTGAACAAGGGATTCACTGTAAGAAAATCCTTTACTAGAGGGGGTTTTCTCCAGTTTTCTTTTTTTTCTTTTTCTCTCTCTTTTTTTTTTGTTTACTCTTTTTTTTGGTTAACAACTATGGTGGGCTATGAAGCTAATTCTTAAATGGAGTGAGTGACAACTATTACCCTTTATCGCCAGCCAAATAGGTCTATCCAGTGCTGACTTTTTGATTTCTCGAAGATCAAGGAGGTCTTGCTCATTAGGACGAAATATGGTATGGATGGAGGTTACAAATGATAGGTTAAAATGCTCGAATAACAATTGATATAGGCATCGGTTGCTTGAATCGTCACCTTATGGATTTAATTCAAGGTCTACTCTCATCATCATATTTTCATCTTCTCTCTTCCTTTTTTTTTCTTTTTTGATTTTTTTGTCAATGCAATATTCATGGCCATATATGGGTGGACATTGCTTTTCATATTATTCATCAACATGAATCGTGCATTCTTATTGATCAATGAGGACTTTATTTAGGGACAAAATGTAAATAGGTAGGGAAAATCAAAACTACATGTGGGTGTCATCATAAAAGCTCCTGTAATGATAAAATCATATTAATTGCCCTAGTTTCTCCTGACTGCTTCTTGATTTTTCATTTGTCAATTCAACTTTTGCATTGATCTTCCTTGATAACTGCCCCACTTTACTTGAGTATTTCATTCTCAACAGCATATGTTGAGCATAGTATATGTCGAGCAAAGCCCCTAGGGCATGCTCCCTCTTCTTTCTCTCTTTCTTTTGTTTTCTCCATTTTTCTCTTTTTTTTTGTTTTTTTAAGCCATTTGATGATCCCTGAGGTGCATGCTGTGGGTTTGGCTAGTTTGCCAAAAGAAGGTCTAATGTATAAGCTCAAGTGATTAACTAGCGACTTTTGTGAATTCAAGGGATGAATGAGACAAGAGGAACGGCCGAGGATGGCCTCTAGTCCTTTCTTTGGTTAATCGACAGAGCACTAGGTTAGGATGGTGGCTTTATTCTGTGTCGGCTCAAGCAATATTCAAAGGAAATGTGCTATGCTTTGGCAGTTGCAATTCTACCCCAGTTTGGACAAGGAGGATGGCTTTATTATGGATTGGGAGGTCAATAGGAAGTTCAACTATAGAGATCTTGATCAACAACTAACTTTTCTCAGACATTCTTTTGGGATTCTGAGAGGAGGCAAAAACTTTGCCTTTTTCTACGGGTAAACAATCCTGAACAGACTTGTCACTGCCCTATAGGTAAGCATCTCAGGCAAGGTAAGGAAAAAAATGGGGAAAATAATATTTTATTTATGGGAGTGGTCGAACCCATGAGATGGGCTGCTCTACCTACCCCTTTGAAAGGAATCAAGTCGGACGTAGTTTAAAATGCTTTGGAATGGCAAAGAAGAGAGAATAGCAAAGTAGATGCAATAACAAAAGGAAACTCTCGATGGTTGGAGATAGGGTAGAGAGCATTGACCCCCTATCTTAGAGATTACAATTCAAATTCACGCAGTTGGCTTGACATTACAAATGATACTCAAAACTGACCAAAGAGGACATTCAAAATATGCTGACGAAAGGGAGGAAATGCAGTGAGACCTTGTTCAATTAGCTTCTGAACAACAATCTTGAGCTGATGGAAATTATCAGTGTCATTCCCCGGGCTTCTATGATAGTCACAATAGGCATCCTCATCGTAATGCTTTGGATTATGCACAAAAGAAGGTCTCTCTTCAGGCAACTCTAGATATCCATCATCCAGTAAGGCAGGTAACAACTGAGAGTTTGAACAAGGAAGTGGGGACAACTCTTTTTTTGTTTGGGGACTTTGTTGTGCCCTTGGGGTGTGCTACTGTTGACGTGATTGTAGACGCTTTAAAATAGGCACCCTTAAAGAAGGATTAGATGGAGTTGTGGCTGCAAAGCTAGCTGGGTGGCTGCAAAGCTAGCTGGGTGGCCAAATATGAACTGTACTTCACTCCCTCCTTGATGCTTGGAACCAAACTTCTTTGTCTCAGAGATGGTTACCCCAACTCCAACCATCAATGGGTTAATCCATCCATGCCTAAGAGATTCTTCGATTTTGACAGCTCCTTTCACCACTTCACTGAAGTCCTTGAGCGGTTGTGCATCCAATAAAGTATGGTAGGAAGTTTTTGGAGAGGATGATGAGCGATTGTGCAACCAATCTTGAGCGGCTGTCAAATTTAACATTTTCGAAGCTATGAAATATCCAAGTGAATGCCATTCGATCTGCTCTATTGATACCATTGATTCGATTGTGTAGGAAGTTTTTCGAGAGGAGGACATGGATGATGAACTGGAATTCAGTGCACAATTAGACGGGGAGGAGGAGTCTGATGCATCCTATGATAGTCCGGAACTGATGCCGGAACAAAAGGTAAGCAATTATGATATTCCATTGACATTTTCTCATAAGAAATTGTTGCCTTCTGTTTTGCAGGCTCCGGAGTTGGAACTATAGACTTTACCTGATCATCTCAAGTATGCATACTTGGGCGAAAAAGAAACACTACCCATGATCATTGCGAAAGGGTTGACCGAAGAACAAGAGGAGCAGTTCATCAAAGTCCTAAAGGACCGCCCCTCAATTTGCATGCATAGGATCCTTTTGGAGGATGGCGCCAAACCAGTTAGAGAACCACAAAGAAAACTCAACCCAGTAATGAAAGAGGCTGTGATGATAGAAGTACTTAAGCTATTAGATGAAGGGATAATTTACGCAATTTCGGACAGTAAATGGGTAAGTCCTATACATGTTGTGCCCAAGAAAACTGGGATAACTGTGGTAAAAAATTAGAATAATGAACTAATCCCAATGAGGGTACAAAGTAGCTGGCGTATGGTAATTGATTTTCGAAACTCAATTTGGCCACTCGAAATGACCACTTTCCCTTACCCTTCATCAATCAGATGTTAGAAAGATTAGTAGGTAATGCGTTCTTTTGTTTTCTCGATGGATTCTCATGATATTATCAGATTGTTATTGCCCAGGAGGACCAAGAGAAAACAACCTTCACTTGCCCCTTTGGTACTTTTGCTTACAGACAAATGCCCTTTGGTTTGTGTAACGCTCTAGGCACTTTTCAAAGATGCATGATAAGTATATTTTCTGATTTTATTGAGAAGTGCAATGAAGTGTTTATGGATGATTTTACTATTTATGGTGATTCGTTTGATGATTGTTTAATTAATTTAAGTAAAATTCTGAATCGATAGAGACAAATCTTGTCTTGAATTATGAAAAATGCCACTTTATGGTAAAGGAAGACATTGTGCTGGGACATGTTATTTCAGCTAGGGGAATAGAGGTCGACAATGCCAAGATTGATTTAATTGTAAACTTACCCTACCGTACAAATGTTAGGGAAGTTCGTTCCTTTCTTGGACATGCAGGTTTCTATCGCAGGTTCATCAGAGACTTTTCAAAATCGCCCTGCCATTGTCCAATTTGTTGCAGAAGGATGTGCCTTTCGATTTCGATGATGAGTGCAAGGAAGCATTTGACAAGCTCAAGAAACTATTAACAATTGCACTCATTATTCAACCACCTGATTGGAACTTGCCCTTTGAGATCATGAGCGATGCAAGCAACTATGCGGTAGGGGCTGTTTTAGGTCAACGAGTTGATGGGAGGAGCCACGTCTTCTACTATGCTTCAAAAACATTGAATGTTGCACAGTGCAACTACACAACAACTGAAAAGGAGCTATTAGCAATTGTATTTGCTTTAGATAAATTTTGATCATATTTACTTGGCTCTAAAGTAATTGTATTTTCTGATCATGCAGCTTTGAAATACCTGCTAGCGAAAAAGGAGTCAAAACCGAGGCTGATAAGGTGGATACTCTTGCTCTAAGAGTTTGATTTAGAGATTAAGGATCAAAGGGGAGCTGAAAACTTGGTGGTGGATCATCTAAGCAGGTTGGTAAAAGATGAGGACTCCTCACCCATCTCTGAGTTGTTTCCCGATGATCAATTGTTTCACATAAAAGGTATGGTCCCTTCGTATGCTGATATTGTGAACTACTTGGTTACCGGAATTTTGCCTAATTACCTTAGCAAATCCATGAAGAATAAAATCAGGTATGAGGCAAAATATTATGTATGGGACAAACCCTACTTATGGAAATTCTGCTCTGATCAAATAATTAGGAGGTGTGTCCCTGAGAATGAGCATATGTCTATTTTAAGCTTTTGTCATAATTATGCTTGTGGTCGTTATTTTGGGCCAAAGAGAACTGCTCGAAAGGTTTTAGATAGTGGGTTGTATTGGACAACCCTATTTAGAGATGCATATTTGTTTTGTAAAAACTGTGAAAGATGTCAACAAATAGGTGCATTATCTTGCAGGAATGAGATCCCCCAAACCCCCATTCTTGTTTGCGAAATCTTTGATGTTTGGGGTATTGATTTCATGAGACCCTTTCCTCCCTCTTGTGGTTTTGCTTATATACTTTTGGCAGTCGATTATGTCTCAAAATGGGTGGAAGCAAAAGCCACCAGGACTGATGATTCTAAATGTGTTGTAGGGTTTATCAAATCTAACATTTTCAGTAGGTTTGGCATTCCTCGAGCCATTATAAGTGATCAAGGGACCCATTTTTGCAATAGAGCCATCGAAGTCTTGTTGAGAAAGTATGGGGTGCATCACCGAGTCGCCACTGCTTATCATCCCCAGACTAACGGACAAGCTGAAATTTCCAATAGAGAGATTGATTTTTGGCAAATCTTGCCACTTGCCAATCAAAATTGAACATAGGGCATATTGGGCAATCAAACGCTGCAATATGAGCATGGAAGAAGCTGGCAAGGCAAGAAAGCTCCAATTGCAAGAACTGGAAGAGTTGCGGTTAGAAGCCTATGAGAATTCAAAGATCTACAAAGAGAATACCAAATTGTTCCATGATAATTTACTTTTAAGAAAACAATTTATAATTGGGCAAAAGGTTTTACTGTACAATTCTCGACTCCAAACTCATGCCAGGTAAGTTGCGTTCCAGATGGATGGGTCTATTTATTATTACTGATGTGTTTCCTTATGGTGTAGTAGAGATCAGAAGTCTCGATACAGGCAATGTTTTCAAGGTGAATGGGCATCGTTTGAAGTTGTTCCATAAGGATGCAAATGTCTCCTCTACGGTAGACATCTCGTTGGACATTCCTCGTTATTCATCAAGTTAAAGAAGAAAAGGAGGACGTTGAGCATAACGCCGTTAAACAATTGCGCTTATGGAAGGCAACCCATTGTGTTTAGTTAATTTTGTTATTTTGTTTTGATTTTTGTGTTTAGCAGTTGATTTTATATCTGAAGGAACCCAACAAGGCGCACAGGGAAGTTCCCTCAAATCCTTCTACTATATGCATAACCACATACATTGGGGACAATGTATAACTTAAGTGTGGGGGGATTAGGGAAATCTGGTGGAATTTGGGATAACCCTAGCATGCTTCGATCATCACTTCTTGACTTTGCCTTTTGAAATTTCTGCTCCCTGGAAACTTATCCTTGAATGATTTCGACTTATCAGGAATCATGTGCTTAGGCTTAATAAATAGGACAGGATGCAAGCATGACTAACTGATCTTTTTTTTGCTGCATATGGTAATCATTATTTTAATCAATCAATAGGCAAGATGTATTTAAATTGTCTGCATAAGGGCCTGATTGATTTTCACATAAATATATGTGAAACATGTTTGATTATTCTAGAACTTGCTGTGTTAGGCATGTTGAGACCACGATCAATGAGTTCATGGATCAGATGGTGATGCCTTGTGATTCGTTCTTGTGCAAAAAAAAAGAATAAAATCGTAACTAATGTGAGGTGGAGCATAAAATGCACTCACATCTAAAAACGAAAGCAATGGTGAGATGGAGCATAAAATGCACTCACCCTAGAACCCCAACCCCATTCTCACCATCAGACCCTTGGAATTCATACTAAGTGGTGGAGATATGATACATAGCAAGCTTATGGCAATAACACACCTTGTTTTGGCCTAAGAAACAAAGAAAGATAATTGAATCTGGCTGAATTGGTTTATTAAAGCAATGGATACTTGTTCAGTCCAAGAAGGTTCAGCCGGTGGAAGGCTTGTTTCCTTTACTGTCAATTTAACTTGAGACCATGAGGAATGGTGATTTGAAATCACTCTTAGACAAGTCAAAAGGGAAAAAGAAATGGAAAATGGGAAGGTTACCAAGTCTGGACTGAAGCATGCAATGGATCAGGCCTTATGTTGAGAGAAAGAAAGATTAGAAATCAATAGGTAGTTTCTTTTGTTTTGCTTGAGTTTTGCCTTGCCCGAGGACGAGCAAAGTTTAAGTGTGGGGGATTTAATGAGACTAAAAAGTATCCTATTTTTATCCCATAATATTCACTCTTTTACATCAATTTAGCACTTAAATGGACTCATTACTCTTGTATTTCGATTCAGGGCAAGAAAAAGGCAATTCGGATGATTTTGCACAGTTTCGGCAACAGTCAGTAATTTGGGCATAACTCTCAATTCCGGACTCCAAATTGGACAATTATGGAGGCATCAGAAATATGAAAGAAAGGCCCACAACTTTTATGTTTTTTGTTTTGACAGATTCGGTCCTCATCGAATACGAAACCGGGCCCAAAGTCGGAGCAAGTTCGCAGCCAGGCCCATTTCACAACTGAAGCCCAACTCGCAGATGTACCTTGAAACATCCTAAGTTTTTAAAGTAGCCCAACTCGAATTCAAGAGCCAAGAGCCCCAATTTTGAATGTAACCTCCAGAAAGAGAGTCTTATTAGATTTAAATTCTTAAATGTAATCCTATCAAGATAAGAAGATTGGATTAGATCACTAGATAAGATATAAGTTAGGATTAGTTCAAAACAGATTAGGACTTTCTAATTTGAGGTTAATCTCCTAGAAGGAGTTGGAGAGAGCCCCTCCTCCTAAAGCTATATAAAGGGGGGGGGGGGGGGGGGGGGGACCAGCTTTAGGCATCACTCAATCATCCAAGAAATCATCAAGCAACTCAAGCTACCAAGAAGTGCAATTCGGCCTACTGAGAAGCAGAGCATGGGGGGATCGAAATTCATGAGAAGCTAAGCTTTTCTTTTCTGGTTCAAGGGGGGAGGTTCGATTGTGTCATCGCGGGGTTCTGTATTATATTTAAGTTCTTGCTTTTTAATTCAAGTATTCATTGGTTCTTGTGCATTTTCCCATTGGATGTTAATGTTAAATAGTCTGACAAATTAATTAATGTTGATTTTCCTACTGCTATCCATAGTTTGGTGATCCATAATTGTCACGAATAATGGTACAAGTAGCAATTAGGTTAATATCTTTATGGGTCAATTGTTTGTGATAGCCTTTGACCAATGTATTGAAATGTTTTAACCTAAAGGGAATCGATGGAACAAGATTCGATAATTGCAGCTATCTCAATTATTGTTATATTGGTTTAACTGTTTTCACAAAGCTTAATGCTGTCACTAGTTGATATGGAACGCTATCGTACCCAATCGATTAGTGATAAGTGTTGATCGAATGTTGGGTTTGGTCAGCTGAATTAGGAAAACACAAGGTTTATTATGGCCATCCTAATAAATCTAAGGTTAAATGCTTGAATTGCAAGTCCACGGAAGTCTACCTATGATCGATGACCAACTGAACCCTTGAATTAGGATTCGGTAAGACTGATTTCTCTTGTTTGTTCGTTGCTATTTGCTTTCTTGTTCTTTTAGAATTTTTAATTATTTAATTTTCTCACTCTATTATATTGCGCATTCAGCTAAGAAATTAATCCCTAGCTCCCTGTAGGATTCGACCTAGTACCACTATTACTACAAAAACTTTATTGTGGGACTAGCATTAATTTTAAGGGCTTCGACAACCCATCGATGGGGTTTTTGGACATTCTGAGTTAATTGGTAGAGTTTTTGGGTTGTATGATTTGATTTATTCGATTAATTTGGAGCCTCAAAATGGAATCTACGTTATTAAGGGGCAAACAATGTCTGTTTTGGATGAAAATTCACAAGGTAGAGCTTTTGGGTAGTATGATTTGATTGGTGAGGTTAGATTGAGCCAACTAGGCCCGGATTGGGTAGACTTAGAATTCGGTGAATCTGTGACCTCGAAAAGGAATCTTGGTGCAATAGAGAGGTAAGCAAAGTTGTTTTGGGATCAAATTTTATAGGTGGGTACTTGGAGGTTTCCAGGATGTGATGGTGAGGTCTGATAGTCTTGGGGGTCAAGGTTTAGAAATTTGGGTCAATGAAATGATCCGAAACAGAATTTTGGTTTTATGAAAGGGCAAATGGGGGAATCTAGGGTTAAAACTTTATGGGAAGGTATTTTGATGTATCTAGAATTTAATTGTGTGGTTTGATTGGTTTGGATGCATCATGATCAAGGGAATCTGAGTTCTGGGTGTTTAGGCTATTGAGAGGCATCGGAATTGAATCTTAGCTCGATGAAGGGGTAAATGGAGTCTTAAGCTGAAATTTTACAAGTAAGTGTTTTGGGAGGTCCTGGGTCTGGTGGTTGTATTTGATCCATTGGTTTAGGCATAAGTGAGTCCGATCATGGCCACCGGATGGGCATCAGACAGGTTTAACGGTGTATCTAAGGGTTTTGGGGTTGAAAGTTGGGTTTTCTGGGTTTTTGGGTGTTTCGGAGAGGTCGGATGGGTCTGATCAGGTGTTTGGGGTAAATTGGGGGTTCAGGCGGCGAACCAAGCAAAAATCTGGTGTTGACAACACACCAAAATATCTGCCCATAAAGTTTTAACCCAACATTCCCACGTTTAT
This sequence comes from Nelumbo nucifera, assembly GCF_055504915.1. Classification (NCBI taxonomy): domain Eukaryota; kingdom Viridiplantae; phylum Streptophyta; class Magnoliopsida; order Proteales; family Nelumbonaceae; genus Nelumbo; species Nelumbo nucifera. The sequence continues at coordinate 83,974,497 of NC_142650.1, forward strand.
CCTTTAATCAAACCAAGATTTTGTTCTAGATCCTCTCATTGGCCTGAATTCCTATACTCTTGATCCCCTGAACCAATGAGACATTACCACCAGGTCCAAGATGCTTAGAAATCCTATCCTATGAAATTTCAACCAAAAACATCCTTGGTTGCCCCTCCATCGCATAAAGATTCCATTTTAAGGCTCTGAATCGATCGAATCAAGCCCTTTTTCTAGATCTGTCCGGTCTGGGCCTAATAAGCCTAATTTGATGTAACCAATCAACTCAAAACGTTAAAAAACCCCACCCTTCCATATTTCAAATGAAAATACCCCTATTTACATATCTATCAAAAAAGATTTCATTTTGGTTAATCTTGTCAGCCCACACATGTAAAGCGCCTCTCTATACCTAGAACCCATTGAACCAAAACCCTCGATTTTAATTTTTGAACTAATTTTAACCAAATTTATAGAAATTACAAAAATACCCTCGGATTTTCTAAAATTACAAAAATACTACTGATCCCTTATAAATAAAATAAGGAATAAGTGGACCACAATCCACCTCAGAAATCTAAAATTACAGCCTCCTCCTAGTCTACTAGTTGCCTCCCCTATAAACTGCATCTTGCCCGTGAATTTGGCATCAATCTACGGGCAATATTCATCTGGCCTGTACGGTGAGGGTTAGCTTTCTAAGGTGGACTGAACTATAAAAACCCCTATAAATAAAACCCAAAGTAAACAAGTAAACCTAGTGCCCACATTTACTATTCATCTTCGCCCTCGCAACACCAAACCATTAGTGCCACATCTCAACCCTCTCTTCGTCTCTCCCTTCTCTCTTCTTTTATCCCTATTTCTTTTTTCTCTTCCTTTCTTCCCTTTTCTTCTTCCTCCCCTCGCTTTCTTATTTTCCTTGACCGACATCACTTTCAAATCGTCTTCCACTTCTAAACTCGACCCAATAACAAAGAAAACCTTGTAACCATGAAATCCATCTTCTTTTTTTGTATTAGATTATCAGTGATTTCACACTGTTATTCTTAGAACATTTCTATTCCCTGATGCTCATATCAGTTCCTTTCACCACTTCGGTTCCCCAAACCAGTCGTTGAGCCTGAAAGCTCTCTATTCTTCCACCAGACGAACGAAATTGGTGGTAGCATTCACGATTTGAGATCATACTCCTCTTAACTTCAAACAACGGCCATTGTCAACTCATCCATCTCTTAATTGCATGTTAGCATAAATTTGGTGTTGAAAGAGCGATTTGGCTATAGTAGAGCATCCCTGTCGCAACATTATATTTCAAGATATAAGTCGATCCCAAGTAAGTTCCTTCTTCCCCTATAACCTTCCTTTCCAATCCCCTTGTTTCTTGTTTTCTTTTCTTATTTTATTCTCTTTCTTAATAGGAGTTAGGTGTTAGAGCCAGTGATGAGGCTTTTGCTGAACCAGGCTCTATAAAATCTCTAACATTAATGATGTTCTTTCATAGCTTTCTTTTGATGTTTTGATTGTTTCGTGGATTGGCTTGAGCGAAATATATTTGCTAAGTATCTAAAGGATGGATTATTCATCAAAAAAGCATCTAAATGATGGATCATTGTTTTATTTCTTGTTTTTATTTTCTATGATTGATTTCTTCCGCACGTAATATTTGATTAACTCAATTGATCGCTATTTTTTATGTTAGCTATTTCATCATTTCCCTTCTACAAGAATTCAAGCTGACCAGTAGTTTAATTCGACCTCTTCAAATCATGATCGTAAATCCACCAGTAGTTTAATTCGACCTCTTCAGATCAACCTGAAATTCTCATGTAAACAAAGTGTTTTGCTATAGTAGATAAAAAATAAAGGGTAAATTTCTTAAACTACCCTTATTGTTTAGCTAATTGACTAAGTGTACCCTTACTGTTTGAAAATTGACTGATGCTACCCCTACTGTTTCTAACAATTGACTAACTCTACCCTTACCGTTAACATCCGTCAATATTCCGTCAAAACCCATATACATGTGATACCACTTGACGGTTAAAATTCTTCTAAAACCTAATATTACCCCTTCCTTGTCCCCTTTTTCCGTCTAAAACCCAATACCAACTTTTGCTCGGATACTGAAAAACCCATCAAAGGTGTGGTCTCACTGAAATTCAGCCCTCGTCATTGTTGGCTTTTCAGATTACCCTTCCAGTTTTGAAACTAGTTGATGAGAACATGAATTGGTTAACCATCGTTGGCTTCCATACAAGAAAGTGGTTTTTCTCGTCACTGGCGATGCTCTCTCTCCTGGATCTCCTTCTTCACCTGCTTCGTCTCCACCTTTGTCGCGAGTATTTTTAACTGAACCAACACAACAACAGGTTGGTTATAGCATGTCTCTCTCTACAATATTCAACTACACTAAACAGAGAACTCCTTAGAGGAAATAAAATTGATGAAATACATGTCTCGTACCATTTGAATGCCGAATGTTGTAAGTTTACTTCCTTTTAGCGCTATCTCCATTTTTTACTTCCTTCAGATGGACCTAATGGCGTTCCTTCACTTGATCAACCAATGTGTTCTTCGATGGCCCATCTTCTTTAGGTTTAGCAACGTCATCTTGCTTCACAGCTTTAGAGGAATCACCAGGGGAGGGTCCATCAGTTACAGGAATAGTTTTCGTAATAGTTCCAACCATAAAAATACTTGCTCATAAACTTGTATTTCTAGTCCTATAAGGCATCTAGTTCAAAAGGACCAAGCCCTGAGATATCGCTAGTTAAATCCTTCTCTTCAAAGGACATCTTTGCAAGAGCTCTACTTGCGTCCTTCCCACCGAACAATGCATCTGGTCCACCAGGTCCGTAAAACACTCTGCTCTGCATTACATCACCTAGAACTATTTCATACCCACCTTGGAGAGAATCCATTTCTGGGGCTAAAAGTTGCCAAATTGGCTTCTTCGTAGTCTTCGGAGCCCACCCAAACAAGTTGTAGTTTTCCTTTGTTTTTTAGTTAAGATTTTCAACATGATTTATTGCACATAATAATACTCTTCTTTTAATGTTTCATGGCATCATCAACTTTTTTTTATTTGATCGTTTGCCACATTTCATGGCTGTCATTAATGAGCTTTCCAGAGATGCTATTAAGTGCCTATAATTGAACCAAAAGGGGTTCTTGATTACATGGTAGAATTGATAATAGAGAGTGAAGGTTTTATTTTGAAAATTTGAAGAAGAATAAAGGGTAAAATAGTCTTTTTTGTATTTCTATTAACGGACGCTAACGGTAAGGGAAGTATTAGTCAATTGTCAGAAACAGTAGGGGTAGCGTTAGTCAATTTTCAAACAGTAAGGGTACACTTAGTCAATTAGCTAAACCATAAGGGTAGTTTAAGAAATTTACCCAAAAATAAAATGTGAATAAATAGTTGTAGAACCAAAGGAAAATATAAAAGGGTGGAGGAAGAGAGGAGATGATAATAGGGAAGGTGATAATATAGCAAGTATAGTTAGGCCTATCTGTAGATTCGAAGGGAGAGAGTCTTTTATGAAGAGAAAAAGAGATCTATAAAAGGGAATTTATGTAAAATTTTTGATAAAAATGAAAATGAAAAATAATAAAAAATAAATATATGTTGTAGCCACGGATTTGACAAACCTTGGTGGTTTTTGGCAATGAAGTATGCTGATAGAATAGGAAATGAAAGGGATGAGAACAAGCTCTGAAGGGGGATGATAAAAAAGCAAAGTTGAGGAGAATAACCCACAGAAAGAAGGGGAAGAAGAGTCTAGTGTAGAAGGAACTCATGAGGAATAAGGAGGTGGGGACATAGGTCAGGAGGAGAGAAATAAAGAGACAAACAAAAGAGAGCTGACCAGTGAGGACTCTATGGCAGCATTTGTACAAAAGTTGGGGTGTAAATTGAAAGATCCAAATGATCTGAAAGGGTTCTTAGAAAAAAAAAAGAGAGAAGTTATGACTAAAAGGAGAAAAATGAGTGAGGTTGGAAGATTGGTGAAGGATGTGGAAGGAGATAAAAGTTTCGGTGTTAGAGAGGAAAGGATAAAATGAAACAATTTTGGGTAACAGGTGTAAGGGTGGGAGAATAAAGATTAATGAGGATCATAAGCTGGGATGTTAGGGGATTGGGCAATGCAAGGGAGGGAGCAGTAATAAAAGCGGTCATCAAGAAAATAGATCCAGATGTGTAGGGGTAGGGGAAACTAAAAGAGTAGAATTTGACATCAAATGGGCAAGGAGTGTGTGGAGAGGTAGGGGGATTAGTTGGGTGGCTTTACCTTTCTGCGGATTTGCAGGGGTGTTGTGACAATGTGGAAGAATGAGGTAGTTGTTGGTTTGGAGGAATTGATAGGACAATTTTCAGTTTCCTTGAAATTTAGGCAAGTGGAGGATGGATTTGAATGGGTGCTAACTAATTTGTATGGTCCAAATGATTATAGAGAAAGGAGAAAATTATGGGAAAAACTAGCTGACATAAGGGGTTTGTGGGAGGGGTCGTGGTGCTTTGAAATGTAATTAGATTCTTAGAAGAAACAAATAGTTCTAGGCAGAGGTCTACCACAAGTATGATGAGATTTAATCAATTTGTTGATGCTTTTAAACTTAAAGAGATCCCATTGTCACAAAGGTGTTATACTTGGTCCAATCTCCAAGTCAATCCAATTTGCTCTAAGTTGGACAAATTTTTATTTTCAAATGGTTGGGAAGAACATTAGGGGAATCTGAACTCTAAAGCACTTCCGAGGGTGACCTCCAACCATTGGCCTATTGTACTTTATAAGGAGGATGTGAGAAATGCAGGTCTTGCTCCATTTAGATTTGAAAACATGTGGTTAGGACACCCAATATTCATTAAGAAAGTTAAAGACTAGTGGTCAGAGAGCAACTCAACAATGGAAATGAGTGGGATGCGGTTTCACAAAAAGCTCCAATTTCTGAAAGTTAAAATCAATTATTGGAATCTTTTAGAGTTTGAGAGACTAGAGAAAATGAAGCAAAGTATGATTGCACAAATTGAAGATCTGAATAGCAAAGAAGGGAGGGGCAGCCTAATAGTAGAGAATAAGGAACAAAGATGGAAATTGCATAAACAGTTAGAGGACTATCTTCTTCAGGAGGAAATAAGTTAGAGGCAGAAGTCAAGATGTAAATGGCTGAAGAGGGGGGTAGGAATACTAAGTTTTTTCATGCTATGGCAAGTAGCAGAAGGAGAAGAACCTTTATTTCAAGTTTGGAGATTGAAGGGGTAATAGTTACCAATCAAAGAGAGATTGCAGGAGAATTTGCAGATCATTTTAGGTCTATATTTAGAAGGCCCATAAATAATAGGGTTTGGAATGGGCAACACTGAAGATAGAAGATAGAGAGTAGTTAGAAAAGAAATTTGATTTGGAAGAGATAAAAGAGGCAGTATTTTCAATGGATAGATCAAAGGCAGTAGGCCCGGATGATTTCACAATGGCTTTTTATCAGGATTGTTGGGAGATACTAAAAGAGGACCTAAGGTTGGTATTTGATAAATTCCATACCAGATGAGTGATTAACCCTGGGCTAAATTCCACATTCATTGCATTGGTACACAAGAAAAGTGGTGCAAGCCATCTGAAGGATTATAGGCTTATCAGTTTAGTTAATAGCCTTTATAAGATCATTACTAAGGTGTTATCCATTAAAATTAGGAAGGTTCTCCCATCAATCATAGCAAATAATCAAGGAGCTTTTGTGAAGGGGAGGCAGATAACAGTAAGGGTGCAAGTTGGGTTGGCCCGAGCTAACAGTTTATGTTATTTCGGGCTCATGTTTCAGGTTGGGCCCTTTGAAATTTTGAGAAAATCCCATTCCTAACCCGCAAAAGTTGCACCCTAGATAACAGATAAGATATTTGTAGCAAAATGAGAGTTTAGAGGACTTTAAGAGATCTAGGAGAAGAGGGATGGTTTGCAAATTAGATTTGCAAAAAGGCTTATAACTTAGTTGATTGGTCTTTCCTGCTAGAGGTGATGATCAACTTTGGGTTTAGAGACATTTGGTGAAAACGGGTGATGGGCTGCATTAGGAATTGCCATTACTCCATTTTGGTATAAATGGGATAGTGGACTATTTTCTAGTTTTGAGGGGGATTAGACAAGGAGACCCCCTATCCCCTTTTCTATTTACATTGGTTGCAGAAGTGTTCGGGAGACTAATCTCCAAAGCTGATTCTAGGGATTTAATAAGAGGATGGAGAGTTAGAAGAGAAAACATACCACTCACAAACTTGTGATTTGTAGATGACACAATTCTGTTTTGTGAAGGAGGGGATATCAATAGGATTAGAAACCTGAAGCTTACTATACAACTTTTTGAGCAAAGGTCAAACCTTAAAATGAATTTTGAGAAAATTTGTATAGTTGGAGTCAATATGGGGGAAGGGGAGGTATGTGAGTGTGCAGACATTTTGGGATGTGTAGTATCTAATTGGCCCCTTAAATTACCTTGGGTTACCATTGAGAGATAATACTCAGAAAGGTGATTTTTGAGCTCCTGTTTTGGAGAGGTTTGAAAAGAGACTTGCCAACTGGAAGAAAAACTATTTGTCTCTTAGAGGGCGAATCACTCTAATTATGTCCAAACTTGCTAACCTTCTTGTTTATTTTTTGTCAATCTTTAAGGTTCCGATTAGGGTGGCTAGCAGGCTGAAAAAACTAATGAGAATTTTTCTATGAGAGTCGGGGGAGGAGAAGAAGGACCATAGGGTTAGGTGGGAGGTGGTGTGTAGGAGTAAGAATGAGGGAGGTCTGGGAATTGGGAACATAAAGAATAGGAACCTAGCACTACTAGGGAAATAGTTATGGAGATTTTTCACTGGATAAAGAAAGACTTTAGGTTAAGGTAGTGGGAAGTATTCATGGGGTGGAAGACAATGGATGGGATTCTGGGGTTCTCTCCCTGGATTAGGTATGATTTGCACTCAATCAACCTCATTAAATTCTGGGAACATGTTTGGGTTGGGAATTCCTCTTTGAAAGATCAATTTCCAGCCCTTTTTACTATCTCTACCCTTGAAAATGAACCAGTTTCCTCCTTCCTTGTACCTTCTAATTCACCTTCTAGATTTGGCTGGAACCTAGGTTTGAGAAGAGATATCAGGGACACAGAGTTAGACTGTATTTCAGCCTTATTATTCATTCTTGATGGGGTTTTCCTTGAACCAACAAAGACAGATAATAGAATCTGGACTCTCACTCCCTCGAGTTCCTACACTTGTGCCTCTTTCTTTAAGCCCTTTTACCCCCTTCTTCTGTTGGACTGTCCTTCCCTGTTAAAGAGGTGTGGTGTCAACCTATACCTTCAAAGGTTGGGAGTTTCTATTGGGAAGCCTTTATAGAAAGAGTTATAGGGGATTTACTTCAAAGAAAAAGACCCAGTTGTTATTTGTCTCCTCACTGGTGTGTCCTCTATAAATCTGATGGTGAGTTTGGATACCATTTACTAATTTCTTGTCAGTTTGTTAAAGTTATTTGGGAATGGTTTACTTCTTTATTTGGGTGCAGGTGGATCCCCCTTTGAATGTACAAAGTTTATTCACTTCCATGCGTCACTGGCCAATAAAAAGAACCAAGATCATGTGGAGATGTGTTAGGGTTGTAGTATGTTGGACTGTTTAGGAGAAGAGAAACTCACATATTTTCTCATATAAGGAGAGAAGCTTGGAAGTAATCTTGGAGGCTATCCATATTAGGGTGATACATTGGTTGAAAACTTTGTAATTGTTTACAGACTCCTCAGTTGATGAGATGATAAGAAGTTGGAAGGAGATTACAGATTCAGCTTCAATTAAGAAGATTTCAAGTTCTTGCTGGACACCTCTATCTCACAAATTTACCAAACTAAATTTTGATGCCAGTAGCATGGGCAATTCAGGGCCCTCCGGAATAAGGGAGCGATAAGAGATGGAAAAGGGAATCTGTTAGCTATCTATTCCGGTCCAATTAGGGTGGGAGATTCCTTGAGGGTTGAGATTCTATGAGCTCTTGAAGGGATTCAAAGTGTCAAAGACATGCATATTAAAAAAATTGATCATAGAAGGTGATTTTGAAATTGTGGTGAATTGGCTAAAAGATGATAGCTCTAAGCTTTGGAATTACAACAATGAAAAGAGGAAATTGAAGTGGCTGACTAAGGACATTGAAGTCCGTTGTACATGGATAAAGAGAAGTGCAAATTCATTAGCAGATGATTTAGCTAGGCAAGGGGTGAACAGAAACTCTCTTTTTTGGGCTGTTTTGTAATTGTTTCATGGTTTGGGTGTAAATTGGTGTAGTAGGGAGTTAAGATTCTTTATCTCCTCTTCTATGTAATTTCTTAATTTCTAAATTGTTAATCAAATTCATTGTTATTATTGATAAAAAAGTGAAGTAAAAAATAATATAAAAATAAAAATAAAAGATTCAAACAAATTTAGAAAATGGAAAATTAAAAAAAATGAATGAAAATAAAAATAGGTTTCCATAAGAAAATAACATAAACAAATGATAAAAATTAAATTAAAAAAAAGAAATGAAATAAAATAAAAATATTTTTAATTAGGGGAATTTTCTTATGATGGTTTATTCATGATTCTGTTTAACTTTATTAATTATTAGTTGCTCTTAGTTAGTTAATGAATTGCTTGCTTTAATTTGTGCTCATTTGGAATCCCATGTGGGCTCTCACCTATTGAACCTAGGAGAGAGGTGCCTAACCCCTTCCCTCTCCCATCTGAGTCTTACCTAGACTGGTTTATTAAGCCAATGTGCTTTCCGATAAATATCTCAGAGGTCCCATCACCTCCATTTCCATAACTAATGAATGGGTGGTGACTCCTATTAAGCCCAAGCGAGTCGTTTTCCATCTCTCACAGCCTACCTCACTCATGGGCCGCTTTCCTTTGTTTGTAGTGTCTATTGGCCTTCTTGGACCGTTACGTGTTAAACTTCGTCACTAAAGTGGTGTGGTGGCTATGGGTAGTATGGAGCCATTCATCTACCTGTTCTACCACATGCCCTAGCGGAGGAGCCATCACATTCCTCGACTACAACTCCATTACTAAGAACAATAGGAATCCCCCAAACAAAGAACATAAATGGACATGATGCAATGAACTACATACCTCCGCACACTTAAACCCAGCCAGGGGGAAGCATGTGATGTTGGCAAAGGCGAGACCGTTGTGCCTTTGACAAAATACATCTTCACCATAAGATCAAAGAAACTACGATCCCATACTTTCATAACTGAATTAATGCAAGCGGCAGTCAAGCTGGTATGTGCATGATTGCGCTTCCCTTGCCTTGTCCACATTGTTGATTACCCCAGGCCATAAAACAAGACAGTCGACACCCACCTCCAGGTTATTGGTGCCAACTACGTATTGCTGGTCACCTCTCTCATGAACATTCATCCTAATGCAGAATGGCATGGTGTGAGTCACGTGCTCCGCATAAGGACTATGAATGAAGTTGTCAACATTTGCAAATTGAGCTTCCAACCCATCAACATCGAAGTTCCTACTGATAAAAAAACATTGAAGTTCTTCCCTCTCCTGGCATTTAGCCAATGCTTGCTATAAGAGACGTCTAGTGTGACATTCTCTGAATCTGTCCCTTCCAAGTTTGCCATGTGAACCTCTAGGGGGGACAAGTCTCGTGGGGTAACATCCAATTCAAACCTCTCGTATATGAACATAATAAGGAATATGGAGAATACATAGGACACCCTCCTCGTATAACTGGGGTCCATCACTTGGTGAATGGTGTCATCTATTCGCTCATATAGATAGCCTACGAACATAGAAGCCAGGGCAAGTTGGCACCCGCTAGCTGCAAGAATGACAAGAGGCACCAATGCCTGTAGTCAGGGCTGCCTAAAATAGAAACCACGATGCAACATATAGAATGAAGGTGGCCAAATGACATTGGTTGTCTGCCCTCCTAGCATAAATCTCAATGGCCTGATCCATGTATCAATTGGAATTTCACCACAGGCACTAGTCACATCTACCCTAGCCTCAAACTATTCTATTCGCTCATATAGATAGCCTAGGAACATAGAAGCTAGGGCAAGTTGGCACCTGCTAGCTGCAAGAATGACAAGAGGCACCAATGCCCGTAGTCAGGGCTGCCTAAAACAGAAATCGTGATGCAACATATAGAATGAAGGTGGCCAATGACATTGGTTGTCCACCCTCCTAGCATAAATCTCAATGGCTTGATCCATGTATCAATTGGAATTTTACCACAGGCACTAGTCACATCTACCCTAGCCTTAAATTGTTGTATCTCTTCTACCAGCTCCTCGTAGATGCTGGAGAACTCACATGGAATGGACTCAATATACTGTAGATTATCAGTTGAAACAGCCCAACCAGGGGCGGTGCCAATAGGGCAGCAACATCCTCCACCATTATCCCAAACTCACCGAAGGTGCCAGGAAAGGTGTGTGTTCGACAACACTAGTGGGCCAAAAGTGGCTCTATGAAATCCACACCGTCATGCCCGAGTAGATGCATGGAGCAGTCGACCAACTTGAGAAGACCATCGCTGTGAAGGAGCCTACAATACATAGGGTTCTCCATCACATATCTCACCCACAAAGTCAAACTGGTTGACAATTTAGTAATCTCTATCTTTGGCTCTAAGCACCTATAAGTGATACTTTGCTTTTGCTGCCAGTACAAACATAGAAGCTCATTACCCTCCATGATGTTGTTATGTGTCATCTTTCCCTAAGGAAACCGGCACAGGAGGCTAGAAACCCTTTCTAAGGATGTTTTAGTTGCTTCGTATTGTTTGAGTGGCTCTGTAGTGTCCACCTCTCAGACATAATCAATGAAGGGACAAACCTCCCAAACATATTTCTTCTGCTTATGGGGCACCATTTTACTTGAGAAAGGAAACCCTAAGGAGATGACGAACAAAAGAAAGGAAGCACAAAGATAGTGAACTGAGAGAATAGGTAGAATAAGAAACACAGAAGTGCGAATTGAGGAGGAAAGACACCACCTCTCTTAAAACATTATGTCGCACGTGCCAAGAAAATAGGCAACATCATGCGATAGTTGAAATGATTGCTCATGTACTCCTCCACATGAGCCAATTAGCAACTTCAGTTCAAAATAAAATTTATAAGAATATCCCTAAAAAGGTGGGGTGATCTTTAAACAAATTAATTAAAGCTGCCATCCGTGCTGCACAATCATTTGGGCATTACAACAACTTTAGGCACGTATTGATATGCCTCTAACTTTATAAACACACCTTTCGACAAAATACACTAAGCTCAACCCTAGTAGAATATATAGGGAGGCTGAAAACTTAACTCGACATTCCCTCTTCGAATGTTTCTTGACAGAATGCCTTCTATCAAGACACAAGGGGGTTGTAAACTTAACGATATTTCCATGACTTAAATGTTTCTTGGCACAAGACCTTCTATCAAGAAACAAGGGAGCTAATTTATAGGGACACCAAATCACACCATATGAATAACAAAATGCCACCATGACTTTACCCCCACCAACACCTTCAACACTCTATACATGACCTGAACAGTCTATAAAACATCTCGATTATTCTCTTGATTTCAGCAATACACAAAATCACTTGAATCATTCTCTTTTGGTGACATTCATAAGCCCACGACTTGCAATAAAGCAGTTAATTCCTTTACCCTCAATTCTCTAACTATGAAGACATGCTACTAGATGAACAGAGAAGATCCCAATGAGTGTTTATTGATAAGAATACTCTACTCTTATCCATAAGCAGGGGGGCTAATTGTAAGTATATGAAATTCACTATCATGAGAATTGTAATAGAGACTGTAGATAAGAACCACATGGAGAAACTCCAGATGGGAAGAATGCTACAAACAAACTAGGCAACATGTTAGACAATGTTTAAGATATCAAAACGACTAATAAACCTTTGCAACAACATGCCAACATTCTATAGACGCAATGAAAGGATCACACACCTGTGATGAGCATAAATTGTCATCTTGGCCTGCTATTAGCATAAATTGTCATCTGGGACTTGTGATGAGCATAAAATGTCATCCAAGGCTTGCGATGAGCACAAAACATCACCTGTAGCCTGCGATGAGCACAAACCATCATCCAAAACTCGTGATAAGCATGGGATAGTGTCACGCATCTATGATGAATGTTAAATGTTGTCCAAAACTTGTGATTAAATACCCATTCACAGTCGACTTACACTTCTTATAGTCACAACAAGTTGCAACAAGGCATCTCGAGGATGACTACTAAGACACCCGGTCACGTTAGCCGACCAGAGATCTCATCCCCGATACATGGCCACAAGAAAACTTATGAAGGGATGTAACTAACACGTGCTATGCGAGAATCCTTAGGGAAAAGGAAACTTTATTCTTAAAGGATCTCGTCTTGTTGGACACATGTAGAGTTTTACTTGATGGCTGGCGGGAGAGTCCAGATTCCCTTCCCTAATAGGAAAAGTCCTCTTTTGGACTCTTCTTTGTATAGCCTCGGGATCTCCTCTATGAAAGGTAGAAGACACAAGCCGTGGGGGGACATGAGAAGCTTCAAAATTTCCTAGCTGAAAACCTCCTAACCTTCTCCCTCCAGAGAATTAAGCCTACTCGTAACTCTAACCGGGAAACAACTTTATCTTCGTTCTTAAGGAGACCATTCTCTATTTGCCTTATCATCCCACTTACACATTTCATATGTCAACTAGGTCAAATCGACTAGACTAATTCATGCCGATTTTATATTTCTTTTAAATCTGATTTGGTTTACTCCAATAACTAAACTTAGTACTCTAATACCACTATTGGAAGGATTAAAAATCAGGTTTCATGTGGTCGAACCAAATTTGGAAGGCATGTGATATTTCAGCATAAAATAGACAAAATGTCGACCCTTTTTTAGCACACTTAGGCCATGTTTGGGAGTGCTTAAAATAAGTGCTTATTTGGTTGTGGACCATGCCATTAAGCACTTATTGGTGTTTGGGAAAGAAGCCTGAAATAAGTGCTTATCTTAAAAATAAGGGCTGATTTTTTAAGCCCAATTTTCCATCATTTTTTAAGTGCTCATACAATACGCACTTAATCAATTTTTTTCTCCCAGACTTGTTCCTGGTAATTTTTTGAAATACCAATTATACCCTTTTATAAAAGCAATTTTACAAAGGCACTTTTTGTAAAAGTACTTTTTACGAAAGTACTTTTATGAAAGCACTTTTAGAAAAGTATTTTTACGAAAGCACTTCTATGAAAGTACTTTTATACAAAAGTACTTTTATAAAAGCACTTTTATGAAAATACTTTTATGAAAACATTTTTATAAAAGCACTTTGATGAAAGCACTTTTATAAAAGAACTTTTATGAAAACACTTCTATAAAAGCACTTTTATGAAAGTACTTTCATAAAAGTATTTTTATGGATAAAAATACTTCATAAAAACACTTTTATAAAAACACTTTTATCAAAGTACCTTTTATTCATTCCCTCTGTATCGGATATTTTGCAAATTTGAAAGAAAATGAATGACAACATAGTCGCAATTACTTATTTATCTGCTTATTGGAAAAAAAAGATCATGAAATGCTAATATAAAATAAGTAATTTTTTAAAATAAGCACTTCAAAAATGTGGATGCCAAATGCAAATAAATGCTAAATCGAATAAGCACCAGCACTTATTTTTAATTCTGTGTGATGGGGTTCCTCTTGGCTTCGAACGGCGAATATTGCTCTCCTCACCAATCCTATTGCCTTCTCTAAACCATCATCATCTGAAGATAAAGCACGCGCTTAGACGATCGTGTTTTTTTTCGCCAAGCTCCCGTTTGCAATCCGTCAGTTATCCTTGTTGTTAGGAGGAGGTTACGATCTCCACACTCCTAGATCAAAGTGGACTGAGCTCCTTTGCAGCAGCGATCGATTCCAGGCTGACACCCAGTTAGGTAAGTCCAGTCTGAACTACTTGGTTTTCTCTTCTAGTTTCGTTTTTTTTTTTTTTTAATTTTTTATTTTCTATATAAACATTGTTTTCTTTTCCTATCCTTGGCTATGGATTAAATGGGATTTGAGGGAGAATCAGAGAGTTGACGGAACCCGGTGAAACTGGTTACTATAAGCTCTCTCGATGCCTACCTAACCCTGTCATGCTTGCTCTCCCGAGATTTTGATTACCTCTGTTCTTTTCTACAATTGATCTTCTTCCCGTCTGATTAAAAATGCTAGCTTGCCTCTATTTGTTTGTTTTAGTTTTCTTTCTTCTTGAGGATTAGAATGTGTTGATGGAGATGTTTAATTCATTTTAATTACACAGATTTGAATGAAATAGTCGTTTAGCTTGGCTTCTTGAAATTGCATCTGGTTTTTGCTGCAGTAGATAATGGAAGAAAATGTAGATAAATAAAATTTATATAAAAATAATAATATTAGCAATAATAATGATAAAATATGTGATAAAAGTGGAAGGAATAGACGAGGACGTAATAGTTCAGAGGGTGGTCTGTAGATCAAAGCAGGGGGGAAAGGGAAAGTGTTGGTTACAAAGAGTAGTCCAGTTCTCTATATATATATATATAAACAACAAAAGATATAATTATAAAAACCTGGATGTAATGGGTTTAATTTGTGAATCCGAATGGCTCAATTGGTAAATAGGGGATATTGGCAAGTTTGACAGATTTAGAGGAAAAAGATTAGGCTGATCATTAATTGGTAAATAAATATACCAATAGGATTCAATAAGAAAAATAACAAAAACATTAGTAATTGATAAAAATAAAAAAGAGAAAAAAATATAACCATGAAAAAATAAAACAATTTATAATAATAATAATAAAATTAATTAAAAGTTAAAATAAATAAATAAATAAAAAGGTAAAAAAGAAAAAATAGATAAACAAGAAAAAATAAAATAAAGTAATAAAATAATGGGGAGGTGCACTACACATGGAATCAGCTATAGGAGAGAGAGGCAAAGAGGCTTGGGGTATTGGACACATAGAACTTTTAATGAGCAGAGAGAGAGGGAGAGGAACTTTTTATATAGTATCTGCATTATATAATAAGGATATGCAATGTACCAAAAAAGTGGGTCCCATACGTTTAAAACAAGCTGAATCTTCTATGAGTAAGTTAAATTAACTTAAGAGTGGCTTTTATTTTTCTTTTATTTTTTATTTTTTAATTTCAGTTAGATTGGATATGATTAGATCAAATATGATCCATTTACATTAAAAAGAATTGGATTGGTTCTCTTTTAATTGGATTCAGATTGTTTCTGGATTATTTATAACATATTCTTATTAGATCAGATCGGATTGGACCAAAATTTGTTCATTGACAGCCCTATTTAATGATGTTATTTCTATAAGAATTTCTTTATTGGATCCCTTAATTATTACACTTTCTGCTCAAATGTGTAGACATATGAGAATGCTTCTTTTTCTGGGCATTCTTTGCTACAAAGTTCAATATATTGTTCTGTCATTTTTGCAATAAAGCTAGTTCCTTGTAAAAGCCTGGCAATGATTGGATCACGCTTTTGCATTGGCTTAAAATTTATTCACAATATTTTCTTTCACTGTAATTAGTTATCTGCATTTTGTGAATGAGCTTTAGTCTTTTCCTCAGATGCATCAATCCTTTATACACTAATGCTTGCAACTAAGGCCTTGCGCAAGTGTTCGTGGTGGAGCACTTACTTATCCCATGCATTTGTTCCAGTTCCACTTTTCACATTTCATTCCACAATGTCTAGTTTGGAGGAGTTACTTGGTCTTGAAAACTTGCTTCACATGAACAGCATCGATAGGATCCAAAGGTCCTCACTTAGTGGTTGCAGGCCCATATCTGATGACATGGGAATGGAAAGTTGTTTGATAGTGGGGAGGAGTTGTAGCTCATCTAACAGTTGCAAGTAAGTCCATTTTTCCTTACGCTGAACGCTTCTAGTTCTTATCTTTGCAAATCATCATTTTTTCAAATAAGGATATTCATTTTAGCGTTACTACCATGAGTAACTATTAGTAGCTTGAAAGGAATAGCTTGCAATCTACTTCTGTATAAAAGTTGCCAATGCCCTTTATTCATTTTACATAGTTAAAATTCTTATTAAATTTTATTGTGTTATCAATATCATAACTTTCTTTGTGGGATTATTATGGTTGTCATGATTTTGTGTCTAAAATACTCTAAATGTACTTGTAACATTAGTGAAAAAGGTGTATATTATTAGAGCTTGTTCATTTTTTGATCAGTAACTGCTGAATTTATTATTGAGAATATTAATGAAAAGATAAAGCACAATATAAAATCCCCAAGAAAGGTAGCCTCAGCTAGCCTTCTAACTACTGTATCATTCAAACTTTTACAATTGATTTACCAAACCCCAAATTGGATCATTTCTGTTAGCCCTGAGCTTAGCTAGGCCATTAGCCATGTTGTTTGCAGATCTAGGCTTCCATATAAAGAGACAGTTCAGTTCAGCTGACAAAGATTGTGTTAAGATCAAGAGCTGTGGCAAACCAATGGGAATAGCCAGCCTACATATCAAGTTTACAAGAAAAGGGAGAAGCCACGCCAGCAAGAGGTTAATCCAAGTGGCAGGCTGTTAGAACAAAGTAACAGTCCTACAACAAACTGTAAACTGTAAACAACTTACCTGGGCTATAAAGACCAGAGGAAGAAATGATGAAGACGAGAAGAATTCCATTCGAACATCTCTCTCTTTTGCTCTCTCTCTCTCTCCCTCTATTCCCTTTCAGTTTTCCCTCTCTCTTTAGGAGTTGGTTAACTCAACGAACCCTGAGTTAGGCAGCACCTAACAGTTTGGTATCGGAGCTATGACAAATACTTGAGCTACAGCCATGGAGGCACGGGTTGATCAGGTGGAGGTCGAGCTTCATCGAGTCTCAGGCGAGATGCGAGGTATCAAGGATACACTAACGGAGATCTTGCAAAGGCTAGAACAGAGTCCGCCGGTTGAAGATAGAGAAATTGACCAGGATAGGGATTGCCAAGGGAGTAATCGAAGAAGCAGCTCCACCTTGGAAAGAAATACCAAACTGAGCTTTTCGGTCTTCTCAGGAGGAGACCCCATCCCTTGGATATACAGGGCGGAAAGATTCTTTGAGTACAATGAAACGTCCGAACCAGACAGGGTGGCGTTGGCAGCAATGCATCTGGATGGAGATGCAATCCTTTGGTATCGGTGGTATCATCGAGGGCACCCCCATATTTCATTTCTCAACTTCACTGATGCCCTGTATCCAATTCGGGGCTTTCGGTTTTGAAGATTTTGACAAGAGTCTTGCGAAGATAAAGCAAGTAGGAAGTGTTTGTGACTACCAATTAAAGTTTGAACGTCAATCGTTAAGAGTCCAAGGGTGGCCGAAGAAGGCACTGGTCGGAGCTTTTGTGGAAGGACCCTAGGAAGAAATACAGTTAGTGGTCAAGGCGATGCATTCGTCAACTGTGATGGCTGCGACAGCCCTAGCCTGCACCCAAGAAGAAAAGATAGCTCGAGCTCGATGTTTGAACCGCCTGTGGAAGCAGACGAACAAATCATTTACAGCACCCAGACCGGAAGGGATGAGACCCAATAAAGAAGGCAACATCTTAGGCAAACCACCAGGTAAGTTAGGCCCGAGCCCCGCTATTCCATTCAAGAAATTAACATGGGCAGAAATGCAAAATCGCCTAGACAAAGGTCTCTGCTACAATTGCGAAGAGAAATTCAGCCCTGACCATAGATGCAAGTCTCAATAAGCCTTCTTATTATAGACTAAGGATGAAGAAGAGGATCAGCAACTGGAAGAAAGATTGTCGACTGACGAACACTAGGCTGAGACCATACAACCAGAAATCTCATTACAGGCCCTAGCGGGGTTTTCACCACCCCAAACCATGAGGGTGACGGGTCTAGTTCGGGGTCGCCAAGTGTCTATCCTCATTGACAGTGGTAGCACTCTAAACTTTGCAACCACTGTGCTAGTCAAACGATTGGGATTACCAGTTCAGCCCATAGCCCCATTTAAGGTCCATGTGGCAAATGGGACCTCACTCCAATGCTATGTAATTTGCACAGACATTGGGTTATGCATCCAAGAGCTTTGTGGTTGATCTTTACCTATTGGAGTTAACTGGGGCTGATATTGTATTGGGAATTCAGTGGTTGCAGCAACTTGGGCCTGTTCTGTGCGATTGGGCCCGTTTTGTTAGACAGTTTTGTATGCCCTTAGCTTCAATCATTTTGATGTACTTTTGTTATTTAGTGGAAATAAATAAAGTGCATGTTTGATTCATGTTGTTTGGTTTAATTCTGTGTAAAACCCTAAAACTGGACATTTGTAGAGACTCATGTTAGTTTTAAATGTTCACAGCCGTTGGATAAGTCTGGGGAGATTTATCCTGCCAAGGCTGATACTGGTGTGCCACCAAGTGTTGGGATGGCCTGTCTCAGCCATCAGGGTAAGACCCGAGGCACATACAGCATGGGATTACTTGAATCCTTGAACCGGACCAGATTTCCAGTCTTGCCCTGGACCTTGGAGATAGATGGGCAAAACTGGAAAGTTACACCTGACCCCTAGACTCGATTATGACACTTCACTAGGTGCTGGATCAGGCTGCCTTTGATATGCCAATCAGTGAGATCCTTAGTGGGGATCAAAACCTGGGTATGTTGGGGCAGTTTGAGAATTCATCTGAGTGGGTGGTCATAGTGACAGAATCAGCCACTTTGTCGGACAAAGGGTAATGATCGGGAATGCACTCTCTCTGATGGAAACCAAACTGCCGGCAGTTGATTTCAATCGTTGGAATTTTGTTTTTGCAAAATTAATATATTTACATATATATGTACGGTTTCAAAATGTTTGCAAATGGTTTTAATTCCCGGGATCCATGTGAGAGGAGAGTGCGGCACTGTTCCTTGCAGCCGAGGGAGAGGTCCTCTCTTGTCGGGCAGTGCTTGATCATTAAGGGCTGAGAGGTTAAGTGTAAGACCATTTAGGATAATACCTGATGGGCTAATCTTGCACCTGCCCACAGTCCCTGGGTTTTTATAAGATGGCTTGGCCCAGGGACCACTTAATGTAAGTGTTGGGCCCATAGGGTTCATACGATGGACTCAAGGGGTTCATTGAGATTTTCAGTGAATTCGGCTGGGCCTTGTATTAAAGGCTGGGCCGAACCCATGTGGCTGGTGTGTAGATCAATGCTTGGGTCCCACGCCATACAAAGAAGCCCAACTGGGCAGCAGATTGGAAACTAATTAAACACTAAATACTTAATGGGCCAAAAGCCCATTTCGAAGTGGGCTGATATGATCACCCATCAATGGGGCGAATTTGAGATTGAAGTTAGCAAAAAGGATTGGGCTCTTAGCCTTATCCACTCTTAGAGACCAAATTCAAATCAGATTTGAATCTGGTAACCTCCTGATAAGATCAGGAGTAAGCTAACTCTATCTGGGAAAGGGATTAAGATTATCCCCTATCCAAATACTGATTTGGATTGGGATAACTCCTAATTAGGAGATTTCTTAATCAAGAAGAAAAGAGAGGAGATTTTCGAATGAACCAAGAGAGGGAAATCAGATTTCGATCCAAGAGGTTCTGGTAAGCAAGAAAGGTTCCTGCGAATTGAGATTAGATCTCATTCTCTCCAGAAAAGAAAACAGTTCAGCCTTTTCGTTTCTGGAAATCTCCTCCTGCCGCCGCCATCTGCATTGTTGCAAGATTTGATCTTTGCAGAAAAGAAAGTCAAGAAACCAGTTCTTGACATCAGTCTTGCAAGAAAGACTGAAAGAATTCAGTGTTTAGTACATCCAGGGGATTCTTGTGAAGGATCCAGTGTGTAGGACGCACCCTGCTGGTTCTATTCCATCCACAGCTGTGTCATCTTCAGCAGGGACAGATCTTGGAGCATTCTTTGGGCGTGAACACCAACTTTGGGAGATACTGCTTCTCCGGATCAGGTATAATCCTCCCATTTATCTTTTGGTACAGATCTGGTTTGATTAGGGTTCAAGTAGATCCTTGAATATTGTATTCTAAATTCAGGGAATATGATTCCCAGTTGGGAGAAGGTAGGAAATTTTTGAAATTCGCCCCACCCATTCCGCAACCTTTATGGCGTCCATTAGATGGATCCTACCATTCTTTCAGTGGTATCAGAGCCATAGGTTCGAATCTTGAACCAAAAGAAAATCAGATCTGACCCTGCGCAGATGGATAGAAGGTGTTCTTTCAAGATTGCGCAGATTGTCTTCTTTTTTTTCAAGAAACTGTTTCTTGTTAAGGGCGATTGATCTGAAATTAATTTCTATTAAATCCAAAATTTATTTGGAATTGTTCTTTATTTATTTTGATTTAATGGACTGTTCAAACCTGGAGATCGCAGTGCAGTTTTAGCGCAGATGGTCTGCGCACCCTTTTTCTTTTCTATTTATTTATTTCATTCAATTCGGTCTGTAAATAATTTTTTTTTATTTTTTAGACTGAATGTATAGGATTTGATCAAGAATGTAATTAATAGAAATAGGATTTCTGTTATTTTTCTTGATTAAAGAAGATGGAAGAAGATGGCGGCGCAGGAGATTTGCAGATGGAGAAATCGTTTTCTGCGATTTGCAGTTTATGAAACTGCAACCCTTGTGATTAACCTCTGTTTTGCAGGTGGTGCGAACAGTCCATAATTGTTTTGTGTTTGCTAGAAATCAAAACTATTAATTTCAGATCATTCAATAATTAATTCTTGAATTGAAAATCAGTTTTGGACCATTTCGGACTAGATTGGACCAAAACTGTTTGGACCGAATCTGGGTTTCGAAAGGGGCTGTTCTCAGTCCAATTGTCTCACACTTTTGTTCCAAATCTGATGTTCAATTACAGGGATTAATTCGGCCCACCTGTAAAGCCCAGTTTTAAAGGGTTAAAACTGCAAAAGCCCATTATTGTGAGATAAGCTGTATGGGCCGAACTGCTATCTGCGATTCAGCCCATACACCTAGTGGACATTAATCGTTAATGACTTGGTTTTTAAATGGGCCGTTGAATGGGCTTTACAGCAATTAATTGATTGGATCAATTCCTCCTTTACATGTGATGTTTGGATGTTTGATGTGCTGCGACCATGGGCCATAAGTACTTGGCCCGTGATGACTCGTTAGTGGCTCTTGCGCACACCATGGCTGAATGCACATCATTGCCATGGTGTCCCTGAAGGTCATTGGATGACCCCCTCTTTGCCTGGTGGGCCCCACAACCCTGAAAAGGGATGCGTACGGAACCCCTAGCCGATGAAGGCCCACCAGAAATCTGACTTTATGAAAGTCAGTGGGAGCCACTTTGGTTTGACCTAAATTAGAACTAGGCCGTAATTTTGTTCCCTCCAGCAAATATGAATGCAAGTGATAGGGAGATCCATATGATGGACTCTCTAAAGGCCTTCCGTCATTAGCACAATGATGGGTCCATCAGTAATGAGGAAACGCACCATAAAATTGGGCTATCCATTTGCTGTTGGATCTGTTAGAGTGTTTCATAAGATGATAGGGGCGTCATAGACCGATGTGGGAGGGGCTTCACCAGAAAATGGGAACTCTCTCACGGTACCTTGGCGTAACCTGAATATGATGGGTGTGCACTCACTGACAGAAGGGTTTACCTGAAAACGGCTCTGAACCTTGTCTGACAGAGGCCAAAGGGAAACTCATTTGATGAGTGGATATGATCCGT
Source organism: Nelumbo nucifera (assembly GCF_055504915.1). Classification (NCBI taxonomy): domain Eukaryota; kingdom Viridiplantae; phylum Streptophyta; class Magnoliopsida; order Proteales; family Nelumbonaceae; genus Nelumbo; species Nelumbo nucifera. The sequence continues at coordinate 83,996,265 of NC_142650.1, forward strand.
CACAGAAAGGTGGTGGGGTTATGCAGCTGAAACAGTTGGCTTCACACACCCCATGTGATTTCCCACATTTCCAGAGACATTTCGTCGTCTCCGTCACTGAGATAGGAGGGAAATCTCAGAGATGAACAAATGGGAATGGAACATAGATTAAAAGCCATATCTATGTAGGTAAACATGAATCAAACTAAGGTTGTGGACTAATGATTTTGCTGTTTTATCAGAAAATGGCAAACGGTCAATTTGCAAAGCTTCTAGACGATAACAAGCTTAAGGGCCCAAACTATGCCGACTGGTACAGAAATCTTATGCTGGTCCTAACTTCTGAAAAGTTAGACAAGGTAGTGAAAAATCCTGCCCCGGAACGTCCGGGTGATAGGGCTTCTGAGGCCCGTAGGAGGGACTACCAAGGTTGGGAGGATAAGAACTCCCTAGCCCGCTGCTTTGTCATTGCCTCATTAGACAACTCAATACAGAGGCAGTTCGATCAGATCGAACTTGCCAAGGACATATTGGACAGTCTAAGGACAATGTATGAGGAGCAGAACCGTTCTACTCGACAGAAGGTCCTGAAATTGTTCATGACCGCGCAGATGACCAAAGGGCAGAAAGTTCATGACCATTGTCTTCGGATGATGGGATACATCAACGAACTTGAGGCTCTTGGATCCGGGCTAGATCTTGGCACGCAAGTGGATGCCATCCTAAATTCTTTGCCCTCTTCCTTCAATGCGTTCACTATGAACTACAATATGAATAAGCTGAATGTCAGCGTCCAGGAACTCAGCAATATGTTGCAGAGGGCCGAGGATTTACTCAAGAAGGATGAGCCTGTGGTTATGCTTGCTGAAGCTAACAAATCGGGCAAGAGAAAGAGAAAGGCAAAGAAGCCCCAGAAGAAGACTACCAAACCCAAGAAGCAGAAGAAGAACAAGGCATCTGATGTCTGTCACTTCTGCAAGCAGACCGGCCACTGGAAGAGGAACTGTCCTACCTACCTGGAATCTAAGAAAGGTAATATCGAAACTTGTGTCATAGAAACTAATATGTTAGTTACTTTTGTGTCCTGGTGTGTTGACTCCGGGGCTTCAACTCATGCGTGTAACTCACTGCAGGGGTTCAAAGTTAGCAGAAGGCTGAGTGAAGGTGAAGTGACACTGTTCTTGGGAACAACTGCAAGTGTTGCAGCTGCGGCAATAGGAACCGTAGAATTAGTTTTTAAAGAAGGAGTCCTTGTACTTAAAGATTGTCTTTATGTACAGAACTTGAGAAGGAATTTAATTTCTGTTTCAAAATTGTGTGCTGATGGATATACTGTTTACTTTAGTAATATGATTACTGTTAAACGGAATAATAAATTCATCGCATGCGGGGAGCTAGAGAACGGTCTCTATGTTCTGCATCCTTCTTTGGAAACTAACTTAACCGAAACTACGTCGGTCGAAAATCCCAAGAAAAGGACTCGTGATACAGTAAATCTCACGTGCCTCTGGCATTACCGACTTGGCCACATCGGTGTCGACCGAATCACAAGACTGGTAAAGGATGGTCCTTTGGATTTTCTAACCGTAGAAAATCTTCCCACTTGTGAACCTTGCCTCCAAGGTAAGATGACTAAGCGGCCATTTGACGGTAAGCCTGAAAGATGTGCAGGCACACTTGACCTAATACATACTGATGTATGTGGTCCCCTGAGTGTTAGGACACGGAATCAACACGTGTACTTCATCACCTTTACAGATGATTTTTCACGATATGGTTACGTGTACCTAATGAGACATAAGTCTGAATCATTTGAAAAGTTCAAAGAGTTCAGACAGGAAGTCGAGAAACAGTTAGAGAGAGAAATTAAGGCCCTTCGATCAGATCGAGGTGGCGAGTATCTCTCTGACGAATTCAGGGACTACTTAAAGGCCAATGGGATAGTGTCACAACTAGCTCCTCCTGCTACACCTCAACTCAACGGTGTTTCAGAGAGGAGAAATAGGACCTTGTTGGACATGGTCCGGTCACTTCTCGTACGCTCAGAATTACCCACATCCTTTTGGGAATACGCATTAGAGACTGCTACCTACGTGCTGAATAGGGTTCCAACCAAATCAGTTCCGAAAACTCCATATGAGCTTTGGACCGGAAGGAAGCCAAGTGTGAGACACTTGAAGATTTGGGGTTGTCCTGCACACGTTAAAAGAACAAGTGCGGACAAGTTGGAATCTAAAACCAGCCGTTGCCTGTTTATAGGCTACCCAAAGGATTCGGTGGGTTATCTATTCTATGACCCAAGTGAGCAGAAAGTGTTCTGCAGTCGAAACGCCCGATTCTTAGAATCCGATTACATCCTGGACACCCATCGTCAGGAAATAGTTCTTGATGAGGAGAGCTCAGGAGCAGTGGGAGATGACCCACAAGTTCCAGGTAATGACCAACCTAGAAGGTCCACCCGGGTATCCAGACCACCAGTCCGATATGGTTATGACCAGGATAGTTACCTGGTGGAAGCTTTGACTAGTGAAGAGGATCCCGTGTCTTACGCGGAAGCTATGTTAGACATAGACTCCCAGAAGTGGGTGGAGGCCATGAGAGCCGAGATGGACTCAATGGAGACCAATGGAGTCTGGACTCTAGTGGATCCGCCCTCCGGGGTAAAAGCAATTGGTTGCAAATGGATCTACAAGAGGAAGAAGGGCCCCGATGGCAGGATTGAGACCTTTAAAGCTCGTTTGGTGGCGAAAGGGTATACTCAGAAAGAAGGCATCGACTATGAGGAAACCTTTTCACCGGTGGCCATGCTTAAATCCATTAGGATCCTGCTAGCTGTAGCAGCGTACCATGATTATGAGATTTGGCAAATGGATGTCAAAACAGCGTTCCTGAATGGAGATCTTAGTGAAGATATCTACATGCAGCAGCCGCAAGGCTTCATTGCTGCTGGTCAGGAACACATGGTATGTAAACTTAATAGATCCATATATGGACTTAAGCAGGCTTCTAGGAGTTGGAACATCCGTTTTGATTCTGCAGTCAAAACGTTTGACTTTGAGCAGAATCCGGATGAGCCCTGTGTTTACAGGAAATCCAGTGGGGATAAGATCACCTTTTTAGTCTTGTATGTGGACGATATCCTACTCATTGGGAATGATGTAGGAATGTTGACTTCGGTCAAGGTATGGCTATCACAGCAGTTCTCCATGAAAGATCTTGGAGAAGCTTCATACATACTGGGTCTTCGACTCTATAGAGATAGATCGAAGCGGATAATTGGATTATCCCAGGCTGCTTACATTGACAAAATTGTCAAAAGATACAGCATGGAAAACTCCAAGAAAGGAAACGTTCCTTTCAGGCACGGAGTCACTCTCTCCAAGAAGATGTCTCCCAAGACTTCTGAGGAGATTGAGAGCATGAGAGACGTTCCCTATGCCTCAGCTGTGGGGAGCATCATGTATGCCATGTTGTGCACTCGCCCGGACATAGCTCAGGCGGTGAGTGTGGTAAGCAGATTCCAGGCAAACCCAGGACAGGAGCATTGGACTGCTGTGAAGAACATACTCAAATACCTTCGAAGGACGAAAGAGTTTTGTCTGGTATTCGATGGTAGTTCACTGCAAGTTCTAGGGTATACCGATGCCGATTTCCAGTCGGATCCAGATGATAGAAAGTCTACATCTGGGTATGTTTTCACGATAGGATCGTGTGCTGTTTGCTGGAAAAGCAGCAAACAGGGGTCCACTGCAGACTCCACAACCGAGGCCGAGTACATTGCCGCAAGTGAAGCTGCCAAGGAAGCCGTGTGGATGAAGAAATTCATACACGAATTGGGAGCGATTCCATCCAGCACATCACCCATCCCGTTGTTGTGTGACAACAATGGAGCGATCGCCCAGGCTAAAGAGCCTCGGGCCCACTCGAAGTCAAAGCACATCGAGAGGAAGTACCATGTACTGCGGGAGATCGTTGGTAGAGGGGACGTCCTAATTCAAAAGGTAGCATCAGCGGATAATGTGGCAGACCCATTGACCAAGCCACTGACACAGAAGGTGTTTGAGAAACACGTGGAAAGTATGGGACTCCGGCTTGTACCAGATTGGACCTAAGTGCAAGTGGGAGTTGTTAGACAGTTTTGTATGCCCTTAGCTTCAATCATTTTGATGTACTTTTGTTATTTAGTGGAAATAAATAAAGTGCATGTTTGATTCATGTTGTTTGGTTTAATTCTGTGTAAAACCCTAAAACTGGACATTTGTAGAGACTCATGTTAGTTTTAAATGTTCACAGCCGTTGGATAAGTCTGGGGAGATTTATCCTGCCAAGGCTGATACTGGTGTGCCACCAAGTGTTGGGATGGCCTGTCTCAGCCATCAGGGTAAGACCCGAGGCACATACAGCATGGGATTACTTGAATCCTTGAACCGGACCAGATTTCCAGTCTTGCCCTGGACCTTGGAGATAGATGGGCAAAACTGGAAAGTTACACCTGACCCCTAGACTCGATTATGACACTTCACTAGGTGCTGGATCAGGCTGCCTTTGATATGCCAATCAGTGAGATCCTTAGTGGGGATCAAAACCTGGGTATGTTGGGGCAGTTTGAGAATTCATCTGAGTGGGTGGTCATAGTGACAGAATCAGCCACTTTGTCGGACAAAGGGTAATGATCGGGAATGCACTCTCTCTGATGGAAACCAAACTGCCGGCAGTTGATTTCAATCGTTGGAATTTTGTTTTTGCAAAATTAATATATTTACATATATATGTACGGTTTCAAAATGTTTGCAAATGGTTTTAATTCCCGGGATCCATGTGAGAGGAGAGTGCGGCACTGTTCCTTGCAGCCGAGGGAGAGGTCCTCTCTTGTCGGGCAGTGCTTGATCATTAAGGGCTGAGAGGTTAAGTGTAAGACCATTTAGGATAATACCTGATGGGCTAATCTTGCACCTGCCCACAGTCCCTGGGTTTTTATAAGATGGCTTGGCCCAGGGACCACTTAATGTAAGTGTTGGGCCCATAGGGTTCATACGATGGACTCAAGGGGTTCATTGAGATTTTCAGTGAATTCGGCTGGGCCTTGTATTAAAGGCTGGGCCGAACCCATGTGGCTGGTGTGTAGATCAATGCTTGGGTCCCACGCCATACAAAGAAGCCCAACTGGGCAGCAGATTGGAAACTAATTAAACACTAAATACTTAATGGGCCAAAAGCCCATTTCGAAGTGGGCTGATATGATCACCCATCAATGGGGCGAATTTGAGATTGAAGTTAGCAAAAAGGATTGGGCTCTTAGCCTTATCCACTCTTAGAGACCAAATTCAAATCAGATTTGAATCTGGTAACCTCCTGATAAGATCAGGAGTAAGCTAACTCTATCTGGGAAAGGGATTAAGATTATCCCCTATCCAAATACTGATTTGGATTGGGATAACTCCTAATTAGGAGATTTCTTAATCAAGAAGAAAAGAGAGGAGATTTTCGAATGAACCAAGAGAGGGAAATCAGATTTCGATCCAAGAGGTTCTGGTAAGCAAGAAAGGTTCCTGCGAATTGAGATTAGATCTCATTCTCTCCAGAAAAGAAAACAGTTCAGCCTTTTCGTTTCTGGAAATCTCCTCCTGCCGCCGCCATCTGCATTGTTGCAAGATTTGATCTTTGCAGAAAAGAAAGTCAAGAAACCAGTTCTTGACATCAGTCTTGCAAGAAAGACTGAAAGAATTCAGTGTTTAGTACATCCAGGGGATTCTTGTGAAGGATCCAGTGTGTAGGACGCACCCTGCTGGTTCTGTTCCATCCACAGCTGTGTCATCTTCAGCAGGGACAGATCTTGGAGCATTCTTTGGGCGTGAACACCAACTTTGGGAGATACTGCTTCTCCGGATCAGGTATAATCCTCCCATTTATCTTTTGGTACAGATCTGGTTTGATTAGGGTTCAAGTAGATCCTTGAATATTGTATTCTAAATTCAGGGAATATGATTCCCAGTTGGGAGAAGGTAGGAAATTTTTGAAATTCGCCCCACCCATTCCGCAACCTTTATGGCGTCCATTAGATGGATCCTACCATTCTTTCACGTTTGTCTATGGATTTCATGATAGAAGGAACAAGAGTGCATTTACAAGGTCACTCAGCTAGCCGAGCCAGCCCAGTAAGCTTGGCATCCATGTTGAAAGAAGCTTGAGACTCAAATCAGCTCATTATCTGGGGATCAAATCATACAAGCCCAACATTATCCTAGGCCCAGGATACATTGACTCAAGCTGATTACAAATAACAGCTCAGTAACATTCTCCGACAATATGCTGCAGTTTTCAAGGAGCCAACGAGTCTACCCCCAACAAGGAGTCATGACCACAGAATTCCACTATTGCCGGATACGTCTCCTACCAATGTAAGGCCCTACCGTTATCCCTATTTTCAAATACAAGAAATTGAAAAGTAGGTTCAAGAACTGTTGGATAAAAATTTTATTCAACCCAGTCACAACCCATTTTCTTCACCCATTGTTCTTGTCAAGAAGAAAGATGGGACGTGGCGATTTTGTGTGGATTATCGGGCACTTAATAATATTACAGTTAAGGACCGCTTTCCGATTCTGGTAATAGATGAGCTCTTGGATGAACTCAAGACTGCAAAAATCTTCTTAAAGTTGGACTTACGGGCTGGATACCATCAGATTAGAGTCCACGAAAGTGACATTCCAAAAACAGCCTTCCGGACTCATGATGGCCACTATGAGTTCTGGGTTATGCCATTTGGCCTCACCAATGCCCCGACAACCTTCCAAGCCTTAATCAATGACTTGTTTAGGCCACATTTACGTCGTTTCATATTAGTCTTTTTTGATGACATTTTGGGGTACAGCCCAACATGGGCCCAAACATTTAATGGATTTGCAGATTACTCTAGACATTCTCTTACAAAATCAGTTGTATGCCAAAGAATCGAAGTGTGCCTTTGGTTAGGCCCATGTACACTATTTGGGCCATGTGGTGGAAGATGGGATGGTCTCAGCAGATCCGGACAAGATATCTACCATCCAACAGTGGCCAACACCACGTAACACCTAGGAACTCCGGACATTTCTAGGACTCATAGGGTACTACCGACGCTTCATTAAAAGCTATGAGATAATTGCAGCACCACTGACAGTCCTAAAGAAAGACTCTTTCATCTGGAATAACAAAGCCCAAGTAGCATTTGAAGCCTTAAGAGCAGCGGTGTCATCCCCACCAGCTCTAGCTTTACCAGATTTCAACAAACCTTTTGTGGTCGAGTGCGATGCGTCGGGACTGGGCGTGGGAGCAGTGCTGATGCAAGATTGTCAGACCCTTGCCTTCTTCAGTAAGGCCTTATCCACCACACAAAATCACTTCAGTCTACAACCGGGAATTGATGGCAGTTGTATTGGCAGTTCAGCATTGGCGCTCCTACCTGCTAGGCCATAAGTTTGTGATTAAGACTAATCACTAAAGTCTGAAATTCCTATTGGAACAACAGGTCCTTTCTCTAGACCAGCAGTGTTGGGTTTCAAAATTAATGGGCTTTGATTACACTATTGAATACAAACCTGGAGGAACAAATAGAGTTGCACTGTCATGTCAACCCAAGCAATGAGCGGAGAGCATACTCCAATTGCATGTGTCCCAACAACCTACTACAGCAGTATTGGACCAATTACGGGAGGAAGTAGACAATAATAAGGAACTCCAAGCAATAAAAGCACAGTTGTTGCAGCAACTAGGTATCAAACCTGGGTATTCTATCCAAGTATACTGTACTATAAAGGTAGAATGGTGTTGCCAGCGGACTCAGCCCTTTTGGACCAACTACTGAATTACTTCAATGCGACACCGATGGGTGGACACTTAGGAGTTCTACGCACATATAAGAGAGTGTTGTCCCAATTTTATTGTATGGGTATGCTAAATTCCATAAGGAAATACATATCTACATGGTATGTCAACAATGCAAGTATGAGGCCCAATCCCCAGCTGGCCTACTAAAACCATTACCAATACCTAGCCAAGTTTGGGATTTCTATGGATTTTATAACGGGCCTACCAACCTCTGCCAGTAAATCAGTCATATTAGTGGTGGTTGATCGCCTTACAAAATACAGCCACTTCTTAGCACTGCCACATCCATTTACTGCAATTACAGTAGCTGACACTTTTGTTCAGGAAATAGCTCGTCTTCATGGTTTCCCAAAGTGACAGATCCAATCTTCATCAGCCTCTTTGGAAAGAACTTTTTCCGTTTTTCGCCTCCAAGGCGTACAGCTAAGCAAATCCACAAGTTACCATCCATAATCAGATGGGCAAACAGAGGTGGTCAATCGTTGCTTAGAAACATATTTACGATGCTTCACTGGAACCAAGCCAAGACAATGGTTCAGCTGGTTGCATTGGGCTGAATGGTGGTACAACACTACCTATCAGATATCAGCAGGAATGACCCCTTTTAGGGCATTATATGGTCGTGACCCACCTACATTGATTCCTTATGAGAAGGGCTCTACTGCAGTAGCTTCACTTGAAGAACACCTGCTGAATCGAGACATCATTCTACAGGAACTTAAACAGAGCCTGTTCCGGGCCCAACAATGGATGAAACAATCATATGATAAACATCATAGAGAAGTACACTATCAGGTTGGTGACATGGTTTACTTGAAATTGCTCCCCTACAAGTTGCTTTCAGTACAAAAACAGCGATGGAACAAGTTGGCACCTTGCTACTTTGGACCTTTCAAGATCTTGGAGAAAATTGGACCTCTTGCATACAGATTGTGTCTCCCACAAGATTCAAAAGTGCACCCAGTTTTCCATGTCTTGGTTCTCAAAAAATGCTTGAAACCAGATGCTATAACTCAACCATATCTTCCCAAATTCTGAAGTGGTATGGACCTAGAAACAGAGCCGGTCATATCACTAATTTCAGATGGGTCAAGAAAGGCTCCCACATTGTTCCAGAAGCTTTAGTCGTCTGGTCACAGCTGCCGGAAGAGGATGCAATGTGGGAACCCTATCTACAACTGCAACACCAGTTTCCCCATATTGACCTTGAGGGCAAGGTCCAACTTAACCAGGGGGGTATTGTACAGACCAAGAGCTGCGGCAAACCAAGACCCATGCACGGGAACAGCCAGCCTACATATCAAGTTTACAAGAAAAGGGAGAAGCCATGTCAGCAAGAGGTTAATCCAAGTGGCAGACTGTTAGAACAAAGTAACAGTCCTACAACAAACTGTAACAGTCTTGTAACAAACTGTAAACTGTAAACAGCTTACCTGGGCTATAAAGACCAGAGGAAGAAATGATGAAGAAGAGAAGAATTCGATTTGAACATCTCTCTTTCGTTCTCTCTCTCTCCCCCTCTGTTTCCCTTCAGTTTTCCCTCACTCCTTAGGAGTTGGTTCACTCATTGAACCCTGAGTTAGGCAGCACCTAACAGATTGTATCTCCCTTAAAGCATATCTGAATCTTTATGCCCCTGTCTTCACCTTCCAACCAGGCTATAATCACCTTGGAACACCCTCTACTATTATATTCTTTACCTTTTGCTGATTTAGTTAATCTGGGGCTTGTCAAAGTAGCAAAATTCTCTGCTGTAGCTGAATCACCAACTCCTGGACCTGAAAAGTCTGCTAAAATGCTTCCAATTGCATTCCTAAATACTCCCCCTATTTTTTTTGATCAATAATACTCCCCCTATTATTTGAGGGGCTCGGATTTTCCCTACTCCATCGGAGTTTAACTTTTTAGGATAATAAACAAATGATTAAGAGAGAAAAAAATAACAGGTGAGAGTGACAGAACTAAGAGAGAAGGGAGAAGAGAATGAACTGAATTGGGTTGAGTGGGTATGCCGTGTTGCAGACACAGAAGTAGTAGACACACTCATAGGCAGCAGCACGCACAGCAGCCCGCACAGCAGCACGCACCGCCCGGCAGCGCGCAGAACGCACTGTGTGGCAGCAGCACTAGGCAGCAGCGCGCACCGCACGGCAGCAGCACGCACCGCACGTCCGCAGCATGCACCACACGGCAGCAGCACTGTGAGACGTGCGCACCGCCCGGCAGCAGCAGTAGGGGGCCCACACGACAGCTCATCAGGGGCCCACTTACCTTGCCACTCTAGCCAACTCGCTGCCAGCTGTATTATCCCTCATCCCTTATCCTTATCTTATCTTATCTTCTTAGTAAGAGTTCGGTTTGCCACTAGAAGTAGGAGTTGTGTTACCATTAGATGTAGAAGTTTGAGTTTGATAGGGATTACCCTAGCCTAGCCGAATCCAACAAGGAACCCCCTTTTGTAATCTCCTATTTAAGGAGCTATGAGTTGGAATAAAGGCATTCAATTTTCCAGTCAAGAGAAGAGTGAGGAGAGTTCGGGTGGTCTCTTGGACAAATCACCCATTCGGAGAGTTCGGGTGGTCTCTTGGACAAATCACCCATTTGGTTTTCCACAATAGGGTCTGCACGCAAAGGAAGGCGCAAGGGGAAGCAAGAGGTTCTCCCCGTGGATCGACCCGTGACGAGATCCTACGCCCGGGCCCATAACATGCCGGCTCAACTATTTGTTTTTGATCAGCAACAAAGAACTTGAATTCATTCAATAATTAAAAACAAATACAATCAGAGGTTGTATGCCGGCTCAACCATTTTTTTTTGATCAGCAACAAAACTCTTGTTGCTGTAGTAAACAACAAAAAGTTAAACCACTCAGAAGAAGAAATAGGTGAGGGAGGAAAAAAGGGTAACAATAACAATAACAATAATAATAAAGTACTAATAAAATTTTAATATAATATTTGCATGACTGTACAAAGCATATAGAGGTTGATAGGCGCTGAATTAGAGAAAGAGTTGCTAGTGGAGAGATTTGTTTACCTTTTGTGAGGTCTGAAGATTAGTTGGGTGATTGTCAAGGCGTTCCCAAATCAAAACTTGACAACAATTTGGAGAAGCTGGGCATGATAAATATCTATGCTTGGCTTGAGGGGGATTGCTGAGAGTGTAAGGGGATTTTTATCCTTTTATATGTTTTTGTATTAGGGCGCCTAGTCATGGGCTTTTTGATTATTTATTCATTATGTTTAAGTAAAAAATTTCTGGGTGTGAACAGTGACACACCTGATTCTCTTGACAAAAAACTTCTTCTCTTCTCTTTTATTTTCTTTTCTCTATCACAGAATATCTTGTAACTAGGGGCTTTAGGTGATTAAGGATGAAGAAGACAGAATGCTGTCCAGTAAAGAATGAGCAAGAGATTAGAAAGAGAGGAAACTCTTGTTGCTGGAGTAAACAACAAAAAGATAGATCACTCAGAAGAAGAAATAGGCAAGAGAGGAAAAGGGGTAACAATAACAATAATAATAAAGTACTAATAAAATATTAATATAATATTATCAACAGTAGTAATAATAATATGAATAAACTATTAATAAAAGAAGACATTATTAATAAACTTTTAATAAAATATTAAAATAAAATAAAATAAAATAATATATTAATAAATTAATAATAAATACTAAGATATTAATTATTAAATACTAATAAAATAATAATATAATATTATTAAAGTAATAATAAATTAATAATAATATAACAAAATAATAAAAGTAATAATAGTAATATAATAATAAAATAATATAACAATAATAATAAAATATTAATAAACTAATAAAAAATAAAAAATTTTGAAATCTGACTCCGATTCTTGTCGGAACCAAACAGGCATTGGGAATAGGTAATTCTGATTTTGATTCTGGGGGATTTCGATTCTAATTCTAATTCTAATTCTAATTCTAATTCTAATTCCTATCCTGACTGTGAACCAAAGAGATTCTTATTCGTATATATGTTAGCAAAAGCAACATTCATGCTCCTTTTTGCAGTGGAGAATTTGCAAGAGAAACTTTACGATGGAGAAGACTGAGAAGGGATGGGTGCTCCTTAAATCAAAAGATGTTAAGCTCTGGTAGGAGCCATAGGGTCTATGGAAGTGTATGTGATTCCTATATGTCCAATCAACATTTTATCTCTCAATGCAATTACAAGGACATAAGTGGTCTAACCAATAAGGTACTTTTAAATTTCAAATAGACTTCTGTTGTTTTGTAGTGCCTCTATTTTATTTATTGCTCTGTTATTTTATTGGCTCCTTTTTCTATTATGTAATTCATTTTTTTGTAGTGCCTGTATTTTATTTAAATAAATAAAATAGACCCAGGGAGGAGACTAGGTGGGTAAGGTAGTCTTACTTAAAAATCCAGCCAAGTATACTCTGAATTCAGGGAAAATCCAGAGAATAGTTCTTGGTTTTCTTCTAGTAACAAAGAACTATTAGAATAACAAAGAGAAACGAAGAAATCATGTGTTTCTTCAACACAGATTTCAAGCAATGTTGTCAAAATCTTACAATTTATGATGCTATTCATGACTTGAATGTTGAATCATTAATCCCAAGGGTTTTGATTCAAATCTTATGTCTGAATCCTTTTCTGCAAAAATCTTTCGCTTTTTGTTAGAATCATACAATTTGATTGATAAATCATATGATTTATGAATCTTATGTACAACCTCCTGTTGTATGGGAGATATCTTTTTTGATTTAATGAAATAGTTAACTTTACCTTAAAAAAACATAAATCTTACGATTTTTATGATTCCTGCATCACTACAATTCATATAAATTCAATTAAGAATTAGTTCTGTACTTTGTTTTTTATTATTTATACTTAGTGTTATCAAGGGAGACTTGTTTTAAATCCCTTACTAGAAAATGATTTATTTACGTTATCTAAGACCATACATTGAATTTGTTTTCCTTAGGTTACGTTAAAGAGCCATTGTATGTGGATTAATTGACTTCAAGTCAAATGTGACTATAACATATTAGGCTTCTATTGTACAAGTGGTACATTCTACTGTGGTAGGTACATATATGATAGGTATGAGTTAAAAATAGGGTAAAATCACTTTCCTATATATATTTAGCCTTTTAGTATATCTATATTTTTTTGACAAGTTTATGAATAATAGAGATAATCTAACGATTTATGATTCATTATTTGATTTGATTCAACCTTCTCTACGGATTACGATATGATTTCAATTTGCAAAACATTGATTTCAAGAGAACGGAAAAACAACAACATAGAGAATGAAAACTCAATTAAATTCTTATTCAATTCTGCTGACTTGGGCAGATTTATGTGTATATAGGCTCCTCAAAGTTTGGAAATTTGGTACTTACTAAAACTGCACCTGACGCTTAATTAGAATCCTAGAAATTCTTTAAAAATAGAACTCAGAAAATGGTTTGATGCTCTTCTCAAGAGCAGCTATGGAACATTAGAGCTGTATTGAGATGGTTTGAAGCGGTCACTGGACCATACATAAAATACACAAAAGTGAAATACTATCAGTAGGATAGGTGGCTGAAGTTTAGGAGTGGGCTGAAGAACAAGGGGTGCAATCTTGGTAGATGTTAGTGTCGAGTATGTAGGGGTATTTCTGTCTTTATACTTATGTTGAGGTTTCTGATCTGTAATGTTATATTAGAACTAGTGTCCCTCACTTAAGTAAGGGCACATGTGTCTTTTCCATTATGTTAGTAATATAAAACATGTCTGGCCGAATGGGAGAGGTAATTTTTCTCTCATTCGAACCAGACTTTTATTCTCTCCTTTTCTCCTCTTTTCTCTCTCTCTCTCTCTTTCTTTCTTCTTTCTTCTTCTCTCTTCTTGGCTGTTATCAGACTAACAGAACTCAAGGGCAGGCCGAATCATAATATGGTATCAGAGCACAACTAAGCAATTCGGATCTGCCCAGATTTCTGTTTTCTGCGTACTCATTCTAGGGTTTTCTCTTGATTTCTCTGCCATCGATTGGAGATAAGGGAAAGGGCTGAAAAGGAGTGGTCGCCCTCTTCCCTTGGAGGTCTCTATGCCTCCAATTGTGCTGTTCATGGTCGGTTGCTGTGGTTTCTAAGAAGCCTTCCCCTAATCGATGAAGAGAAGAGGGCTGATTCATGTAGTGCAGTGGGTGTTTTGTGTGGTCTGATTTCTTTTTGTGTGGTTTGTTTTTCGGGTGATGAGGTAAGAGATTTCTATGCATATTTTTGTTATGAATCAAATAGGAAGTATGTTTCAGATCGTATAGTGGGATTTTAGACTGTAATGTGCTAGGGTTATGCTGTTTTGTAGTGTGATTCGAAAGGGGAGTGGTCCTCATATAGTGTGGTGAGATTTTAGGTAGTCGTGGGGTAGTGTTTGTGGTGTAAAGAGTGCAATCTTCAGCAATAACAAACTAGTGTGATCAGTGTGATCAAGTAGTGTGCAGTGTGACGAATTCGGTAATAACAGAATTCAGCAATGGGAGATAGCAGGATAGCAAATCTAATGTGATGATACCTATTGACTACCTGAATGTTCAAATGACCTCCATTAAACTGAATGGAGAGAATTATGTACCTTGGGATAAATCTATAGAAGTTTTTCTGAAGGCAAAGAAGAAGGTGAAACACATAAGGGAGGAGAAACCCTCCATTGATTCTCATGAGTATGATGACTGGGAACAAGAGGATGCACAAATTATCACGTGGTTATGGAATAGTATGGAACCCAAGATTAGTGTAAATTTCATGTTTCTTGACACTACTAAAGATGTGTGGGACCATGCTAAGAAGTTGTATTCTGGTCAAGACAATACAACCAGAGTATATCAGCTGTATTAGGAATACTTTAATCTGCAACAGGGCAATCAAAGTCTTGAGGAGTACCATGCTAGTATGAGAAACATTCATAATGAGTTGAATGTTTCTCACCCCCTCACTTCTGATGTCAAAATTCAACAACAACAGAGAGAACAACTTGATGTGACTCGATTTTTTGGTGGGATTGAAGTCTGAGTATGAACCAGTGCGGGCTCAGATACTAGGAGGGTCAGCTCTCCCTTCCTTAGAAGAGGTGTTTGCTCGACTTTGGAGGACTTTCATTGGATCTACTGAGAACTCTAATGTTTCTGATAGATTAGTCTTTGCAGTATCAAGGGGCCGTGGTGTTAGAGGTGGAGTTCGGGGAGCTCAGTCTGGCCGTAGTGGTAGCAGTGGTCCGGTATATGGCCAGAGTGGTGGTGGTGGACCTACATATAACCGTGGTCGTGGTCGTACTGGAGGTAGAGATTCAGGGGGAGCCCATGGCAGAGGACGTGGCTCGGGTCCGAGGAGATGTACTCATTATGGTATGGATGGACATACCATTAATTATTGCTATGACTTGCATGGCCCACCCTCAACTTGGGCCAATCATGCCATGACAAGCGACACCAGTTTCAGACAGGAGAGTTGTTCAGCTGATTAGATGCCTCCTACATCCACAGATGTTCTCGGGAAGGAGATGGTGAGTGTTCCCCGTAATGAGTATGAGAGGTTTGTCCAAGCCATACTTTCGCACACTCAGGTATGGCTTGTTTGGCATCCACACCCAATCCCTAGATTATTGACTCTGGAGCCTCCGATCACATGACTGGAACTCCAGGTGTGTTTTCTTCCCTCTCTCATTGCTCAACATCACAATCTGTTAGCCTTGCTAATGGTTCCACATCCTCCATTTGTGGTGTTGGCAATGTTAACATGACTCCCTTATCTTTATCCACAGTTTTGTATGTCCCTAAATTTCCGTTTAATCTTGTCTGTTAGTAAGTTGACCAAGTCACTCAAATGCTCTATTACTTTTTACCCTTCTTCGTGTGTTTTTCAGGATCTCAAGACGGGGATGAAGATTGGTGGAGGAGATGAAGCTGGTGGATTGTATTATCTTGACGGTGGTGGAAGAACATCAACAGCTCTCCAGTCATCTCTCTCTCCTCTCCAGTGGCACTGTCGATTTGGTCATCCTTCGTTGAAAGTTTTGAAGTCTTTGGTTCCTTCGTTGAGTCAACTTTTTGTTTTAGATTGTGAGTCGTGTCAGTTGGGGAAACATCATCGTGTTCCCTTTAGTCCTAGGGTTGATAACCATGTGTCAAGTCCTTTTTCTTTGGTTCATTCAGATGTTTGGGGTCCTTATAAAGTGATGTCATACAATGGATATAGATATTTTGTCATTTTTGTTGATGATTATTCAAGGATGATGTGGCTCTATTTAATGAAAGAAATGAGTGAATTGTTTACCTTCTTCCAAAAATTTTATGCTGAGATTCGCAACAAATTTGGTGTTCACATTAAAATTTTTCGTTTCGATAATGGCCGTGAATATTTCTCTTCATCATTTCAAGAATACTTGGACCAACATGGCATTATACATCAGACCTCATGTTCCTACACCCCACAACAAAATGGGGTGGCTAAGAGAAAGAATCGTCATCTTTTGGAAACAGCTCGATCCCTCATGCATCACATGAATGTTCCCAAACCCTTTTGGAGTGATGCAGTGCTTACTTCTTGCTTCTTGATTAATCGGATGCCCACGTCTATCCTTGATGGTCATTCCCCATTCACCACCTTGTTTCCCACCTTGTCTCCGTTTCCTCTTTCTCCTCGGGTTTTTGGGTGTGTCTGCTTCGTCCATAATCTGGGCCCCGAGAAGGACAAGTTAGATGCACGAGCCATTAAGTACATCTTCCATGGCTGTTCTCGGACCCAGAAAGGGTATAAGTGTTATCATCCTAGTTCTCGACGTTCCTTTGTGTGTGCTGATGTTACCTTATTTGAGTCTACTCTGTTTTTCTTGGGGTCCGGTGATGCTTCTTCCTCCTCATCACCTCTTCTTCCACTTCTAGTTGTGGATTCTGTTCCCCTTGTTCCAGGTGTGACCAAGTCCTTGCCTCCAGTGCCACCACCTGTTGAACGGCTACCTATTCGTCAAGTGTATACACATCGCCCACATGTACCAGCTGCTACTCCTCCAGCTCCATCAATGTTGACAGATCCGACAGTTGTTTCCACACCAGCTCCAAATCCAGTATCTGATCTTGATCTTTCCATTGCCTTGCGGAAAGGTAAACGCACTTGTACCCTTCATCTTATTTCTAATTATGTTTCACTCACTCACCTTTCCGCTTCCCATCGCCAGTTTATCTCTTTGCTATCCTCAGTTGTTGTCCCTAAGGATGTCCAGGAAGCCCTTGCCTCTCCAGGGTGGTGCCATGCAATGGAAGAAGAACTCTCAGCTCTAACTCATAATCATAGTTGGGACCTCACCACTCTTTCTCTTGGGAAGCAGGCTGTCGGTTGTAAGTGGGTTTATACTGTTAAATATTTACTTGATGGTAATGTAGAGTGCCTGAAAGCTAGATTGGTTGCAAAATGGTACTTCCAAACCTATGGTATTGACTACACAGAGACCTTCTCCCCAGCTGCTAAGATAGGTTCGGTTCATGTTGTGATCTCTCTTGCTGCTATGTATGATTGGCCCCTCTATCAACTTGATATCAAGAATACTTTCTTGCATGGTGATTTATCGAGGAGGTCTATATGGAGCAACCACTGGGGTTTGTTGCTCAGGGGGAGGATGGTAAGGTATGCAGACTAAAGAAGGCTATTTATGGGCTTAAACAATCTCCTCGAGCATGGTTTGGTAGGTTTGGTGAGGTGTGGTAAAGAAGTTTGGTATGAAACAGTGCCAAGTTGATCATTTAGTCTTCAGTCATGACTCTCAGGTAGGAAAAGTCCTATTGGTGGTGTATGTAGATGATATTGTTATTATCGGGAATGATAAAATGGGCATTGACAGGTTGAAGACTTTTCTACAGGAACATTTTCAAACAAAGGACCTTGGTAAACTGAAATATTTCTTGGGGATAGAAGTAGCAAGGTCTAAGCATGGTATTAATTTGTGTCAGAGGAAATATGTGCTTGATTTGCTGGAGGAAACAAGTTTGTTAGGTGCTAAACCAGCTGAAACACCTATATAAACAAATACTAAGCTGAGCAGTGATATGGGTGAAGTGTTTGAAGACCCTGGCAGATACCGGCGACTTGTAGGTAAACTGAACTACCTAACCATTACTCGTCCAGATATTTCATTTGCGGTTAGTGTGGTAAGTCAGTTCATGCAGAAACCTCTGGTTCCTCATTGGGATGCGGTTCTAAGAATTGTGAGGTATTTAAAAGGGGCTCCTTGTTGTGGTTTGGTATACAAAAGTGGTGGGAAACTTGAAATAGAAGGATATACTGATGCTAACTGGGCCGGTTCTATGTCTGATAGGAGGTCTACCACAGGCTATTGCACTTTTCTTGGGGGTAATCTGGTGACATGGAAAAGTAAGAAGCAGATAGTCGTGGCGAGAAGCAGTGTAGAGGCGGAATATAGAGCTATGGCACATACTACTTGTAAATTAGTGTGGCTAAGGAACCTTTTACAGGAGATAGGATACAATGTTAACACTCCAATGAAGCTTTATTGTGACAATCAGGCTGTAGTTCATATTTCTTCTAATCTGGTGTTTCATGAAAGAACCAAGCGCATAGAGGTTGACTGTCACTTTGTGAGAGAGAAGGTGCTGAATGGAGTGATAGACACTGCATATGTTAACACAGGGAACCAGTGGGCAGACTTATTTACTAAAGGGTTGAGTCAGGGAAGAGTGGATTACATATGTAACAAGCTGGGATTATATGATATATACTCACCAGCTTGAGGGGGAGTGTTAGTGTCGAGTATGTAGGGGTATTTCTGTCTTTGTACTTATGTTGAGGTTGCTGATCTGTAATATTATATTAGAACTAGTGCCCCTCACTTAATTAAGGGCACATGTGTCTTTTCCATTATGTTAGTAATACAAAACATGTCTGGCTGAATGGGAGAGAATTTTTCTCTCATTCGAATCAGACTTTTCTTCTCTCTTTTTCTCCTCTTTTCTCTCTCTCTTTCTTTCTTCTTTCTTCTTTCTTCTTCTCTCTTCTTGGCTGTTATCAGACTAACAGAACTCAAGGGCAGGCCGAATCATAATAGTAGACTTCCAATGACGTACCTGGGAATGACATTGGGGGCCAAATGTAACTAAAGCATATGGGAGCCTATTGTAGAAAAAGTGGACAGGAAACTTCACGGAAGTTAAATATTTGACTAAAGGAGGTAAGGTAACTCTTATTAAGAGTGTGCTAGCATCCTTCCAATGTATTACTTGTTTGATTCCAGCAAGAGTAGCTGCTGTGTTAGAGAAGAAAATGTAGGATTTTCTATGGAGGGGATGGAAGAAGGAAGCAAAATGACAATTAGTGAGCTTGAAAATCAAATAGCTTATGAAGAAGGGTTGTGGTGGCCAAGTATGTTTCTAACAGCAGAGATTGGGATTCAGGTGCTGCGAACTCCACTTACAGATGTTTAGCGTGGAAGGGGATTCAGAAAGCATACCCACGTTTCAGTAAGAGAATAAAGTATGAAGTTGGGAATGGATTATTCTGGAAGGAAACTGGTGTGAAGAACTGCTTATGAAGGCATATCCTAATTTGTTTGATATATCCCTGATTAAATGGAAACTCAGAATGGTAATAGGGTATGGAACCTGCAATTCCACAGAAATTTAAATGATTGGGAGGTAATATCTTTCATTGATCTGCTACAGAAGCTATATAACTCAAGGGTGACATCTTTCATTGATCTACTATAGAAGCTATATAACTCAAGGGTGAGTGGGAGAGGGATGATAGGAGGAAGGTTCGAAAATTACTGCAAAATCATTCTACAATAGACTAACAAGAGGTGAAGCCTCAGATTGCTGCATTGTTAAGTTCACCTACAGGATCTAGACAAGAATGCTAAATCTGTTTGCAGTGGAGATGTGCTTTCTGAAGGACATCATGGGTTCTCTTAGAGAAGAGGTTAGCAGAAGGGTTTCTAGAATATTTGAAAGAGAGCAGGGTTCAGCAGAAGAGGTTAGCAAAAGGATAATGGGAATGTTTTCTTGATTGGATAATTACAAATTGTTTGAAGGAAGAATTTACAGTTCCTTTTTTTTGTTTTGATTAGTGTTTTTGTACACACATAATACGGTGAGATAGTTGGATGGTATACTTGTGGCTGTATATCCCCTATCTACAGAGTCTAATTGTACGGGGGCTTCTTGTGTATCTTTTTGACTCTACGGGTGAAATTCATTATTTACAGTTTCGGAACAGAAACTGTAAAGTTGTCCAAAGAGTAGCCAGCACTTATACATCTCCACATTAATCTCCCTCTCTTTTTTGGCCAACCGAAGGATTCCACTTGCACCCAAACAAAGAAAACAGCAACCCCAAATATAAGTAATAAAAGAATAGGAAATAAAAGGTTGAAGGCAACTCATACCATCATCCTTGCATAACACACACCAATGAGGGGATAAACACCATCTTGGCCGCTTTCTTTGAAGTAGATCAAGGGTCTTAATCTTTCCATGTATAACTTCCCAACAAAAAGCAACAACCCTTGGTGGGATGTGTTTACGCCACACCTCTTTCACTGGAAAAGAAGGCAGAAAACTAGTGGAGGGTTGTAACAAGGATTTGTAGAAAGAGGCACAAGAGAAGGAACTAGAAGAGGTACAAATCCAAATTTGGCTATTAGGCCTAGAAGGTTCAAGGGAAACTACCTCCAACATTTGTAATAGGTTAAGCACACTGAAATTCAAAGTCTTTGAGACTCTTCTGGAAACTCAAGTCCCAATTGACCACATTATTTGAAGATGAAGATTGAACAAGGAACTTGGAAATTGTCTCATTCTTATGACATAGATAAAGGGAAATTGGTCCTTTAGAGGGAGGTCCACAACCAGACGTTTTCCTAGAGCTTTATACTATTATTACCATTACAAAAATTGTACCTAACGAAAGTGGGGAATATAGGTAAAAATTAAATTGCACTGATGGCCTTCCAAGGAGAGGTTTTGTTTGGCGTAGGCGTTACACTAGCAGCATCCCATCCATTATCCAAGAGCCCATGAATGTTCGCTATCACCTTGGACCAAATTTATCCTTATTTTGAGGCAATCTCCAAAGACACTTGCCTAACAGGGCTATTTTCTTTCTTTGTAAATTCCCTAAGCCCAATCCCCCTACTTTTTTATCTATACACAACATCCCAACTTATCTTGTGATCTCTCTTTTTCTCCCCTGGTTCCCACAGAAGGTCTCATCATCATCTTTATCTGCTTACAAACACTAGCTGGAATCTTTGTTTTTTTGATGAGTAACACTAGCTGGAATCTTAAAGACTGACATGTAATATACCGGTAAATTAGCCTGTGTTGATTTTTTTTTGATAATTGATTAGCCTGTATTGGTTTGATCAAAGTAATCCTGCCACCTAGAAACAAAAACCTTTTCTTCCAGCTTGCCAACTTTCTAGAAAAGCTCTTTATTACTGGGTTCCAAAAACCTACCTCTTTTGGATTTGCTCCAAGGGGTAAACCTAGATAAGTCAGAGGCCAAGACACAACACTGAAACCTAAAATATTTGCACAATTTGCCAATTTCTCTTGCTCCATATTCATCCCAACTAAGCAACTTTTTCAAAATTTATCTTTAGATTTGATATCCTTACAAAAAGCTGCACTGAAACGTTTAAATGGGCAATATTTACATCTCTCCCCACTCTCCACCCTCATACTAGCCCTCTCGAGTCTTCCCTCAAAACAATTTTGCTCAGAACATTTGCTAGAAGTGTGAACATACAAGGCGAAAGGGGATCTCCTTGTCTTATCCCTTGTTTAGTTGGAAAGAAATCTACCACTGTACCATTAACTAACATTGAACTTGGAAATTGTCTCATTCTTATGGCATAGATAAAGGGAAATTGGTCCTTTAGAAGGAGGTCCCCAACCAGATATTTTCCTAGAGCTTTATACTATTATTACCATTACAAAAATTTACCTAAGGCTCAGTTTGGAAGGAATACAAATACAAATATGTACAGTACAAATCTATACAAAATAATACAAAATATAAGGTTTTGCACTCTACATATTTGTATTTGTACTCCTTCCAAATGGAGCCCAACGGAAGTGGGTAATATAGGTAAAATTGCACTGATGGCCTTCCAAGCAGAGGTTTTGTTTGGCGTAGGCGTTACACTAGCAGCATGAATGCTCACTATTACCTTGGACCCTGTTTGTCCCTATCCTGAGGCAATCTCCAAAGACACTTGCCTAACAGGGCTATTTTCCTTCTTTGTAAATTCCCTAAGCCCAATCCCCCTGTTTTTTTATCTATACACAACATCCCAACTTCTCTTGTGATCTCTCTTTTTCTCCCCTGGTTCCCACAGAAAGTTCTTCATCATCATCTTTATCTGCTTAGAAACACTAGCTGGAATCTTTTTTTTTTTTTTTTTATGCTTAACACTAGCTGGAATCTTAAAGACTGATAGGTAATATACTGGTAAGTTAGCCTGTGTTGATCTGATCAAACTAATCATGCCACCTAGAGACAAAAACCTTTTCTTCCAGCTAGCCAACTTTCTACAGAAGCTCTTTATTACTGGGTTCCAAAAACCTACCTCTTTTGGATTTGCTCCAAGGGGTAAACCTAGATAAGTCAGAGGCCAAGACACAATAATGGGGATTATCAAAATTAAAAAGTCGAAGAGGAGTGATCAGAAGGAAAGAATAAAACCAAATATAAGGATAAAACCCCTGATTTGTCATAGAAAGATTTACTGCTCTATTTTGTTTATAGAAATTGATTGAGAAGTAGAGGAGGCTTCTTGTGTAATTACTGTGATGAAGGCTGCTTGTTAAAGCCCCGCCCTTACCATAATGGATATATTACATTCCATTCATCTTGTGGCTTACCCCAAATATTATTTTGGCTTGCTCCCCCAAACCCATTTTATTGATCTTTAGATTGAAAAAGGATTTATTATGATGCCCTTTTATAATATTTTATCCTTATTTATACAAGATGATATGGTTTTTCTGCAATAAACCTAAAAGTTATGCACTCCATATAAAAGATAACATGCTGAAACATGGGGTGATACAACAAGAAAAGCCTCATTGCATAGACTTTGCCTTGACTTGACAACATTGATGAGAGATCACCTAATTTTTTAGGTTGTTCGAAGATGATTTGACACAAAAGAGCAAAAACTGCTGATACAGAGAAGTTTTGTCTTTTGGTCTAATATACCTGATGCAGTAGGGCTGGAACAAACTATCACAAGATATACATATATATATGTATATGTATATATATATATATATATATATATATATATATATATACCTCCAAGGGGTCCTAGAATCTCTCTAGAGAGAGAGAGAGGAGAAATGGTAGAGAAATAGAAAAGAGAGAGAAATCCCAAGGAATCACTCCAAGGGGTCCTAGAATTTCTCTAAGTCACGCCATACAACAAACTGTCTTGTGCATCAAGAAACATAATAACTTTCTACCTACTAATGCAAATAAACTGAAAATTGAAAGAGAAGCACTACTAAGATAGAGGAACAAGATGCTATAGTCCAAGCTCACATGGGTCTGGTCAAAATGACGAAAATACCCATACTATCTCAAATATACAGAAATACAAAAAAATTCAGAAAATTTCAAATTTGATTCTTCAGCTCCTGCATTAATACCCCCGTACAAAAATACCAAGGTGAAGCAAAAGGCAATCCCAAAATATGCCTTAATGCATAGGCATTGCTTTGATTTGACACAAAAGGATGGAAGTTGTTGGAACAGGAAATTTTGAGTTAGGTGTAACTAGATTATAATGTACCTGGATCAGTTTCTGTCCTTGAGATGTTTTGTATGAACTTGTTTGATGATGAATTTGTAGGCTGTTAGTGGTTGTAATGGCTTCTTGCAGAGTCAGAGATAAGATAGATAGGTTGATAGATTCTAATAAGCCCTAAAATCACTCAAGGGCTTATTAGAACCACTAACCATAGCAGCAACAAGCAAATTTTATTATCGATGTATTGCAATTGTATGGACACCCCTATGCAAGAGAACGATGATTAAGATCATGAGGTTGGGGATGTGGTGGTTTTAGATCATGTAAGAAGAGGCAGAGGAGGAGAGTTGATATGGAAAAAAATTGTTGAAACAGAGGTCCAAGTGAGAAAAGCTTTGGGGCTTCTCATTTTGGGAGGGGAAAATTTTGCAAGTAAAATATTCATGGAATTGGAAAAGAGATATTCTATGAATATTAATTAATCCAGGGCAGAGCTGGTTGTTTTCTGGATGGAGTGAATGGGGTCTTGATGGTGGGCGTAAATCGATTTATTGGGTGGTAATTGTATTGAGGGGCTTGTAGGGGGACATTTTGTCTATTTGAGGGTCTAGGAGGGTGGTGATGAGCTTCTTTTTTCTTCTTTGGTGATAGCTTATCACCTTTTCATGTAATTTCTGTCTTGTCATATTAATAAAGTTTTCTTTTTTTTTTTTTAATTTATTACCAAAAAAATTGTACAGGCACCCTTAAGCCAATCCTAATAGAACTAAGAAAAACAATTATAGAATTGCCACTGTCATACTTTACCTCAAAAAAAAAAGAAACCATGATAATTCCTAATTTATGTAATCAATGGCTGTAGAATTTTAAATTAAATGACTTGAACACCCCTATTGTAAAAAAAATGTGCAAAAAAGAAATAGACAATTTCAATTTTGACTTGTCCCTGCATCAGGTGTTTTGACATATTAAGTCTGAGCTGAATAATTTTTTTATTTTCAATGATCCATATATTTTGTTAAAATTTAGTTTTTGATTGCAATTTATGGAATTTGTTTACATGGACGTAATTTTTAGTTAGTTTTTTCTTCATGTTGTTGCATAAGGAAGGATTTATTTTGTATGACAGTTTTTAAGGGGGATACCGAAATTTGTGAAGATCGTTGAAGTTGGCCCAAGGGATGGATTGCAAAATGAGAAGTCAATGGTGCCTACGACTGTGAAAATTGAGTTGATACAAAGGCTAGTATCTTCTGGATTGTCTGTTGTTGAGGCCACAAGTTTTGTTTCACCAAAATGGGTACCACAGGTAACATACTTAAGTTCATTGTATTTTATTTAATTCTTTTAACTCTTTGATCAATGAAATTTTAGTGCTTTCTTTTAAAGTTGACAATTCTCCATTGTGTTGCTTGTTTTCCCTGGCTTGGGCCTGAGTTGTTCCTAAACAACTTGAACTGACCTGATCCAACCAATTTTTCAACAAGTCCAACTAGTTTGCCTTAACCTTCAATATGATTAGTAGACCAAATTTGATTCTCATTATTTATATACTGTTATTTTATGTTTAGTGACTTAGGAGTAGTTTTGTCCTTTTACTTATTATTTGACTCTATTATACTAATGAGTGAAGGTGCCAGCTAGCTTGTTGGTGAAGTCTATAAGCTGTTTGTAGTGGAGACCTGGCATTGAGTCCTACTCACATTAGAATCTCTGGTTATTCCTTGATCACGAAGGATGGTCGCCTGTAGGATCAACCTTTACCCTATCCCAGAGGAGCAGTCCAACGGACACGAGAACGTCAATCCAAAGGTTAGGGACCAGATTGGTCAGGAGTTTGCGGAACAGGTTGACATTGAAATCCTGTCCAACAAGGTATATGACTTTGAAGCTCGTTTTGACTGGCTAGAGCAGATGCAGGCCAAGATGAGAAACACCTTGCAACTACTCCAAAGGGCATCTGCAACTGAGCATTCCCCATTCACACCTGCCGGCCCTTTTGTATCTGTCCCTGTTAACCACCCCGTGAACTTGAACCCTGGCCTAACTGACAATCTACCCAAAACCAACCCGCACCAATACCAGACGTGGCGCAAAGAACCCATTTCTTCATCGTTGAACAACTTCGTGTAGTCCTACAGGATAGCATGACGACGGAGGCGCCCATTAGCCACACCGAACTGAAAGAGTATGTCTAGGGCCTAATGGAAGAAAGCCACAACAAATCCAAGTCTACACTCGTACTCCAAAAGCCCTATTCTAACTGCATCTTGTACAAACCGTATCCCTCTGGTTATGTCCCAGCGTAGCAATGACCACAGTACGATGGGTAGAAGAGAAGCCCGCAAGAGCACGTTAACAAGTTTGAGGATGCGTCGGGATCGTTTGCCTTGGATGGAGATTTGAAGGTTAGAGAGTTCTCCAAGTATTTGATCGGACCTGCGTACACATGGTTTGTCAATTTGATCGCGAGGAGTATAGACTCGTGGCCAAAAAATGTTTCTTTCCAAATGGTTCACCTTGGAGCGGAGGTTGACGATGGTAGACCTATGCAACATAGAGCATCGTGCTAGGGAGGACCTTCTGGCTTATGTCATGAGGTTCCAAAAATTAACTCATTTAGTCTTCGATGAGCACGTGACAGAGAAAAGCTTCGTTGAACAGTGCGTGCAAGGAATGCACCCGGCCTACGGAATAGGCATTGAAAATATTGATGTTGAGACCTTCAGTCAGTTGTGGAAGTGCGCGGAAAGAACAACACACACTGTCATGAACACCACACCTCAGTTAGTCTCAACAACATTACAATACGCGAGGAATGAAGAATACGCCATCTACCGTAGGCCTCGGAACAACAGGGGGCCTAATCAGGGGCCTTATTATCGCATCGACGACTAGAATCGGCAGAATGGCCCACTATTACCACCCCTCCCCCTTTTTCCTGCAGTAAAAGTGAAGTTATCGTGATAATGAATAAGCTGGTGGAAGATCGTGTAATTAGCCTACCACCACCACCACCATTCGGAGTTGACCCAGAGAAAGAAAGGCATGGGGGGAGGTGGTGCAATTACTACTAGTCACCAAACCACGACTTGATGGACTGCTTCACCCTTCGTTGGCTGTTTGTGTAGAAAGTAAAAAACTAGATGACTTTGTTAAGAGAAAGCCGACACAAGTAGAAACCAACCCCCTCCCTGCATATCCCCAAGGGGGCAGCATCAATGTAGTAGGGACATCAAGAGGCGATCGTCTGGATATGCTGATCCAACAGTTCGAGCAAAGCCCAGACTTATAGCAGTTCCTCAATAAGCAAGGGGCTAGCGTTGCAACACAACGACTTGCCATCAGGGCGCTAGCAGAAGTGTTCAAGAGGCCACTTGAACCTCATCGCATGGACAAGTCCCACGTAGAATTCACCCAGACGGCATACTGGCCATAGACCCTAACCACAATTAGCCTCTATACATCCCAACCAAAATAGGGGGTTATGAGATGCGGCGGTCATTGATTGATTAGGGAAGCTTTGTAAAATTGATCTCCCTCCACACGTTGAGACTGATGAACATATAGAGGGAAACCGTTAAAGGGTTGCCCATGGAAGTTACTGACTTTAACGGTAATGCATCGATCACAGAGGGGTCGATTGAGTTGTCGATGGCTATTGGACCATTTTGCATCAACCAGGAATTCCAGATGATTTTTGGAAGAACAACATATCACGCCTTGTTGGGGCGACCCCTGATACACGGTTTGACATTGGTCCTATCCACATATTACACAAAGCTCACCACATTGTCAGGATCCCAATCACTCGCATCCCATTCGAGAGAATGAAGACCCATCTCCAGGATGCGATATATTATACAGAGCTCACCAAAGAAGGGGAGACTAGGGTAGCCAGGGCCTTCCCGGGGTTGTTGGGGCTTATAGCATCGCTTATGGGGTTGCCAGTGGTTTTTGTCCTTGATGTGGGGCTGGTTCAGAGCTATGGGCTGCATTCAGTGCTTCTTCTATTTCCTCACCGGCTAGGCAACATAGAGGTTACTCTGTGTAGGATTTTCTGTACAATACTTCGTCTTGTAGGTAAAACCTTTTGGCTTTGGTTAGAAGTTTTCTTCGCAATATTGGGCCAACTGGTGTGATACTGTTCTGGATGTAATCTATATACATATCTCACCAATGCACATCACGCACTGTGAGGCATTCATTTTTGTTTTCCTTTGGTATACATCTCTCACAGTCGTTCTGTATCTTGGCCGAGTCTACTTTCATCTTTGGCCAGTAGTATTCCAACCTTTGCAGCCTCCTATAAAGTGTTGTCGTCACTACTGCTTCCTTGGGCCCTAGGCACCTTGCTCTTACTCCATCTACCATTCTGTGATATAACACCCGAATCACCATTGGAACCTTAGAAGGATCTTGCCATCTTGCATCGTCACCATTAGGTTACTTAATTTTTGTGTTATATTATATCTCCAGTCTTCTTTAACATCATCCTTTGTTTCGACCCAGTGCCCCAATCTTTCTGTTGATGGCTCGCATTGCATTTGAATTGTTATTGGTGATTAGGCTCTCACTTGGTTGTATTTTAGATCCCAAGGTGGCTAGTGCGTTGGCATACCTATTTTTGGCTCTATTATGGTGTTAATAGTCGATCAAGACTACAATCTGTCTTGAATTTAAAAGAAAACAAATGCAAAAATTGAAGAGGAGAAGAAGAGAAGAAGCACACGAAGAGAACTTCAAAAAAGAGAGAGGGAAGGTCATAACATCTGCCGACCCACTCTTAATATTTATATATGTTGACTAATTGTAAAAGGGCTGAATTGCCCTTATTGCTTACATGGAAAATAGAATAAAAGATAACTACCAATGAAGCTGAAATAACTACCAACTAACACTGTCATAACTAATAAAAATAATGCTGCCATACGAACACAGTGGGGACCACATCAGTGGGGTCCACACAAGTGTTCTCTACACTCCCCCTCAAGTTGGAAATAGATATTTGTCATTCCCAATTTGCATAGGTCTGCCTTAACTTCTTCCTTGGAACAACCTTGGTGAGAAGATTTGCGAGTTGCATGCTGGAGGTGATATACAGAAGACACTTCTTGAGATGAAACCCTTTCTCTGACAAAATGTCGGTCTACTTCAATATGCTTAGTTCTGTCATGCTGTACTGGATTATGAGCTATATTAATAGCAGTTTGATTATCACAATACAACATTAAGGGCTTCTCATAAACAATATCCAACTCCTCAAATAGTGATTTCAACCATAGGATTTCAGCCACACCATTAGCCATGGATCTATATTCAGCTTTAGCACTAGAACGAGAAACAACACTTTGTTTCTTACTCCAAGAGACAAGGTTACCTCCTACAAAAGCACAATATCCAGAGGTAGACCTTCTATCATCAACACTCCCAGCCCAATTAGCATCTGTATAAACCTCTATCTTCATGTGATCATTATTCTTGAATAGTATACCTATACCTGGGCACCTCTTCAAATATGCTAATATCCTCTTAACAGCAAGTAGGTGAGTAGTTCTAGGAGAGTGCATATACTGACTGACAATGCTGATCGCATAACTGATGTCCGGTCATGTGAGACAAAGATAGAGGAGTTTTCCAACTAACCATTGGAACATAGCTTTATCTTCAAGTGGCTCTCCACCCTCTACATTGATCTTGTGATTCTGTTCAATAGGTGTATCTGCAGGCTTATCACTCAACTTTCCAGTTTCTTCCAACAGATCTAGAACATACTTTCTTTGAGAAACAAAAATCCCATGTTTAGATCTAGCTACCTCAATACCCAAGAAGTATCGTAGCTCTCCCAGATCTTTCACCTCAAACTCTTGATGAAGGAGTTGTTTAAGAGACTCAATCTCACTGTTATCATTCCCTGTCACTACAATATCATCCACATATACAACAAGCAAGGTCAAGGAAGAGTCCACTCTCTTAATGAACAATGTATGGTCTGACTAGGCCTGTACATAGCCGAATTTTTCAAGGGCTTGTCTGAATCTATCAAATCAAGCTTTGGGGGACTGTTTTAGTCCATACAAGGCTTTATTCAACTGGCAAACCTTCTTTCTTGTTTTTGCATCATAAAATCCAGGAGGCAACTGCACGTAGACTTCCTCTTGTAAGTCTCCATTGAGGAAGGCATTTTTAACATCCATCTGGAACAAGGGCCAAGAGTAACTGGCTGCAAGGGATAATAAAACTCTAATAGTGGTCATCTTTGCTATTGGAGCAAAAATCTCCAAGTAGTCTGAGTAAATCCCTTTGCAACTAACCGGGCCTTATACCTTTCAATGGAACTATCGACATTATGTTTCATAGTAAATACCCATCTACATCCAACCGGTTTCTTCCCTTTAGGCTGGTCAACTAGCTCCCAAGTATTATTCCTCAGAAGAGCATCCATTTCAACCTTCATTGCATCTTTCCACTAAGGAACCGACAAGGCTTCCTGCACTGTTCTAGGGATAGGAATATCAGTAATGAATGTGAGAAAGGACCTGTAAGAGGGGGACAGGTGATCATAGAACAAGAACTGGGAAATGTAGTGGGCTGTGGATGTGGTGCAACGCCGTTTGCCTTTACGGATTGCAATGAGGAGGTCAAGGTCATCCAAAGGGGGTAAGGGTTCAACAGTGGAAAGTATCTCAGTAGAACTTGGATTTGATAAAGGGACTGTGGTACCTGGATCTAGATCCGCAAAAGGAACTGGGGCTGGCCTGGACTATTGATGACCGAAATCAACCTGCCTCCACCGCCTGTGATAGACTCTCAAATCCTAACACCTCTGACAACCCTCCCCATTACATCCCTCATCACTCAATGGAACAGGTAAAGGAACTTTTGATGAGTTAACCCCACACTCACTTCTCTCTCCCTAAGGAGAAACCTTAGGATAATAGGGTACATCCTCAAAGAAAGTAACATCCACAGAGACAAATCTTCTCTTAGAAGTGGGTTCATAGCAGCAATATCCTTTTTGAGTTTGTGCATAACCAAGAAAAATACATTTGGAGGCCTTAGGATCAAATTTGGAACGATGAGGTCCAAGAATCTGAACAAAGAAAGTACAATCAAAGGTTTTAAGGGGAACATTAAACAATTATTTATCAAGATATAGAAGGGTAAATGGAGGCTTCATGTCAAGAACCTGTGAAGGAACTCGATTGATGAGATGCACTGTTGTAAGAATAGCATCTCCCTAGAAACAAATAGGCACATTAAAGTTAAAGATAATGCTTCTGGCCACCTCCAATATGTGCCTATTCTTCCTTTCAGCAACCCCATTCTGCTGTGGTGTATGAGGACAAGTACTCTGGTGGATAATCCCATGATCAAGCAAATAAGAGGCTAATGGCTTGGCAAAGTATTCTTTCGCATTATTGGATCTGAAGATTTTGATTTTGACCCCAAATTGGGTTAAAATCAATTGATGAAAGATCTGGGTCAAAGCAAGAACCTCATATCGAGAACGCATAAGGTAAACCCAAGAAAAATGGGTATAGTCATCAACAAACAACAAGAAATATTTGTATCCCCCCATAGCAGTGATGTGATAAGGGCCCCAAACATCGGTATGCACAATATCAAAAGGATTACTACTTTTATTACTCAATGAATAAGATGTTCTACAATTCTTTGCAAGCTCACAACTCTCACATCTCAAACTGGACATCTGAACAAACTCAAATAAATTAGGAAACAAACTCTTCAAAGATCGAAAAGATAAATGACCCAACCGATTATGCCAAAGCATAACCTGACTAACAGATTGAGAAACAAAAGACTTCCTATCTTCACTATCTTCCCAATGAGAACTCTCTCCAAGCAGATAGATCCCATTCGTCTCTTGGCTAGTCCCAATCACCTTCCTTGTCTCCAAGTCCTGAAAAACACATCGGTCAGGGAAAAAGGTTACTCAACAATTCTGATGTTTTTGTAATGCTACTGACTGAAAGCAAGTTAATATTAAGCTTAAGAACATGCAGAACTGAAGATAAGGAAATGGTATTAGACAACTTGACGTCTCCCATGCCAGAAATGGGAACAAGAGAATCATCAACAATAGACACTTTGTCTCTGCCAGAAGATAAGTGATAGGTAGTGAACAGTGATGGCAAGCCAGTCATACGGTCAGATGCACCTGAGTCTATTACCCAACAATGTTCAGTATTACCTGGAGCTGAAGCATGATGAGCTGAGACTCGAGTACGTGAATGAGCAAAAGATGATGTGGGAGGAGCTGATGGTGGTTGAGATGATTGAGCTGAATTGCTAACTTCCTTTTCCAACTAAGTCAGGGCAGCCTGGATAGAAGCTAGGGTGTCTAGAGGTGTGCCTTTTGTGCCCAACGAGGGTGCACAATCAGTATTAACAGCCATATTAGCATTACCCCTTTGGTTCCTGAGTTTTGCTGGAACAAGATGAGGGTGCAACTTCCAATAGTTGTCTTTAATATGCTTAGGTTTCTTGCAATGTTCACATAC
This sequence comes from Nelumbo nucifera, assembly GCF_055504915.1. Lineage (NCBI taxonomy): Eukaryota > Viridiplantae > Streptophyta > Magnoliopsida > Proteales > Nelumbonaceae > Nelumbo > Nelumbo nucifera. Next base: position 84,028,441 of record NC_142650.1, read on the forward strand.
TAGATCCCGCTTGTCTTCCTTCTTTATATCCCTCTCCGTATCACCCCCAAACTTAGGTTTAACTATTGCCAAGGCTGGTGGGAAGGGCTGATGTTGCATCATAACCTTTCTCATAGTCTCTTCACTATGCACTATGGAGTAGGCTTGTGATAGGGTCACACTGTCTCTTGTTAGTAGTTTCTGTCTCACAATATCATACTCAGGATTCAGACCAGCTAGTAACTCAAAAACCCTATTAGTTTCAACTTGCTTTCTATTAGTCTGTGCATCCTTCTGACTTTCCCACTCAAGTGTTTCTAGGTGGTCAATTTCATGCCACAAAGATTTCAAGGTAGAGAAGTAAACCGAGACTGGTTTCTATCCTTGCTTATGGTTGTTAACCTCACATTTCAGTTCATAAGCCCTAGCAACATTAAGGGGTTGGGAGTAGGTTTCTTTCATGACATTCCAGATTTCTTTAGCTGTTTTTGCCCACAAATAGTTCCGGCTGATATGTGGCTGCATAGAGTTGCACAACCATGTCATAACCAAATAGTTCTCCTGAACCCATTTGGTATAAGTTTGGTCCTCCTTAGTTGGTTCTTTCACATCTCCCAACAAGTAGCTCGGTTTTCCTCTACCCCCAATGGCCATCATAGCCGATTGAGCCCATTCTAAGTAGTTTGCTCCATCAAACTTAACAGTTGTAATCTGAAAGGTATTCTCGGACATGTTACCAGAATTGCTAGTCCCCAAAACACCTTCCCCTTGATTCTTGAACTCCATTCTTGATCAATAATTAATGAAAAACCCATTTTTAACTACTGTAATAGGAGAAACAACACCCAAACAACTGATAACAGCTGGCCTAGGTCTTCCAAAGAACAAAAAAACAGAATTCTGAATGAAACCAGTTCAAATTTTGATCTGAAACCAACAACAGTTCTGAATTTTAGGGTTTTCTCTCAAAACCCTAAAGAAAGCACAGGAAAAAACAAAGATTTTCCAGACACACCTCTCAGAATAAACCAAGATGATCTTTTCTTAAGTTAATCTCAAGAAAAATGCTTACTTTATGAAAAAATCTCTGGCCGCCACCTTTTGTCTGATGCAAAACCCTAATCTTGAGGATCCGAAGCTTCTTCTGATTCTTCCTGACTACTGGAACTCTTTCAAACTTCTACAATCTCCTGAATCAGCCGCATGCTACCAGTAGCCTCCAAGAATCAACCGATCCTCCTTTGTTGAAAAACTTCCAAACCTAAGAGATTCTCATGTAGTTGGCCTAATTAGACTAGCATAAGAGCTCCTAGGTCGGCTCTGACCAAGTAGTCGATCAAGACTACAATCTGTCTTGAATTTAAAAGAAAACAGATGCAGAAATTGAAGAGGAGAAGAAGAGAAGAAGCACACGAAGAGAACTTCAAAAAAGAGAGGGGGAAGGTCATAACATCTGCCGACCCACTCTTAATATTTATATATGTTGACTAATTGTAAAAGGTCTGAATTGCCCTTATTTCTTACATGGCAAATAGAATAAAAGATAGCTAATAATAAAGCTGAAATAACTACCAACTAACATTGTCATAACTAACAAAAATAATGCTGCCATACAAACACAGTGGGGACCACATCAGTGGGGTCCACATTAGTGTTCTCTACAGTGTTCATAGGTTATCTCTAGGTCTCTGGTCAACCTTTGGATCAATGTTCTATATGGAAGAATTGCCAACTCTTTCACCGTTGTGCTGCCCTCCGTTTGTCCAATCACTAGTTTGGAATCCCCTACTACTTTTACCTTCTTTGCTCCTGAATCCCTTGCTACTGTCAAGCCTAACACTAGTGCCTCATACTCTGCGATGTTGTGAGAGCAGGGGAATTGTAGTTTAAATGAGTAGGCTGATGTTTCTCTAGTAGGTGAAGTCGATGTGACTCTAGCTCTTGCAGAGGAATTTGTACTACTGCCATCGAATGTCAAGGTCCATTCCGCTGTTTCTACTACTGTGATGAGGGGAAGTTCTCCGAGTACCTCTTCAGAGATGGGAAAATTGTCATTAGTGGGGAAGGCAGCTAGGAGGTCTGTGACTGCTTGGCATTTAATTGCTTTGGGTTGGGTGTATTCGATGCTGTATTCACTTAACTGCATCATTCACTTCACAAGTCTCCTAGAGAGTGGGGGTCTGTCGATGAAGTATTTAATTGGATTGCTTCTTGCGATTAACTTCACTTTTTGGCCTAGGATGTAGTGTCTGAACTTTTGTGTAGCAAAGACTAGAGCTAAACACTGCTGTTCCATGTGTGAATAATTCTTCTCCGTCGGCTTTAGAGTTCTATTGGCATAATAGATTGGACACTCGACACCCTCATCATTCTCTTGGGCTAACAGACATCCTATGGCTTCTGAGTTTGATGCTATACATCCTGAATTCTCGGCCATTCCTTGGAGGGGACATGGTTGGGACTTTGGCCAGTGTTTGCTTTAGTTGGTCAAAAGCATGCTGATGCTGTGTTGACCATTTGTATTCTGTGGACTTCTTGGTTAGCTTAAGTAGAGGCATTGCTGCATGTGCTAGACTAGGGATGAACCTTCTAAGGTAGGAGAATTTCCATAAGGTTTTTAGTTGACTCAATGCTTGGGGAAGGTAAGTCCAGGACTACTTTTACTTTTATCTCATCTGGGTGGGTCCCGGTATGGTTAACTCGATACCCCAAAAGCTTTCCTCACTGTACTCCGAACGCACACTTTGGTGGGTTGAGCCTTAAGTTGAAGGCCCTATATCTGGTGAATACTTTTCTCCGCATGTTGGAGTGGTCCTCTCTTTTCTTTGCCTTCACTATATCATCCACATTGTACTCGATCTCTTTGTGCATCATATCATGAAATACTCTTGTCATCGTTCTCTGGTATGTGGCTCCAGCATTCTTCAGACCAAAGGGCATCATTTTGTAGTAAAAGTTCACAATTGGTGTTCTGAACGCTGTGTGGGGTGCATCTACAAGGTCCATGTATATTTGATTGTATCCACTGTATGCATCCATGAAAGAAATCAGCTGGTTCCTGGCCGTTGAATCAATAAGAATGTCCATGTTTGGCAACGGGCTGTATGAAAGTCAAACCATAAGCCTGAACTGTCTTTTGACAAAACACTTCCCATTGAGAAACAGGGGGCTGAAAATCAAACTATAAGACAAAACTGTCTTTTGACCAAACACTTCTTATCGATAAATAGGGGGGCTGAGAACTTCACCAAATACTGAAACATTTATCAATAGAAAGCACAATTGGTGTTCTGAACGCTGTGTGGGGTGCATCTACAAGGTCCATGTATATTTGATTGTATCCACTGTATGCATCCAGGAAAGAAATCAGCAGGTTCCTGGCCGTTGTGATATGTATGAGAGGTACCATTCTTTTACTCGATGGAGCCGAGTTTTTCCAAGCCGGGGAGAGATGATCGGGATCAGCTTAAGGCATGTCAAAAGAGAACCAAATCTGCTACTGTGCTCGTTTGGCATAATTACGAAGATATGGGGCACACATGGGAGCTGGATTAGTAGAGGATGAATTTAGGAAGACCCTAGAGTCTTCAATCCACCTAAGATGCTCTTTGTGTGGTTAAGCTTACTGCTGGACAGGACTTATTTGGTTTTCTTACATTTCTGGTCAGCAGGGGCATTTTTGTACTTTTGCATGTTTAGGAGTTATGTTTGGGAACAGGTCTTAGTCTAGTAATTTCCCTTTGTTTGGCTTTATGTTTGTAATTGCTTGGGGCAGGTTTAGTCTAATCTAGCTTTTTTTTTTTTTTTTTTTTCTCTCTTAAAAGTGGCTTGTTGGGCAAGTTTTTTACTTTGGGAGCTTCTTCTTATTAAGTTTGTAAGGCTCATTTGGAGGACAGTTTTTACTAATGAAGAAGAAAGCTTCTCTACAGAATTTGGTGTGATTGTCAAATTGGGGGTGTATTGCCTAGGGTTTCATCTTATTTCCATCTCTCTTCTCTCCTCTTCTTTCTCTACTAGTCCTTTGTTTGTGCTACACACTCAGACCTCAGTTGTTGCAGGAATAGTTCTGAATCACAAAGATCCTACATCAGCTTGGGTGATTCATTGGGTTAGAAAATTGGAAATATTCTCACCTTTTATTCCTATGATAATGTTTGGTGGGATTGGGTGAGGTGGCAAAAAATTTTCAAAGAATACTTTATAATTTTGATGGGAGTAGTAGGGGTAAAGAGTAATCTAATCCCTTTGGAGTAGGGAAGGCCTTTAGGGACAAAGATGGTATCATTGCTGCATTGTTTTCCGAATTAGCTGGGATGGGGAGCCTTATAAGAGAAAAATTTCTTGTGGTAATTTTGGAGATGCAGTTAGCAAGAGTCACGAATTTAGTTGCAGATTCTTTTATGGTGGAAGACAATAGGATTATATGGTCTCTTTTCTTCACGAGAAGTTATATTTTTTTTTTTTGAGAAAAGGTAAAGTATGATCGTATTAATAATAGGCCCTGTGTACATTGAGTAGCTGTACAAAAGAACCTCAAAAGGCCATCCTCAAAAAAGTATAATCAGAAAACTATCTTTAAAAACAGTATGTATAGACATCCAACTTTTCAAAACTTTTATTGACCAGTTAATGACCTCCACTTCAGTAGAAGATTTTTTTTTTTCAAAAATCCTATTGTTCCTTTCTGACCACACAGCCCACAGCACTGCCAAAGGGATGTAATTCCAGCATAATTTTCCTTTTTGAGACATACCCTGAATCTGCCATTCCTCAAATAGAGCTCTAACTGAGGCTGGCATACACCAACTTAGATTCAGAGATTTGAAGAAGTGAGGCCAAACTGCAGAACTAAACTTGCAGTGGAGGAAGAGATGCCTGGATGATTCCACTTGCTCATTGCAAAAACATCACCTCCAATCTGACAAAAAGAGCCCTTTTTTCAGCAGCATTTCTTTGGACAAATACCTGTTCAGAACCACCACCCATACAAAAAACTTGACTTTTGGAGAAGCCAAAATCCCCCAAATTACTTGATTCGGGAAAGGGGCTTCAGGCCTCCCCACTACAAAATTGTAAAAAGATTTGACTGAGTATTCTCCTAACTTTGTGACCATTTCCATACTCTTGAGTTTTGCATCTGGACATCTAGTTGTTGGTCTTGTAACAGATTAAGAAACTCTGCCATCTGCTGAATTTTCCAGTCATTAAAACTTCTCCTAAAGAGAGGAACCCAAACTAATCTGCCTTCCTGAAACAAAAAAGAACCAGCCACTAAAGCCTCCTTATCTGCACCCATATTATACAAGGCCGGGAACAACTCTTTTGGAGTGCAGTCACCAGCCCACTGGTCTAACCAGAACCTGATTTTTCTTCCATGTCCCACTTTAAATTTGATGCACCTATTGAACTGCTTATAAGCCTTACAAATTCCTTTCCACACCCCACAACCGTAAGTACCGTGGGGAATAACAGCATCCAACCCATTATTCCTTGGTCTATATTTCTCCACAATCACCTTCACAGTTTGTCTGGTTCACAAGAAGTTTTAATGACTGGGAACTAGCTTTGGCGGTTGATGGGGATCGGTCTTATGCATTATAAGGCCTATTCTCCTAAGAAGGCCAACAAACAGGTTCTGATTTGGCATGGAGAAGACTCTTGGGACTTGGACTGATCTGGTCAGGGGTATGTTTGTCATTTTGACCAGCCCAATGTGGACTTGGGCTATAGCATCTTGTTCCAGTGCTTGTCTTTCAATTTTCAGTTTATTTGCATTAGAAGATAGAAAGTTATTGTGTTTCTTGATGCACAAGACAAAGAGTGGCACTTTTTGTAATTATGGTGAACAGTGTACCGAGCCACACAAGTCACTCTATAAATAGATGTATCCTCTTCCTTTTGAGGTTAATGGATGAATGGAGATTTCTTAAGAGATCTGTTTCTGTATGGAGTGATTCCTACAAACCCTAGAGTGATTCTAGGACCCCTTGGAGTGATTCCTTGGGATTTCTCTCTCTTTTCTCTTTCTCTACCCTTTCTACTCTCTCTTCCTCTCTCTTTCTGTCTTGTGTTAGTTTGTTCCAACCCTACTGCATCAGCGGTCCGACTTTTTGATGTCCTTCAAAGTCATCAGCTGTACCTGCAAGTTCAAGATTCAAGGTGTTGGAAGTGGACAAACACTGGAGAGTTTTCTGTTAAATCCTTCTATATTGGTCTTGTTGGTGAGGCAAAGGTTTTATTCCCATGTAAGATCATCTGGGGGAATGCAGCTCCCCCAAAAGTAAAAATCTTCAAATGGGTGGCTGTTTGGGAAAAATGTTTGACAAAATCCATGCTGTTGAAGAAAGGTTTTAATGTTCCAGATTTGCTTTGTGTTTTCTGTAACCAAGAGGAGACTTCTAGTCACTTATTTCTGCACTGTAGTTTTAGTGCTTCAATCTGGCATTATTTTCTTGGAGCTATAAACTTGCATTGTTGTGCCCCGGGGTTGGTGAAAGAACTGTTAGAGGGGTGGCAAGTTCTGGGTATGGCAAGAAAAGGGAACATCTGTTGGTTCTAAATTCCAGCTGCAATGTTGTGGGCAATTTGGCTTGAAAGAAACTGCAGAGGCAGAAGTCAGCATCTGAATCAGTGGTTATTAATGCAGCAGAAGGGTTTTTAAAGGGCTGGATGTCCGCCCATCATGGATTCGGAAATGATGCCTTTTCTTCTTTTTTGAGGGTGGATGTTTTTTTGGGGTCTCCAATTGTACAGTTTCTCATTGTACAGAGGACCATACTTTTGATATCAAGACATTATACTATGCTTTTCCTTTCTCAAAAGTATTTAATACATGAAAACTTAATTTCATTAAGGTAAATGTATTATTGTCCATATGCGTTACAATTAATATTTTGCAAATTAAAAAATAAAAGTACATGATATTTTACAGGGGTACAGGGATAGGTCAGGTTTTTAACAGGGCTAAGCCTCACCTGGTATTGACTCGAGTTCTTTATAGAGATCTTTAGAACTGGGCCAGAGCTCAGCTAATGTTTTAAAAGGTGTGCCTAGGCTAACAGGTGAGTCTCATTTTCTGGGGTGCACCTCATCTGATTTACTGTTATGTTTTGATGAATATTGAATTTGTGTTACCTATTGATGTTTAGAGTTTAAAAAATTTAGCTATATAGGATTTGAACAGGCTTCATTATTAACATTAATAACATGAATATTGATAATGGCTTTCAGAAGGGGCTTCAATATTCATATTAATAATAGGGTCTGAGTTCTATTATTTCTTAATAAATTTTCTTTCTATCTTAACATGTGATTTCTTATCACCATTTAATAACATGATGCTCTAAACAATTTAACTCATGAGATTTTTGTATTTTAAGCTTTTCTTTTGATTTTTTTTTCAAGAGTTGTGCCTCATTTTTCTCGTGTGCATGCCTTAGGCTATAGGAAACCCTTGTGCTTTAGTTGCGCTTCTCACTTTTAAAGCACTGAACATAGCATGGCCAAATCCAAGGCCAGTGCATGTGCACCTATAATTTCTGAAAATCCTTCTTTGATCTCTTTTGGGCTACTTGTATTTTCTCCTTGTCTTCTTGTATATCTACTGCATTTTGATTTTATTTGTTCATTGCTCAGTTTATTATCAATAGAATAGGGTTTTGAAGGCAATAAATATTGCTACACATAATAAATAAAATGTTGGTCAAAACTAGTTAGAGGGATATGCTTAAAAGCAGAAAATTAACACCTTATGTTTAGACTTTATAGTTTATACTATATTATGGCTTTTATTGGTCTGCTACCTTTGACTATTACACTTTTCTAACAAATAACTTTTTGAGAATGTTACAAAAAAATAATAACAAAGAAAAATGAACCAGGCATGATTTACATATTATGTTTCAGCTAGCTGATGCAAAGGGTGTAATGGAAGCAGTTCGGAAGATTGAAGGTGTAAGATTCCCTGTCTTAACACCTAACCTTAAAGTAAGCAATCTTGCCTGGATCTAAAACCATGTAAAATTTTTCTAAAGAAAATCTTGACAATTTTACGTTGCCTCTTTGTAGGGTTTTGAAGCAGCTATTGCAGCTGGAGCTAAGGAAGTGGCTATTTTTGCATCAGCTTCAGAGTCCTTTTCAAAGTCTAACATCAATTGCAGCATTGAGGATAGTCTTATCCATTATCGAGCTATTACTCTTGCTGCAAAAAAGCTCTCAATTCCTGTGCGTGGGTATGTTTTCTGGCTTGTCTAATTCTAATGAAATTGTTTTTCATTTTTCTGTTATTTTTATTATTCTGTGGAACATTTTCTTTTTCCCTCTACGAGTCTATGTACTGAGGATAATTGATTTATCTCAGTTCATATTTTGGGTGCCCATGTTGCACCACTCATGCATCAACAAGAATCAACACTTTTATGCAGTTACCAAGCCTTGTTTTAATCAATTATTTGTAGATTAGCTGTACAATTTTATTATATTTAACTGCATTCATTTTTTTTTTGAAAAAGTTAAAGGTAAATTTATTAATAGAAATCAGAACCATAAAAAGGCCTCCCAGAAGGGAGCAAAGACTGAGAACAGCCTCTCAGTTTACATTACAATTCAAATATACTAACAGAACTTAATTGAGACCCCAAGACTCTAGGCTGTATGTCTTTTACACCTGCAGTCCAGGATACAAGCTTTCCCACTGCACCAGACACAGGACAGTTCGCCTCCTTTTTCTTATTCTGAAAGATTCTTCTGTTTCTCTCTGCCCATATGGAATTGATAACAGCTGCAGGGATAACCCACCACACACTTCCAGACAACTTAGAAAGGCCTAACAAATCCCAACTCCTTAGAAGATCCGAAACCTGATTTGGCATGACCCAGGAAATACCTTCCGATGAGAGAAAATGGTTCCAAATTTTACCCTTTCGGGAATCGTATTCTTAGTTTTAGAAAAACTGCATTTTTCAAGGATCGTTCTTGTATCGAACCAGACTAAATCTGAAACCAAAAAGAAGGGAGAAATATACTTGATACGGAATCCACAAGTGTAGCTCCCAAAGTGGTAGTTCACACCCAAAGAAGGTACCAAAACCAACTTCCAGTGAAGATGGTGCAACTTAGGTTGAAGCCGGTTCAGCAACACAGTCCTTCAGCAAGAACTGTAATCCAACAACTTGGATCGAGCAAGGGTGTGAGCATGAATTGAATCTGATATGTTTGTGCAAAAATCAGATATCAGAACTGATTTCTATCAGTTCAAGAACTGGAGGTCGAACTAGGGTTTTGGGCATCAAGAGCAGAAGGAGAGAACTTAGAGCAGAAGTGTTACTGGAGTAGTTCACCCCCTCCTCCTTTTATAAGCCTTAAGGATTGGCACTCCTAATCCAATTAGGAGGAGTCTTTAATCCAAATCTTTATTTGGATATGGACTCTTTAAGTGGATAAGAGTTATCCTCTTATCCTAATTGCTGATCCAAACCCATATCCATACCCATATTCACCCATGTCACATGACTGCTTAAGCTATCATGTGACTTCTTGATTAATTTGATTAATCATGGGCTTTAGGCCCATTAAGTAAGTGGCTCACGACCCTAGATAGTTGTTGGATCATTTGGCTCTTTGTATGGCATGGGACCCCAACAATGACCTCACATAATTCCATATGGATCCGGCCCAACTTTTGTAAAAAAGCTTGGCCGAATTCACTGTCAAGTACAGTGAACCCCTAAGTCCATCAGTATGGGCTCTTAATGGGCCCAACATTTACACTAAAGGATCCTTGAGTCCAGCCATCTTATGAAGGCCCAAGGACAATGGACTTAAGTGAGATGTAGCTCATCAGGTAAAACAACCCTAAATGGTCTCTTACACTTAACCTCTCAACCCTTAATGATCGAACACTCCCCGATAGGGAAGGACCTCTCCCCTGGCTGCAAGGTGTAGTGTTAAACTCTCTACTCGGATGGGTTCAGGGAATTAAAACCTTTTGCAAACCTTTTTCTTAAAACACAACAATATATATATATATCATATAAATATATTTTGCAAAACAAATCTCAAACAATTTGGAAGTCGACTGCCAACGGTTTTGGTTTCCATCAGAGAGTGCAGTCCCGGTCATTCACTTTGTTCGACAAAGGGGCTGATCCTGTCACTATGATTACCCACTCGAGTGAATTCTCAGACTGGCCCAACATACCCAGGTTTTCACCCCCAAAGGATCTCACTGATTGACATATCAAAGACAACCCAATCCGATACCCAGTGTAGTACCATAATCAAGTCTAGGGGTTATGTGTAACTTTCCAGTTTTGCCCACCAGTCTCCAAGGTCTAGGGCATAATTGGAAATTGGTCCGGGTTTAGTGTTTCGAATAAACAAACACTGCATGTGCTTCGGGTCTAACCCTGGCAGCTGAGACAGCCTGCCCCAACCTTCTTGGCAGCACACCAGTGTCAGCCTTGGCAGGATAAACTTACCTAAGTCTATCCAATGGCTGAGAACATTCTAAACTAACATGAGTCTCATAAGTGTCCAGTTTAGGGGTAATTACTTAGAAACACACCAATTATAACATGAATCAATTATGTACTTTTATTTATTTACAATAAACGAAGGAATGAGAGATCCATCCCATGGATGCCCAAAGATTGCGGAATAAGGGGGCGAATTTCAAAAATTTTTCTCTCCCTTCAACTGGGAATAACATTCCCTATTTAGAAAATCATATTTTCAAGGATCATTCTTGAACCATAAACTGAACCAGATCTGAACCAAAAGGAGTAGGAGAGGATTGTACCTGATCCGGAGAAATAGTATCTCCCAACGAAGGTGTTCACGCCCAAGGAAGGATCCAAAGACTACTCCCACTGATGATGGCGCAGTGTAGGATGGAGCAGAATCAACAGTGTTCTTTTCCAAGAACTCTGTCCTTCGCAAGAATCAGCAGGATGGTACGTGAGCATAGCTTCCTTTCAATCCTTTCTCAAAGGACTGATGTCAAGATCCAATCTTGACTTCTCCCACAACTGGAGATAGAACTGGCAAACAGAGCGACAAGAACAGGGAGGCGGCAAGAGAGTATTCGCAGGGTGCAAAATTCTCTCTTCTTGATTTCAGCACTGAAGAAAATCTGATGTACATCTCCTAAAGGCTGCTGCCCCCTTCTACTTTTGTTAACCTAGAAAGATCAGCTCCTAATCTCATTAGGAGCTGCTTATCCAAATCATATTTGGATCAGCCTTCTCTTCAGGTGATAAGGATAAACCCTTATCTTATCTGCAGATTAGATTAGCTTTCTCCTAATCTCATTAGGAGGTTTCTAGATCTGAATCACATTCAGATCTGAACTCTCTGAGTGGATAGGGTCAAGACCCTATCCTATCTGCTAATCCATCTCAGAATTCGCCCCATTATTAACTAAATAAATAACCCAGTTCGAATTGGGCTTTAGGCCCATTAAGCTTATGTACTCACTTAACCTTCCTAACTGCTGCCCAGTTGGGCTTCCTTGTATGGCGTGGGACCTAAGCATTAATCTACACATCAGCCACATGGGTTCGGCCCAGCCTTTATTACAAGGCCTGGCCGAATACACTGTTATGGACAGTGCACCCCTGAAACCCATCAAATGGGCTCTATGGGCCCAACACTTACCCTAAGTGGTCCCTGGGCCAAGCCACCTTGTAACACCCAGGGACTGTGGGCAGATGCAAGATTAGCCCATCAGGTATTATCCTCAATAGTCTTACACTTAACCTCTTAGCCCATAATGATCATACACTTCCCGACAAGAGAGGACCTCTCCCTCGGCTGCAAGGAATAGTGTTGCACTCTCTACTTATATGGATCCTGGGAATTAAAACCTTTTTGCAAACATTTGAGAAACCATAGTATATATACTTTTATATCTCATATAAAATATACTTTGCAAAAGAAATCTCAACGGTTGAAATCGGCTGCCGGCAGTCTTGGTTTCTATCAGTGAGAGTGCATCCCCGATCATTACCTTTGTCCGACAAAGGGGCTGATCCTGTCACTATGATCACCCACTCAGATGAATTCTCGGACTGTCCCAACATACCCAGGTTTTGACCCCCGCTAAGGATCTCACTGATTGGTACATCAAAGACATTCCAATCCGACACCTAGTGCAGTATCATAGTCGAGTCTAGGGGTCGGGTGTAACTTTCCAGTTTTGCCCATCAATCTCCAAGGTCCAGGGCAATACTGGAAATCTGGTCCAGTTCATAGATTCAATTAATCCTACACTGTATGTGCCTAGGGTCTCACCCTGGCAGCTGAGACAGGCCACCCCAACAGACTTGGTGGCACCACTGTGTCAGCCTTGTTAGGATAGGTCTCCCCAGACCGACCCACTGGCTGTGAACATTCTAAACTAACACGAGTCTCATTAAGTGTCCAGTTTAAGGGTATTACATAGAAACATACCAAGGGAACATGAATCAAATATGCACTTTTATTCATTTACAATAAACTCATAAAGTACATCATTCTGATTGAAGCTAAGGGCATACAAAACTGTCTAACAATAAATGCATATGTACATCAATCTGATTGGATCTAAGGGCATACACTGTCTAACATCCAAATTCCAGCCGCAAAAGGACAATTGATGAAGAGATGATTGTTGTCCTCCTCTGCTTGCCCACACAGCTCGCTCATCATGTTTTGAATCAGAATTCCTCTTTTTGTCAAATTCTGTTTAGTTAGATTTTTGTCTAATACCACCACCCACAGTAGTGCATTCACTTTGAGAGGAGGAATCTGAGTTCAGATTCTATTAGTAGGAAAGTTATCTAGATCTTCACTAGCTAGTGTTTTGGCTAAAGAGCTTACAGTGAATAATCCATCGGCATTCCACTTCCAAATCCAAGCATCTTCTTCCAATGGGTTTGAAACTTGACTAGAGAGCAAGCCCAACAAGTTCACCACTTGTTCTACTTCCCAATCTTGGAAAGGTCTTCTGAACTTAGGGCTCCATACAATACTATTCCCCATCAACTCACAACAATTTGTCACCATAACCTCTTGATTCTTTGCAATTTGAAACAAGCGAGGGAACAACTCTTCAAGGGACCTATTGTTACACCAATTGTCTTTCCAAAATTTCAAGCGAAGACCTAAGCCCAACTTAAGGGACAAACCACTTTGAACTAGAGGGTAGATTTCCATAATTTTCTTCCAAAGGTTGTTGTCCAATCCCCTCCATCTGTTTTATACTTGTTTGCCATTAAAGACCTCCACCAGCTAGTTCTTTCTCTAGAAAATCTCCAGACATTTACCCATAAGAGCTTTGTTAAAAGTCTTCAGATTTCTCACCCCTTAGCCACCTCTTTCTTTCGGAGTACACACCTGTTTCCAACTAACTAAGTGTATTTTCTTTTCCTCCTCCTAGCCCTTCCAAAGGAAATTTCTTTGTAGTCTTTCTATTTTGATCGCCACTTTGGTTGGGATAGGGAAGAGAAAGAGGAGATAGGAGGGGAGGTTAGGTAGAGAACTCTTTAGAAGAGTGATTCTACCCCCCAAAGAGAGATATTTGGCATTCCATGATGCCAATTTCCTTTTCAATCTTTCCACCACCGGATCCCAAATTAGAGAGCAAGAGCATTTGCCCTGCAAGGGGAGCCCTAAATACATTGTTGGAAGGTACCTGATCTGACAAGCAAGAGCTTCAGCTAGCACTTCAAGATTCTCAACCTTCCCCACAGGGATTACTCTACTCTTGGCACATTTAACCTTTAAACCTGTTGCCACTTCAAACCAACTAACACCCTAAGCATGATTTTTAGTTGACTTAGATCTGCATCAATAAAACACAATGTGTCATCTGCAAACTGGAGTAACTGCACTTTTTCCCTACCTAGAACTGATTCAAACCCTTTCCATAAGCCTTCTTTGCTAACTCGATGAACAAAGAGGGACAACACCTCCATTATACAAATGAACAACAAAGGGGAAAGGGGGCCCCCTTGTCTGAGACCTCTAGAGCTTTTAAAGAAGTCAGCTGACTCACCATTGACTAGCACCACAAATTTGGGGGAAGAAACACAAACTTTAATCCAGTTCCTCCATTTCAGACCAAAATTCATCCTTTCCAGTACCAAATCCAAACACTTCCAATTAGCATGGTCGTAGGCTTTTTTCAGATCCAGCCTACAAATCAGCCCTGATTTGTCTTCCCTTCTCCTTGAGTCTATCTAATGGAGATCGAGGTGCTGGCCAAATGGCTCAAGCTAATATTCCTAAATAATCTCAAGATCCTTTGCAAGGAATCGGTGGGCCAATGACTAGGGTAAGAACAAAGAGGATGAAAGAGGCTTTATAAGGCTTAATCATGGAAGTGCGTGACAAAGAGGTTGTTCTACAAGATTCTAAGACTGTTCTAACAGTTCCCAAAGCTTCACCAAGGATAATCACCTATCTTTATGTGCAAGACGATGTGCAAGGCTTAGAACTTGAAGAACAAAGCTTGATGGGCTTGACGCATGGACATGATAAGAAAATGCCCAATTCGCATGCTAAGATGTATTGATGGGCTTGTTTTGTCTTGTTGGGCTTGTCTTTATCTTGTTCTGTTTACTTTGACTTTTCTATGCTTAGTTGTCATTAGTTGTAGTCTTTTAGAAGGATTCCTATATCAAGGCAGATTTGCTTTCCTAAATTAAAGGGATCCTCATCAGTTAGGTGTTTTCTGATAAGATAATCATTAGTTAGGAGTTTCCTTATAAGATTAGGAGTTTCCTTATAAGATAATGATGTTTACATGCCTATATAAAGGCCACAACTATGTAATACGAGATCAATCAATAATATAGAGGTATTTTCAGCAAGCTTAGCTTTGCCTTCTTGTGTTCTTGGTAGAATACAATATCTTGACTTATTAAGGGAGTGATCAACCTTTGTGGCGTCTTCAAGATTGGGGTCTTTAAGGACTTAGTTTCCTTAAGGTTCTAATCTGATCAACTACAACTTGTTTTCTAGCTTCTAGGTGCGCATAACAACTTGATTCAAGAGTTCCTAGAGCAGGTCGTCTAGTGGGTTCTTATCACTATCAATTCATTTGCCACCAGGACACTGTCTAACATCTTTCTTCCCTGCACAAATACAAATTGATTCTTTGCAATCATAGAATTCATCACTAATTTCATTCTTTCTGCAAGAACCTTAGCCAGAATTTTATAGAAGCTATTTAATAAACTGATGGGCCTGAAGTCTTTAATGTTGGTTGCCCCTTTGGCCCTTCCATTTAGGTATTAAGGAGATGAAGGTGGAATTTAGACTTCTTTCTAGAGCTGCATTTTGATGGAAGTCTTGAAACGCTTTCATTAAATCCTCTTTCACCACCTCCCAACACTTCTTATAGAAAAGGCTTGTAAGACCATCCGGCCCTAGAGATTTATCTACTTCCATATTCTTGATCACATGCCATATTTCAGCCTCAGTAAAGGGGGCTTCCAATTCTCTTTGTTGAGAATCAGAAATCTTCCTAAACTCTAGATTTGTAGGAAAAGGTCTTTTAGTCCAAATTTCCTGGAATAATTCTGCAAAGTACTTGGTGGCAATGAACTTCATTTTAGCCCCATCCTCTCCCACTAACTCCTCAAACAGCCTCACAAGCTGCTTATATCTAATTCTTGCATTTGCCATTTTATGAAAAAAACCTGGAGTTCCTGTCCCCCTCCTTAAGCCATTTGACCTTGGTCCTTTGCCTCCACTTAATTTCATCTCTAACAGGTAGCCTGTCAATGGACATCTTTGCTTCCACTCTTCTCTTTCTATCTTCCTCAGTTAGAGGACCGAATTCCTCAGCTGTATCCAACTCCTTAATCACTTCAAGGCATCTCTTTTTCTTTGATTCTGATGTCCCATGGTACTCTCGTCTCCAAGACTTCAGGGTTTCCTTGACTACTTTGATTTTCTTAGCAAATTTGAATGAACTCGTACCTTCTAGCTGCAATTCAATCCATTTAGAGCTCAACAAGGGAACCAGCCCCTCCTCTTCAAACCACATATTTTCCATTTTGAAGGGGGTTTTATTCGGATTTTGCATTCCACACACCAACTGGATAGGAGCATGATCCGAAATAGGTCTTGGGAGGGCCACTTGCTTTATGGGACTAAATGCATCTTCCTAATCTGGAGATATGAGAAATCTATCTAACTTGACCAATGCCAAGGTTTCTTGGTTATTAGTCCAAGTATATTGAGCCCTCAACAAAGGGAGATCAATCAGATCAAAACCATCCACAAAGTCAGCAAACCTTCTCATGTCCCTTGTCTGCCTATTTCCACCCTTTCTTTCCTCCAAGAATCTAACCACATTAAAGTCCCCCCCTATTACCCATGGGATAGAGTGCACCCTTCTTGCTTCAGCTAGGTCTTCCCACAACCTATCCCTCTCTGCACTAACTGTGGGCCCATATAAACATTAGTGAATTACCCTTGAAAGCCTCCCTCAAACTCCAAGATTACCGTTACCGTAAAAGCCCCCACGAGAAGAGACAAGCTTACATTTTGATCTGTCCCATATCGTTAGGATACCCCTCACACTTCCTCTCGCCAATTTACTCACCCACCTTACTTGGCCCTCCAAACACTTTTGATTATTTCTGCTTCCACTGCATCCAACTTGGTTTCTTGGAAGAACACCACATCCGATTTCTATCTTTTAAGTAGATCGCAGATCACCATCCTTCTCTTACCTGACCCTAACCCCCTCACATTCCACGAAAGAATTTTTAAATCCATAAAACAAATTAGAGAAACCCCCACCCTTTCAATGACCTTTCTTCTCCCCTCCCCCTCTTATAGATCCCTCTCCCTTTCCTGCTTCGTCATTTAATCCCCAAGCCAACCTCATCATTTCCCTACTTTTTTCACTCCATTTCCACCTTTTTTTGCATTCAGCTTACCCTGCAGAAGGCAGTTTTGGTTTTGATATGGATATTTCCCAAAGGAAGATTAAAGCACCAGCTAAATAATAACATTGATTTAATATTAATATTTTACACTCCTAATATTTTTAGTTAGTCTAATCACTAATTCAGTGGACCATATTTGGTGCTTCTATCCCAAATCTACAAAAGATTGCAGTGGAAGTCCTAAGTTTGACATGTAGTGCATCGGGATGTATGCCAAACTACTACACTAGAATACTTTTATTTTTTTGGATAAATTATTTTAAATTTACACTTTTAATTTTTTGAATTAACAAATTCATACTAAGAAAAGAAATTGGTTGGATCAAAAGCGATTGAATGACTTGGTATTTGTTAAGTTCAACATATGCTTAAAGAAAGTTTTGACTCACGTAGCACCAATGACCCCATTTCACTAAAAGATATAGATGAGAGTAATTAATGGTTAATGGGGGAGGTAGGACATGATGAGGATGGTGCAGAAGCTGATTTGGTATTTGATGATGGTACAATAACATGGGGAGATATTGCTCGTGCTTCTGGAGTTGAAGAGCCACTAAGGTATACAAGGTCTAGAGCTTCAACTTCACAAGCAAAAGCAACAAAAGCTAGTGGAAAAAGACCAAGACAACTTCAATTGGAAGATGAAGAAGAAGTTGATGTTGAAGTTAAAGTTGAAGAAGAAATGAAAGAGAATTTTGATGACTGCAAGTCAGATGACAATGAAGATGAAGAGGATGCTGATTGAGTCTTGAAGAATGGCTGAAACATTAGACTCTTTTCTTTTGTAGAAAATTGTCTATGACTCATTTTTTGGATAGAAAACTGTCTATGACTCCTCTTTTTTGTAAGAAAATTGTCTATGACTATGTTTATAGTCTATATGTTTTTTTTGAAAGAAAATTGTCTCTCTCTTTTTTTGAAAGAAAATTGCCTATGACATGACTCTGACTCTATGTGATTGTTCATTGTATTGCATTAATGGCTTGCAGCTTACTTGAAATCTTGAACTTAATGTTGATTGATGAGTACTTGAGAACTTGATTATTTTAGATTTTTGTTGTTATTGACATATTAATAGGTTTGTTAATTATTTGACATATTAGTACTTGAGAACTTGATTCTATCACTATGATCATCCACTCGAGTAATTTCCCAAGCTGCCCCAACATACCCTGATATTTGAACCTTGATGGATCTCACTAGTTAGCATATTAAAGATAGTTCAGTCCAAAAACCTAGTGCTTTCCAGTTTTTCCCATCTATCTCCATGGTCCAAGGCATAACTCGAAATTAGTCCAGATCCAGTATTTCTTCCAAACACCCACTAGCGGTGCTTGGGGTCCAACCCTTGAAACTGAGATAGGTTGCTCTACCAATTCAGTAGCACACTAATGTCAGCGTTGTCGGGATAAACTCCCCAAGTTTATCCAATGGTTGAGAACATTCTAAACTAATACGAGTCTCATAACTGTCTAGTCTAAAGAGTAATTAATAGACACCAATTTAAACATAAAACAATAATGTACTTTATTCATTTATTGATAAATGTTTATGTACATCAATCTGATTAGAGCTAAGGGCATACACTGTCTAACATTTCATGCAATGAACATAGCACACAAATTTCATTATGCGGCTGAACTCAAATAGTTGGAATAAGGCTTGCTTAAGTTAAATTCAGTTTGTACTCATTATCATAAAGTCTGATCTTTGCTCTATGTTATACACTATGGTTAATTTTTATGTATCATTTCTCTTTTATCATTATCATCATAAAGTCTGTCATAGAAGAAAAAACAATACAATGTTTTGTGTGTTCTTATCATTGTTACGAAAATAATTGAAATAATTGTTTGTGTAATAATGGTAGGTATGTATCATGTGTTGTGGGGTGCCCAGTGGAAGGACCGGTTCTACCTTCAAAAGTAGCATATGTAGCGAAGGAGCTTTATGATATGGGTTGCTTTGAAATCTCCCTTGGTGATACAATTGGGGTTGGAACACCTGGTAATGTTCTAAACCACTTTCATTTTCTAAAAATACATCAAGTTAGAACTTAAGCTTAAAATATTTCACAAAGGCATCCTTTGCTTTGGAGTTTGGACTTAGAATCCCACTTGTGGAGCACTACAAAAATTATTTATTGGGGTATTAGTTGCATTAATGGGGATATATTGATGTATTTGCCTATTGCAAGGTAACTTTTTGGGCTGAGTCAGCCGACAAGTGTGAGAACTTGCATTCAAGTCTGACAGCATACTCTTTTTACAAAAGAAAAAAAAAATGCCAAGTTTAGGCTTCTATCCAGTCCAACCCTCCCCATTAGTTGCATTAATGGGGATATATTGATGTATTTGCCTATTGCAAGGTAACTTTTTGGGCTGAGTCAGCCGACAAGTGTGAGAACTTGCATTCAAGTCTGGCAGCATACTCTTTTTACAGAAGAAAAAAAAAAAAAGGCCAAGTTTAGGCTTCTATCCAGTCCATCTCTCCCAAAACCTGGGATAAAGAGGACCAACATTGGGTAACCCTTTTTCTTAAATTTATGTAATAAAGAAGTTTAGGTTTGAGTCTTCTGGTAAATATGGCCTTTGGTCATCCATCTGGAAGGTTTTTACTATGTTATTTAGAGTGCTAAATTGGGCTGTTGATTGAGGATTTCCATTGTCTATTTAATAAGATGTTTTGTTCAATCATCTATGTAGTCATAATTCATAAATCCAAAATGCCCAAATCTTGGCTAAGAACTTTGATAGGTTGCAGATGATTCTCATAGATTAGATTATTATGAATTCCTAAAAAACATGGATTTGCTCAATTTTTCTCCGGTCTATTCCCATCAACTATTGCTTTTTGCAAACACAGTATCTTGATTTGATGGATTTGATTTTACCATATTTGTTTTGAGGGAAATATGGGGATGGGATGAGAACAACGTGGGATGTGAGATCCCAAAATTGTGTAATCGGGGTTGCACCAAAACAGTGCAACCTTGGTGGAAAAACTCGAGAAAACTTGCTTCATTCACTTGAAGAAGGATGGGGTTCTTCTTCACCAAGGCATTCACCGGCGATGAGAAACATCGTTGATGACGAACCTCCGAGTGCTGACACTCCTCGTGAAGCAGTAGTAGTGCTAACACTCCTCGTGAAGCAGAACCACTTTGTCCTAATAAACTCTCCCGTACCCCAACTCTACTCTCTTTATGCTTAGGCATCTCTTCTTCTTCTTCTTCTTCATCGTCGTCTAGCTGCAGTTTCTCTCTGTGTGTTGAAGTAAATTGCAGCTATTGGGAGCCCCAGGCCGTTCTTTCTGTTCCGAGAACTTCCTTGTGTTAAGCTGGAGGCTTCACTATTTGCCTCCCCCTCTGCTTGAACAGAATGAAGACAAACCTGTGGATGCCGATAACTGGCTTCGGGGTCTCACACCCCACGATTTCTCTGCCTGTGATCAAGATGGATTCCATATATATATGAAGAAATAAATCAATAAAGAAGACTTTTCAGGGAGAGAGACCCGCTCACCAAAGGATGAATCGGTTGTGCCAGGAATATCCGTAACAATCTTGAAAGTTAAGAGTTATGGTGAGCGTTAGTGGGTGGCAGAGCAAGGAGGCGTAGGAACTCCAGAGGTGGGTGTTACGATGAACTGGCCGCCAAAATGGAGTCCTTTGACGTTGGAGCTCGGCTTGAAAGTAGGATCTGACGAGGATTTATTCCGAGAACTCTACGGTGGGCGTAGGTTGATCTCTGGGGATGAAATCCCGTGCAGAGCTCGGCTTGGTAGTGGTGGGTGTTAGGGGGTGCCAATCTGTTTCTTCTTCTCTTTCTCTTCCATGGTGGTAGGCTGCGGTTTCTGCTTTCTAACCCAAACAATCATTGGAGAGAATACTCCAATTGCATGTGTTCCAACAACCCACTACAGCACTATTGGACCAATTATGGGAGGAAGCAGACAATAATAAGGAACTCCAAGCAATAAAAGCGCAGTTGTTGCAACAACCAGGTATCAAACCTGGGTATTCTATCCAAGGGTCAGTGCTGTTCTATAAAGGTAGAATGGTGTTGCCAGTGGACTCAGCCCTTTTGGACCAGCTAATGAATTACTTCCATGCGACACCGATGGGTGGACACTCAGGAGTCCTATGCACATATAAGAGAGTGTCATCCCAATTTTATTGGAAGGGTATGCTAAATTCCATAAGGAAATACATATCTACATGCCAGGTATGTCAACAATGCAAATATGAGGCCCAATCCCCAGCTGGCTTGCTAAAACCATTACCCATACCTAGCCAAGTTTGGGATGATGTTTCTATGGATTTTATAACGGGCGTACCAACCTCTCCCGGTAAATCAGTAATATTAGTGGTGGTTGATCGCCTTACAAAATACAACCATTTCTTAGCACTGTCGCATCCAATTACTGCAATTACAGTAGCTGACACTTTTGTTTGGGAAATAGCTTGTCTTCACGGTTTCCCAAAGTCTATTGTTTCTGACAGAGATCCAATCTTCATCAACCTCTTTTGGAAAGAACTTTTTTGCCTCCAAGGCGTACAGCTAAGCAAATCCACAAGCTACCATCCATAGTCAGATGGGAAAACAGAGGTGGTCAATTGTTGCTTAGAAACATATTTATGAGGCTTCACCGGAACCAAGCCTAGACAATGGTTCAACTGGTTGCATTGGGCTGAATGGTGGTACAACACTACCTATCAGAAATTAGGGGGAATGACCCCTTTTAGGGCATTATATGGTCATGACCCACCTACACTGAATTTCCAATGAGAAGGGTTCTATAGTAGTAGTTTCACTTGAAGAACACCTGCTGAATTGAGACATCATTCTACAGGAACTTAAACAGAACCTGTCCCGGGCCCAACAATGGATGAAACAATCATATGATAAACATCATAGAGAAGTACACTATCAGGTCGGTGACATGGTTTACTTGAAATTGCTCCCCTACAAGTTGCTTTCAGTACAAAAAAAATGATGGAACAAGCTGGCACCTCGCTACTTTGGACCTTTCAAGATCATGGAGAAAATTGGACCTCTTTCATACAGATTGGATCTCCCACCAGATTCAAGAGTGCACCCAGTTTTCCATGTCTTGGTTCTCAAAAAATGCTTGAAACCAGATGCTATAACTCAACCATATCTTCCCAAATTCTAAGTGATATGGACCTAGAAACAGAGCCGGTGCGTATCACTAAGTTCAGATGGGCCAAGAAAGGCTCCCACATTGTTCCAGAAGCTTTAGCCGTCTGGTCACAGCTGCCAGAAGAGGATGCAACGTGGGAACCCTATCTATAACTACAACACCAGTTTCCCCATATTGACCTTAAGGGCAAGGTCCAACTTATCCAGGGGGGGTTTTTGAGACCAAGAGCTGCGTCAAACCAAGATCCATGCACGGGAACAGCTGGCCTACATATCAAGTTTACAAGAAAAGGGAGAAGCCACGTCAGCAAGAGGTTAATCCAAGTTGCAGATTGCTAGAACAAAGTAACAGTCCTACAACAAACTGTAACAGTTTTGTAACAAACTGTATACTGTAAACAACTTACCTGGGCTATAAAGACCAGGGGAAGAAAGGATGAAAGGAGGAATTCCTTTCGAACATCCCTTTCTTTCCCCCTCTGTTCCCCTTCAGTTTTTCCTCTCTCCTTGGGAGCTTGGTTCACTCTACGAACACTGAGTTAGGCAGCACCTAACAAAATCCTTTTTCCACTATTTCCATTCTTGAACCTGGTAGGCATGAGCTCTAGATGTAGCTTCCAATAGGTGTCTTTAGTATGTTTAGTCTTGTAGTACTCACAAACAACATCTTTCTTCTTAGTGTTGACCTTTGACTTCATCCTGGCATTAGCATGGTGATCAACTTGTGGGTCTACAGACTAAACCTGTCTTCTGCTCTCCTCATACTCACCATAGCATATGCCTGAAACAAAGTCACGTCATCCTTAGCTAAAACATTTTGCCTCACAATATCATTCCGGGTTGAGTCCGGTGAGGAACTCAAAAGATTTGATTTCTCTCCACCAACTTCCTATGTGTTTCAGCATCCTTTGAACATCCCCAAACAACAGTTTCCATCAATTCAATCTCCTGCCAAAGAGATTTCAGCATGGAGAAGTAGATGGCTAAGAGCTTCTCCCCCTCTCTCAGGTTATTTGTTATGGGCTCGGGAATAGGATCTCGTCACTGGTCGGTCCACAGGGAAAAGCTCCTGCTTTCCCTTGTTCCTCCCCTTCCCAGCTGAACCTATCTTGGCGTCCTAGAGGGTGATTTGTCCAAGAGATCACCAAACTCTCCTTTTACTCTCTTTCTTGACTGGAAATTTGATATCTTTATTCAATAATTTCAGCTCCTTAAATAGGAGATTACAAGAGGTAAGAGTCCTCCTTGTAGGAAGACTCCTTGATAACTAAACTGCTTACAGATAAGATAGATAAGACTCCTAGATAAGACTAACTAAACTGCTTACAGATAAGATAGATACGACTCGTAGATAAGACTAACTAAACCGCTTACAGATAAGATAGATAAGACTCCTAGATAAGACTAACTAAACTACTTACAGATAAGATAGATAAGACTCCTAGATAAGACTAACTAAACTGCTTACAGATAAAATAAGAGTAAGAAAACAGATAAGATAAGGATAAGGTAAGATGAACTGTGGCTAGCTAGATAATCTGCTGAGGGTCCCACGAATGTGTCCATAACATTACTCCCCTCCTGGACTACGAGCTTGTCCTCAAGCTCGAAATTTGGATATGTCTTGGAGGGAATCCAGGATAGGTGGAATGATTTAGCCCTCCTGGATCGAGTTCCAATGAAGGGGGTTCATCCTCATCGTCCTCTTGTTCCACCAGGAGGTAGAAAAGTCTCTTGCACTTGTGCCCTGCTGAGTAGAGTTCATCACAATTAAAACACTGTCCCCTCTCCCTGCGTTCCGCCATCTCAGCCCTGGACAAGTGCTTAATAGGGGGTGCAACAACGCTGCTCCCCTCACTGGATGCTGATCTGGAATGTGGCTCGTCTATGGCTTCCGTTCTTGGCTGGATGCTGAAGATGGAGTCATTCCGAGTAGTTCCGGGGATGCCCATGCGGATGGAGGCCGCCCCATAGTGAAGGTTCCGCGACTGAGCTGCATCTTTCTTTCGAAGGCGCGAGCTAGATTCATGGCTGTAACCAGGTTGGGGGGGTGTTGCATATCCACATCCACCCTCAAGGGTTCTGCTAACCCTGCGATGAACATGTCTACCTATTGGTCCGGTCCTACCGAAGCTGCTCTGGCAAGGAGGGTCTGGAATTGGCGCTGATATTCAGCCACCGTTCCCGTCTGTTTGAGGTTGATCAGTTCACCTAATGGGTTGCTCGTCAATGGAGGCCCAAACCTGAGGAGGCAATAGGATTTGAATTGGGTCCAACTGAGCCCGGGTTCCTCCTGCTCCAATTTATAAAACCAGAGCTGCGCCTCCTTTGTCATGTTGAATGCGGCCAAGCTTACCTTGTCGTTGTCCCCTGTCCGTTGGTTGCAGAAGAACTGCTCGCATCTGTACAGCCATCCCAAAGGATCTCCGGCGCCGTTGTATGAAGGGAACTCCAGCCTGCTGTACTTGGGAACGACTGCGGCTACCAGGGCGACGACTTGCTGTTCGCCGGACGACTCCGTCAAGTCTGGTCGGCGGCTGTTTGTGGTTACAGCCCCTTTTGGATTCCTCTCCTTGTTAGAGAAATACGATTCCAGCAAGCGTCGCAGCTCCCGGACATCGTCTTTGACCTCACGAACCTCCACGCTGGTTTCCACGAGCCTATGCTCCATTTCGTGGACCCTGGATGATAGCTGCTCCAGATCTCTCATGACGGTTGGCTCTGATACTAAGTTGTTATGGGCCTGGGAATAGGATCTCGTCACGGGTCGGTCCATGGGGAAAAGCTCCTGTTTTCCCTTGTTCCTCCCCTTCCTAGCTGAACCTATCTTGGTTTCCTAGAGGGTGATTTGTCCAAGAGATCACCGAACTCTCGTTCTTGACTAGAAATTTGATATCTTTATTCAATAATTTCAGCTCCTTAAATAGGAGATCACAAGAGGTAAGAGTCCTCCTTGTAGGAAGATTCCTTGATAACTAAACTGCTTACAGATAAGATAGATAAGACTCCTAGATAAGACTAACTAAACTGCTTACAGATAAGATAGATAAGACTCCTAGATAGACTAACTAAACTGCTTACAGATAAAATAAGAGTAAGAAAACAGATAAGGATAAGGTAAGATGAACTGTGGCTAGCTAGATAATCTGTTGAGGGTCCCACGAATGCGTCCATAACATTATTCACATCATTCTTCAATTTGTAGGCTCGGGCAACATTCAACTTTTGGGTATAGGCCTCCGTGACACCGTTCCACACTTCCTTTGCAGTTTCCATCCACAATGCTAACTAATATGTGGCTGCATTGAATTTACTAACCACACTACTGTGTAATTTTCTTGCATCCACCTTTCATAGTTAGGATCATCCTTTGCAGGTTTCTTCTTGCTTCTGGTCATGTAACCCCATTTCCCTCTACTACACGCATGCCTTTATAGACTGAGACATAGGCAAAATAATTGGTTTCATCCAATTTTATAGTGGTCATTGCTCCTAACAGAGTCTCTATAGTCTCTACAGCTGGTCACTGCTCCTAACAGAGTCTCTATAGTCTCTACAGTTGGTCACTGCTCCTAACAGTGGTTTCATCCAACTTTCTCCTCCAATTTGCTCCATTGATTGAACAAATGCAAAAGGAAATCAAATTAGGGCTTTACTAATCAAGAATTGCTAACCAAAAGCAAAAAACTACTATTCAACCACCCAAACTAGGGTTTCACAGGACTCGATAGGATGGGAGGAGAGAAAGTGCAGCCGCTCCTACTAGAGGTTCCAGAACACTACCCAACCTAATTGATCTTAAAGGAAATAAAAAAATTCCCTTTAATCCATAAGCCCTATCTTCAAAGTGTCTCTAGAACCCATAACTAAGTTTCTCCAATTATTTAGAGAGAAGAGAGTAGTTTGATCTCTCTCATTTGATTATATTATGTTGAAATAAAAATATGTGTAAAGTTAAAAAGAAATAAAAACAGGCCCATAAAGAGGGGCCATACAACAGAATTAACAACAGATATAATGCTCTTAAAACAAAGATAACTAAGGCCCATTCGGCCCAATCTCTCTACAGTTTGATAGGTAACTGATATCTTGTATTAATTTGAAATATAGAGTAACGAAATATTACACAGCTCAGCTGGAGCTGAACCCGCTTTTCCTTTTATGTGTGAAAATTGGCCAAAAAACGTTTATCCCTATATACACCTTGTTTAGTCAACCAATGCATTTGCAGATCAGTTAACCCACCTAAAGGTGGCCTCAACCTCTCTAGCTATAGCTAATTTCAAAACTTCTTTCATGCCTGAGAATGCACCCAAAGTCCCATGCTTTTATTAATCATCCATCCCACAACCAACATGGACTCCTCTTCAACCTCTTTTTCTCTTAGATTCAGCTACTTGGATAGCCTTAATCCTTGAACAAGAACTGCAATTTCTGTTGTCAAGGAGTCACCACCCCTATTGGTCCTGAGAATAGGGATATTATAGAGCCCATCCCATCCCTGAAAACTCCCCCATACCTGAAGGGCCTGGGTTGCCATATGAGCTGCCACCAAAATCCATTTTAATTCTATTGCTTCTGGAAAGAGCCCACCTTTCTTGCACTATAACATTTTTCAAAGTGGTTGGAGCTGCCATCACATTCCACCCTTTAATGAATTCATCAACTTTAATGTCATTAAAGATCATCCACTTTCAAAGCAGTTGAGGCTGCTATCAAATTCCAATCCAAGTTGAGAATATTATATAATGTTTATTTATTTTTTATAATTTTTAAAAATAGAATATAAATAATAATTATTTAAATAAGAAATAATTATTAATTACATTTTCACTTAGAAGTTGTGCAAATGCATGTTTTATGGTGCGATAGGATAGTTAGGTTTTCCCATCCCTTAAAACTTAAGAATTATTATTTATAAATTATAGTTAAGCATAGGTTTTTTAATGAAATTATAATTGACTATGATGTATTTCTTCATAAAACCATTAAAATATACTAATTTAATGCATGTACACCACATTGAGGCCTTAAATTTGGTGTTATTGTTGTATTTTTATGGTTTATTGAAGTATTTATAGTGTTTCCAATGCATATCTTAATTTTTCTTCAATATACATGTGTATCCAAGGCGTATCCCGATATGTCTATTAAAATTGTCTTTCCGATACACGGCATTTCCGATACTTTGAACCTTGTTCATTAGTTGAAAACAAGTGAATTGTTTAAAGATTTCTTGTGGTATAGGAACTTTGGTCCCCGCCAACACTTCAAAGGAGGAAATTGAACTTTAGAGATGAAGGAGATTCGTTGAGCTATCAAATTGATTACAAATCGTACGATTAATTCAAAGAACAATTTATACATATATTTGTATCATTTTAGCCCCGATTCGATTTGAATCGTACGATTCAAATTGTGGATGATTTTGAAAACATTGGTTTCAAGTGGACAAAAATCACAGGAAATGGACTAGATACTTTAGCAAAACAAGGGATTGTATGGGAGAACATGTTTTCGGCAGTGTTGTAATTAGAATGTGTAGGAAATTGTGGACCCCACATTAGTGTACTCATGTGACAGCCTGAGTTGTATTTAGATTTAAGTAATTGATTAAGATTAGCTTTCCTAGTAGGATTAATTTTAATCTTATCTTATCTTACCTTGCCATGTAAGCATTAAGTCCTATTACAATTATGAAACTATGTATATAAATTTAAAGGGTGGGGCAGCTGTTTTACAACACCATCCACTCTCTTCTAAAACCCTTCCACGAGTTCTCCCTCTCATCTCTCTTCTTCTCTTCTATTTTTCCTTTATTTTCTGTTCAAAATCTAAAAGATATCTTTGCCAGTAGCAAAGATGACCACTATCAAAGTCCTATTATCTCTTGCAGCTAGTTACTCTTGGCCATTGTATCAGATGGATGTTGAAAATGCCTTCCTCAACGGAGACTTGCAGGAAGAAGTTTACATGCAGTTGTCTCCTGGATTTTATGGTACGGAGACAAGAAAAAAGGTTTGCGGTTGAACAAAGCCTTATATGGACTAAAACAGTCCCCCAGAGCATGGTTTGACAGATTCAGATGACCCTTGAAAGGTGTGGATATGTGCAGGCCTAGTCAGACCACACTTGTTTATTAAGAGAGTGGATTCTTTTGTAACCTTGCTTGCTTTGTATGTTGTTATGGACGCCTTCCTCGGGAAGACGTACCATCGCCACCGGTAGCAACTGAAGGGATGAGAGATCCATCCTATGGACGCCCAAAAGATTGCGGAATAAGGGGCGAATTTCAAAAATTTTTCTCTCCCTTCAACTGGGAATCGTATTCCCCATTTAGAAAATCATATTTTCAAGGATCAATTCTGAACCATAAACTGAACCAGATCTGAACCAAAAAGGAGTGGGAAGGATTATACCTGATACGGAGAAGTAATATCTCCCAACGAAGGTGTTCATGCCCAAGGAAGGATCCAAAGACTGCTCCCACTGAAGATGGCGTAGTGCAGGTGGAGCAGAATCAGCAGTGTTCTTCTCCAAGAACTCTGTCCTTCGCAAGAATCAGCAAGATGGTACGTGAGCACAACTTCCTTTCAATCCTTTCTCAAAGGACTGATGTCAAGATCCAATCTTGACTTCTTCCACAACTGGAGATCGAACTGGCAAACAGGGCGGCAAGAACAGGGAGGCGGCAAGAGAGTATTTGCAGGGAGCAGAATTCTATCTTCTTGATTTCAGCACTAAAGAAAACCTGATGATCTGTGTGTATTAGGCTGCCGCCCCCTTCTTCTTTTATAATCTTAAAGGGATCAGCTCCTAATCAGATTAGGAGTTGCTAATCCAAATCATATTTGGGTTAGAAGTCCCTTTAAGTGATAAGGGATAATCCTTATCTTATCTGGAGATCAGATCAGCCATCTCCTAATCTGATTAGGAGGTTTCTAGATCTAAATCTTATTTAGATCTTGGACTCTCTAAGTGGATAGGGTCTAAGCCCAATCCTATCAGCTGATCCACTTCAGATTTTGCCCCTTTATTAACTAAATAAACAGCCCAGCTCGAAATGGGCTTTAGGCCCATTAAGCTTATGTGCTCACTTAACCCTCTTAACTGTTGCCCAGTTGGGCTTCCTTGTATGGCGTGGGACCCAAGCATTGATCTACACATCAGCCACATGGGTTCGGCCCAGCCTTTGTTACAAGGCCTGGCCGAATACACTGTTAAAGACAGTGCACCCCCTGAAACCCATCAAATGGGCTCTACGGGCCCAACACTTACCCTAAGAGGTCCCTGGGCCAAGCCACCTTGTAACACCCAGGGACTGTGGGCAGATGCAAGATTAGCCCATCAGGTATTATCCTCAATGGTCTTACACTTAACCTCTCAGCCCATAATGATCATACACTGCCCGACAAGAGAGGACCTCTCCCTCGGCTGCAAGGAACAGTGTTGCACTCTCCACTTATATGGATCCCGGGAATTAAAACCTTCTTGCAAACATTTTAGAAACCATATATATACTTTTATATCTTATATAAAATATATTTTGCAAAACAAATCTCAACGGTTGAATTCGGCTGCCGGCAGTCTTGGTTTCCATCAGTGAGAGTGCATCCCCGATCATTACCTTTGTCCGACAAAGGGGCTGATCCTGTCACTATGATCACCCACTCAGATGAATTCTCGGACTGTCCCAACATACCCAGGTTTTGACCCCCGCTAAGGATCTCACTGATTGGTACATCAAAGATAGCCCAATCCGACACCTAGTGCAGTATCATAATCGAGTCTAGGGGTCGGGTGTAACTTTCCAGTTTTGCCCATCAATCTCCAAGGTCCAGGGCAATACTGGAAATCTGGTCCAGTTCAAAGATTCAATTAATCCTACACTGTATGTGCCTAGGGTCTCACCCTGGCAGCTGAGATAGGCCACCCCAACCGACTTGGTGGCACCACAGTGTCAGCCTTGTCAGGATAGGTCTCCCCAGACCGACCCACTGGCTGTGAACATTCTAAACTAACACGAGTCTCATTAAGTGTCCAGTTTAAGGGTATTATACAGAAACATACCAAGGGAACATGAATCAAATATGTATCTTTATTCATTTACAATAAACTCATAAAGTACATCATTCTGATTGAAGCTAAGGGCATACAAAACTGTCTAACAGCAACAGGCCCCGGGCCCACCGCCAGCAGCAGTAAGGATTCAGTGATGCTCATCCTACCCAGTTCGGCAACAACAGCCTTATCTAGATTATATTAGCTCATTTTGCTTGTTCTTATCTTATTGTTCTTATCTCTTATCTTATCTTGTTAATAGCTTATCGGATTAGGATTAACTTAGCTTATCTTATCTTGTTAGTAGCTTATCAGATTAGGATTAGCTTATCTTATCCTTAGCAAGATAAAACTGGAAGTCTCCCTATTCAGCAAGGAGACTCCCTTTGATTAGGACTCTTGTAATCTCCTATTTAAGGAGACCCCATTATTGAATGAGATATCAAATTATTCAGTCAAGAGTGAGGAGAGTTGGTGATCTCTTGGACAAATCACCGAAGGTGCCAAGATAAGTTCATCACGAGCAGGAAGGAACAAGGGAAAACAGGAGGTTTTCCCCGTGGACCGACCCGTGACGAGATCCTATTCCCGGGCCCTCAACAACTTGGTATCAGAGCAAGGCGTCATGGGAGATCTGGAGCAGCTACCTTCCAGGGTCCATGACCTCGAGCACCAACTCGTGGAGACCAGCTCTGAAGTTCGTGACATCAAAGGTGAAGTGCGAGAACTACGACGACTAATGGAGATGTTTCTTTCCAGCAGGGAAAGGAACTCTGACGGAGGGACAGCAGCTAATGACCGCCGGCCAGATCTGCCGGAGGCTTCCGGCGAACAGCTGGCTGGAGTTCCCATCGTACAATGGCAACGAAGACCCCCTAGGCTGGCTGTATCGCTGCGAGCAGTTCTTCCGGAATCAACGGACAAATGACCAGGACAAGGTAAGCCTAGCCGCCTTTCATTTAACAGAGGAAGCACAACTTTGGTTTTATCGGTTAGAGCAAGAAGAACCCGGGCTCAGTTGGCCCCAGTTTAAATCCTATTGCCTTCTTCGGTTCGGACCCCCATTGACCAGCAACCCACTGGGCGAGCTAATTAAACTTAAACAGATCGGAACAGTTGCTGAATACCAGCGACAGTTTCAAACCCTCCTCGCGAGGGCATCCTCCGTGCGACCAGACCAGCAAGTGGATATGTTCACAGTAGGGTTAGCAGAACCCCTACGAGTGGATGTCGAGATGCATAATCCCCCAAATTTGGTCACAGCCATGAACTTAGCCTGTGCATTTGAGCGCAAGCTGCAGCTCAGCCGCGGAATTTTTAATGTGGGTCGTCCACCGAACTCGTGGGTGCCCCCAAGACTAGCAGCAACAACCCCCTCTTCTGCTACCAGCCGGGAAATGAAGCCTCCCACAACCACCACCTCTAGAGCAGTGACAAGTACAGGCAGTAACATGGTCACTCCTCCCATCAAGCGCTTGACCAGGGCAGAAATGGCAGAGCGCCGAGCGAGAGGTCAATGTTTCAACTGTGATGACCTCTACTCGGCAGGACATAGATGCAAGAAGCTTTTTTGCCTTCTCATAGATGAGCAAGAGGAGGAAGGGGAACCCGTCACATTCGAACCAGAGATCTCTCTCCATGCGATCACCGGTATTAAAACCTCTCAGACCATGCAGTTACAGGCACAGATCGCAGGTCAGCCGGTGCGCATTCTCGTTGATTCAGGGAGCACACACAACTTCATAAGTGAACATGCAGCCCTGCAGTTAAAACTACCAATGGAACTTCGGCCGCGACTACAGGTAGCCGTCGCAAATGGTGAAAAAGTTCACAGTCCAGGGATTTGTAAGGACGTCCCAGTACAGGTCAATTCTGAACTAATTCTTGTTGATTTATTTGTACTCTCATTGGATGGGTTCGATATTGTTCTTGGGGTCAAATGGTTAATTACCCTAGGCCCGATTTTGTGGAACTTCAGCGCACTCGCCATGACCTTCCACCTGAATGGCAAGCAAGTTTCATGGCACGGTTGTAGGGTTAAAGAAAAGACATCGCAAGTGCACTCCTGACAGAACCGGCAGCCATGGAAAAACTTCTCGCCGAGTTTTCAGATCTGTTCCAGGAACCGAAGGGCCTTCCCCCTTCCCGAGCTTGCGACCATCGTATTCCTTTGGTGGCGGGTTCAGCACCAGTCGTTGTCAGGCCTTATCGTTACCCTCACTTACAGAAGGATGAGATAGAAAAACAATGTACAGCGATGCTGAACCAAGGGATCATACGAAAAAATCACTCCCCCTTCTCTTCGCCGGTTCTGTTGGTGGCGAAGCAGGATGGAACGTGGAGGTTCTGTGTTGACTATAGAGAACTCAATGACCGGACGATCAAAGATAAGTTCCCTATTCCCGTTGTGGACGAACTGCTGGACGAGTTGCATGGTGCCCAGTATTTCTCTAAGTTAGATCTCAGGTCCGGATATTTCTAAGTTTGCATGGCTCCCGGTGACGTGAAGAAGACTGCTTTTCGCACCCACCATGGCCACTTCGAATTTTTAGTCATGCCATTTGGACTCTCCAATGCACCATCTACATTTCAGTCACTAATGAACGAGGTATTCCAGCCCCATCTGTGCAAATTTGTTTTAGTTTTCTTTGATGATATCCTCGTTTACAGCAAATCATGGGTAGAGCATGTCCACCATCTGAGGACCGTTTTTGTACTCCTACGCCAACACAGCTTATTCCTGAAACGGTCCAAGTGCTCCTTCGGGGGGCGACAGGTTCTTTACCTCGGCCACATCATCCATGGGCAGGGTGTAACAGTTGATAGTTCCAAGATTCAGGCTATAACAGAATGGCCCAAACCTCAATCCGCCAAGGCCTTACGTGGGTTCCTCGGTTTAACGGGTTACTACCGCAAATTTGTACAGAACTATGGAGTGTTGGCAGCCTCGTTAACCAACCTGTTGAAGAGAAACTCCTTCTGGTGGGACGACGCAGCTGATGAAGCTTTTCTGTCACTGCGAAATGCACTGTCTTCAACCCCTGTCCTGCAATTACCTAATTTCGCCCTCGAATTTACAATCAAGTGCGATGCTTCCGGAGTAGGTATCGGGGCCGTACTACAGCAGCAAGGGCACCCGATCGCTTTCTTCAGCCGCAGATTGGCTGACTGGCATTTGAAGCTTCCAGCCTATGAGCGCGAACTAATCGGCCTTGCCCGAGCTATCCAACACTGGAGGCCGTATTTGTGGGGGCGGTCGTTCAACGTCAAAACTGATCATTACAGCCTCAAATACCTGTTAGAGCAGCGTCTCACCACTTCCCCTCAGCAGCATTGGGTTAGCAAACTGCTCGGGTTTGACTTCTGGGTGGAATATAAGGCGGGATCCTCTAATCGTGCAGCTGATGCCTTGTCTAGGCGAGAAGAAGACGCGATGGTTCTATGTAGCATTTCCCAACCTCGGATTTCTCTGTTTGACGACATTAAGAAGGCAACACCACAGTCCCCAGAATGGTCGCTCTTACTGCAGAAGATCTAGACCGGCACGGCCGACCCCGATTGGTCACTTCACGACGGGTTGGTATTGTATAAGGGACGAGTCCATCTTCCAGCAGACTGCCCGTTGATTCCCACCATCATCACCAGCATCCATAACTCCACCCACGAGGGCATTCAAAAAACACTATACCGCGTCCGGATTGATTTCCATTGGCGAGGTATGAAGACTTCTATTCGAGATTTTGTCCAGAATTGCTCCACATGCCAACAGCACAAATGGGAAAACCTACACCTGGCAGGCCTCCTGCAGCCCCTTTCCATCCCATCGCAGATCTGGGTCGACATCTCCATGGACTTCATTGAGGGACTTCCCAAGGTAGGGGGCAAATCAGTTCTCTTTGTGGTAGTCGACCGCTTCTCTAAATATGCGCACTTCATTCCTCTATCACACCCGTACAGTGACACTTTGGTTGCCCTTGCCTTCTTTACACATATCTTTCGCTTACATGGGTTGCCGGAATCCATCGTTAGCGATAGAGACCCGGTCTTCACTAGTGCCTTCTGGAAAGAGTTATTTCGACTACACGGCACCACCCTGGCCTACTCATTAGCTTACCGGCCACAAACCGACGGTCAGACGGAAGTGGTTAACCGCACTATCGAGATGTATCTCCGCTGTTTCGTAGGCGATCAACCTCGACGGTGGTTGGAATGGCTTCCTTGGGCCGAGTACTACTACAACACAGCCTACCATTCCTCCCTCGGCATGACTCCCTTTCGCGTCGTTTACGGCAGGGATCCTCCCCGCTTGCTGTCCTACGAGGCCGGATCTACTCGTTTGGACGCAATCGATCACTCCTTACAGGACTGCGACGCCCTCCTCGCCGACGTCCGCATTCGCTTACAACAGGTCCTGGGCCCACCGCCAGCAACAACAAGGATTGAGTGATGCTCATCCTACCCAGTTCGGCAACAACAGCCTTATCTAGATTAGATTAGTTCATTTTGCTTGTTCTTATCTTATTGTTCTTATTTCTTATCTTATCTTGTTAATAGCTTATCGGATTAGGATTAGCTTAGCTTATCTTATCTTGTTAGTAGCTTATCAAATTAGGATTAGCTTATCTTATCCTTAGCAAGATAAAACTGGAAGTCTCCCTATTCAGCAAGGAGACTCCCTTTGATTAGGACTCTTGTAATCTCCTATTTAAGGAGACCCCATTATTGAATGAGATATCAAATTATTTAGTCAAGAGTGAGTTAGGAGAGTTGGTGATCTCTTGGACAAATCACCGAAGGTGCCAAGATAGGTTCATCACGAGCAGGAAGGAACAAGGGAAAATAGGAGGTTTTCCCCGTGGACCGACCCGTGACGAGATCCTATTCCCGGGCCCTCAACATATGTGGACGATATTGTAGTAACAGGGAGTGATACTAGTGAAACCGAGTCTCTTAAGCAACTCCATCAAGAGTTTGAGGTAAAAGATTTGGGGGAACTACGATACTTCTTGGGCATTGAGGTAGCTAGATCCAAGCATGGGATTTTTGTCTCTCAACGAAAATATGTCCTTGATCTACTAGAAGAAACAGGAAAGTTGGGAGTTAAGTCTGCAGACACACCTATTGAACAGAACCACAGGATCAGTGCAGAGGGTGGAGAGCTTCTTGAAGATAAAGCTATGTTCCAACGGTTAGTTGGAAAACTTCTCTATCTTTGCCTCACACGACCCGACATCAGTTATGCAGTCAGTATGTGCACTCTCCTAGAATTATTCACCTCCTTGCAGAGGATATTGTTAGACAATGTATGCCCTTAGCTCCAATCAGATTGATGTACATTATGACATTTATTGTAAATGAATAAAGTACATATTTGATTCGTGTTATTGTCGTGTGTTTCTGTGTAATATCCTTAAATTGGACACTTAATGAGACTCGTGTTAGTTTAGAATGTTCACAGCCATTGGATAGGTCTGGGAAGATTTATCCTACTAAGGCTGACACTGATGTGCCGCCAAGTGTTGGGGTGGCCTGTCTCAGCTGCCAGGGTGAGTCCCGAGGTACATGTAGTGTAGGTTTGCTTGAAACCCTAAACCGGACCAGATTTCCAGTATTGCCTTGGATCTTGGAGATTAGTGGGAAAAACTGGAAAGTTACACCTGACCCCTAGACTCAATTATGATACTGCACTAGGTGTCGGATTGGGCTATCTTTGATATGCCAATCAGTGAGATCCTTAGAGGGGGTCAAAACCTGGGTATGTTGGGACAGTCCGAGAATTCATCTGAGTGGGTGATCATAGTGACAGGATCAGCCCCTTTGTCGGACAAAGGTAATGATCGGGGATGCACTCTCTCTAATGGAAACCAAGATTGCCGGTAGCCAATTTCAATCGTTGAAATTTGTTTTGCAAAATATATTTTATATACGGATATAAATATATATATTATGGTTTCAAATTGTTTCCAAAAAGGTTTTAATTCCCGGGATCCATGTGAGCAGAGAGTGCAGCACTGTTCCTTGCAGCCGAAGGAGAGGTCCTCTCTTGTCGAGCAGTGTTTGATCATTATGGGCTGAGAGGTTAAGTGTAAGACCATTGAGGGTAATACCTGATGGGCTAATCTTGCATTTGCCCACAGTCCCTGGGTGTTACAAGGTGGCTTGGCCCAGGGACCACTTAATGTAAGTGTTGGGCCCATAGACTCCATGTGATGGGCTCAAGGGGTTCACTGGGCTTTCTAGTGAATTTGGCTAGGCATTGTAACAAAGGCTGGGCCGAACCCTTGTGGTTGATGTGTAGATCAATGCTTGGGTCCCACGCCATACAAGGAAGCCCAACTGGGCAACAGTTTGGAAGGCTAAATAAGCACATATACTTATTGGGCCTAAAGCCCATTTCGAACTGGGCTGATTTGATCAGTTAAAGAAGGGGGCGGATCTGAGATTAGATTAGCAGATATGATAGGGTCTTATCCCTATCCACTCAAAGAGTCCAGATCCAAATAAAGATTTGAATCTGGAAACCTCCTGATAAGATCAGGAAGGGCTGATCTAGTCTGCAGATAAGATAAGAACTCATCCTTATCACTTAAAGGGGATTTAGATCCAAATAAGATTTGGATCAGCAACTCCTAATAGGATTAGGAGCTGATCCCTTTTAAGGTTATAAAAGGAGGAGGGGGCGGCAGCCTCAAAATACAATTCTCACCTATAGAGAAAAGATTATAGAAGAGAGAAAACAACTTCCAGTAAGACTGTGCTGATTTCTCCCTGCCGCCGCCGCCATTGCCAGTGCATCTCCACGACAGGAGTGATCAAGAACGGTTCTTGATATCAGTCCTTTGTGAAAGGGCTGATTGGAAGTAGTGCTCACGTGCCGTCCAACTGATTCTTGTGAAGGATCTGGTTCTTTGGAAGAACACTGCTGATTCTGCTCCATCCTACACTGTGCCATCTTCAATGGGAGCAGTCTTTGGTTCCTTCCTTGGGCGTGAACACCTCCATTGGGAGATATTGTTTCTCCGTATCAGGTATATCCCTCTCCTGCTTTTGGTTTCAGATCTGATTCGGTTTATGGTTCAAGATTGATCATTGAAAATGCAGATTTTCTAAAAATAGGGAATGTGATTCCTAGATGAGGAGAGAGGAAATTTTTGAAATTTCGCCCAACCTACCTGCAGGGTTTGGCCATCCATATGATGGATCTCTCATTCCTTCAGATATTAGCATATTTGAAGAGGTCCCCAGGCAGAGGCATTTTGTTCAAGAATAATAACCACATGAAAATAGTACATAGATGCTGATTAGGCTGGGTGTGTTGATGATCGAAGATCAACCTCTAGATATTGTGCCTTTGTAGGAGGTAATTTGGTCTCCTGGAAGAGTAAGAAACAAAGTGTTGTTTCTTGTTCCAGTGTTGAAGCTGAATATTAGTCCATGGCAAGTGGTGTGACTGAGATTCTATGGTTAAGATCATTACTTGAGGAATTGGGTGTTGTTTATGAGAAACCCCTAATGTTGTACTGTGATAATCAGGCTGCCATTAATATAGCCCATAATCTAGTATAGCACGACAACACTAAGCATATTGAAGTGGACCAGCATTTTATCAGAGAAAGGGTTACATCTCAAGAAGTATGCCTTCCCTACATCACCTCTGACATGCAGCTTGCAGACCTTCTCACCAAGGCTGTTTCAAGAAAAAAGTTGGAAGATCTATACAAGTTGGGAATGACAAACATCTACTCCCAACTTGAGGGGGAGTGTAGGAAATTGTGGACCCCACATTAGTGTACTTGTGTGACAGCCTGAGTTGTATTTAGATTTAAGTCATTGATTAGGGTTAGCTTTCCTAGTAGGATTAGTTTTAATCTTATCTTATCTTGTCTTGTCTTGCCATGTAAGCATTAAGTCCTATTACAATTATGAAACTATGTATATAAATTTAAAGGGTGGGGCGGCTGTCTTACAACACCAACCACTCTCTTCCTTCTAAAACCCTTCCACGAGTTCTCCCTCTCATCTCTTCTTCTCTTCTCCTCTTCTCTTCTATTTTTCTTTTATTTTCTGTTCAAAATCTAAAAGATATCTGTAGTCCTGTACGACTACTGAATGTAACTTGGGTCAACACCATATTCTTGGGGTTGACAGTTGTACTTCGAAATATATTTAATGAATCTACAGTTTCCAATCAAGAAAGGGTAAATTTCTGAAATCTCCCCTGAAGTTTCATAATTGCATTTACCTTCCTTGAAACTTTAGGAGAGGTTTCACAAATTTACACAAAAAAATCAATGGCAAGAGGATTGAACTTTCTCTGATACCTGTTAGTGCAGTTCAAATAAAGAATGTGAACAGATTTGTGGTGTGTCTAAGTCAGTTAACCACACCAAGAGAAAAATATTTATATATTAATGTAAAGTAAAAGGACAAATCTGTCCCTAAGATACATGATGTATAGTACAACTAGAAATAAATTTACAATATTAATCCTCACTATCCTTGTCTCTATAGCAAGTGGCACAAGTGCACCTTCTGTCTTGGCAATATTTCAATCTATTATGTTCTCCAATGAGTTTCTAGCAAAATTTCAGTTTAATTTTTGTTGTAACTTATCAAACAGATGTATTCCTAAATTGCATGAAATATTGGCGACATTTAGAACCATGAGACATGTTTGGGATATAATGGCCCTAGATGCATCTACCTAGTATCAGATATTCAGATCTGAGTCACTACTTCAATCCTCATATTGAATGTTCTTTTGTAAGGGACTGCAAAAGTTTTTTCTGTCATGGTTTATTATTTCTAGCCCTTGTAAGGGACTGCAAAAGTTTCCCTACACTACTGTCATCAAAAACTCCTCTTTCTGATTCAAGTTGTAAGACTAAATCTCTAAAACCACATGGCTTACCACCAGATATGCATGTTATAGCAGTTATATGATTGTGATATGGGTACCTGGTTTTCTCCTTGGAGTGGCAAGGTGAAAGGATGAGAGATCCATCATATGGATGGCCGAACCTTGCAGGAAGGTTGGGCGAAATTTCAAAACTTTCTCTCTCTCATCTGGGAATCGCATTCCCTATTTTAGAAAACTACATTTTCAAGGATCAATCTTGAACCAAACCAGACCAGATCTGAAACCAAAAGGGAGGAGAGGGATATACCTGATACGAAGTAGCAGTAACTCCCAATGAAGGTGTTCATGCCCAAGGAGATAACCAAAACCCGCTTCCACTGAAGATGACAGTGTGTGGTGAAGCAGGATCAGCAGGACAGCTCTTCAGCAAGAATGGAGTAGAGGGCTGGTGAGCACGACTTCAGATTGCTTCTTCTACCAAGAAGCAATATCAAGAACAATTCTTCATCACTCCCACAAGTGGAGATCGAACTGGGTAGGGGCAGCAAGAACAGGGAAGAACTCTGTAGATTGGTGTGATATGTTCGGTGTGTTTTGCATGTCCGCCCTGCTCTCTTATTTATAGCCTTAAAGAGGCAGCCTCCTAATCTGATTAGGAGTTTCTTGATCCAAATCTTTATTTGGATTTGGACTTTTTAAGTGATAAGGATAATTCCTTATCTTATTTGTAGTTTAAGATCAGCTTAATCCTAATCAAATTAGGAGTTTCCTGGTCCAAATCTTTATTTGGATTTGGACTCTTTAAGTGGATAAGACTTATCCTCTTATCCTTATCTGTTGATCCAAACCCAAATCCGCCCCTATTTAATTAATCTAATTAATCCAGTTCGAATTGGGCTTTAGGCCCATTAAGTTTATGTGCTCACTTAACGTCTTAACCTGCTGCCCAGTTGGCTTTCTTTGTATGGCGTGGGACCCAAACATTGATCTACACATCAGCCACATGGGATCAGTCCAACTTTTGTTACAAGGCCTGGCCGAATTCACTGTAGGAGACAGTGAACCCTTGAGCCCATCACTTTGGACTCTTAATGGGCCCAACATTTACACTAAATGGTCATTGGGTCCAACCACCCTATGAAAACCCAAGGACTGTGGGCAGATGCAAGATTAGCCCATCAGGTATTAACCTCAATGGTCTTACACTTAACCTCTCAGCCCATAATGATCAAATACTGCCCGACAAGAGAGGACCTCTCCTTCGGCTGCAAGGAATAGTGTTGCACTCTCTACTCACATGGATCCCGGGAATTAAAACTTTTTGCAAACATTTTGAAACCATAATATATATGTATATCTCTATATAAATATATTTTGCAAAAACAAATTTCAACGGTTGAAATCAATTGCCGACAATTTAGGTTTCCATCAGAGAGAGTGCATCCCCGATCATTCACTTTGTCCGACAAAGGGGCTGATCCTGTCACTATGATCACCCACTCAAATGAATTCTCGGACTGTCCTAACATACCCAGGTTTTGACCCCCTCTAAGGATCTCACTGATTGGCATATCAAAGATAGCCCGATCCGACACCTAGTGCAGTACCATAATCGAGTCTAGGGGTCAGGTGTAACATTCCAGTTTTGCCCATCTATCTCCAAGGTCCAGGGCAATATTGAAATTTTGGTCCAGTTCAGGGTTTCAAGAAAACTCACACTGCATGTACCTCAGGTCTCACCCTGGCAGCTGAGACAAGCCACCCCTACCAACTTGGCGGTATATCAGTGTTAGCCTTGGCACGATAAATCTCCCAGATCTATCCAACGGCTATGAAGATACATCAATCTGATTGGTGCTAAGGGCACGATAAATCTCCCCAGATCTATTCAACGGCTGTGAAGATACATCAGTGTTAGCCTTGGCACGATAAATCTCTCCACAATGACATGAATCAATTATGTACTTTATTCATTTACAATAAATGTCAAAAGATACATCAATCTGATTGGTGCTAAGGGCATAACTATCTAACACAAGGACACTTGCATAAACATTCTGAATAAGCCCATTTAGGTGGGTCCATATATCAGCTAATGGATACCAGACCTTGAGTGGGGGGGGGGGACTCGAGCCCTGGTAATAATACATTACTACTGATTTATTACTTCTGCGGGCTTTGGACAGGTAAATGCTAGTTTCTCAGTTTATCATACCACTAAGCTGTGCTCAAATCAACAAAGCCATGTCCCAACTCTACAGAGTCGGGTACATGAATCCTACCTTGCACTGTTCCATTGTTTAATTATAGGCCATCAAATCGTTTCTCACTACTTCAATCCATGTTCTTTTTGATATGCCCCTATCTCTTCCTTCAAATTGCAACAGATCACTACTTATGGTGCTGTAGATTGTAGATCAGTTTTTACTGTTCTTTTTATTGCCCCTTGCTATTTAAATTCTTTCCTCTACACTACTAAAACCTCATGATAAGCATTATCTGATGCTTTCCTCTACACTATCTAGTTCTCTGATAAACTTTGTTCTCTCCTTTGGAACAGGTTCTGTTGTTCCAATGCTTGAAGCTGTGATGGCGGTTGTTCCTTCTGAGAAGCTTGCTGTTCATTTCCATGATACTTATGGTCAAGCTCTGGCAAATATTTTGGTATCCCTTCAAGTAAGAAATCTTGTGCAACTCTAAATTGAATACTGAAGAATGTTTAATGAGGAGTTTGTGAGAGTATTTGATGGAATTTCCTGCATGTATACTATAGTAGTGTAATCCGTGGACAATGGAGTCAACTATGCTATAATGCACAATTCCAGAATCGGTAAACTATAACCAACCTCAGGCATCGTCCTGAG
Source organism: Nelumbo nucifera (assembly GCF_055504915.1). Taxonomy (NCBI): domain Eukaryota; kingdom Viridiplantae; phylum Streptophyta; class Magnoliopsida; order Proteales; family Nelumbonaceae; genus Nelumbo; species Nelumbo nucifera. The sequence continues at coordinate 84,070,313 of NC_142650.1, forward strand.
CCTGATCCAATGTCTAATTTCAACTTACCTTAATTAGGACACTAGTTGAGTCAGTCCAGGTTATACTACACTTCAGATATGATATTATATGCACCATCCTTTGGTGAGATTGAATTACATAAAGACTTATAATTTCCTAACTTGAACCAACGCATGTGTACATGTGTATGAATGCACATTCACCTAGGCTTGATCAAGAAACTGACTGAGCATCCAGTATGTAATTCATTGGAAATGCTCGGTAAAATCTAGCTCATGGCTTACATTCATGCTTTTATGGAAGAATTTTTTGGCCTCGTGTGATGATTGGATCCACTGAGTGGAGGATCCCAGTTTCCTTGTGGGTGAAGGTGTGCATGTGGCAGATTCACGGATGGGTTTTTCTACCTTGAATGTGGGTGTTCCTTTTGATATGCTCTTAACTCTTTCTTATTTTCTGATTTAAACAGATAGGGATTGGCACCATAGATTCTTCTGTTTCTGGCCTTGGGGGGTGTCCATATGCCAAGGGTGCATCTGGGAATGTTGCCACTGAGGATGTTGTGTACCTGCTCAACGGGCTTGGTGTGAAGACAGATGTGGATCTTAGAAAAGTCATATTGGCTGGGGAGTTCATCTCCAAGCATTTGTGCCGCCCATCTGGTTCCAAGGTTGCAACCGCTTTAAGCAGAATTACAGCAGATGCTTCCAAGATTTGAGTTGAGGTTTGTAATTTTCAACCATACTGCCCAAGAGAAAGAGAAGGATTAATAATGTTTGTGGAATTTTTCATCCAAATGGCCCTTGATATAGACCTATTATGTATAGAAATTAAGCATTTTTAGAGCCTTTTATCAGGTGAAATTTATGCTGGATCATATGTAAATCTGTGTATTTTTAGCATCTGTTTCCGTCTGAATAAAGCAAGAATATGCAAGTTGCAATTACACTGATCCAAATTTATTGGACCCAAATTGATCTTTATTTTCTTTTGAGTCTTTGGAATGACACAAATGGAATTGTCTTAGTGAGGATCACATATTGAATAAAGGGAAAATTCTCAATTAGTACCCTGTACTTTGGGCCTAGTTCCACTTTAGTCCTTGAACTTTAAAATGCGACAATTCAATACCCAAACTTTCAAAATGTACCAATCCAGTAAGCCCGTTAATCAGTCGTTAAGTGGCATTTGAAAAGATACAAATGCCCTTCGAGTGTCATCTAGTTTGGATGATTGACAAAGGAATTAGATGAAACTCGAAGGGCATTTATATCTGTTCAAATGTCACTTAATGGTTAGTTAATGGGTTGGTTAATGACAGGTACTGGATTGGCATGTTTTGAAAGTTTGCGTTTTAAAGTTTGGGGACCAAAGTGGCACTAGGCCCAAAGCACTGGGTACTAATCGGGAATTTTCCCTTGAATAAACTGAGAGGGTGGTTATTGCTTATTGAGTCCAGATCTCCTATATATATATATATATATATATATATATATATATGAGAGGGTGGTCACTGCTTATCGAGTCCAGATCTCCTATATATATATATATATACATAGATAGATAGATAGATAGATAGATAGATAGATAGATAGATAGATAGTGTGTGTGTGTATTAAATTGGTGTAGAAATGTTCTCAATGTGTTGTTGGATTCCCATGCTAGCAGTTTGTAGAGTTTATGCTTTGCAGGGAATCCCATCATCGATTTCATTGGAAACACCCCACACCCCATTAAGAGATTGTAGATTGTGCAAATATAAATATGTATAGTGCAAATACATACAAAACAATACAAAATACAAGACTTTGCACTCTAAATATTTGTATTTGTACTCCTTGCAGAGCCTCAAGGTTACATTTGGTTGAAGTGGAAATTTATTTGTACTGATGCAAAGCTATGATAGTAAAAATGATTCGAGTGTAGATTCTCATTTATTTTTATTTCAAATTTTATCTTATTTTGTTTTGTAGCAAAACAAATGAAGTGAAATAAGACCTGGAGTAGAAAAAATAAAACCTAAAACAAAATTAAACCAGAACTTTAATTCTTTTCATTTGCACTCCTATACATCTATACTAATTTGGCGTGTAGAGCAAAATATTTTATCTATTTGAACTTGGACATCACAAAGGCGCACACTCAGGTGAGGACAACTTGTTCCTTATGCGAAGTAGATGATGAGTGGTTGTCCTACCGCTAGAGCTTGGTTTGATTCACAACTCTACTTAAAGAACGGATGTGAACCTTCAATGAAACAATCGTTGTTTGGCTTACTTGGTGGTTGACTCTTGATGATGGATGTAAGGATCTTGAGCGGTCGGTCCATATTTGGATGATGTGTCATATTTTGCTCTATTAGCTTGATTGGCTAAAAATTTAAAGGTGATACCTTAAGTAATTATCCATCCTACCAACCTACAACCATGGATCAAAGTATTTTTATCAAGTCTTTGTTAATGATCATACCTTATTTGTTGTACTATTTCTACCAAATCATAGCATTAGACTGTATTTTTTCCATATTGTAATTCATATAAATCATACATTTGAAATAAAAAACAAGACGATAAGCAATGTCTGAGGTACTAGAGTAATTGAGGCACCTCTGCAATAGCACAATGACACTTTATCAAAGTAATGTAAAGTTCACGCATTTGCAATGAGCACAAAAGGCTATCCAAGACTTGTGATGGGCATAAAGTGCCTTTTGAGACTTGGGATGAGCACATATTGCTATCCAACACCTGTGATGAGTAGAGTGCTATTCCTGACATGCGATGGGCATAAAATGATATCGCAAGTCTGTGACGGATCTAGTATGCTACCAATACCTTGCAGTAAGCATAGAATAGTAGTTCATGCCATGATAAACAATAGATAAAGCCCAAGACCGGTGATGCCTGTTTACAGGTGACATATACTATTAGATAGTTTTGTATGCCCTTAGCTTCAATCAGAATGATGTACTTTATGAGTTTATTGTAAATGAATAAAGATACATATTTGATTCATGTTCCCTTGGTATGTTTAACTGGACACTTAATGAGACTCGTGTTAATTTAGAATGTTCACAGCCAGTGGGTCGGTCTGGGGAGACCTATCCTGACAAGGCTGACACTGTAGTGCCACCAAGTCGGTTGGGGTGGCTTGCCTCAGCTGCCAGGGTGAGACCCTAGGCACATACAGTGTAGGATTAATTGAATCTTTGAACTGGACCAGATTTCCAGTATTGCCCTGGACCTTGGAGATTGATAGGCAAAACTGGAAAGTTACACCCGACCCCTAGACTCGATTATGATACTACACTAGGTGTCGGATTGGGCTGTCTTTGATGTACCAATCAGTGAGATCCTTAGCGGGGGTCAAAACCTGGGTATGTTGGGACAGTCCGAGAATTCATCTGAGTGGGTGATCATAGTGACAGGATCAGCCCCTTTGTCGGACAAAGGTAATGATCGGGGATGCACTCTCATTGATGGAAACCAAGACTGCCGGCAGCCGATTTCAACCGTTGAGATTTGTTTTGCAAAATATATTTTATATAAGATATAAAAGTATATATGTATGGTTTCTAAATTGTTTGCAAGAAGGTTTTAATTCCCGGGATCCATATAAGTGGAGAGTGCAACACTGTTCCTTGCAGCCGAGGGAGAGGTCCTCTCTTGTCGGGCAGTGTATGATCATTATGGGCTGAGAGGTTAAGTGTAAGACCATTGAGGATAATGCCTGATGGGCTAATCTTGCATCTGCCCACAGTCCTTGGGTGTTACAAGGTGGCTTGGCCCAGGGACCAATTAGTGTAAGTGTTGGGCCCATAGAGCTCATTTGATGGGTTTCAGAGGGTACACTGTCTTCAGCAGTGCATTCGGCC